>NC_092721.1:167965173-168606173 GCF_047496885.1 Scyliorhinus torazame | reverse complement strand
CTTGCGGTCCTGGGCCGAGCAGTTGCCATACCAGGCTGTGATGCAGCCCGATAGGATGCTTTCTATGGTGCATCTGTAAAAGTTGGTAAGGGTCAATGTGGACATGCCGAATTTCCTTAGTTTCCTGAGGAAGTATAGGTGCTGTTGTGCTTTCTTGGCGGTAGCGTCGATGTGGGTGGACCAGGACAGATTTTTGGAGATGTGCACTCCATGGAATTTGAAACTGCTAACCATCTCCACCTCGGCCCCGTTGATGCTGACAGGGGTATGTACAGTACTTTGCTTCCTGAAGTCAATTACCAGTTCTTTAGTTTTGCTGGCATTGAGGGAGAGATTGTTGTCACTACACCACTCCACTAGGTGCTCTACCTCCCACCTGTATTCGGACTCATCGTTATTCGAGATCCGGCCCACTATGGTCGTATCGTCAGCAAACTTGTAGATGGAGTTGGAACCAAGTTTTGCCACGCAGTCGTGTGTGTACAGGGAGTAGAGTAGGGGGCTAAGTACGCAGCCTTGCGGGGCGCCGGTGTTGAGGACTATTGTGGAGGAGGTGTTGTTGTTCATTCTTACTGATTGTGGTCTGTTGGTCAGAAAATCAAGGATCCAGTTGCAGATAGGGGAGCCAAGTCCTAGGTTTTGGAGCTTTGATATGAGCTTGGCTGGGATTATGGTGTTGAAGGCGGCGCTGTAGTCAATCAATAGGAGTCTGATGTAGGAGTTGATGTAAGTTGATGTAATTTATATGGATTTCAGCAAATTCTTTGACAAAGTCCCACATGAAAGACTTTTAAGAAGGCAAATGCACATGGTATTCAGGGTAATTTGATAAGGTGGATTCAAAATTTGCTTAACTGTAGGAGACAGAGGATGATGACAGGCGATTGCTTTAGTGTCCAGTGGCATACCACAGGAATCTGTACTGGGCCCCCTATTATTTGTTATTTATCTAAATGACATAGATGACTATGTGGGGGGTAGGATCAGTAAGTTTTCGGGTGACACAAAGGTTGGCCGGGTGGTTAACAGTTATGTTGCGTGTCCTGGGTTACAGGGAGAGATAGGCAGGATGGTCAAATGGGCAGAAAAGTGGAATAGAAGCAGATGGAATGTAACCCAGAAAGGTGTGAGGTGATGCACTTTGGAAGGAGTAATTTGTCAAGGAAGTATTCAATGAGTGACATGACACTGGGAAGTTCCAAGGAACAAAGGGTCCTTGGTGTGTTGTCCATAGATCTGTGAAGGCAAAAGGGCAGGTTAATGGGGTGGTGAAAAAGGCATATGAGACCTTTATCGATCGAGGTGGGGGTGGCACGGTTGCACAGTGGTTAGCACTGCTGCCTCACGGCACTGAGGACCCGGATTCAATCCCGGCCTCGGGTCCCTGTCCGTGTGGAGTTAGCACATTCTCCCCGTGTTTGCGTGGGTCTCATCCCCACAACCCAAAGGTGTGCAGGTTAGGTGGATTGGTCTTGCTACATTTCCCCTTAATTGGAAAAAAAAAGAACTCTAAATTTAATTTTTTTTAATCAATTGAAGCATGTTTACAAAAGCAAGGAGGTCATGTTGGAGTTTTATAGAACTTTGGTGAGGCCACAGGTGGAGTACTGTGTGCAATTCCGGTCGCCACATTATAGGAAGGATGTGATTGCACTGGAGGGTGTGCAGAGCGATTCACGAGAATGTTGCCTGGGATGGAGCATTTAAGTTATGAATAGAAGTTGGCTAAGCTCGGGTTGTTTTCGCTGGAGCAGAGAAGACTCAGGGGTGACCTTATTGAGGTGTAAAAGATTATAAGGGGCATTGACAGGGCAGATGCTGTTCTCCTTAGTTGAAGGATTAGTCATGAGGGGACACAAGTTCAAGGTGAGGGGCAGGAGGTTTAGGGGAGATTTGAGGAAAACATTTTTCCCCAGAGGGTGGTGACGGTCTTGAATGCACAGCCTGTGAGGGTGCTAGAGGCAGGTTGCCTCACATCCTTTAAAAAGTACCTGGGTGAGTACTTGAAATGTCATAACATTCAAGGCTATGGGCCAAGTGCTGGCAAATGTGAGTAGGTAGTCAGGTCAGGTGCTGACTCGAGGAGCCGAAGGGCCTCTTCTACACTGTATTATTCTGTGAACTTTACAGTAACTATTTCAAGAGTCAATTATTCCCATTAAACACACTATAGGCAGTAGCGTCATAGCCAGCCAGATGCACATGCACACACGCTTCCAGCAAATGCAACTGGTTAGTGATGAGAAGCAGGAAATTTGGTCAATGTTTCCTCCTTAATCCAGGAATGCTGAGGCTAAATGTACTGAGCCTAGCAATAACCATAGACCACGCTTCATCCAAATGTGTCTTGTATAGCTCAGCTACTCACTCATCAAACCCAAAGCTATCAGGAAGCCCAATACCTTCAAAAAATTGGAAGTCTGTGCCTTTCAGATTACATAAAATCTTAGATCTTCAATGCATTCTTAGCTCAAATGTATCAGATCAAGCATCTAAAAATTCAAT
Organism: Scyliorhinus torazame; assembly: GCF_047496885.1. Taxonomy (NCBI): domain Eukaryota; kingdom Metazoa; phylum Chordata; class Chondrichthyes; order Carcharhiniformes; family Scyliorhinidae; genus Scyliorhinus; species Scyliorhinus torazame. The sequence goes on along the minus strand of NC_092721.1, from coordinate 168,603,668 downwards.
CTGTACCTTTAAAGGTCTGCACACCCCTTCAGTGATGTGTCCTACCACCTGCTGAATATTATCCTCCACACCTGTAATAATAAAGAATGTCTTACTTTAAAGTACAGCTTACCTTAGCTGTAGCAAACCTTTTATTAACGTACATCTCTTCCATGATCTCAGCAGAAACCACATTTTTGGCAGAGGAACAGTTTATACCTCTGTGAGATGAAGCTCTGGAAAGAAAAGCTCCTCTGTACTTCCTTACATTTGTAATCACAATATTTAATTTAACCCAGTGTTAGTATTGAAATCAGTGCTGTATTGGTCAATGTTTGACTGCAAAACAGTGTGACAGTCTAAATAACTAAAATGGAGATGGAGAATAATTGTAACAAGAAATTGAAAATGAGCCTAATGGAAATACGTGGGTGATGCCATTTCATTGCAGATATAGTTCAGCCAACAATTGTTTCCAGGCTCAAGAGGTATTTCCTTCATTTGTGATGTTACAGGAGTTCCCTGCAGTCTTTGGAAATTTGACATTTATTTTAAGACTTATTAAGAAACATGTTTCGAATTATAATCTTTTTTGATAAATATTCCAAAATACCAGCTCCATGAACAAAAGGTTCCTATGACTTCTGCTGCACTTTTCTTTTCCTTAAAGCCAAGATTTCTGACTTTACAAAGGCACTTGAGTATCTATCACTGCAGGCCACCTAGAGAGTTTAAATTAATTTTCTATTTGCTAAAATCTTAAGCTGCAAACATGTCGTGGTATTCTGATTTAGGATTCATCAATTGAGCAACCAGGCCAAGATCTGCCCTTAACCAGCCTTTAGGCCACTGAAGTTTAAATGGGACAAATGGTAAGAGATATCAGCACAAACAGAACAGTTGTTTGGGCTTCAGGAGCTAGTTTCTCCTAGCTTACTTACTCCTGCTTCAAAGGAAAAATTTCTTCCCACACAGAATGACAAATGTGTAGACTGCCATCTAGTGTAATAAATTTTGAGTCAGCTGCAGTGTTGAAAAGGGAATTGGATCAACTCAGTTCAAGAGAACATTCTGAGCACGGTGTTGGAAAAAAAGGATACCAGTCACCGTCTATCCAGAAAACGTCATGCAACTCACATTGGGTGACAGTTGAAGCTTGAATACCTCATTTTAATTCCTACATGCATTGCTGATCAATAAATATATGAACACAGAATCCATATTTTTCTGTTTGGTCAATGACCCAGACTCTTGTAATGCTCTCTTAAATAAAGATAGTGAAGAGGAATTTTAAAATAAGAATTTATCACTAAGTGATGGAAAAATTCACAAGAATAAGTATTTAGCATTATATTCGGGCCTGCAGCACTCTGCATTTCAAAACGCTAATTACTCATTTTTCCACACCTCTGGTGCTGTGATTGCATCTCATTCTGCTACAGCTTCATATGGGCAGCACCGTAGCACAATGGTTAGCACAGTTGCTTCACAGCTCCAGGGTCCCAGGCTTGATTCCCAGCTTGGGTCACTGTCTGTGCGGAGTCTGCACGTTCTCCCCGTGTCTGCGTGGGTTTCCTCCGGGTGCCCCGGTTTCCTCCCACAGTCCAAAGATGTGCAGGCCGTGCAAAATTGCCCTTGGTGTCCAAAAAAAGGTTAGGTGGGGCTACGGGGATAGGGTGGAGGTGTGGGTAAAGGGTTAAGGTATGGGCTTGGGTAGGGTACTCTTTCCATGGGCCGGTGCACACTCGATGGGCCAAATGGCCTATTTCTGCACTGTAAATTCTATGATTCTATAATACATTTTTCAAAAATCTATCATTTAACATATTTTTAATAAGTACTTTCCTCATTCTTCTATAGGTCTATTTTATACTCTACATTTTCAGGGGTGCTAACTGATATTTGGCCTGTTCCCCAGTTCCCGGCAAATACTAAAAGAAATACCAAACATAAAACTTCCCTTTTTACATTTAGTGTAATGGAAAAATTGCTTTTGAGCTAAGATTAATTCTATATTTTGTTGGATATAACGAACACCTCACGATCAAGAACAAATCTGATGTCTGTGTAGAATTCTGTACAGCTTGTCATGGAAATTTACCTTGAAGTGCCATTAAATTTTAGGGATTGAATTATACAAATGGTTTCTGCATAATCATGGGAGAAGGCAGTCCACTTAAAGGATTAAACAATTACCTTGCATAGTTACGAGCTTCAGTAAAGCTTCAAGATGCTCTTTTTCTGAAGCAGCTGCCTGATGTAACCATGCCAACATATCCCCAACATACCTGAAAGTACAAGGTTTACTCAAATCAGGTTTAAGAAAACACTATTACCACACGTAAATTCAAAGTAACCAGTGATATACCTTAAAGGGTCATGCGAATGCATTTCAATTGGCCGTGGAGTTCCACCAGGCCCACCTCTGGTGAGAGCGTCTATAAAACCACGAACCACTGCACTCCTCCTGGCTGTGCCAAACTCATCAAGGATGTAGCTAGGGCAATAAATGCATATGCGAAATGTGAGAAGGGAATATAAAAACAGTGGAAAGGAGAATTAAATTTATAAAGCAAGTACTCATTGCTAAGCAGGCACCTTCATTTTCTAAAAAAAATTCTACATTAAGAAGGCTTTTCTACAGAGCCACAGAATCTTCCATTGGATCCATCCACAAGAGCAAATGTGCAAAAACCTTGGGGTGATGGACAGGGTAAGACATTAAAGGAAAAACCTGCTTTCTAGCATTAGTATTGATTAAAAAATATATCTTACTGTCCTTGATTGTGGAGAAATGACAACATAAATATTTTAAGTGGTGACTTACATTCAGGAGGTGAAAACAAATCAGCCAATCACATGAACAGCAAGGTTCTGAAGCAAACAATCCTCAAGTGAGTTCTCCTAAGATTATACAAACTCGCACCACGTCCAGGAAGGATAATTAGAATATGCAGAACACCTTCTTTTCTCTACCATAGAATTAGATAAAGATCATCTATTTGTCAGATGATAGATATTTTGAAACAAAGGCACCTTTATCTGCTCCTTGTGACCTAACAGGCTAAGATCCTTCACGGGAGTTTCTCACTTGATGATTTTAAGTAGCTATGGCTTCATACCTACAAATTAACACATTTGCACACCCCTGTCAATGAATTCACAATCTTAACCAGGCCGTCAGAGGAACATGTCAGGCTGTAGCAAGATGTTCCTTTAATGAGAGAGAAGGAAACCTGCCACTTTCATCTCCCACTTATTAGCTAGCTTCTGGGATAACCATATCTACACAACCTCCTGTTTGGTGCGTTGTACAGACATGGAGAAGGTAGAACATTCACTTTTCATCGCGGGGAAGTAATTCAAATCAGAAACTTGAGAAAGCAGGAATGGCATTTGAGAACTATTTGCTCTCTAACACCACAAATTCAAGACAGAAATTTATACAAATATTTCCTCACATCAGAGAATCTAGAATTAGGGGTCGCTTTCGAAAAATAAAGGGTCGCTCATTTAAGACACAAACGAGGAGAGCTTTTTTTTCTCAGACGGTCATGAGTCTCTGGAGCTCTTCCTGAAAAGGCAGTGGGAGCAGAGTCTTTGAACATTTAAGAGAGAGCGTGAAAGATTCTCAATTAACAAGTGGGTGTAAGGTTATCTGGGATAGGCAGGAATGTGGGGTTGAAATTACGAACATATCAGCCATGATCTCATTGAATGGCAGAGCAGGTTCAAGGGGCCGAATGGCCTACTCCTGCTCCTAATTCGTATGTTCGTATTTTTGTTGTGTCTAAGTGTTTAGAGTTTAACTCTACATTCATATTAAATGCTGGCAGTTTATGCCAAAAATAAATTGTAAATTTCTTTACATGATGGTTCCACCAGCAATTGACTATTTTATTATATAGTTCACCAGCAAGATTTAATATCAGCAAGCCACCAAAATGATTAGAAATTAGAAAATTATTGTAAATTGCATGCAAAACAATGCTGCTAGCTCTTTTGCACAAAATTACTTTTCTTCATCAGGCCTTTTGGGTGGTATTTATTTATTTCTAAATTAAGAGTACCCAATTTTTTTTCCCAATTATGGGTCAATTTAACATGGCCAATCCACCTATCCTGTACATCTTTGGGTTGTGGGGATGAGACCCACGCAGAAACAGGGAGAACGTGCAAACTCCACATGAACAGTTATCTGGGGGCTGGGATCGAACCCGGAGCCTTGGCGCCGTGAGACAGCAGTGTTAACCACTGCACCGCCGTGCCACCCCACTTAGGGTGATATTTAAAGGGGCTTGCAAGAGCAGGAAATGTGGTGCGTGGGGGAATCTTAATTAGGCGGGAGCCGAAATCTTGGTTTCCTGACGTCTGGTTGAGTTAGTGAGATAATGTGGCCAGCTGCAGAGCGACCCAACATGTCGCCAAGCACTGGAAGCCTATTTACCATTTATTTGCATACAATGAATACTCATTAATTGGGAAGCACACCCAACTCAGTCCTACCTTCAACATTGTCAGTGGCGCACAGGAAACTTGCTTAAAAATGGCAAGCACCAGGTGGGGTTGTTCAATCTTTGGATCTGAAGTGAGGTTTTGTCTTTGTCTAACTCAGCAGCAGAGGGGATGTTAGGCGGGGAAAGGATGAGTCGGAGGTGAAGGGTGTGGTGCTCGGGTCCTCAAGCAGCAGGACAGTAAGACACTGGGACAATTTAGGGCTGGGAGGCAGGAGGTGTCTGAAGAGATTCAATTTCCCCCTTTAGGGCGTGGTCCATTGTTGCAGTGGTCTTGTCCTGTGCTCTTGCGGGTCAAAGCCAGGGAAGGAACGTTGAGTTTGAAGCATGGCTGGTCCATCTGCACGTGGAGCAGGTCAATTGTCTCAGAGGGCGAGTCTAGATGAAGGCAGGTGATGGCTTGATGCTACAGGATGATTGGGGAAAGGGGTAGGGTAATATTGGGATGACCAAGGGAAATTGAAGGAAGTTCAAGGATAACAAAGGGGGGGTGGAGGTGGATGGGCTATAGCTAAAGAAATCGCAGTGCTAATGTTCATCGGCATAGCTGCTAAGAAACTGCTACCTTGATGGAGATCAGGTGCAGTCAGGAAACTTTTATCTCACAGGGAATCAGGTTGTTGTGGAAGGAAGGATTGGAGGAGTTCTTAGTGTGACTCATGGGACGGTCAATTCCCACTGGTCAACTGCAGCTGCACTAGGAATGAAAGCAATGTCAACATGAGCTACTCATATTATTGCTTGCCTTCCTCACAGTTTGCTTTGTGAATGAGCAATGTGTCTCACACATTCAAACAGGATGGAATTTTACCATAATCTGGCAAAGTGTCAGACTCAGACTGAAAACTGGAGTGAAACTCTTTTTTAAAACAAATTAAGGGGCAATTTAGCATGGTCAATTCACCTACTCCTCGACAAACTGATGTGTAACTCCCCATTTGCAAACACCAACACCAGATAGGGAGGCTCTTTAAAAATGAGAGGGCGTGATATACGCCATCACTCTGGCGGGGCGGAGATGGATAGAGCCAGGTGCCCGATCAGCACTACAACCTAACGGCCCCCAGCCTCCACCACAGAGGCACCAGGAGCTCTTCCCCCCGACAATCAGTGCCAGCATTCCAACCCCCCCCCGCCGCGGACGTATCACCAGCACCATTCCCGCCGCCCTCCCCACCTTCCAGTAGTGCCTGATCTCCCTCCCTGCCATACATAAATAACCCTTCCCCATTGGGTTCCGACTAGGCCACCCCCAGGCACAGACTGGCACTGCCAGGTTGCATGCTGGTTTTCTCATCTCAGCCAGCACTCTGTGCACAAAATGGAAAATTCCTCCCATAGAGAAAGAAAATTATTCTTAATTCATAAATCACTGGTTAAGTCTCAGCTGGAATACTGCGTAAAATTCAAGGCAACTTTAGAGTCACACAGTACAGAAGAGGCCCTTCAGCCCATCACGTCTGCACTAACATAGGGCGGCACTGGCGCAGTGGTTTGCACTGCCGCTTGAGGATGCTGAGGACCCGGGTTCAATCCCGGCTGGGGTCACTGTCTGTGTGGTGTTTGCACATTCTCCCCGTGTCTGGGTGGGTCTCACCCGCATAAACTCTAAGATGTGCAGCATAGATGGATTGGCCACCCTAAGTTGCCCCCTAATTGGAAAAAAAGGATTGGGCACTCTAAATTTACTTTAAGAAATATTCTGCACTGACAACATGACACTAAATCTACACTAATCCCACTTTTCAGCAATTGGCCCACAGCCTTAAATGTTATGACATTTTGAGTGCTCATCCACAAACATTTTAACGGTTGTGAGATATCCCGCGTCTACTGTCCCAGGAAGTGCACTTTGGATTCCGCCACTCTCTGGGTGAAAAACTCTTTCCTCAAATCCTCTCTAAACCTCCTGCCCCTCACCTTAAAGTTATGTCCCCTCATGTTCAACTAAGGGGAACAGTTGCTTCCTCTCCACCCTGCCCATGCCCCTCATAATCCTCTACACCTCAATCAGATGCCCCCTCAGCTCTAAAGAAAACAACCCGAGCCTATCCAGCCTCATTATATAGCTCAAATTCTCCATCCCAGGAAACATTCAGGTCAATCTCCTCTGCATCTCTCCAATACAATCACACTCTTCCTAAAATGAGGCGACCAGAACTGCACACGGTACCCCAGCTGTGGCCTAACCAAAGTTTTGTACAGCTCCAACATAACCTCTCTGCTCATATTGTCTATGCCACGACTGATAAAGGAAAGTGTCCCGTGTGCCTTCTTAACCATCCTATTAACCGGTCTGCTGCCTTCAGGGATCTGTGATCAAGAACCCCAAGATCCCTCTGTTCCTCTGAACCACCTAGCGCCCTGCCATTCATTGAATACGCCCTTGTCTTGTTACTCCTTCCAAAGTGCACCACCTTGCAATTTTTCTTTATCACTATTAACCATCATGCCAATCTTTGTGTCATCCGTAAGCTTACTCATCCACCCCCCAACATTCTGATCTATATCATTTACATATATCATGAACGATAAGGGACCAGCATCGATTCCTCTGATACGCCACTGGAAACCGGCCTCCAGTCGCACAAACAGCCTTCTACACCTCCTTCTGTCTCCTACCACTAAGCCAGTTTGGATTCAACTTGCCAAGTTATCCTGGATCCCATGTGCTATTGTCTTCTTTATCAGTCTCCCCTGTGGGGCATTGTCAAATCCATTTAACCTGTAATTTAATCTGTAATTCCCTGGTTTATCTCTTATCACCTTTCTTGAAAAGTGGAACCACATTAGCTGTCCTCTAATTCTCTGGCACCTCCTGTGTGGCCAGAGAATATTTAAGAATTTGGATCAGAGCCTCTCTAATTTCCTCCTTTGCTTCTCACAGCAGACTAGGATACAACTTATCCTGATCTGGGGATTTGTCCACTCTTTAGCCCGTCAAAACCTCCAATGCCCCCTCACTCAAAGGCTAAGAGGAGGTGCAGAAGAGAATTACATAGAATCATAGAAGCACTACAGTACAGGAGGAGATCATTTGGCCCATTGAGTCTGCACCGACTCTCCGAAAGAGCACCCTACCTAGGCCCATGCCCGCACCCTATTCCCATAACTCAGTCACCTCACATAACCTATCATGGGGCAATTTAGCATGGCCAATCCACCTAACCTGCACATCATTGAACTGTAGGAGGAAACCGGAGCACCCGGAGAAAAACCCATGCAGACACGGGGAGAATGTGCAAACTCCACACAGATAGTCACCCAAGGTCAGAATCGAACTCAGGTCCCTGGCGCCGTGAGACAGCAATGCTAAGTAACCATTGTGCCACCGTGCTGCCCTACAGAAATGTTACTGTGATGATGGACTTCAGAATAGATAACTCAGGATTGTTCTGCTTAAAGCAGAGAAGGGCAAGAGGCGATTCAAGAAAGGCGGTCAAAATTATGGGGCGTTTTGATCGAAAACTGTTTCTATTGACAATTAGGGGCTCAGTAACCAAGGGTCAGGATATAAGGTAATTGACAAAAGAATAAGGGAGATGAAGAAGGCAACGGCTGAAAATTCAACAATAAATTTCAACGGGAAAAATTTACAGGGCTATGGGGAAAGAGCAGGGGAGCAAAACTAATTGTATAGCTATATCAAAGAGCCAACAGTTACCATGGACCAAATGGTCTCCTCCTGTGTTGTATGATTCTATTAAAAGCCAGTTTTGACAGTCACATAACAAGAATATTGCAGATATAAAGGAGATACTCAATGTTGACCTCTAATATATCATAGAATTTCATAGAATTTACAGTGCAGAAGGAGGCCATTCGGCCCGTCGAGTCTGCACCGGCTCTTGGAAAGAGCACCCTACCCAAGGTCAACACCTCCACCCTATCCCCATAACCCAGTAACCCCACCCAACACTAAGGGCAATTTATCATGGCCAATCCACCTAACCTGCACATGTTTGGACTGTGGGAGGAAACCGGAGCACCCGGAGGAAACCCACGCACACACGGGGAGGATGTGCAGACTCCGCACAGACAGTGACCCAAGCCGGAATCGAACCTGGGACCCTTGAGCTGTGAAGCAATTGTGCTATCCACAATGCTACCGTGCTTCCCTATGGTTTTCTATGGTTGAAGTGGAAATGTCAGTTGCGAGTAATTTTACCAGTCAAAGTAAATATAGGGGGCGATTCTCCGATATGGAGACCAAGTGCCCACGCCGTCGTGAACGCCGTTGCGTTACACGACGGCGCGAACGGGCCTACGCCGCGGCCAATTCACTGCCTAAGAGGGGGCCAGCAGCGGCGCCGCGAGGAACCCGGTGTTCAGAGCGCTGGAGCGGCGTCGGCATCGCGCGACGCCACGGTGATGCCGCACCACGTATAAGGAATTGCGCAGGGCGCACAGAAACATCGGGGGACGACATGGAGGAGCCCCGTCACGCCGCACCCCGCTTCAGGGACAGTGACCTGGAATAAGCCTACTTGTGACAATAATAAAGATTATTATTATTCTTAATAAGAGATAGGCAATATTATTGCTGCTACTAACCCACACAAGGAGTGGTATTTAATGGGGCATGTAAAAGTGGGAAACACTAAAAGGAGATTTTACTTAGGTGAAATCGCGGTTTCCAGGCAGCAGGTTGAGATGCAGAGATTAAGTCAGTGGTGATGTGCTGGGGAATTAAGCCGCACGCCAACCAGTGGGGGAGGGAATTCCTATATTCATTTGCATCCAACTAATGCTCATTATCTTAACACTTTTTTGAATTAAGTCCCACTTTCATGATTCAGTCAGTAGGCACGGGAAACTCGAGCTTCCTGTTTTAATTAAAGGTGTTGTTTAAAGGTGGTGCGCACCGGTTGCGCTTGTGAATTTGGATCTGAGGTGACTGTTTTAATGGAAATTTCCAGTGGGGGAGGGGTGCACCATGCCGGCTTGGATGGAGGGTCAGAAGCGACAAGGGCAAGTCACAGGTGAGAAGGTTGGGACGGGACATCTATCTGCAGGGGTCAGAGATCTTCGAGGAATGGGAGCCGTGTTGTTGAAGCGTAGAAGTGCACAGCAGGAAGGGGCTGTCATCTTGGGTGCGGGATCACAGTCAGGAGATGCAAACCAAGGGGCCGAAAGGGAGTGTTTAGTACTGTACAGTTAAGTGAGGAAGCTGTCTGTCATGGGGATGGTCCACAATTACAGGGGAGTTTGATACAGCAGGAGGGCAGGCCCAGTCAGAGATGAGGACGATGGAAGGTCTCAGATGGTGAGACAAAGTACATTTCAAGGCTAAAGCGGGGATCAGAGGAGAAATGTCTACAGTGAGGGAGGGTAGGGGGTGAGATGGCATGTCCACTATCACAGGTTCAAGGATGGTGGTGGGAGGTTTGAAGATGAAAGCACATAGGGAAAGGTTCTGAGATCATGGCTCAAATTAAGAGGTGAAGGGGGATGGGCAGTGATGGGTTCCAGGTGGGCCCTAGCCATTGCTCCAAACTTATGATTAAGCTGGCAGGAGTCCAAGTGAGAGGAAGTCACTGTATGGGTGTGGGGGTTTGCAATTTTGGGCATTGCTGTATGGACAAAAGCCATGAACAGAGACGCTCATATCACTGCCTGTCTTCTTCACAAAGTTAACCTGCTGGATTCACTATGCATCTGACACAAACTTGCTTCTTACAGTCTCGGGAACTGGAGGTTAAGTTATAACAAAGGAGGGCTGTTTCCATCCAACAACACAGGCTGGGGGCCAGCAGCAGGCAGTACCAGATGGGGACGTTGGCCTGGAAGTCAGCATGCAGGATGTGTAATTGCATGTCCACTACCGCCCAACATACAAGTAGAAGTGTCTCCACGTCCGGTTCTGCCACAGGAATTCACATTCCTTTTATTCAATTCTACAAAGGAGTGATGTTAAAGATCACATTTAGACAAAGGAGATCTATATTCTAGTGGTTTATGCTCAGTGGTCGCGTGTACAGCCCTACCTAGAAGTGCACTTTTACAGTGAATGTTGTCAGGAATGAAGAGAACCAATTGTTTCTCTATACTGCATAATGCACATGATTTTTGTTCATGCGTTTTTATCCAGATCCTGCTGCAAATCCTTTTAAAAGCTACTTCGATCATGCTCTTTAAGAGAAACAAACAAATAAAACATTAATTTCCTTACAGGAATAACTGGTTAATACTCACAAGAATCACCTATAACCAGGCTGAGTTTTGGCCTTTAACCAATTTGGTCACTTGGCTCACTCAGTATATGGTATCAAGACATTAACATATCAGATTTAGCCCAGTAAGCAGTCTTTTTCTTATGTGACACTCAGTTAGTTAGCCCAAGTCACTTTCAGTGCTACTGCTATCTGCACTATAACTCATCTCATGAGATCTATTTTACCAGAATCACCACCTAGTGTGGAGCTGTATGGAAGCACGAGTCTCAGAATTAGCTTCTTAGTATAATAGCCCTAGTTACAATCCATATTCCATGCTCAGTACCTCACTTCACATAATTATCTCTACATCCAAAGGCTCGTTCCAGATATAGCTCAGGCTATAAAGTACAAATGAGGTTTATTCGACATAAACATTAAACAGTGGCAGAGAGTCAACACAGCAGATTTCACTTAATTACAGAATGTTTAACTAGACTCCCTTGGGTACAAAGTAATAAAGGACGTGACAAATCTCAAATTTTGTTGATAAAGCTAAAGCTGGATCAACTTCCATAACACATAATTTATACGTGTGGTTTCTTCCATCCACCATGGAGTTTACACATGCCCACTCAACATGAAATGCAGTACCAATGCCCAGGACAAACTTGCTGCTGGGTGCCTAAAATACGCTCCTCACCTCAAACTGGATCAACAATAATCCAGACTTGACAAAGCTTTCAAAATAAAATGACACGACCTGAACTTCAGCAAGATGTTGAGGTTCAGACAATCTTCCCCAATTCTATTCCACATATTCTATTCTTATGGACAGAATAGGAAATCACTCATATCTCAAATTGTAAACATCCATATTTTTAATATTGTGAAAGATTATCTTTAATTGGTTCCAAACTTCTTCATCTTAAAAAGTCAATCCTGTAATCTGGGACTGAATTCATGTGTCGATCAGGCTGGGTGAAATGGTGTGGTTACTTTCCTGCAGATCATTAGCAACCTAGTCGAGTTTTCACAACAATCAGACAGCTTTCATGATTGTTTCCTGTGATGACGGTCACACATTACCATTTTTATTGAATTAAATTTCACAATTTTCTCTGGTGGGTTTTCAGCTCGCAACCTCTAGTTTGCTGGTCCAATACAATAGCTACTAAACTATCTGCACATTTTGTCAATCCGAACCAGAGCGGTTGTCAGCTTATTTTATTCTGGAGTGCATCAGAGACAATAACAACCCTGTTCATAGAGTACAATATTCAAGGGGCGCTGGATAGCTTAAACCAGGTCCTGGTTCTATCATTCCCTTGTTAAAAGGAGCTAAGGCTAATTGTAGCACCCTTTCGTGTCCCTAAAGAGCCCAGTTAGTACAAGGGCATCAGCCTCTTAGTTAAAGAATGTCCTTCTGCATTTAATTCCAACTCCTGCCAACGGAGTATAAAATTGCAAATTGAACAAAAATGATATTTCTAAAAGTATTGAAAACAGATGACACTCCAGTACTCTGATTTGTGTTACATGCAGGAGTCTATTTCTATCTTTCATTGTTCAAATAATGCTTCACAAAGATTGCCATTCTCCTTGAAGGCTAGTTGGGATTAGTATGGTTGTATGCTTCTGATCACCTGAAACCAACTCAAATTCATAATTGGCACATGGTCAGAGAGAATAAATTTAACATCATGATGTGACCTTTACGTGACACATGGATGAAGATGGGTCTACAAAGTTGAAGTGGTTGAACTAAATGTGCTCAGCAAATACCTAAAACAAAATTTATTTTTCCTTTTGCAAAATTAAACACAACATATGGCTGACCACTTTTAACAAAAGCATATTTTTTCAGCTACACCTTATAACTGTCTGCAAGAAAATAACATTCATAATTTGGATTTTTCTTAGAAATTGGTGGTTCAAAATCTGGGGCGAAATTCTCCGTAATCGGCGCGATGTCCGCCGACTGGTGCCAAAAACGGCGCAAATCAGTCCGGCATCGCGTCGCCCCAAAGCTGCGGAATCTTCCGCATCTTGAGCGGCCGAGCCCTAACCTTGAGGGGCTAGGCCCGCGCTGGACTGATTTCCGCCCCGCCAGCTGGCGGGAAAGACCTTTGGGTGTCCTGCCAGCTGGCGCGGAAATGACATTGCCGGGCGGTGCATGCGCGGGAGCGTCAGCGGCCGCTCACAGCATCCCCGCGCATGCGCAGTGGAGGGGGTCTCTTCCGCCTCCGCCATGGTGGAGACCATGGCGAAGGTGGAAGGAAAAGAGTGCCCCCACGGCACAGGCCCGCCTGCGGATCGGTGGGCCCTGATCGCGGGCCAGGCCACCGTGGGAGCACCCCCCGGGGCCAGATCGCCCCGCGCCCCCCCCCAGGACCCCGGAACCGGCCCGCGCCGCCTTGTCCCGCCGGTAAGAGAGGTAGTTTAATTCACGCCGACGGGACAGGCATTCTAGCAGTGGGACTTCGGCCCATCTGGGCCGGAGAATCGCTGGGGGGGGGGCCCCGCCAACCGCCGCGATTCCCGCCCCCGCCGAATCTCCGGTGCCGGAGAATTCGGCAACCGGCGGGGGCGGGATTCACGCCAGCCCTTGGCGATTCTCCGACCCGGCGGGGGGTCGGAGAATCTCGCCCCTGATTTCTCTCCTACCTCAACCAAAAAAGATACACTATCCAGACTAACATGAATCTTCAGAGATTGTGAAATATATTTCACACAAATTGACATTCTCATCATTGCAAAGGTCAGCAACTTCTCTGAAAAGAGCACTAGACAAGATAAATATGTTTTCGCTTTAAACATAAAAAAGCACTTTCAAAGAACAAAGAAAAGTACAGCACAGGAACAGGCCCTTCAGCCCTCCAAACCTGTGCCAACCATGCTGCCCGTCTAAACTAAAATCTTCTACACTTCCTGTTCCGTATCCCTCTATTCCCATCCTATTCATGTATTTGTCAAGATGCCCCTTAAATGTCACGATCGTCCTTGCTTCTACCACCTCCTCCGGCAGCGAGTTCCAGGCACCCACTACCCTCTGTGTAAAAAAACTGCCTCGTACATCTCCTCTAAACCTTGCCCCTCACACCTTAAACCTACGACCCCTAGTAATTGACCCCTCTACCCTGGGAAAAAGCCTCGACTATCCATTCTGTCTATGCCCCTTATAATTTTGTAGACCTCTATCAGGTCGCCCCTCAACCTCCGTCATTCCAGTGAGAACAAACTGAGTTTATTCAACCGCTCCTCATAGCTAATGACCTCCATACCAGGCAACATCCTGGTAAATCTCTTCTGCACCCTCTCTAAAGCCTCTACATCCTTCTGGTAGTGTGGCGACCAGAATTCAAACCTATACGCCAAGTGTGGCCTAACTAAGGTTCTATACAGCTGCAACACGACTTGCCAATTCTTATACTCAATGCCCCGGCTAATAAAGGCAAGCATGCCGTATGCCTTCTTGACTACCTTCTCCACCTGTGTTGCCCCTTTCAGTGACCTGTGGACCTGTACACCTAGATCTCTCTGACTGTCAATACTCTTGAGGGTTCTACCATTCACTGCATATTCCCTACCTGCATTAGACCTTCCAAAATGCATTACCTCACATTTGTCCGGATTGAACTCCATCTGCCATCTCTCCGTCCAAGTCTCCAAACGATCAACCTTTGATACTTTCATCTTCCTTAAATGTAACCTTTCCTTCGAATATAAGACCGTCATTATAAACGAAGGCTAGAGGATTAACTTGTATCTCTCCATTGCGTAGTTCTTGATTTCCAAATCCACATTTTAAAAAAATGTTCAAGGAGCCCTCTACAGGAGGCCACACTGAAATTTTGGATATGCTGAAGAAAACGGTGGATTTGAGAGAAGACGACAGGAAAGAGAAAGGTTGAGGGGGAAGGAGAAATGAATATGCTGTCTAACCTCCTGTTTACACAACGTTGGACGTTATTAAACTGAGTGGCTCAAAATAAGATGCGAGTCTGACAGTGCATTTACCACAGAAGCAGCCAAAAGATTAATCTGAGTTTAAAGAAAGGAATTCAGGCAATAATTGAATATTTGTTTTACATTTCAAAAACTTAGTTAAGAGTAACATAGTGAATTTAAATTAGAGCTAATTACATAAAACAGTACTAACTTGTAGACCACAAGCCTGTCTTGCAGAGCCTCCATAGCTTGAGTTTGTGCTGGTGAAATATCACAAGATTCCTGAGTCAGGGTTCTACATTCAGCTGCAAAGAATTTTTTTAAAAATCAAAACTTTTTCATAGTTTTATTGCTTGAATTTTAAAATTCAATACTCACATAATTGTCTGAGCAGGCCATTCAGCCCAACAGGTCCATGCCATGACCTGCATGCGTCCTTCCACCCAACCTAACCCCATCAACATATCTTTATATTCCTTTCTCCCTCATGTTTATCCAGCTTTCATTTAAATCTTCCAATATTATTCGACTCAACTGATCCTTGCGGTGGTGGTGTGTCCCAGATTGTAACCACTCTCCAGGTGAAGGGATTTCTTCGAAATGGCCTACTGGATTATCAGTGGCTGTCTTATATTTATGTCTCCTGTGTGAACTGGAGATGTCCTGGCCGAGATATTAACTCAGCATAGACCAGGGATGAAACAGGAGGGGCGGGATTCTCCGAAATGGAGGCAGAGTGTTCGCGTCGTCGTGAACGCCGTCGAGGTTCACGACGGCGCGAAACGGCCCCTATCCCGACCGATTCAGGGCCCGATAATGGGCTAGGAGCGGCGCCGCGTCATTTACGCGCGCCAGGCCTTGGCGCCGTGTAAAGGTGGCGCCGCATACATGACGTGGCTGGCGCCGCATAACTGGCGTCACCCGCGCATCCGTGGTTGTCGTCCTCTCGGAGTCCGCCCCGCAAGAAAATGTCTGACGGATCATGCGGGGCTGCGGAAGAAAGGAGGTCCTCCTTCAGAGAGGCCGGCCTGACGATCGGTGGGCACCGATCGCGGGCCAGACCCCATTTGTGGCCCCCACCGGTGCAGGATCCCTCCTCGCCCCCCCGCAGGCCGCCCCCCCCAGCATTCCTGCGCTGTTCCCGCCGGCAGCGACCAGGTGTGGGCGGCGCCGGGGGGAACCTGGCGTTTTGGGCAGGCCGCTCGGCCCATCCGGGCCGTAGAATCGAGGGGTAACGGTGAATTGCCATTTTGGCTGTCTCGGGCGATTCACTGTACCGCGCCGCGCAAAACGCGATTGTGCCGATCTGGCCGCTTCCGTGAAAATTTGGCGACCCAGGCAATTCTCTCAACCGGCGTGGGAGCGGAGAATCGCACCCGAGGTCTTTCGGCCTTACATTGCTCAGTTTCACTCTGGGCAGAACATTAACCGACTCAACCACTGGGGAGTTCTCTACAAATGTGCTGAAAGAATAAAGAATGTCCTGGTGGAGCTCCTCCAACTAACCTTGTCCCAGAAATGAACATGAAACTTCTAATGGTATCTGATCACAAGATGCAACAGACAAGCTGGCCACATCTCTCTGCTGCAGAGAATGATTTCCATTCCTTCGTTGATCTGAAATATTTTGTACTGTAGTGATTCCATTAAAAATCCTCTTCAACCCAATTTCTGGGGAGTGAGAGGCTTTGTAGAACATTGAAATTACTGATGACGAGTAGGGCTAGGCGCTCTTGAGAATTTCCCTCTTATCAGCATATCCAGACGTCTCCCTTTCTACAACACTGATTGCATGGGATTACATAGATAGAATTTACTGTGCAGAAGGAGGCCATTTGGCCCATTGAGTCTGCACCGGCCCTTGGAAAGAGCACCCCACTTAAGCCCACACTTCCATCCTATCCCCAGTAACCCCTCCTAACCGTTTTGGACACTAAGAACAATTTAGCATGGCCAATCCACCTGACCTGCACATCTTTGGACTGTGGGAGGAAACCGGAGCACCCGGAGGAAACCCACGCAGACACGGGGAGAATGGGCAGACTCCGCACAGACAGTGACCCAAGCCGGAATCGAACCTGGGACTCTGGAGCTGTGAAGCCACAGTGTTAACCACGGTGCTACCGTGCCGTACGAAGTTAAGAACTTGACTGTCTAAACGGAGAAAGTGTGCATCACCTTTCGGAGTAGAGGTGAATGGTTAAAAGCCTACCTTCAAAATTATTAACAGTATTGTTGCTGGAACTAGCAGCCATAATCAAGAGAACTCAGTAGAAAGGATAAGCAACTGAAATGATCTGACAATGGTAAAGTTGCAACTACAGTACAACTTTGAGATAAGCACAGCAAACTGCCTCTCATTTCAGAAATTATTCAAAATTATTCATTGTGACTCACTTATGAAAAGCAGGTTTCAATTAATTTTTGCCAAACATTATTGAGAATTCGTAATGTTTGAGTTCTCTACAGTAGATGGATGCATTCTTCATAATGCATACAGAACTTTGCAATTCCTTGCATCAGAAACTTATTGGACTGGTGACATACCTTGTGCCCATCTGTAAAGCTTTTCATACGATGTCTCTTGGAGGAGTGCCATCTGTTCCATGATTTCCAAACTTTAAAACAACAGAGAACGTAATTTATTATTCTGAAGCACTTACTGTTATTATGGACTTATTTTGCTGATCACTGTATGCCACCCACTAGAATACAATATTCCATGACAAAGTACTATATTTACACGTACCGTGTTCATAGCTTTGTAACGCGATCAACTTTGGCTTAAGGTATTTTCTGCCTGATTAATTGGCAAGCTATATTTGTATGATCATCTAGTGAACAATGCAATATACCACTTCAAAGCAACTTTCCAAGAACCTGGATGAAAACTTCAAGCAACCAGCAATTTTCTGATTGACTCAGCCTCTAATTCAGACTAAATGCTAATGGAATTTAAATTTTGGTAAATTCCCAAAATAAATCTTTGGAAATGTCAAATTCCTTATCATTCAAATTGTTTTAATGATTTTTACTTTGAACAGTTACTGAAAATTCAACGGCAGTGATTGTTTGAGAATTTTATTAAAAATGTGGTTCAATTTTCAGTAGCACAGAGCAGGGAACTTGTCTGGTGAGTAAGTGGGCAGGATTGAGTTACCAGTTACTGGTAACTAATTCAGTACCAGTGCTAAGCTAAAGTTGGATCTTTACTAATTTGCATGGCTTTAGTAGCACAAGAGGTAGTATTGAGTCCTGAGTATAGCTACAGTCTTCTGAAATTAATTAGAATCAGGTACTTAGTTCCCCTTGAAATGAGAATGAATCTTATGGTGTTGAATGTATGGAGTGCAACACTGTTTTCAATTTTGAACTTCCAACAAGCAACCCTGAGTAAATTAATCTGTTTGAGATTACCAGTGGGATAACAAATGCACAAATGATGGAATCAGTGCTCAGAAAATAAAGGCAATTAATACTGTTGAAGGTAGGTTTTTAACCATTAACCCCTACTCCTAAAGGTGCACACTTTCGCCATTTAGACAGTCGAGTTCTTGGCTTGCTAATCCCATGCAATCAATGATGAAGAAAGGGTGGTGGCCGGACATGCTGTTACCAGTCATCAGTGTGTCATGAGTAAAATTATCTTAACAGCCTTCACATTCTGTCTTATGGAATGAAAAGTTGGCCAGGATTTCTGATCTCGATGCAGTAACCCCTGGACATAGATCCAGAAACAGGCTTGGTTGTGAAGTTACTCCAAATATCCTTATTTTACTGATTGTTAATGAGTGAAATGAGAAATTAGGCAGAAGCCTAACCAGTGAGGTCAGGTTTAGGCGGGAGGCTCAGATTCCAATTTTAAAAAAAGAGTAAAGATTATATCCCAGCTAACGGCATCTTTATCAACTGTGATCTGTTCCCTTGGCCTCAGCCCGAGATTCCATCCCCACTTCCAGCTCTAGAAATACTTTCCCTCTCAGGGGAGGCGGTGTCATAATGGTATTGTCACTGGACTAGTCAACCAGAAATCCAAGGTAATGCTCTGGTGACCCGGGTTCAAATCCCACCACGGCAGATGATGAAATTTGAATTCAATGAAAAATCGGGAATTAAAAAGTCTAATGATGATCATGAAACCTTTGTTGATTGTCGTAAAAAAACATCTGGTTCACTAATGTCCTTTAGGGAAGAAAATCTGCTGTCCTCACCTGGTCTGACTCCAGACTCCAGACTCTTAACTGCCCCCAAGGGCCATTAGGGATGGGCAATAAGTGCTGGGCCAGCCAGCGAAGCCCACATCCCATGAACGAATAAATAAAAAACCTCAACCCAACTAGCTCTTCTGCAGCTTTACACTCTGAATTTGCTTTCCTGTGAGCATTCTGGGCCCTGGAATTTCCTGTTAATTAACACCTCACAGGAAATCGGTAGCATTCCATTCCGGTTTCACTTCAGGCTTGGAGTCTTATTCCAGCTCCCATCAGACTGCTTTGTTACCCAGCTCCAAGCCGTTTCACCACTCTGCTCTTACACTTGATGTCTGTGTGCTCTACCTCTCTCCCAAATATTCTGCTCAAAAGCTTACACTCAAGATTGCATTTAAACGGTGGCATAACAGTTGGAATAGTTAACAACTATCCTCATTGCTTCCTGAACTCAACCTATGCTTACTACAAAAGTTACAGAAATAAGAACACTTCTGCAGGGGGGCAGTTTAAAAATATTCCTTACCCTGCAGTTTGCTGGTTCGTTCGTAACAGAACCTTGACGTCATTGTGAATTAACTTTACTTTTCCAAGTGCTTTGAAGAAGTCCTAAAAGCATATGAAGGGTTATAGATTTTGCGAGTGCAATACAGTGATTCTTCTACACGACAGGAGGCTGAAGGGCTGTGGATTACCTCTGTGATTGGTCCCTCTCTTGGACGTCGGAGGATATTCAATTCATCTGCATTTAGTTGAAACTTGGATAAGAAAGCATTTGCTACCTCAGCTCGGATTTCTAATCTTTGGCTGTAATGAAAAGAAAAAGTAAGATCAGAAGAAATGACTTTCTACTGCTTCCAAGTTTGCAGCTTAACTTACAGCCTTCAGCTTACCGGACAAACCCAACACACCATACGAATGAAAATAATTTGATCATGTCAGGCATGATTTGCTATAAAGTTGGTTAACAGTGTACCCACTATCGTTGAGGTGGTGGTATTGGACAAACCTGAATTGAAAATGATGGGGTTGGTATTCTCTTGACTAGTGGGTGTATAAATGGCAGTTGTCTCCCATTAAAATTGCAAACAAGGTTACTGCATTACGTGAACTGGTGTCTGCAGGTTCTGGGTTCCACCTTGGAGAGACAGCTGTACACCTTGGACAGGCTAAATTGTCAAGGGCTTTCAAGAAGCTGTTCATCTTCTATAGTCTGCTGACTTGCAGATCAACGGAAGAGATGATGCTCAGTCCCATAAGAATAACGGTGGTGCAATGGGACCATTATGTTTTGCTGTCTCACAAATTCCATTCTTTTGCCACCCCCTCAAATAACACCCATGGAGCCAGTACGTCAGCTGAACCAGACTGTTCACACAACAGCCGAGGTGAAACAGTCAGCAGCTAGGGCCTCGCAAGCTCAGGAACACAGAGGCCATCGGCCCTAGGCCTCTCAACGATCCCCACATGGGGAACAGCAGCTTTTCACTAGCTTTGCTGAGGCCACCGAGAGAGAACCGGTTAGGAGTAGCAGGGTTAGAAAATCTTCTTTCAAGAGAAAGCACCATGGGTGAGAAATGAATGAAAGTCATTTATTATGTCTGCAGTTTCATTCATCACTTCAGTCTGCAGTGTAAATGGAAAAAAAAGACTTTCATTTTTAGTGTCTTTCATGACCGTAGCAAGTTCCAAAGGCTTTTAAAGCCAATGAATTAGTTTGAAATGTAGTCAGTGTTGTAAGGCAGACTCAGTATAGGCAAGAATAAGTCAGTAATGTAATAGCAAATACCAAATGAGCGGGATTTTCCACACAACTCGTCGTGAGATGGCCTGCCATTGGCTGCGGCGGGATCTTCTGGTCCTGCCACTGTCAATGGTGTTTCCCGTTGAGTGCACCCTTCGTCGCCGGAAACCCCGTGGTGGTGGGGGGGGGTGCCGGCAGAACCGGAAGATCCCGCTGGCTTGAACAGCCAGAAAATTCCAGCTAATAGCTTTATTTTAAATATATATTTTTACTGGTTTTATATATATTGATAATAACATTCGCTAGGGCTATCACACAATAAAAAGGAATCTACAAAAATGGATATACAAAAAGGAAAAAATAAATGACAATCAAACAGGTACACAACCAAGAGTCATAAATGAACACGTGTGGGGCCCCTATTCTTGTGCCCCTGGTGGTTGGTTTCTGCAACCGCACTGTTTTAATTATGTACATGCCGCTTCCTGGTTCTAGAACATACATGGGGCTCATTTGGCGCTAACCGGGTGTGCCTTGGCATTGCTGTTGTGGTCATGCCCATGCATGTCCCAATTGCTTGTTCCTTTTGACTTCCTGCTTCTCCTGTGTTTTGCTTGATGTCCTCTCTCTTCCCCTCATATCTTCCCAGCCACCCCCACTGCCCCCCCCCCCCCCATCCTTTTCCTTCCCCTTCCGTTGTCCGTTTTGGCCCTCCCCTTCACCCCTCCGTCCCTATTTGTTGCTGCTGGTCACAAACAGGTCTTGGAATAGGCTGGTGAATAGCCTCCATGTATTGTGGAAGCCTGCCTCCGATCCCTGAATTAAGAAATGTATTTTTTCCCAATTTATGGAATTCTGGGAAATTGGACAGCCAGTCTGCGGCCTTGGGTGGTGCTGCTGATCTTCAGCCGAGCAGGAACCTCCGGCAGGTTATCAGGGAGACAAAGGCTAGGGCACCTGCCCCTCACCCTGTAAAGTGTTCTGGCTGGTCTGATACCCCAAAGACCCTAGTAGGCATGGCTCCACCCTCATCTCCAGCACCTTAGACATGGCCTCGAGAAAGGCTGTCCAGTACCCGACGAGTCTGGGGCAAGACCAGAACATATGGGTGTGGTTGGCTGGACCTACCTGGCACCGTTCGCATTTTTCCTCCACCTCCGGGAAGAACCCGCTCATGCGTGTTCTGGTTAAGTGTGCCCTGTGCACTAACTTTAGTTGCGTTAGGCTCAGCCCTGCGCTTGAGGAGGTGGAGTTTGCCTGATCCAGAGTCCTCCTACTATCTCCATGCCCAATTTCTCCCCCCCACTTCTCTCGTGTCTCATCCAGTGGTGACTGTATCACCTCCAGTAGTCGTCCATATATGTCTGCACAGCCATCGTCCCTCAGAGGTCTGTCCAGGAGGGGGTGTCCTGGTTGCTGGGGGAGTGTTGCTGTCTCCTTGTGGAGGAGGTTCCTTGTCTGTATTACCAGAGCTCGGTCCCTTTCATGAGTTGGAGCTTGTGCGTACGCTCCCCCAGGATCGCTACTCTGCTGTCTACTTATAGGTCCCCTACCGTCAGTACCCCTTCGTCCTGTCTCCACCTTTTAAAGAAGGCATCCATTGTCACAAGGGTGAATTTATGGTCTTGCCACAGGGGACATTGCAACCAGACCAAAGTGGTGTCTAAGTTGGTTCCACGTTCTTAGCACGGCCACTATCACTGGGCTTCTTGAGCACCTGAGTACCTGGCTGGGGGAAATGGGAGTGGGGCAATGGCCAATGGTCAAAGGGACATCCCCGCCCAGGGGTTCTCCTCCATTTTTACCCACTCCGCCCCCAGCTCTTTGACCCACCCCCATACTCTTACTGCAGTAGCGGTCCAGTGGTAGAATAGGAGGTTCGGGAGGCCCAGGATCCCCATATTCCTCCTTCTCTGACATACGCTTTTTTTCGGATAGTTGGGGATCGTTCCACCCCCCCCCCCCCCCCCCCCCCCGGCACAGAGTGAGACTCTGGGCTCCCTGTCTCCACTCTGGATGCCTCTCCACCCCTTTTCCACTCTAAGAGCGATAGTCAGTGGTTCGATAGCCAGTGCAAGTAGCAGCTGGGACAGCCGGCATCCCTGTTGGGTGCCTCAGTGCAGCCAAAGTATTCAGAACTGATGGCGTTTGTCCATACGCTCGTTGTGGGAGCGACGTACATTAGTTTCACCGACGAGGTGAACACTGGGCCAAACCAAAACTGTTCTAGTACCGAGGGTACCTCCATTCGATTCTGTCCAAGACCTTCTCTGCTTTGAGGGAGATGATCACTTCTGGTGTGGGTCATGACCACATTCAGCAGACGCCTGATAGAACATAAGAACATAAGAACTAGGAGCAGGAGTAGGCCATCTGGCCCCTTGAGCCTGCTCCACCATTCAATGAGATCATGGCTGATCTTTTGTGGACTCAGCTCCACTTTCCTGCCCGAACACCCAACCCTTAATCCCTTTATTCTTCAAAAAACTATCTAACTTTATCTTAAAAACATTTAATGAAGGAGCCTCTACTGCTTCACTGGGCAAGGAATTCCATAGATTCACAACTCTTTGGGTGAAGAAGTTCCTCCTATACTCAGTCCTAAATCTACTTCCCCTTATTTTGAGGCTATGCCCCCTAGTTCTGCTTTCACCCACCAGTGGAAACAACCTGCCCGCATCTATCCTATCTATTCCCTTCTTAATCTTATATGTTTCTATAAGATCCCCCCTCATCCTTCTAAATTCCAACGAGTACAGTCCCAGTCTACTCTACCTCTCCTCGTAATCCAACCCCTTCAGCTCTGGGATTAACCTAGTGAATCTCCTCTGCACACCCTCCAGTGCCAGTACGTCCTTTCTCAAGTAAGGAGACCAAAACTGAACACAATACTCCAGGTGCGGCCTCACTAACACCTTATACAATTGCAGCATAACCTCCCTAGTCTTAAACTCCATCCCTCTAGCAATGAAGGGCAAAATTCCATTTGCCTTCTTAATCACCTGTAAACCAACTTTTTGCGACTCATGCACTAGCACACCCAGGTCTCTCTGCACAGCAGCATGTTTTAATATTTTATCATTTAAATAATAATCCATTTTGCTGTTATTCCTACCAAAATAGATAACCTCACATTTGTCAACATTGTATTCCATCTGCCAGACCCTAGCCCGTTCACTTAGCCTATCCAAATCCCTCTGCAGACTTCCAGTATCCTCTGCACTTTTTGCTTTACCACTTATCTTAGTGTTGTCTGCAAACTTGGACACATTGCCCTTGGTCCCCAACTCCAAATCATCTATGTAAATTGTGAACAGTTGTGGGCCCAACACTGATCCCTGAGGGACACCACTAGCTACTGATTGCCAACCAGAGAAACACGCATTAATCCCCACTCTTTGCTTTCTATTAATTAACCAATCCTCTATCCATGCTACTACTTTCCCCTTAATGCCATGCATCTTTATCTTATGCAGCAACCTTTTGTGTGGCACCTTGTCAAAGGCTTTCTGGAAATCCAGATATACCACATCCATTGGCTCCCCGTTATCTACCGCACTGTTAATGTCCTCACAAAATTCCACTAAATTAGTTAGGCACGACCTGCCCTTTATGAACCCATGCTGCGTCTGCCCAATGGGACAATTTCCATCCAGATGCCTCGCTTTTTCTTCCTTGATGATAGATTCCAGCATCTTCCCTACTACCGAAGTTAAGCTCACTGGCCTATAATTACCCGCTTTCTGCCTACCTCCTTTTTTAAACAGTGGTGTCACGTTTGCTAATTTCCAATCCGCCGGGACCACCCCAGAGTCTAGTGAATTTTTGTAAATTATCACTAGTGCATTTGCAATTTCCCTAGCCATCTCTTTTAGCACTCTGGGATGCATTCCATCAGGTCCAGGAGACTTGTCTACCTTTAGTACCCATTAGCTTGCCCATCACTACCTCCTTAGTGATAACAATCATCTCAAGGTCCTCACCTGTCATAGCCTCATTTCCATCAGTCACTGGCATGTTGGAAATGATGTTCGCTATTAGTTGTCTGCCCTTGATAAAGCCCGTCTTCTGCTATCTGGCCCAAACTACCTCCAGCAGGCAACTCTCCAGTCGTCTCGGCAGGGCCTTCGGCAGAACTTTCGCGTCAGTGTTTATGAGTGGGAGGGGACTGTACGACCCACACTCCGTCGGGTCTTTGTCTTTTTTTAGGATTCAGTGATATCGAGGCCTGTGGCACCGTGGTTGCAGGGTCCCTCTCGGTAGCAAGTCATTGAACATTACCGCAGGTGCAGGGCCAGAGCTGTTGCAAAGTAGTTTTATAAGTCCACCAGGAATCCATCCAGACCCGGTGACGTCCCTGACTACATGGAGTTGATATTGTCCATGACTTTCCCCAGTTCTAGTGGTGCTTCCAGACCCTGTTTCTTTCCCTCCCCCACAACTGGTATGTCCAGCCCGTTGAGGAACCGTTTCGTCTCCGCGTCTCCCTCTGGGGGCTCGGAAGTGTACAGCGGTTTGTTGAAGGTCGCGAAGATCTAATAGCTTTATAATGTACTTTTGTAGCACGGTAATATTGCAAAGAATCCAGAAGGTGGCAGCAATGATCAGCACATTTCCAAACTTTACTCCTAAACAAAATGCAGCTTTGACCAATAAAAGTGCACTAAAATATGACTGCAAATTTGTGTTTAATTTAAGGCTGTCTTTATTAGTTCGCATTTTTCTTTCCTTAGCACCACATTTGCTCCTTGACAGGTGTCTAAAACCTCTCCTCTCCATCTCCACCCTAAGGACCTCACTCAATTGGATTTGTTTATTGTCACGTGTGCCGAGGTACAGGGAAAAGTATTTTTCTGCGAGCAGCTCAACAGATCATTAAGTACATGAGAAGAAAGGGGAATAAAAGAAAATACATAATAGGGCAACACAACATATACAATGTAACTACAAAAGCACTGGCATCGGATGAAGCATACAGGGTGTAGTGTTAATGAAATCAGTCCATAAGAGGGTCATTTAGGAGTCTGGTGACAGTGGGGAAGAAGCTGTTTTTGAGTCTGTTCGTGCGTGTTCTCAGACTTCTGTATCTCCTGCCCGATGGAAGACGTTGGAAGAGTGAATAAGCCGGGTGGGAGGGATCTTTGATTATACTGTCCGCTTTCCCCAGGCAGCGGGAGGTGTAGATGGAGTCAATGGATGGGCGGCAGGTTCGTGTGATGGACTGGGCGGTGTTCACGACTCTCTGAAGTTTCTTGCGGTCCTGGGCCGAGCAGTTGCCATACCAGGCTGTGATGCAGCCTGATAGGATGCTTTCTATGGTGCATCTGTAAAAGTTGGTAAGAGTCAATGTGGACATGCCGAATTTCCTTAGTTTCCTGAGGAAGTATAGGCGCTGTTGTGCTTTCTTGGTGGTAGCGTCGACGTGGGTGGACCAGGACAGATTTTGGGAGATGTGCGGTATAATGCGGTATAATTCTGATTAGACAGTGCTGCTCAACAACCCAGCCTAATTTTGTCCTTGTAATAACCCCCACAAGGCCCATTGGGAAATTGCAATTGATCTCCCCGTGGGGCTCGTGGAATATGAGTTTTCCCAGTAGTGGATGGAGGTTCACCCAGCTGGGGCTCGTAAGACTGAGCAGAAAAGCCAGCCCGAGCAGCATGTTGGTTATCCCAACGGGGACTGTGATTGTATATAGTTACAGCCATGGACAGACTTTATGTTACGTTAAATAAATCCTTTGCGCTTCCTATCGCTGGCTTCCTGGTCATTAAAGTCCTCAACCAACATCCCCATGCACATTGAAAAAGGGCAGGAGTATGAATCATGGCACCTTTTCCCCCATAAAGCAAGATGTGAATGCCTATAGCAGACTGCTCCAGTGGTTCAAGGGTGGAACTTGTGATTTTTCTGCATGGTATCATTGTGCATTTATTTAGCCAGGGCATCATGAGGGGATCTTTAGCTTCCATTTTTGTTATTCCTGCATAGTATTTTCTCCAAAGTTAAAGAGGACACGGTAGAATTTCACCAAAAAAAAGAGCTACCCTACCTAACAGCAATCGATCATAGCCAATACCACTAGTTTGCAGGATGCCTTTTCACAATCCAGAAACCCAACTGAATCCAGACCAAAGGGCTATATCTGATTAATTTTTCCCCTGCCCAAGTGCATGATATGGTGAAACATTCTTCCTGCAGAATACACAGTGACTTCTCAGCTATATATGAGAGTATATTATCCATATAAATTTTTACTGCTAAACATACAATTCAAGCAAATACAAAACTGTGCATATTAGCTTTTAAAATATAGGTGATAGCTTCATAAAGCATAAATATACTTCCCTTAGAATCTGATGAACAAATTAGGACAATCAGCTCCAGGTCTATGATTTTAACATAGAATCTCCAAAATATGCAGATAGAAATCAAAATCCTAACAGCATATCAGAATATCCAATTGATAGGTATAACATTTCTATATGCGACAAGGTAAGTATGACAATAGACTGGAAATTTAAAATGAATGCTATATAAATGTTGGTCTTTCCTAAATCTGGATTACTTCTGGATTCCAAGCATTGCTACACTGAATGGTAAAACAGATCTACAGCTACAATTTCTCAGACAGAAGGGGTGGTGGTGGCGCAGTGGTACTGTCACTAGACTAATAATCCAGGGACCCAAGTTAAGATCTGGTGACCCGGTTTCAAATCCCACCATTGCAGATAGTGAAATTTCAATTAAAATTTCAAAAAATCTAGAACCATTGCCGATTGTTGTAAAAACCCATCTGATCCACTAATGTCCTTTAGGGAAGGAAATCTGCCATCCTTATCTAGTCTGGCCTGCATGCGACTCCAGATCCTCAGAAATGTGGTTGTAGCGCAAATACCCTCTGAGGTGGATCTGAAATGGAGGGTAGTTAGGGATGGGTAATGAATGCTGGCCCAACCAGTGACGCCCACATGTCGTAAATGAATTTTAAAATAATACACGTTTTGGTGGGTTGTTTGAGGCATTCTCACTAACATCTTAGCTAGTTATTGTATGATATTCACAGAAACCAGGGAGAAAACATTCTCCCAGCCTTCTTAGACTACTTAGAAACTAAAAGACACACCTAGCTATCTGGCCCAAACTGCCTGTGTTAGTGTTTACTCTCCACATGGGCAAAAACTGTGCGCAGTCAGAAAAATGCAAAGAAAATGTCATCATTTCAGAAGTTTGATCATCACATCCACATTGCTGTTTGTGGATAATTGAGTAGAGAATTTGAGGGAGGGGAGGGGGGGGGGGGTTTAGCCCAGAGCTAAGGACGCAAGGGAAGCCTGAGTCAGGGCTGGGGGGGGGGGGGGTGGGGGGGGGGGGGGGGGGGGGGGGGGGGGGGGGGGGGGGGGGGGGGCAGGTGAAAGCTAAGGATCCAGGCATTAGAAAGTGAGATACACAAGGAACATCAAGAATCTGCTGAAAATTACTGGTGGAGGTTAGTTGTGATTTATCTCTTCCCTTCTTTAAAACTGTTGGATAGGCCGCAGAAATTGTAGCCGGAAAGCAGCTCAAGGGAATCATTTTCCCTTCTACTATCCGATTGTTACTAGTAAGAAAAGCAACCAATCAGAAAGCTCGGCTTCATCTGAACCGATTGGTTTATTGTTACTAGTAAGAAAAGCAACCAATCAGAAAGCTCGGCTTCATCTGAACCTATCAAAAAACTTGAACATGAGCCAATAAAGACACAAAAAAAACTGAACTACAAAAGTTTATGTGGCCTATATTGGCTTTGTGACCTAATCAGATTAAAAGAACATATTTTCCTCTAATCATAAATGGCAAAAAAAGACATGATTAGGGCATCTCAGCCATCTCCGTCATAAAGGAACATTTCAGCATTCAGTTTGTTCTCACACAATCTTTGTGGAAATGAATGAGAATGAATGATTTAATTAGCAAAAACAAATATCCTCTCATTTCATATGAACCAAGGAAAGCTTCATAAATAATAATTAAACGTTGATTCTTCCTTGTGACTATGCTTTAATGCCAAAAATACTCAATTCTCTGTTCTTTTTGACAAAAGTGCATTTTAACTGTTCAGCAGGTTTTTAAAGATAATGCAGTCACATTAAAATTACATCCTTCCATGGAGACAAACCTGTCTTTCATAGTGTGCCCTTCATACATAAACAAAAACGTGCAGAACATGGGAACTCGAGACAAAACTACCGCCCCGACACAGGAATGAAGCTGGAACACAAGCCTGCTTTATATTCCCAGGAGGAGTCCAGTGGAGCCAGAGAGCCAAACTATAATAGTTTCCAAGGCAATTGAACTTCAGTGAGAGGGCACTCATTCTGGAGTTGTTGCTAATGCCAGGCGTTCTTTCTCCTTTTGCACAATACAAAAGTGAACTGCTCTTTGGGATTATCACCCAGGTGCCTTGACGTTTAACAAAGAAAAGCGACTTTGCCCTCAACAAGAAAGTACTGGTAATTGTAATGTTCATTGTAATGTTGTCTTGAGTTTTACTTGGTACTTAAGATCTCAAGATGTAATGCTATGGAATACAGTGCTCTGACTTTGCTATATTAGGAGATAATAAGTGTTAAGTGGTATATTTTGGTAGGAAAAATGGGGAAAGTAAATATAAAATAAAAGGAGACAATTCTAAAGGGGATGCAATGGCCGAGGGACCTGGGGGTAAACATGCACAAATTATTGAAGGTGACAGGGCAGCGTGTCACGTGGCAAATAAAGGAGATGTGATCCCGAGCTTTATAAACTGAGGGATGGAGTACAAAATTTATAAAACACTGATTTGGTCTCCACTGCAGTATTGTATCCAATGACCGATACACAGTGGCAGTAGTGTGTGTCATATACAGGATGCATTGCAGCAACTTGCTATACCTCCTTCAATTGTACCTTCCAAAATCACAATCCTCCTAGAAGGACAGGGGCAGCAGATGCATGGAAACACCATCTCCTACAAGTTCCCCTCCAAGCCATACACCATCCTGACTTGGAACTATAAGGCCGTTCCTTCATTATTGCTGGGTCAAAATCTTAGGACCCTCTTCCGAACAGCACTGCAGGGAAAACAAAACTAGATGGGCTACGGCGGTTCAAGAGGCACTTCACCACCACATTCCTGGGGGCAATTAGGGATGTGCAATAAATGCTCGTTTTGCCAGTGGTGCTCACATCCCAAGAAAGAATGAAAAAAAATACTGGCAAAGTTGGAGTGTTCTCCTTAAAGAGATTACAAAGAAATTTCATACAAGTAGTAAAAATCATTAGTCTGAAGAGAGTAGTCAACATGAAAATATCCCCATTGATGTAAGGATCAAGAACCAAAGGACAGCAATTTATGGTAATTGCCAACAGAACCAGAGGCAATCTGAGGAAAACATTTTTTTACACAGCAAGTGGTTAGGATGTGGATTGTATTGCCTGATAGTGTGGTGGTGGCAGGGAGTGTGGGAATAACTGTGTTGCTATGAACATGGAACTAGCACAGACACAACATAAAGTTGTAACCCTTCTACGATTCAATTTGTCTGCAAATCTCTTGGATGATAAACTGTTCTACAATACAATCAAAAGTGACAATAAAAGATGGAAACAGCGTATGTGATAAAACCAAGAAACACATTTTCTGTTTGCTAGCATATGGCACAGGTGGCATTTATTGAAAGAATTAGTCCCAGTTAGAAATAATGTAATTATGGGATAATCCAAGGGTTGGGGAAGGAAGGAGGGAGGGAGAAATTAATTATATAATAATCTTTATTAGTGTCATAAGTAGGCTTACATTAACACTGCAATGAAGTTACTGTGAAAATCCTCGAGCCACCACACTCCGGCACCTGTTCGGGTACACTGAGGGAGAATTCAGAATGTCCAATTCACCCAACAAGCACTGGGAGAACATGCAGACTCAAACAGTGACCTGGGAATCGAACCCAGGTCCCAGGCGCTGTGAAGCAACAGTACTAACCACCGTGCTACAGAACCTGATTTGATCTGAAGATTAGCACAATACAAAAATGTTCTTGTTACATGTTCTTGAATGTACACCAACTATTTTGAGTGTACAATTTTGTATGCTTGCAGAGATAAAAAAGTTATAGAATAAAAATATTTTTACTCAATTTTTCCAACTGTACATCATTCCTCAGGATTTTCTTTGTGAATATTTTGCCATCATGAGTGCAACATTGAAGCACCAGTGTGTAAAGCTGCCAAATGCTGCTCACAGCATCTGCTGAGGGCAGATGTGCAAGTTGATATCCGCTGCAGTCCAGCTGGCGTAACTATGCCAACAGTGCTGTTAGCTGCATAACTACCATCATCAAAGAACATCAGGTCAAACTTGCTAGATATATACATATCCATTTAGCAAATAGCAATTAAAGGATGCTGCAATTATCCATGAATTTCTTTTTGTTCTTACTCATGCCAAGATGTGTCTGTATCACTGGCCTGGCCAGCATTTGTTGCCTATCCCTGATTGGCAACACCCTGCAATCAGGGTGGTGAAGGTGTTCCCGCAATGTTGTTAGTGATTACTAATGTATTTTTAAGTTTGTAACCACACACAAAAGCTATTAAAGTTAGTACCTATTTAGCATTTGATATTGCACCATCATTCAAAGTGTAACAATAGAAGGAGATTAGAAATGCAGATCTACACAGTTTAAAAAGCGAGGCATGAAATGGTTTAAAACATTTTAATCCCTTGCTCTCCACTGAAATCTGATAAATGGACCTCAGGGTCCTACTAACTTACACTTGTATTATTTTTTCACCCTCTTCCACCAAATAAATACATTTGGAATTAAAATTGCAAAGGTTTGAGAAAAGGGAAAGAACTTGGAATAGCCTCTTGCACAAATCTGGTAAGACAGTAATAAATAGAATGGATGAGATCTTCTGGTTGTTCACGCCAGCGGGATCTTCCGGTCCTATCAATGGCGCTTCCCTGCTGCGGGTTTCCCGGTGATTTGGGATGGATTCAATGTTTAATTGTATGCAGCTGAAAGACATTAGTTGGGATTTCAGTTGGGACACAGAAAGAGCATTTTCCGGCACGATTTTAGCGGTTTGGATCAGAAATTGGCAAGCTGTAAGAAGACAGAGGGTGGTGGTTGATGGGAAATATTCAGTCTAGAGTTCAGTTACTAGTGGTGTACCACAAGGATCTATTTTGGGGCCACTGCTGTGTGTCATTTTTATAAATGACCTGGAGGAGGGCATAGAAGGATGGGTGAGTAAATTTGCAGATGACATTAAAGTCAGTGGAGTTGTGGATAGTGCGGAAGGATGTTGTAGGTTACAGAGGGAGATAGATAAGCTGCAGTGCTGGGCTGAGAGGTGGCAAATGGAGTTTAATGCAGAAACGTGTGGGCTGATTCATTTTGGAAGGAGTAACAGGAATACAGAGTACTGGGCTAATGGAAAGATTCTTGGTAGTGTGGATGAGCAGAGAGAACACAGTGTCCATGTACATAGATCCCTGAATGTTGCCAACCAGGTTGATAGGGTTGTTAAGAAGGCGTACGGTGTGTTAGCTTTTATTGGTACAGGGATTGAGTTTCGGAGCCATGAGGTCATGTTGCAGCTGTACAAAACTGGTGCAGCCGCATTTGGAGTATTTAAAAAAAATATATATTTTATTCAAGATTTTTTGGCCAAACATAACAGTACGTAGTGTTTCTTTTACACAACAATAAAGCAATATAAATAACAGTGGCCAGTTTTAAACAAATAAATAAATAATATATGAACAGAAACAAAAATCAAACTAAATGGCAACTGCCTGGTCAAAAATAAATACTCTCCAAAGATACAATCCAACAGTCCAATATACATTACCTAAAACAAGTGCCTATACATATACAATAACATCCCTGAGAGTCCGTCCGATTCCTCCCCCCCACCCCCTGGGTTGCTGCTGTTGTCTTCTTCTTTTCCATTCCCTGTATCTTTCTGTGAGGTAGTCGACGAACGGTTACCACCGCCTGGTGAACCCTTGAGCCGAACCCCTTAGAACGAACTTAATCCGTTCTAACTTTATAAACCCTGCCATGTCGTTTATCCAGGTCTCCACACCCGGGGGTTTGGCTTCCTTCCACATTAACAATATCCTGCGCCGGGCTACTAGGGACGCAAAGGCCAAAACATCAGCCTCTCTCGCCTCCTGCACTCCCGGCTCTTCTGCAACCCCAAATATAGCCAACCCCCAGCTTGGTTCGACCTGGACCCCCACCACCTTCGAAAGCACCTTTGCCACCCCTACCCAAAACCCCTGTAGTGCCGGGCATGACCAGAACATGTGGGTATGATTCGCTGGGCTTCCCGAGCATCTCGCACACCTATCCTCTACCCAAAAAAATTTACTGAGCCGTGCTCCAGTCATATGCGCCCTGTGTAACACCTTAAATTGTATCAGGCTTAGCCTGGCACACGAGGACGATGAGTTTATCCTACGTAGGGCATCAGCCCACAGCCCCTCTTCAATCTCCTCCCCCAGCTCTTCTTCCCATTTCCCTTTCAGCTCATCTACCATGATCTCCCCCTCGTCCCTCATTTCCCTATATATGTCTGACACCTTACCATCCCCCACCCATGTCTCTGAGATCACTCTATCCTGCACCTCCTGCGTCGGGAGCTGCGGGAATTCCCTCACCTGTTGCCTCGCAAAAGCCCTCAGTTGCATATACCAAAATGCATTCCCTTGGGGCAACCCATATTTTTCCGTCAGCGCTCCCAGACTCGCAAACGTCCCATCTACGAACAGATCGCTCAATTGTGCTACCCCTGCTCTTTGCCATGCTCCAAATCCCCCATCCATTCTCCCCGGAACAAACCTATGGTTATTTCTTATCGGGGACCGCACCGAGGCTCCCGTCCTTCCCCTATGCCGTCTCCACTGCCCCCAAATTTTCAATGTAGCCACCACCACCGAGCTTGTGGTGTATTTCTTCGGTGAGAACGGCAACGGCGCCGTCACCATAGCTTGTAGGCTAGTCCCACTGCAGGACGCCCTCTCCAATCTCTTCCACGCCGCTCCCTCCTCTTCTCCCATCCACTTACACACCATTGAAATATTGGCAGCCCAGTAGTACTCACTTAGGCTCGGTAGTGCCAGCCCCCCCCTGTCCCTACTACGCTGCAAAAATCCCCTCCTCACTCTCGGGGTCTTCCCGGCCCACACAAAACTCATAATACTCTTCTCAATTCTTTTGAAAAAAGCCTTCGTGACCACCACCGGGAGGCACTGAAACACAAAAAGGAATCTCGGGAGGACCACCATTTTAACCGCCTGCACCCTCCCTGCCAGTGACAGGGACACCATGTCCCATCTCTTAAAGTCCTCCTCCATCTGTTCCACCAACCGCGTTAAATTAAGCCTATGTAATGTACCCCAATTCTTGGCTATCTGGATCCCCAAGTACCGAAAGTCCCTTGTTACCTTCCTCAACGGTAAATCCTCTATTTCTCTGCTCTGCTCCCCTGGATGCACCACAAACAACTCACTTTTCCCCATGTTCAATTTATACCCTGAAAAATCCCCAAACTCCCCAAGTATCCGCATTATCTCTGGCATCCCCTCCGCCGGGTCCGCCACATATAGCAACAAATCATCCGCATACAGAGATACCCGGTGTTCTTCTCCTCCCCTGAGTACTCCCCTCCACTTCCTGGAACCCCTCAATGCTATGGCCAGGGGCTCAATCGCCAGTGCAAACAATAACGGGGACAGAGGACATCCCTGCCTCGTCCCTCTAAGGAGCCGAAAATAATCAGACCCCCGTCCATTCGTGACCACGCTCGCCATCGGGGCCCTATACAGCAACTGTACCCATCTGATATACCCATCTCCAAAGCCAAATCTCCTCAGCACCTCCCACAAATAATCCCACTCCACTCTATCAAATGCTTTCTCGGCATCCATCGCCACCACTATCTCCGCTTCCCCGTCTGGTGGGGGCATCATCATTACCCCTAGCAGCCTCCGTATATTTGTATTCAGCTGTCTCCCCTTCACAAACCCAGTTTGGTCCTCATGAACCACCCCCAGGACACAATCCTCTATCCTCGTTGCCATTACTTTGGCCAGAATCTTAGCGTCCACATTCAGGAGGGAAATAGGCCTATAGGACCCGCATTGCAGCGGGTCTTTTTCCTTCTTTAGGAGGAGCGATATCGTTGCCTCTGACATAGTCGGGGGCAGCTGCCCCCTTTCCCTCGCCTCATTAAAGGTTCTCATCAGTAGCGGGGCCAGCAAGTCCATATATTTCCTCTAGAATTCAACTGGGAATCCGTCTGGTCCCGGGACCTTCCCCGCCTGCATGCTCCCAATCCCTTTCACTACTTCCTCCATCTCAATCTGTGCTCCCAGTCTCGCCCTCTCCTGCTCCTCCACCTTAGGAAATTCCAGCTGATCCAGAAAGCACATCATTCTCTCCTTCCCATCCGGGGGCTGAGCTTCATATAATCTTTCATAAAATGCCTTGAACACTCCATTCACTCTCTCTGCTCCCCGCTCCTTCTCTCCCTCCTCATCTCTCACCCCCCCCTATTTCCCTCGCTGCTCCCCTTTTCCTCAGTTGGTGGGCCAGCAACCTGCTCGCCTTCTCCCCATATTCGTACTGTACACCCTGTGCCTTCCTCCATTGTGCCTCTGCATTACCCGTAGTCAACAAGTCAAATTCTACATGTAGCCTTTGCCTTTCCCTATACAGTCCCTCCTCCGGTGCCTCCGCATATTGTCTGTCCACCCTCAGAAGTTCTTTCAACAACCGCTCCCTTTCCCTACCCTCCTGCTTTCCTTTATGTGCCCTAATGGATATCAGCTCCCCTCTAACCACTGCCTTCAGTGCCTCCCAGACCACTCCCACCTGAACCTCCCCATTATCATTGAGTTCCAAGTACCTTTCAATACACCCCCTCACCCTTAAACACACCCCCTCATCTGCCAATAATCCCATGTCCATTCTCCAGGGTGGTCGCTGTTCTTTTTCCTCCCCTATCTCCAGGTCCACCCAATGTGGAGCGTGATCCGAAATAGCTATCGCCGTGTACTCCGTCCCCGTCACCTTCGGGATCAGTGCCCTTCCCAAAACAAAAAAGTCCATCCGTGAATAAACTTTGTGGACATAGGAGAAAAACGAAAACTCCTTACTCCTAGGTCTACTAAATCTCCAGGTGTCTACTCCTCCCATCTGCTCCATAAAGTCCTTAAGCACCCTAGCTGCAGCCGGCCTCCTTCCGGTCCTGGACCTCGATCTGTCCAGCCCTGGGTCCAGCACCGTATTAAAATCTCCACCCATTACCAACTTCCCCACCTCTAGGTCCGGGATACGTCCTAACATACGCCTCATAAAGTTGGCATCATCCCAGTTCGGGGCATATACGTTCACTAAGACCACCGCCTCCCCTTGCAATTTGCCACTCACCATCACGTATCTGCCCCCACTATCCGCCACTATGGTCTTTGCCTCAAACATTACCCGCTTCCCCACTAGTATAGCCACCCCCCTGTTTTTTGCGTCTAGCCCCGAATGAAACACCTGCCCCACCCATCCTTTGCATAGTCTGACCTGGTCTATCAGTTTCAGATGCGTCTCCTGCAGCATAACCACATCTGCCTTAAGTTTCTTTAGGTGTGCGAGTACCCGTGCCCTCTTTATCGGCCCGTTCAGCCCTCTCACATTCCACGTGATCAGCCGGGTTGGGGGGCTCTTTACCCCCCCCCCCCCCCCCTTGTTGACTAGCCATCTCCTTTTTCAATCCAGCTCCTCACCCGGTTCCCACGTAGCTGTATCCCCCCCAGGCGGTGCCCCCCCGCCCCGACCACCCCACCCCATACCAGCTCCCCCTTCTCTCCAGCAGCAGCAACCCAGTTAACCCCCCACCCCCCCCCCCACCCCGCTAGATCCCTCACTAGCGTAATTGCACCCCCCATGTTGCTCCCAGAAGTCAGCAAACTCTGGCCGACCTCGGCTCCCACTGTGCGAGGCCCCCTCCTTCCTGCTTCCCTGTTCCCGCCATGATTACCATAGCGCGGGAACAAAGACCGCGCTTCCCATTTGGCCCCGCCCCCAATGGCCGGCGCCCCCAGCTCCTCCTCCTCCCTCCCCCCCCTCCCCCGCGACATGGGAAAGAGAGAAAAGTTACAGGGTCGCGGGGTTAACAACTTGGGAAATCATCTCTTCCCCCTTTTCCCCCTCTTCACCCCACATATTCGCCCCACCACTTTGTCCCAATCGTTCTTTTTCTAGCCCGCTTATTCCAGTTTCTCCTCGACAATAAATGTCCACGCCTCTTCTGCCGTTTCAAAGTAGTGGTGCCTCCCTTGATTTGTGACCCACAGTCTGTGCAGCACCGCCTTGGCCCGATTAAAGCTTGCCCTCCTTCTCGCCACCTCCGCACTCCAATCTTGATATACGCGGATCACCGCGTTCTCCCACTTACTGCTCCGAGTTTTCTTTGCCCATCTGAGGACCATCTCTCTGTCCTTATAATCGGAGAAATCTCACCACTATGGCTCGAGGAATTTCTCCAGCCCTCGGTCTTCGCGCCATAACTCGATAGGCTCCCTCCACCTCCAACGGGCCCGTCGGGGCCTCCGATCCCATTAACGAGTGCAGCATCGTGCTCACATATGCCCCGACGTCCGCCCCTTCTGCACCTTCGGGAAGACCAAGAATCCTTAAATTCTTCCTCCTCGCATTGTTCTCCAGCACCTTCAGCCTTTCCACAAAACTTTTGTGTTGTGCCTCGTGCATCTCTGTCTTCACCACCAGGCCCTGTATGTCGTCCTCATTCTCAGCAGCCTTTGCCTTCACGACCCGAAGCTCCTGCTCCTGGGTCTTTTGCTCCTCCTTTAGCCCTTCAATCGCCTGTAATATCGGGGCCAACAGCTCCTTC
This sequence comes from Scyliorhinus torazame, assembly GCF_047496885.1. Taxonomy (NCBI): domain Eukaryota; kingdom Metazoa; phylum Chordata; class Chondrichthyes; order Carcharhiniformes; family Scyliorhinidae; genus Scyliorhinus; species Scyliorhinus torazame. The sequence goes on along the minus strand of NC_092721.1, from coordinate 168,566,175 downwards.
TTCATCTCCTTTTTAAGTTCTTCCACGCAACGCCGCAGGAACTCTTGTTGGTCAGGGCCCCATATTAAACTGCCTCCTTCCGACGCCATCTTACTTTGTGCCTGCCTTCCTGGCCGCTGCTCTAGAGGATCCACCACAATCCGGCCACTTTCCTCTCCTTTTTCCATCCGTGTCCAGGGGGGATTCCCTTCTGGTTTACCGCACAGTGTTTTTAGTCATTAAAATTGCCATTGGGGCTCCTATTAGGAGCCCAAAAGTCCTTTCCACCGGGAGCTGCCGAAACGTGCGACTTAGCTGGTCATCGCCGCACACGGAAGTCCGCATTTGGAGTATTGCGTGCAGTTCTGGTCGCCGCATTATAGGAAGGATGTGGAAGCATTGAAAAGGGTGCAGAGGAGATTTACCAGGATGTTGCCTGGTATGGAGGGAAGATCTTATGAGGAAAGGCTGAGGGACTTGAGGCTGTTTTCGTTAGAGTGAAGAAGGTTAAGAGGTGACTTAATCGAGGCATACAAGATGATCAGAGGATTAGATACGGTGGACAGTGAGAGCCTTTTTCCTCGGATGGTAATGGCTAGCATGAGGGGACATAGCTTTAAATTGAGGGGAGATAGATATCGGACAGATGTCAGAGGTAGGTTCTTTACTCAGAGAGTAGTAATGACGTGGAAAGCCCTGCCTGCAACAGTAGTGGACTCGCCAACATTAAGGGCATTTAAATGGTCATTGGATAAACATATGGATGATAATGGAATAGTGTAGATTGGCTTTAGATTGGTTTCACAGGTCGGCGCAACATCGAGGGCCGAAGGGCCTGTACTGCGCTGTAATGTTCTATTATGCACTTTAAAGTGATACACAGAGCCCACCTGACTAGAACCCAAATGAGCAGGTTCTTCCCGGAGGTGGTGGACAAATGTGAACGGTGCCAGGGAGGTCCGGCCAACCATGCCTACATGTTCTGTGCCTGCCCAAGACATGTCGGGTTCATATGGGGAAGAGGGCCGAAGCCCTGGCCTTTGCATCCCTAATCGCACGCCGGAGAATCCTGCTTGGCTAGCAATCGGCAGCACCACCCACAGCTGCAGACTGGCTGGCAGACCTGACGGAATTTCTCCATCTGGAGAAGATCAAGTACACCATCTGAGGGACGGACGAGGGCTTCCACAAAGCATGGAGGGCATTCACCAACCTGTTCCAAAACCTGTTTGAGGCAAACTAGGAAAAGGGGGGGGGGGGAGGGGGGAAGAGAGAGAGAAAGACAGGGAGGACACGTGCACAAGGTTTAACTCATTTGACTAGGTAGCTGGTTATTGATGCAAAGTGAGGCCAACAGCGTGAGTTCAATTCCTGTAAATGCCCCGCCTTCTCAACCTTGCCCCTCGCCTGAGGTGTGATGATCCTCAAGTGAAACCACCACCGGTCAGGTCTTCTCCTCAAAGGGGAAAGCAGCCGATAGCCATCTGGGACAATGCAACTTTACTTTACCTCGTGCTTTACTATTTAGACTGAGCCAACTTGTCATGATCTACATTACCTCGTCACTGTAGAATCCTAAAATCCTAAAAACAGTATTTATGTCACCTCAACCTTCTCTTTTCAAGTGGGAACATATCCAATTCGCAAAATCGATAATCAGAATCTAATCGCTCCATCCCCTCAATTATTTTGATTGCCTTCTGTTTGTTTTCAATAGTTGCAATTCCTGTCTTGTGCCGTGGTGACCAGAACTATACACAGCACTATTTGTGCAGTTGCCGTATTGATTTGTAAAGTGGTGGATGTGCTTCACTCTTTTGGCTCAATATTGATCTTTCAATACATATGCTATGCTTTACTCACTGCAACTGATAATTGTGATAACTTTGATATGTCAAACAGGACACGCACCTCTCGTGGACTTTTACTTACCTGGTTTATGACAGCTTGTGCCATAAGAAAGGAGGCATGGCCTCCTTCCCTTCAATGTCAGCTGCACTTATAAGCTAGGCCCAAGGGACGCACTGCACTGCCTGGATCTCCGTGGCCTGGATCTTCATGGCCTGAGTCGGAAAATCAGGCGAGAAAGGCTGGAAAAATAATTAAGTAAGAAAGAGGGAACAGGGTAGCAACTTGACACTGATTGCCACTCTGAGGAAGTTCAGGCCCATCGTTTCTTTTGGTTTAAGTAATAATAATTCCTCCCATATGAAGAATTATGCATTATTCAACATTGAAGTTCATCTACTTACTGCATAATTTCTTAATTATATTCAAATCCTCCTGTAGCTTACTCTGTTCAGCTTTGAAGTCTCCCACCTTAATTATTTTTTAATCACCTGCAAATGTAGCCACAGTACATGTGACCAATGTTCCCTCTAATGTGTTTTTTTCCTGAGTGTGTGGGTGTGGTGGTATGTATTAGGGGTAATACGGTACACCACGTGTCGACAGGCTATTGGTGGAGGGATGCCAGGTCCTGATAGGATCTGCCACCTACTGGACTCCACCCAGAAATGCCGGTATAAGAACCCAACTTTTCCCTCCATTTCCCTCAGCAGCTGCATTCTGTAACCACGCTGCTGGGGATAAAGTTCTGCTTAATAAAGCCTTCAATTGACATTACTTCAACCTGCCTCGCGTCATATTGACGTGCTACAGTGGGCAATTTCTTTAAGTGAATGGCCTCTTTAATTATTTTTGCACAATCGCACATGTGCGATAATTACAAGAGGCTGACTTGGGCATGGGCTGCTCATGGACATAGAAACATAGAAAATAGGAGCCTGCTCCGCCATTCAATATGATCATGTTTGACCCTCGATCTCAGTGACATATTTCCGCTTTCTCCCTATACCCCTTATGGGTGTGAGGCTGTCATTGCATCATTGAAACACATTTTGCCTCACGGGGGATTCTAGACTTGGCCATTTCAGACAATGGTGCCCTGTTTGCTAACGAATACTTCAGGGAGTTCACGGAATCTTATGGGTTTGTCCACATGACAAGCTCGCAAGAGATACACACAAGCTAATAGTGAGGCTGAAAGTGGAGTGATAACGATAAAGGTTCTATTAAAAAGGGACAATTACATTATCTGGCACTGTTACGTTATCGTTCTACCCCGCTTCAGAATTGTCTGATTTAGTGTGCCCCCCGATCGGCCGTGCGCCCGAGGATTCTTCCGGCCCAATCGCTGCCCCAGCCGCCCATAATGCCCCCCCGGGTGCTTGATCCCCCACCGATCCCCCCACCAGGGCTGCCACGGACTGAGTCCACAGCAGCCACGCAAGAGTACCGACCAGCCATACCACATTAGTTCCACGCCATCAGGAACTCGGCCGGTTGGGAGCGGAGTATCGCTGGGCAGGCCTCTGTGAATGGCCCCCTAGCCGCGCGGCGTAATTTGCGGATGCGCGGATATTCGGGGCCCGGAGAATCGCCGGATCGGCGCTGGACCCGATTCAATCGGGAACTTTGATTCTCCTCCCCCGCGCCAAACACGATTTTGGCGTGGGGCTGCGGAGAATCCAGCCCATAGAATTTACAGTGCTGAAGGAGGCCATTTGGTCCATCGAGTTCGCACCGGAAAGCCCAACCCACCTAAGCCCATACCTCCACCCTATCCCCACAACCCAGTAACCCCACCTAACCTTTTTGAACACTATGGGCAATTTAGTATGGCCAATCCACCTAACCTGCACATCTTTGGACTGTGGGAGGAAACCGGAACACCCGGAGGAAACCCACGCAGACACGGGGAGAACGTGCAAACTCTGCCCAGACAGTGACCCAAGCCGGGAATCGAACCTGGGACCCTGGAGCTGTGAAACAACTGTGCTAACCACTGTGCTACCATGCTGCCCACTTGTAGAGAAAGATGTCACTATAGTCTGCAGGAACAGGGAAGCACTAGTTTATACAAGAGTCAACCTTCTATTGAATCGAGTTGATCAGTTCTTCAGGAGACCTGGAAGATGGCCTTGACGGTGAACTGGTATCCTCTGACAATTCTCATTCTGCCCCACAGAGTTTGAAAGAATGCATGGAGAGCTCGAATTCTTAATTCTCTCCCAAAGGAGGGGAGAACATGATCGGGTAAACTGGTGAAATCCACATTGTAGTTCTCTCATGAATTAGAGATTAAGTCAGAGACTTAGGGGAGTTATAGTGTAAAGGGTTATCATGATTGGGTTCACTCTGCAGCTCTATGGCAAGAAGGAAGTCTCATTCTAGATGGAGTCATTCTTTGTTAAGTTTTGGATAAAGTTGATGTTAAATCCTACTCCTCAGACTTCAACAATAGTCAGTAACAATACCTCAAACACAAGAATATTAGAGCAATATTGTGTGCAGTTTTGGTTTCCTTATCTGAGGATGTTCTTTCTATAGAGGGAGTGCACCGAAGGTTTACCAGGTTAATTCCTGGGATGGCAGGACTGGCGTATGAGGAGAGATTGAGTAGCTGCATTATATTTGCTGAATTAGAAGAATGAGGGGGGGAATCAGGCTACTGTATTGGATGATCAGCCATGATCATAATGAATGGTGGAGCAGGCTCGAAAGGCCTACTCCTGCTCCTATTTTCATATGACCATGTAAACATTTTATCTTTATCCATCTTGAGTACCAATATCAAAAATGTTTTCCTTCCGAATTCAATAAGATCCATCACAAGATGTCCCATGGTCTGGATGGAAATGACTGCTCCTGGCGATGGATCACACAGGTAATGCAATTAGATAACATCTCTTCTAATGATTTGAAGAGCTCTGGACACCAGGCAGAATTTCTCACTCTGGCACAGCACTCCATGTTACTCAAGTGACCTTGATGTAACCTCTGAAATATATGAAGTTGTAAGATTCTAGGTATAACCGGTCTCTCATAAGTCAGTAAGTCATCTACACTGCGCCATATTCTTTGCCTCCAAATAGAATATTGTGGTATACATTGCACTATCCTCTGGCGCAGTACTCATGATTTGATTTTGTTGAAGTTTAGGATTGTAGCTTGTAGATATTTGGTCATTAGTGAAGTAAAGATCGCCACGTCTTCAACAAAATTTATATCTGCTTGTTGCAACCTTGCTACAGGAATACACGTTATAATCTACTTCTTCCCTTGCACATACTCAAATGTAGCATCAAATCTTATCGATCTCATCTGAAATTCTTGCACACTTAGTGACATCTTTGTTAATTCCTTCGCATTGAACAGAGTAACCAAAGGTTTATGGTCAGTCTCAATTGCGAATTGAAAACCCATGACATCATCTGCAAACTTCTCACAAGTCCAGGTTGCAGCTAAGGATTCTTTCCCAATACTGCATACCTCTGTTCTGTTTCAACCAAAGAACGAGATGCATTGTATACCGGTCTGGGTTTACCAGCCTCCTGAGTCTGGAAAAGTATAGCCCCCAATTCAGTCAATGTTGCAATGTGGCAACAATCGTAGGTAGCTCTGGATTATAATAAGCCAATATGTCTGGTGGTATTAACATTTCCTTGATCCTTTCAAATGATATCTGTTGGGCTTTTTCCCAGCACCAAGCCTGTTCCGGTCTTAGCAGCTGAATTAATGGTTCATTCGTGTTTGCTGAATTGGGTAAGGGCTTTCACCATCCCCATAAGCCGCTGGAGCTGTGGCATTTCAAGGAGGTGGAAATTCTTTGATTGCTCTATTTTCTTGAGGATCTGCAATGACACTAATGTCATGTACAATTTGCCCAAGGAATTTAATAGTTGATTACGGGAACTCACATTTGTTATTAAGGTAAGTCCTGCTTCTTTTTTTAAATAAATTTAGTGTACCCAATTAATTTTTTCCAATTAAGGGGCAATTTAGCGTGTTCAATCCACCTACCTTGCACATTTTTGGGGGCGAAACCCACGCAAACACGGGGAGAATGTGCAAACTCCACACGGACAGTGACCCAGAGCCGGGATCGAACCTGGGACGTCGGCGCTGTGAGACTGCAGTGCTAACCCACTGCGCCACCAAGCTGCCCATAAGTCCTGCTTCTTGTAGACATAGCACCATTCTGACTCTAGCATGATGTGCAGTTATAGTAGAACCCTGGATTAGGACATCATCCTTCTGGCAAATTACTCTCCCTCCAATCATTCCCGAATACATATTATCATCCTGTGCAAAATCTCAGATGCAGACACATGCCAAAAGGTAATCTGTTCAAGCAACATCTCCAAAATGGTGTAATAAAGGTTGTAAATAATTTGGATTCCTCACAATACGATAGCTTAGTGAATATTCAAACCTCTGCACAGCTTGCCAGACTCTCATCCACAGACAACATTGGATGAATTTCTCTTTCCCCATATTTATTCAACTTTGTGAGGTCTACACAGATTCTTGTGATCTACTTGATTTTGGACTGGACCATACCTGAACACCAACTTGTGGGTTTTGTTACAGGTGAGATTATTCCTTGCTATAACATTGAGTCAACTTCTTGCTTTACCCGCTGGAACTTTCATCAGTGTAAAGACACACACTGGTTTTGCTTTGGGTCTCAAGGTGATGAGATAAGCTGTTTTTAGCTTCCCAAGCTCTTTGAACAATTGTGGAAAGCCAGCTCTGAAATCTTTAGGCTGCTCGTGATTTTCTAATTCCTCCGGTCTGTAAAGCAATTGTAAATTTGTACAAGCTCTTCTGCATAAAAGTGAACAATCCTGGTTCTGGATTACGTATAAGATGTCACTGATTCCTGTGTCTTTATATTGAAGTGTTGCAGTCATCTGTCCCTTTAAGTAGCATGTCTCTTCGTCCATGTAGTTGTACACGGATGGTTGAAATGATGTGGAGATGCCGGCGTTGGACTGGGGTGGGCACAGTAAGAAGTCTTACAACACTAGGTTAAAGTCCAACAGGTTTATTTGAAATCACTAGCTTTCAGAGCGCAGCTCCTTCATCAGGTGAGGCTCTGAAAGCTAATGATTCCAAATAAACCTGTTGGACTTTAACCTGGTGTTGTAAGACTTCTTACTGATGGGTGAAGATCTTGCTCCAACCAGAATCAGAAAGAAATTTTAAACACGAGCTCCAGTGTCCAGTTTAAAACATGCTTTAGGTCCACCGGCTAAAATTTCAACACTCAAAAGCTTTTTTGAGTAGAGACCTGTTATCATAAGATGTCTGATATCTCAAGGAGATATGTGCAATGTTGTCATCAGGGCAAGCAAAGTGTGGCTCTTGACCAATCAGACCAAAGAATGCTCACTGAAGCACGCATAACCTAAACCAGGAAATAGAACATTTAATTCAATTTAAAATCATATGCAGAAAGTGGAATGAAGACAGTGAAAGAAAGATGATATTAAAAGAGAGAGATATAAGGAGTAGACAGACAAGTTAAATAAATGTATTTTTATTTTTTAAAATCTGCACCACTAATAAAATCCTGAAGGAACAAGACTCCACACTTGTAAAGTTACTTTCCTGTGCTAAGAGGTTATTTGGTAGTAACACACCATAACAAATTCATGTGCCCCTGAATACACCAGCCCCAACTTGTTTCTGGGTAGGCAGTATTATAATTTTACTCCTTTGCTAATTTCAGTGCTGAGTCTATCAGCGAGGTACCGGTACATCAGAACCTACAAAGGAGCAGTGTAACACAGATTGCAACTTCTAGATTTCCCTATTTAACCATGCACATGCATACTCTGAAGCTACTTCCTGATTTCCTTCATAGTAATAATTGAGTGCTGCTAACCTTCACTGTTACTCTCAAAACAATATCAAAAGTCTACCTAGATGTTCCACAATTTTATCTTTAATAAGGACTTCCATAATTTACATGCAATGAAGACCCACCTCATTGGTCTATCTTTTTCTATCTTTATATGTGCATATCAGGTCGGAGATATGATTAGGCTTGAGTGCAATTACTTTCAAGACTGAAAAGAATAGCTTGTCAACACACACAGGGCGCCATCTACCGTCCCTGTTGCGCCCGAATGGGAGCGTGACACGGCCAGTAGATATCGGGGGAGGCCTCCTGCAGGCATCCAGAGAACCAGTAAGAGATCTACCCAGGTGTTGCGAGGCGTCACGATCAGGATCCCACCCACAATGGGTGGGACCAAGCCTTGCACACTTAAGTAGGTTTAAAATCCATTTAGACATGTTGACCCAGGATTTATCGGGCTATTGGCATCTACCGGCCTTCCCAGGGATTCCTGCATTATTCAGTACTGGTCCATACAAATGTTCATCAGGCGGAACGGCACCCGGGGGCCATCGGAGATCTCTGGGTGGTCAGGGACAGGACAGGGTGGTCCCCTGGCCTTCCCTCTTGAACAAGGGAACCTGGCAATGCCAGTCTGGTTTGGCACCACCAAGGTGCCCGGGTGGCACTGCAAAGCCAGCAGGGGTACTTCCAGGGAGGCCAGTGCCAGGGTGACACTGCCAAGGGCCAGGGCCTGAGGGGGACTATGCACATGAAGGGAGGGTGGAAGCGGGGTATGAAGGGGGGGGGTGAGGGTCAAGGGTGGATGTGAAGGGGCCTCTGGAAGGTGGAGGGTATTGAAGGGCGGGGGGGGTTCCTGGAAGGGAGGGGGCTTGAAAATGGGTGTGAGAAGGCCTGAAAAGTGAGCCCCCAGTGATCCCATAGCGGGTGTCATCACTTGGGGTGTGTAGGGTAATGCCCATGTTTGTGGGGGGCTGACATTGCCCACGGGTGGGGGTCTGGGGGACTCCCAGGCCCACAGGGCACACTTTTAAAATGATGGCCTGATCTCGGAGGAGCCGGTATAGTCAGCGCGTTCAGATCCCCAGCGATGAAAATAATTCCAAGTGTGGGCTTGACCGGGGAGAAACATCCCAGGGCCCAAGAAAGTGACGAAGGTGTGGTTAGATGGCAGTGGGGAACTTGCCAACAAAGCCGGGGTGAAACACCCGGCAAAACCAGCCATACATGACAATTAAAAACATTTCCATTAGATCACGCCCACTGATTATGTACATGTGCAAAGACTGGCTTTGCAAGCTATTAGTGGAATGATACCACTAATGGAACCAAATCTCTGTTTACAAGAGGGAAACAAAAAATAAATTATTGCAAGTTTGTTTATTTTTTGAATTTCAAATCCAGAATAAACTTGATTCCAATCTGACTTCTAGCTTTTCTTTTCAATCAACGCAGATATTATCATAGAATTTACAGTGCAGAAGGAGGCCACCCGGCCCATCGAGTCTGCACCGGCTCTTGGAAAGAGCACCCTATCCAAGGTCAATCACCTCCACCCGATCCCCACAACCCGGCAACCCCACCCAACACTAAGGGCAATTTTGGACACGAAGGGCAATTTAACATGGCCAATCCACCCAACCTGCACATCTTTGGACTGTGGGAGGAAACTGGAGCACCCGGAGGAAACCCACGCAGACACGGGGAGGACATGCAGACTCCGCACAGTATATCTTTGATTAAAAATATATGGCATATTCGTAATCTTTGTTCACCGTATATACAAGTAAGAAAGTAAGACTCAGAGAACAATTTACATTTTTACACTTTTTTGTCAAGAGGTTAGGGTTTATTTTAATATTTCAAACTTAATATTCAGATTGGGTATTGCATTGCAGAATTTTTTTTAAAATATTTTTTATTCTCCTTTTTCATTTTCTCCCAAATTTACACCCAACAATAAACAACAATCAGTAACGAATGGAATGTCAATCCCCATATCAATAATAACAATCCCATCCTCCCACCAGATCCCAGACATTGGCCCGCATGTTAACATAAATAAATGACAAAAAGGAATCAGGAATCACCCATGGTCACCATTAACACATACAGTCCCCTCCCCGCAACCCTCCCAGCCCCCATGTTCGATGTGATCCAATTCTCGAAAGTGCATAATGAATAACGCCCATTAATTGTAGAATCCCTCCATCCTTCCCCTCAGTTCACATTTGACCTTTTCAAGCGTCAAGAATTCCAGCAGGTCCCCCGCCACGCCAGGGCACAGGGTGGAGAGGTTGATCTCCACCCTAACAGGATCTGCCTTTGGGCGATCAATGAGTCGAAGACTACAACATCTGCCTCCGCGCCCGTTTCCAACCCTGGCTGGTCCGACACCCTGAATATGGCCTCCCGAGGGCCCGGGTCCAGTTTCATGTGCACCACTTTAGAGATTACCCTAAACACCTCCTTTCAGTAATCCTCCAGCTTTGGACAGGACCAAAACATATGAACGTGGTTTGCGGCCCCCCCCCCACACACAAGGTTCACACACATCTTCTACCCCCTCAAAGAGCCGGGTCATCCTCGCCCTTGTAAGGTGCATTCTATACACCACCTTCAGCTGTATCAGCTCCAACCTTGCACTCGAGGTGGAGGCGTTCACCCTCCGGAGCACCTCACACCAGAACCCCTCCTCCATACCCTCTCCCAACTCTTCCCCACTTTGCCTTGATCTCTTCTAGTGGCGCCTTCTCCAAAAGAAGAAGAAATTATTGTAAACAGAAGGAAAAATAAACAATTATTATTTGGCAATGTGAAGCTTATACAGCACATGCCTTTTTAATTCAAAACATGTGAGATTTTCAGACAAGAGGAACAGTAAAACTTTTGGCACAGAGTTCAAGGAACTACGAAACTGAGCATGCCAACTGTGGAACTTTGATCAAGTTTGAATGGAGACAACAAATGACTCCATTTCTAGATCTACATAAATATGAGGAACAAAATACAACTGTTCACCAACTGCTTTTTTATCCCCACCTTAAGACGAGTTGATTTCCCCATAGTGCTGCTCACTAGAGATAAATAATTGTCTTTAATTGTAACAGCCTCTATGTTTATCTGGCAAAGTCTAAATTTGATGACTGCACATTTATAACACTGGCCTTGAAATTACATTGTGGATTAATAGTGTATGAATACTTAAAAGTGTTTATCTGAAACTCCACTCTTGCTTTAATGGATAAAATAATCAATTTACAATAATTAGATTACAGTTCCATTAAAATACGCAGAAAAGGGAATTTCAGACAAATCTACTATCCTTTCAAGGTCACTGTACTTAAAATGGAGTTCATAAATCTTGATAATGTAAGAAACGAAAATACAGCATTTAAAAATAGTAAAGAACATTATTACAAGGGCGGTGTGAGTGGAAAACAAGAAGTGACAGAGACAGCTGAACAAATTGCCTCAATCTTAGTGGCAAAGAAGCTCTTGAGTCCCTTGCACTTGCTGAAGGTGATAATGAAGGACACAGGGGAAGAGTGGTTTCAGAAGACAGTGTTGCAGATGAGAGCAGGAGTAGACAATAATTTATATAGTCCAACCAGATCGGACAGTGAATGAGTAAACCAGCTGTCCACCACCCTATTCATGTCTACATCCCTTGGACTTGAGAGCTGGGGGGAAATGGGCCAGTATGAGAAGGAACAGCTATGGTGAGAAAAGTTAATGGTTTTGGCGTCGATGACGGCATTGGAAATGGAGGTGAGGGTGTGATGGAACTGATTGGAAATGCAGAAAAGTCATGGCGCAAGGTGCCACTGACTCCGTGACACCTTCACTAATGGTGCCGACATCGAGCATCAGGCTCTCCACTGTGGTCGCCACCCTAGCAGTGATGGCCTCGGTGCCACACATTGCCAGCGACATCTCCAATGCCAGTAGTCTCTGGGACTCCTCCAAGTGGCTATGGGCCTCCTGGAGTGTTGCCCTTTGAGCGTCCCAGCTGCTCCTCATCATCTCCATCAGCTCCGGGATGATCACTTCCACAGGCTCAGTATCAGGCTGGACCCAGCTGGGTCCTGGGATCCAGCAGACCTCTGACTGCTGTCTCTCCTGGGGGTTCCTGCCTCTACCTGATGTGCATCATCAGATGTCTGGAGCTCACCAGATTGTGGCCCCGGAGCCTGTCCACTAACATTTTCCACCAAGCTGGTTGGAGGGTGGGATGACAGCTGTGGCGCAATTATTATGATGGCATCCATGGAGCTCTCCTCCGAGGTGTTCTCATAGGAGACGGGAGAGGCTGCTACCCGAGGATGGCCGGTGCCGTCGGCTGGAGGACTGCGGGAGAATGGACATGTGGTCAGTGGGAGGGAAAGGTCAGTCAGTAAGGGATAACAACTCACATGTGACAGGTCCTTTGGCTGCGGCCGATGGTTCCTCACCTCTGCGACGTCCGCCGGCCTGCTCATTGGTGACCACTCTGTCCTCAACCACACCAGTCACCTCCAGGGTCTGCCCCTCAAAGGAGGTGAGAATTCTGATGTCCGGCACACCACCGCCAGTCTGGGCTCTCTCCCGGCGATTGTGGGAGAGTTTTTCCTGATGCAACACAGAGGGCATCATTAGCCACATGCATGGTTCACAGTGGTGGCTGCAGGGGAGGGGTGATGGAAGGGTTGAGGGGGTTGAAGGGGCAGGGGGCGGCAGGAGGGTTGGGGCTCGCATGGAGAGTTGGGGTGGATGCTCACATGGGGGCGGAAAGGTCTCGGGAGTGGGGGGGTTGATGTCTACTCACCCGTGTAGGTCATTGACCTTTTTCCTGTACTGGAGGCCAGTTCTCCTGGTCACACTCCCGGCGCTCACAGCCGCCGCCACCTCGTCCCAGGCAGCACAGGCTGCCCTATGGCTGATCCTCTGGGACCCTCGGGGGAACAGGACCCTCCTGACCTCCACTGCGTCTAGGAGCCTGGCCAGATCTGCATCCCTGAATCTTGGAGCTGTAGCCATCTGGGATGGCCACTTCCAGAATTCAAAATGGATGATCGCAAAGACTGTAGGGAACTATGGACAATGTTAAGAAAGCAAGCAGGCACAGAGCCTGTATGCATATTGAAGAAACAGCTCCCAGACGGGACTGAAACTGTAGGGCAATTAACATATTGATGGTCCATCTCCGAGAACAAAGGAAAGACACTCAAGCAACCGATACTGTTTCAGACATATGCGGCGCCAGTTCCCCAAACCGAAAGCATAAAGAAAGCAAGGCCAACGGCCACATAGGACCCGCCCAGCCATCAGGGCACCACCCCTTTATTGGTCAAGATCAATACGAGTGACCAAGATACGGCCAAATTAATTGGGGCCAAGTTCAAGGCCCGCCCAAAACCCCTTCAGGTATACGAAGAAGGCCCCGAGAGAGAATAACTCTCTTGGAATTGGCTCTCCAAAAGTGGGGAGACCCTTCCACTAGCTGCACCAGAAGCAAGTAAGTCCAAGGTCAACGCTCGCTACCAGACGGACGACCTTAGCTATTCTCCTGTACCACTTCGAACCCAGCAGCCTCAGATCCAAACAACGGCCATTGTTGCTCTGACTGAGTGGGCACCCGAAGCTAAGTATAGGCGTTAGCGTTAGAGATAGTTTAGTTTGTAGTATTTTGTGCATGAGTAGATATTACTGTGTGTGTAAATAAATAGTATTGACTTTGAACTAACTAACTGGTGTATCGGCTCTTTGATCAGTATTCGGGTTTGAACCTTGTGGCGGTATTGATAGATACCTGGCGACTTAAAGCAAACATAATTAGGATTAAGGAAGGCGACCATATTGACTGCCATATTTAGAACCAAATAAAGATAGCAACAGGACCGCTCTCCTGGGTGCCATTGTTGCGAGCTGGTTGGGGTTGGCTGAACAAGTGCTGCTCGACCTCGTTAGCGGGGGGCTGGCGAGCACGGTGCCGGCGAATCGGCTGGCGAGCCTTCATTTGCAGCAAGAAGCTGCAAAGGCCTTGTTAAGTTTACCAGTTAACAATGAATAGTCACCTCACAAGGCCGAGTGCCAGGAAGCTCGCGGCACTTCCCGCTCGCTACCACACTTAGAAATCTTTCCGGAGAATCGCGCCCTTGAGAACCCCAAGAGGGGCATGGAGGGGAGTTGCTGGCTTACTCCCAAGAAGGAATCATGCCTGGAACAGCAGCAGGAGAGGATGAGGTCAACAAATCTGAAGGCTTGAAAAAGGTTGGGAGGGCAGAGAATCCAACAGGGGAGATACAAAAGGGGCATTATGACAGCAAAGGTCTAGGAGAGATAAAGAGAAAAGAAGTAAAATAGAGCAAAAATTTGTGGAAATGGAAGAGATAAGGTCAGGCTCCGGAGTGCAGCCATATCACATGCGAAAGGACACAGGAAAAACTTAGCTTTAAACATCTGGTTATATAGCAATGATTAGGATACATACATTGTGGTGGTAAACAGAGTACAATGAAGAAACAATAGGAGGGAGACAAGAATTAAAGTCAGGGGTCCTAAGGTGGGATAAAGCTGAAATGGGTGGACTCATCATAGAGATCGATGTAATGCTGTTCATCTTCGGTGAGCGAGTGAAGTCCCGAAGATATTTGAAGAGATGTTGGATTTAAAATCAGGATGGCACGCAAATTGATCACAGGGCAGGAAAAAAAACCGGTGGTGTGGTTGGAGATCTTCGTAAGATCCAGAAGCAGCCCGGGGAAGTGAATCTTTGGCCAGGAACAAAACCAATGCTAAAACTGAATACTAATAGAACCAGTAGGCCAGTCACAGGCTCAGTATGAAACAGGAGCAGTGGAGAAAACACTGGATGTTGATAAGTTACTTTAAGTTTTAAGCGGCAGACCAGAGGATTAGAGACACAGTAACTGAGCCTTATGGTATAATCTAGTGCAAAAACAAAGTCTTTGATGACCAGAAAAGCCAAGGAATTTGAAAGCCAAGTTTAAAAAAAGATCCAGTATTCATTGAAGAAGGCAGTGACCAGCAATGGTCTGGACAATGTTAGTTTAAACTGGCATTAACTTATAGTTAGAGCTAAAGCCAGGGGCACTTAAACAGTGGAAAAGAGGAGATTGGGGGAGAAGGGGCGACATATGGCAGAGGATTGCCAAGGACATAGATGCACAGTAATGAGCTCGCTGGGGAGCTGACTGACCAGGAGTCATCTCAAAAGCCCAAAAATGTTTACAATTACATTATGTGCAGCCGCATGCTGGCGCACCAGCTACAGAAGCAGGCTGCGTCCAGGGAAATATTGAAAATACGGACTGGGGCTGGTGATGTGGTTTCAGAGCCAGGGATGATAAATAAGACATTTAGAGAGTACTACCAGGCACTTTACAAGGTGGACCCAGGGGGAGAGGAGGGAGACATGGGGTGGTTTCTGGACGGCTGGAATTTCCCCAGGTGGATGAAGCAAAGAGGCAGGCGTTGGAGGAGCCCATGGGGCTGAGGGCGGTGCTGGATAGTACCAGGGGTATGAAGTCGGATGGGTACCCGGCGGAATTTTATTAGGAATTTGCAGCGGACCTGGCACATCTGTTTAATGAAGCACTGGAGATGGGGGAGTTCCAGAGACAATGACGCAGGCAGTAATCACACTAATCCCCCAAAAAGAGAAGGACCCGGTGGAATGTGGGTCGTATAGACCCACATCACTATTGAACATGGATGTGAAAGTATTGGTTAATTTGTTGGCGGGGAGGATGGAGGACTGTGTCCCGGGGGTGGTTGCAGAAGATCAAACAAGCTTTGTGAAGGGCAGGCAGCTTGTAAGTAATATGAAACGGCTGTTGAATGTGGTGATGAATCCGTCAGGGGCTCTGGTACCGGAGGTGGTGGCGTCCATGGACGCAGAGAAGGCATTTGATCGGGTGGAGCGGCGGTGCTTGCTCGAAGTTTTGGGAAGGTTTGGGTTTGGGCCGAGATTTGTGGCAGTTGCTGTATGTGGCACCAAAGGCGAGGGTGCAGATGGATGATATGAGTTCACAAAGCTTTGACTCACACAGGGGTACAAGGCATGGGTGCCCACTGTCGCCGTTGCTATTTGTGCTGGTCATAGAGCTGTTGCTGATGGCTCTCAGGGGGTCAGCGGAGTGGCAGGGGATTAGAGGGAGCATCGGGTGCCGATCTATGCCAATGACCTCTTGCTGTATGTTTCAGGTCCGTTGGCGAGTATGGGAAGGATTATGGGCCTGTTGGGGAGGTTTGGAGGGTTCTCGGGTACAAACTGAATGTAGAGAAAACAAGGTATTCCCGGTGAATGAGTTGGGACTGCGGGCTAATTTTGGGGGAATGCTATTTACGGTAGCGAGGGATAGGTTTATGTATTTGGGGATTCAGGTAGCTAGGGAATGGATGGGACTCCATAAGTGGAACTTAACGAAGCTGGTGGAGGAGGCCAGGGAAGTTCTTAGGAGGTGGGTACACTGCACTTAACGTTGGTGGGGAGGGTCCAAGTGGTGAAAATGAATATTCTGCCGAGGTTCTTGTTTATCTTTCAGGCTCTCCCGGTCTTTTCACCAAAGGTCTTTTTTCGGAAAGAGGACACGATCATCTCGGACTTTGTATGGGCGGGGAAGGTGCCGAGGGTGGGGAGGACCCTGTTACAGAGGCAGCAAGGGGGGGTTGGTGTTGCCGAACTTGCCAATGGCTCCAAGTAGTTATTCAGGGAGCCCAGTGGTGCAGTCTACGGTGTAGATATGGAATCAGCTGAGGAGGCATTCTAGGATGGAAGGTATGTCGGTGCTAATGCTGCTGTGCGAGAATCATGGGTTTTGAGCCGGGGGGATGGATAGTGTATTCAGAAGGTGGTGGGAAGTGGGGCTGGTCAAGGTGAGGGATTTGTATTTGGAGGAAGGATTCGCCAGTCTGGAGGAGCTAAGGGGGAGAGTAAAACTGCCGAGGATATGAGTTCAGGTATCTGCAAGTTAGGGACTTTGCACAAAAGATTTGGAGGGTGTTCCTTAGATTGCCGGGATACACCCTGCTGGAGCGACTGCTGCTTCCGGATATGGAAAGGGAGGGACGAATTGGGGATATATACAAGTTGTTGGGGGAGCAAGGAGGCGATCAAGTGGTTAAGTTCAAGGAGAAACAGGAAGCGGGGTTGGGAATGGAGATCAATTGGGGAGTATGGAGTGAGGCACTGCAAAGGGTAAACAGGACTTAGTCTTGTGCAAGGATGAGCCTGATACAGTTTAAGGTGGTGCACAGGGTGCATATGATTCGGGCGAGAATGAGTGGGTTCTTTCAGGGGGTACAGATGAGTGTGAGAGGTGTGGGCGGGGGCCAGTGAATCAGGCGCACATGCTTTGGGGGTGCGAAAAATTGGGAAGATTCTGAGCGGGAGTGTTCGTGGACTTAGCCAGGAGGAGGAGGTGGATTTGGACCCTTTGGTGGCGATATTTGGGGTTTCAGAGAAGCTGGGGCTCATGGAGAGAAGGAAGGCCGATGTCATTGCCTTCACCTCTCTTGATTGCATGGCGGCGCATTTTGCTGGAGTGGCAGTCGGCATCGCCACCGGGGATAGCGACATGGTTGGGTGACCTGTACGACTGCCTGTGGTTAGAGAAGATAAAGTCTGAGTTAAGGGGTTCAGCAGGGGAGTTTGAGAAAAGGGGATATTTGTGACTGTGTTTGAGGAGCTGTTCATCGCAGGAGGGTGTGGTGGGTGAAAAAGGGGGAAAACTGTGCAGACTGTATACTTGATTGTTGGGAAGCATGTTTCCCGGGTTGTTTATTTGCTGTAACCTGCTTTGATACATGTTTGCAACACAATACATTTTTTTAAAAACAATTACATTAGTGCATACTCAGCTTTTTTACCAATTGGGATCTGCTAGAAATGTTAAAGTCACAAATCGTTTATGTTACTTTTTATTCCAAAAGTATACTTGATTCATGAAATTAATAAAAGTACATGACAGGACTGTTCAAAGTTGGCATTAGATAAGGTGCAAAACAAATCAGTTTCTTCCAATACTGTATTTTAATCATTAAGTTTACAATGACAATTAATATTTACAATACTTATTACATGTCCCTTTTTTTTTTAACTGTTTCCAGCCCCTGGGTGTACTATGGCTGAAGGGTCTTAGACAGCAGCCTTTCCCCATTGCGCCTTTGTGGCAGCTGCCCCAAGCTTTAGTACATAAATCAGCACAGAGACCTGGACCTTGAAATGTGGTAGTCTGCAACATTTGGTCAACTGTCTGCACCGGAAGAGTAATAAAATTCCAGAATATTTTTCACCAAGTTGATAGTGCTGCAGCAGCAGCTAATGTCTGTAGTTCTACAGTTACTGCCTGCTCACCAGCATCTCATTTAAATGACCATAGTTTATTGGTAAGCCCACTAACTCTCTGACCATAGTAATGTCATCACAGCTGAGCTCAGCAGTAATCTCACTTGAAATTCACATTTAAACAATTTGCTACATTATGTATAAAAATGAATTTTTAAAAAGCTCTTAAAATTATTAAGGTAAGTATGATGAGGGGACCCTTTAAGCCTATGTGGTTTATCCTTCTACAACCAGTGTGTCAGCTGTGACTCAATTGCATGCACTCTCGCCTCTGAGTCATAAGGTTGTCAGTCAAGTCCCACTCTAGAACTTGAGCATAACAATCGGAGTTAACATTCCAGTGTAGTACCGAGGGAGTGCTGCTCTGTCAAAAGTGCCGGTTTTCTGTTCGCCCTCTCAAGTGGATGTGAAAGATCCCATGATACTATTTCAAAGAAGAGCCAGAGAGTTATCCCCCGTGTCCTGGCCAATATCTACTCTTTAATTTGTTTAATCAACATCACAAAAACACATTATCTTGACATTTGTGGAAATTTGCTGTGTGCAAATTAGCTGCCGCTCTTCCGACATTATAACAGTTGCTGTACGTCAAAGTACTTCATTGGCTTGTAAATCACTTTAGGGCGTCCAGTAGTTATGCAAAATGTAATATAAATGCAAGTCATTCTTTACCAATAACCTTCACTAATGGTTTTGGTAAACAATTGCCTTCTCTGATACAGCGCATATAAAAATAATTGAACTCAAGCTTGAAATTTTTCTTAAAAATCCACAACTTAATTCAAATAAACAAAACACGTTCTTTTTTTTAAAGTCCAGTTTCATACTTCTATTATTCTGCTAGCGAAATATGAGGGATTTGATTTATACATGGGTCGTGCTACATAACTGTGATTGGCAAATATTCATTTCACTTTCAGAGATTAGACTTCCATTCCATCTGTTTGGATGGAACTCCTATCCAGGTCCCAGGGCCAAATGAACTGTGTCAAAGTATCCTATGCCATTAAATCATTCAGTTTAATAAAATATCTGAACGATGCAGATTAAACGACAACTGTCTGCTTATAACCCAAGGAAATACTTGTCTGTAAAGTCAAATCTATAGGATTCCAATGTAACAATCTTCAACGGTGAAGCAATTCCTACTTTTCAACAAATTCAATTACTGAAAGGTTTAACAGAAAGAGCAGAACCCTGTGTGCTTATTTTGTGGGCAGCTCGCTACCATTACTTTCCTAACACATTTAGATTAGCAAATGATGACAGGCTGATGGATATTTATTTAATTCACACAACACAATGTGTACAAAGTACTCCCACTAACAATTTCTCACAGCTGACATTAACAGCGAAAGTCTAATAAGGCAGCACTCATTATTTGACAGGCGTATACTTCAGCCAAACAACAAAGCAGGGTGTAATTAAGCTGGACCCAAGTCGCTGACTGTGCTCTTGGTGATATCACCAGCTTTTATTAATACACTGTCAGAAGATAATGATGACAGATATTAGCTCTCTTTCCAAAAAAAAGGTTTCAGCTTCAAATTCCATTTCTTTCACTGAATACTCAATGTTAGGCTGATTAACACTGCTTATACTAGAGCCTAGAATACTACGTATTTATTGTATGGAGAACTTCTATTGAGCTAATGGTTGAGCTGATGAGTCAATAAGAACATTGGTCAGTGCAGGGTATTTTCAAAAGAAAAATCAGAGCTTGGATTTTAAGGTTCAATTTAAAAAATGGTACAGTTCCTGAAGAAATTATATTGGATAATAACAATGCCCAATCAGCATCCTCAGCACAACAAAAAAAATCAAAGGTTCAATCTCTGGCCTGTCCAAGTCAACTGATCCCAGTGGGTTGGAAATGGAGGGGGGTTTAAAATGCTTTATAATTGGTCTCAGTGATCCCAAATTTGAGAGACAATGAATAAACGGCCATATTTCCCCACTGTTACCAGACTCCTAAACGACCCTCTAGTGAACTGACCTGATTAACACTACACGCCTGTATGCTTCACCCAATGCTGGTGTTTATGGAGTTACATTGTGTACCTTGTGTTGCCCTATTATGTATTTTATTTTATTTTAATGTACTGAATAATCTGTTGAGCTGCTCGCAGAAAAATACTTTTCATTGTACCTCGGTACTCGTGACAATAAACAAAATCCAATCCAATATTTCCGTTAATTTCCTACTAGGTAGTGAACTTCGGGTAGGGCAGGATCGGGTTTGGCTGATGAAATCTCTGGATACTTACAACTTGCAGTATATAGCATCTTTAACACAGTAACACAGTCAAACAGTAACACAGGGCAGCACAGTAGTTAGCACTGTTGCTTCACAGCGTCAGAGACCCGGGTTCGATTCCCAGCTTGGGTCACTGTCTGTGCAGAGTCTGCACGTTCTCCCCGTGTCTGCGTGGGTTTCTCCCGGGTGCTCCAGTTTCCTTCCACAATGTACCCGAACAGGTGCCGGAGTGTGGCGGCTAGGGGATTTTCACAGTAACTTCATTTCAGTGTTAATGTAAGCCTACTTGTGACACTAATAAACATTATTAAAAAACAACATTTCAAGGTAATTCCCAGAGGTATTATGAAGTAAATTTTGACACTGAGTCACATAAGGAGATATTAAGGGTAGGTAAGCAAAGGCTTGCTCAAAGAAACAGATCTTAAATAGCATCTTAAAAGAGATAGGGGTAAAGAAGTGTTGCACTTTAAAGAGTCTAAGACCTTGGCAATTGACAGTATGACTGCCAATAGTGGAACAATTAAAACCAGAGGTGCAGACAATGTCAGAATTCAAGGAACACAGATACTTATGAAGAAGAAAATAATTTTAAAATGAAGGTTTACTTAACTGGGAACCGATATAGGTGAGGAAACACAGGGTTGATGGGACTTGGTGCGAGTTAGGACACAGACAGCAGAATTCTGGATGACCTCAAGTGGGAGGCTGGCCAGGAATAGCATTGGAATAGTAAAGTCCAGAGGCAACAAAGGCACAGATGTGGGTTTTAACATCGGATAAGCTGAGGCGGAGATAGCAGTTGGCTAATGTTAATGGAGGTGGAAATAGGTGCCTTGCCGATGGTGTGGATGTCTGGTTGGAAGATCATCTCGGGTCATGAACAATCGGGTTTAGCTTCAGACAGGGGGCTAGCTCAGTGGGCTAAACAGCTGGCTTATAATGCAGAACAAGGCCAGCAGTGCGGGTTCAATTCCCTTACCGGCCTCCCCGAACAGGCGCCAGAATGTGGCGACGAGGGGCTTTTCACAGTAACTTCATTGAAGACTATTTGTGACAATAAGCGATTATTATTATTACAGTTCTCAGCAACAGATGCAGAATTGTTCGCTAGGGAATGAAGTTTTGGACGGGAATCAAACACAATGGTTTTGATCTCAAAATATTGGAGCATATTTCTGTTGGAAGATTTACAAATTAGAAAAAGTGGAGAGGTTGAGAGAAGTGATGTGTGCCATGAGCATCGATGTGCAAATCCATGCCGTGTTTCTGGATAATGTCGCTGAGGGATAATGTGTAAATAAGAAATAGGAAGGCGCCAAAGATAGATCCTTGCGAGAAACGAGAAGGAATGGAATGGAGCAGAAAAATAAACCATTGCAGGTGAGTTCTTAGCTATAACTGGATGGATAAAAATTGAACCAGACGAGTACAGTCCAATTCAGTCAGAAGATGGTAGAGAGGCACTGAGGGTGTGTTCAACCAAATCATTGGCTGCAGGTAAAACAAAAGGACAAGGGGGTACAGTTAACTTTTTTGACAGTCACATAGGATATCTTTGGTGACTTTGATAAAAAGCTGTTTGTTTCTCTGGCAGAGGTGGAAACCAAATTGGAGATAATCAAACATGGAGTTCCAGGAAGGACAGTCATGGATTTGGGAGGTAACAAGCTCAAGGCCTTGGTTCACACATGATAAATAATTGATACAGTGAAATAATGGAGGGCTGTTGGTGCATTTGAAAAATGCAGACACATAAGCTGCAGGACAAAGTAGGCATGCATTTGAAATTAATTTACAGGGTAATGAATCCATTAACATCCTACTTATTACAGTACTTTTTACTCTTCAGCTCTAGGGCTAGATTCTATAGTTCCCCAGCTGCATGTTTCTCAGTGACATGCTGTTCGCTGGCGGTGGGATTCTATCTTCCTGCTGCTTGTCAATGGCATTTCCCATTGAAACCACCCCACGTCGCTGGGGGGGCACTGCCGGCGGGAAAAGTGAATCACACCGGTCGGAGAATTCCGACCCTTATTTGTTATTCTCTACTCTCTTCAATCACATAAAAGAATGCTTTCTGACTGATCCTAACAGAAATGAACATATCATTCACTTTCAGATGCTGAATGACTTGCTGTTTTTAGCATATTCTGCTCTTATTTCAGATATTTTGGGATTTGTAGTCTTTTTTTAATCTTCTGGGGCATATTGAGGGTGAATATCTCGATCATAACACAAGTTATTTGCAAATTGACAGCCTGATTTACATCCTGTTTGATTTTCTTTTCCAGGGTAGTCAGTGAAAAATCATCCAGGGTATAAAATGAGCAGGCAGGCAATTCACTACTAACCCTTTCCTGAATTGTCGAAGACCAAGTTCACCCCTGCTGATATTACATCTGTAAACTAGGATCAATGCTGTTGTACTAGAGGCTGGAATTACAATAGTTTCAGAAGGTAGTTCTTGCATGTAAGCTTATTTCAATTTTATATCGCAACAATGGTTTTTTTTGTGTTTTCCTATGTAAAGACTGTTAACAAGTTAACAGATGGACTTCTGGTTGCAGCTATGCAGAGCTAAGTCGCACGTTCGGCAGCTCCCGCTTGGAACGGACTTTTGGGCTCTTTTCAGGGCCCCCAACGGAATTTTTTTGACATTTCCCGGTGTGGGAAGAAGACTGCAATATTCCCCGACACTGTATGGCTTGGACCAGGAGCGGGCGACAAAAAAAGTGGTGGGGAAGCCAAAGAAAGTGTGAGGGAAGAAGAGCAAGATGGCGGCGGGTGGGGACCAGGCAGCGTGGATGCAGTGGGCACAGGAGCAGCAGGAGGTTATCCAGCGCTGCTTCAGGGAGCTCAAAGCGGACCTGCTGGAGCTGATGAAGGCTTCTATCAACAAGCTGCTGGAGACCCAGATGGCCCAGGGGGGTGACGATCCGCGAGGTTCGACAAAAGAACTCCGACAACGAGGACGAGATCTTAGGCCTTGCGGTAAAGGTGGAGGCGCACGAGGCGCTCCACAAGAAATGGTTCTAGGAGAAGGAGAATCGGTCGAGGCGGAAGAATTTGCGGGTCCTGGGCCTTCCGGAGGGGCTGGAGGGGCCGGACGTGGGGGCCTATGTGATCACCATGTTAAACTCGTTGATGGGAGCGGGGTCCTTCCAGGGGCCCCTGGAGCTGGAAGAGGCCCATAGAGTGCTGGCGAGGAGGCCCAAGGCTAACGAGCCGCCGCAGGCGGTGCTGGTGCGGTTTCATCGGTTCGCTGATCGGGAGTGCGTGCTCAGGTGGGCCAAGAAAGAGAGGAGCAGCAGGTGGGAGAACGCGGAAGTTCGAATATATCAGGACTGGAGTGCGGAGGTGGCGAAGAAGAGGGCCGGGTACAACTAGGCGAACGCAGTTCTGCATAGGAAGAGGGTGAAATTTGGCATGCTGTAGCTGGCGCGACTGTGGGTCACCTACAAGGACTGGCACCATTATTTTGAGTCCCCGGAGGAAGCGTGGGCCTTTGTTCAGGCCGAGAAGCTTGACACAAACTGAGGGTCGGGATGGGTGGTCGGGGATTGCTGTTGGTGTGTTACATTTTGAGGGGGGTTTCTTTTCTCTTGTTTCTTTTTGGTTTGGTGTGGGTGGTTAGGGTGGGTTGGGCACTGTTTTGGTTGGGTCTGTCGGGTGAACTCTTGGAGGGGGGTAAGTAAACGGGGTAGGGGGTAGATGGCCGGTAGGGGAGATGGGGCCCCGCGGGGGAGGGTGTGGCCCGAGTCGGGGGTGAGAGGATTGGGCCTGTAAAAGGAGCTGCGTCAGAGGTGGCGGGGCTGAGCAGGGGGAAAAAGGAGTCGAAGGAGAGGCGGGAGTGGCCAGGGTCAGCAGGAGTCAGCTGACTTGCGGGAGTGCAATGGGGGGAGCAAAGCAGCTAGGAGGCGTCCTAACTGGGGGGGTGGGGGGCGG
The DNA here is from genome assembly GCF_047496885.1 of Scyliorhinus torazame. NCBI lineage: Eukaryota > Metazoa > Chordata > Chondrichthyes > Carcharhiniformes > Scyliorhinidae > Scyliorhinus > Scyliorhinus torazame. The sequence continues at coordinate 168,541,929 of NC_092721.1, read as the reverse complement.
GTTGCTGCTGGTATGGTCAAGGGGGAGCTGGCGCGAGTAGAGGGGGTTGGGACGGGGTTCTGCCGCCGTGGGGGAATGAGCCGGGCGTGGGGTGCGGGCACGTGGCTGGCCGAGGAGGGGTTATGGCTAGTCGGCGGGGGAGGGGGGGCGGGTAGCCCCCTGATCCGGCTGATAACCTGGAATGTAAGGGGACTGAAAGGGCCGGTCAAGCGGGCCTGGGTGTTCGCGCACCTGAAGGGGCTGAAGGCGGATGTGGTCATGCTCCAGGAGACACACCTGAAGGTGGCAGACCAGGTAAGATTGAGGAAGGGGTGGGTAGGTCAGGTGTTTCATTAGGGGCTGGATGCCAAAAATCGGGGGGTGGCGATCTTGGTGGGAAAGAGGGTGTCGTTCGAGGCGTCGAGCATTGTGACAGACAATGGCAGCAGGTATGTAATGGTAAATGGTAAGCTGCTAGGGGAGAGGGTGGTGCTGGTCAACGTGTACGCCCCGAACTGGGACGATGCGGGTTTTATGCGGCGTATGTTGGGTCGGATCTCGGACTTGGAAGTGGGGGGGCCTGATAATGGGGGGGGGGGGCTTTAACACGGTGCTGGATCCGGCACTGGATCGCTCCAGGTCTAGAACGGGTAGGAAGCTGAAGTGCTGAGGGGGTTTATGGACCAGGTGGGAGGGGTGGACCCATGGAGATTTACAAGGCCGGGGGCGAGGGAATTTTCATTCTTCTCGCATGTTCATAAGGCTTATTCCCGGATCAACTTTTTTATTATGAGTAGTTCACTGATAGCGAGAGTAGAGGATACCGAATACTCGGCGATAGCCATTTCGGATCACGCCCCGCATTGGGTAGACCTAGAGCTGGGGGAGGAGAAGGACAAGCGCCCGTTGTGGCGCTTGGAGGTGGGGCCGTTGGTGGACGAGGAGATGAGTGAGCAGGTCCAAAGAAGCATAGAGAGATACCTGGAGGCCAACGATAACGGGGAGGTCCGAGTGGGGATGGTCTGGGAGGCGCTGAAGGCGGTGGTTAGGGGAGAGCTGATCTCCATTAGGGCCCACAAGGAGAGGAGAGAGCAGAGGGGTGGCTGGTGGGGGAGATGGTGAGGGTAGACAGGAGGTACGTGGAGGTGTCGGAGGAGGGACGGTTGAGGGAGAGGCAAAGCCTCCAGGCCAAATTCGACCTGTTGGCCACCAGGAAGGCGGAGGCGCAGTGGAGGAAGGCCCAGGGGGTGATTTATGAGTATGGGGAAAAGGCAAGTCGGATGCTGGCGCATCAGCTTCGGAAGCGGGACGCAGCTAGGGAGATCGGGGGAGTTAAGGATAGGGGAGGGAATGTGGTGCGGAGTGGGGTTGGCATCAATGGGGTCTTCAGGGGCTTTTATGAGGAACTGTATCGGTCCGAGCCCCCACTGGAGGAGGGAGGGATGGGCCGCTTCTGGACCAATTGAGGTTTCCGAAGGTGGAGGAGGGACTGGTGGCGGGATTAGGGGCCCAGATTGGGCTGGAGGAGCTGGCCAAAGGGATAGGGAGCATGCAGGCGGGGAAGGCACCGGGGCCGGATGGTTTCTCGGTCGAATTCTACAAAAAATATGTGGACCTATTGGGCCCGTTGCTAGTTAGGACCTTCATGGGCGGGCCTTGCCCCCGACGATGTCCCGGGCACTGATCTCCTTGATCCTGAAGCAGAACAAGGATCCCCTGCAGTGTGGGTCTTACAGGCCGATTTTGTTGTTAAACGTAGATGCCAAGGTGCTGGCGAAGTTCTTAGCCATGTGAATTGAGGATTGTGTGCCGCAGGTGATCCACGAAGACCAGACGGGGTTCGTGAAGGGGAGGCAGCGAATGTGCGGAGGCTCCTGAACGTTATTATGATGCCGGCGATGGGAGGGGGCGGCGGAGATAGTGATGGCGATGGATGCTGAGAAGGCCTTCAATAGGGTAGAGTGGGGGTACTTGTGGGAGGTGTTGAAGAGGTTCAGGTTTGGGGAGGGGTTTGTCAGGTGGGTTAGGCTGTTGTACGAGGTCCCGATGGCGAGTGTGGCCACGAACAAGAGGAGGTCTGAGTACTTTCGGTTGCAACGAGGGACGGGGTAAGGGTGTCCCCTGTCCCCACTGCTCTTCGCACTGATGATTGAACCCCTGCCTATGGCACTGAGCGAGTCGAAGAACTGGGGGGGGTTGGTGCGGGGTGGGGAGGAGCATAGGGTGGCGCTCTATGCGGACGACTTGCTGCTATATGTGGTGGACCCGGTGGGGGGAATGCCGGAGGTAATGAGGATCCTCAGGGAATTCGGGGATTTCTCAGGGTACAAGCTCAACATGGGGAAGAGCGAGTTGTTCGTGGTTCACCCAGGAGAGGGGGACTAGCGAGCTCCCACTAAAAAGGGCGGAGAGGAGCTTCAGGTATCTGGGGGTCCAGGTGGCCAGGAAAAATAGACTTAATTTCACGAGGCTAGTGGAGCAAATGGAGGAGGAGTTTAAGAGGTGGGATGCGTTGCCGCTGTCCCTGGCGGGTAGGTTGCAGTCAGTTAAGATGACGGTGCTCCCAAGACTTTTGTTCCTGTTCCAGTGCCTCCCCATTCTTATCCCGAATGCCTTCTTTAGGCGGGTCAACAGGAGCATAATGGGGTTTGTGTGGGCGCGAGGGACTCCGAGGGTGAGAAGGTGTTCCTGGAGCGAAGTAGGGATGGGGGGCGGCTGGCACTGCCCAACCTCTGTGGGTACTACTGGGCCGCCAATGTGGCGATGGTGCGCAAGTGGGTGATGGAGGGGGAGGGGGCTGCATGGAAGTGGCTGGAGACGGTGGCTTATGAGGGTACGAGTCTGGAGGCGCTGCCGCTGCCGCTCCCTCCAATGAGGTATACCACGAGCCCGGTGGTGGCGGCTACCCTTAAAATCTGGGCACAATGGAGGCGGCACAGAGGGGAAGTTGGGGCCTCGGTGTGGACCCCAATAAGGGGGAACCACCGGTTTGTCCCAGGGAGAATAGATGGAGGGTTTTCGGGGTGGCACAGGGCAGGGATAAGAAGGTTGGGGGACCTGTTTGTGGATGGGAAGTTCACGAGCCTGGGTGAGCTGGAGGAGAAGTATGGGCTCCCCTCGGGGAACACCTTTCGGTATTTACAGGTAAGGGCGTTTGTCAGGCGGCAAGTGGTGGAATTTCCGCGGCTGCTGCCACGCACAGTACAGGACAGGGTGCTCTCGGGGGGTGGATTGGAGAGGGGAAGATCTTGGCAACTTACCAGGTGATGCAGGAGGAGGAGGAGGCCTCGGTGGTGGAGTTGAAAGGTAAGTGGGAGGAGGAGTTGGGGGAGGAGATCGAGGAGGGGACGTAGGCAGATGCCCTTGGGAGGGTGAACTCTTCCTCTTCGTGCGCGAGGCTCAACCTGGAGTTTAAGGTGCTGCACAGGGCACACATGACCGGGACAAGGATGAGCTGGTTCTTTGGGGGTGAGGACAGGCGCGTTAGGTGCTCAGGGAGCCCAGCAAACCACACCAATATGTTCTGGGCATGCCCAGCGCTGGAGGAATTTTGGAAGGGCGTAGCGAGGACGGTGTCGAGGGTGGTAGAATCCAGGGTCAAACCGGGCTGGAGGCTCGCAATATTTGGGGTTGCAGGGGAGCTGGGAGTGCAGGAGGCGAAAGAGGCCGGTATTCTGGCCTTTGCGTCCCTGGTAGCCCGGCGAAGGATTCTTCTTCAGTGGAAGGATGCGAGGCCCCCAAGCGTGAAATCTGGATCAACGATATGGTGGGGTTTATTAAATTGGAGAGGGTGAAATTTGCCTTAAGCGGATCGGTGCAAGGGTTTTGCAGGCGGTGGCAACCGTTCTTGGACTTCCTCGCAGAACGGTAGACAATGGTCAGCAGCAGCAACAGGGGGGGAGGGGGGGGGGGAATCTGAGGGGGTGTATATATTTGCTATGTTTGCTATGTGTTAATTCGGGTTAATTTATTATTTGTGTATAGGGGAGGGGGGCACGGGGGTTGTTTTATTTTGTTCTGTATTTAATCTATTGGGTTCCTTTTTCATTTTGTTGTTGATATTTTGTAAAAACCTCAATAAAAATTATTTTTTTTAAAAAACAAGTTAACAGATATGAAAATTATGCAGTGAGCTATAGAATTCATACATTAATTGATGCTTTTCCTCCTCTAATTTTTCTCTTTTCTTAAAATAAATATTTTATGGATGTATTTTTGGTACAGTAACAACAACCAAATAAACAATATACATGAAACCATAAACATAGTGCAAAAGCCATTGACCTCTTGTACAGGTCCCAACCTTATTAACCCCCTACTCTAATCTAAACTACTCTTCCCCCCTGTCTGCTGACGATTAATTTCCCGCAAAGAAGTCGACGAACGGTTGCCACCTCCGGGTGAACCCTAACAGTGACCCTCTCAAGGCGAACTTGATTTTCTCCAAACAGAGAAAGCTCGCCATGTCCAATAGCCAGGTCTCCGACTTCGGGGGCTTTGAGTCCCTCCATGCTAATAGCATCCGTCTCCGGGCTACCAGGGAAGCAAAGGCCAGAACATCTGACTCTTTCTCCTCCTGGATTCCCAGGTCTTCTGACACCCCGAAAATCGCCACATCGACTCGACGCCACCCTTGTTTTTAACACCGTGGACATGACGTCCGCAAACCCCTGCCAAAATCCCTCAAGCTTTGGACATGTCCAAAACATGTGGACATGTTTCGCGGGTCCTCCCGCACATTTGCGCACCTGTCCTCCACCCCAAAGAATCTTCTCATCTGGGCCACTGTCATGTGAGCCCGGTGAACAACCTTAAATTGTATCAGGCTGAGCCTGGCACATGTTGCGGACGCGTTGATTCTACTTAACGCGTCTGCCCATAGACCATCCTCTATCTCACCTCCCAGCCCTCCTCCCACTTGCGCTTCAGCTCCTCGGTCTGCGTCTCCTCCGACCCCATTAGCTCCTTATAAATATCCGAGACGCTCCCTTCTCCTACCCACCCTCTGGAAACTACCCTGTCCTGAATCCCCCTTAGTGGTAGGAGCGGGAAGGTTGACAACTGTTTACAAAGGAAGTCCCACACCTGCAGATACCTGAACTTGTTTCCCCTCGCCAACCCAAACTTTTCCTCCATACTCGGAAAGCTCCCATCTATGAACATATCCCCCATCCTCTCAATCCCTGCTCTCCGCCATAACCGGAACCCCCCCGTCCAAACTCCCCGGGGCAAACCGGTGATTATCACAGATTGGAACCAAGACCGATGCTCCCACTGCTCCCACATGCCGCCTCTACTGGCCCCAAACTCTCAGGGCCGCCACCACCACTGGACTGGTGGAGTACCGTGCCGGCAGGAATGGCAGAGGCGCAGTTACCAACGCCCCCAAACTGGTGCCCTTACATGAAGCCGCCTCCATACGCACCCATGCCGACACCTCCCCCACCACCCACTTTTTGATCATGGCTATATTAGCCGCCCAGTAATAGTTGCTAAAATTTGGCAGCGCCAGCCCGCCCTCTCCCCGACTCAGTTCAAGCATTACCTGCCTTACTCGCAGGGTCTTGCCCGCCCAGACGAAGCCCGTGATCACTCTGCTGACCCGCTTAAAAAAGGACCGTGCAATAAAGATGGGGAGCCACTGAAATACAAATAGGAATCTCGGGAGGACCGTCATCTTCACCGTTTGCACCCTCCCAGTCAGAGACAACGGAAGCGCGTCCCATCTCCGAAAATAGTCTTTCATTTGGTCCACCAGCCGGGCCAGATTCAATTTATGCAGCCAGTCCCATTCCCGCGCCACTTGGATGCCTAGGTACCTAAAGCTTCCCTCTACTAATCTAAACGGCAGCTCTCCCAGTCACCTCTCCTGTCCCCTCGCCTGGACCACAAACGTCTCACTCTTTCCCATATTAAGCTTATACCCCGAAAACCGGCCAAATTCCCCTAAAGTCCCCATGATTTCTTCCATCCCCTCTGTTGGGTCCAAGCAGGTCATCCGCATAAAGCGAAACCCTGTGCTCCTCCCCCCCCCCAGACCAGTCCTCTCCAGCCCCTCGAGGCTCTCAAGAGCACTCCGAAAACCGGCCCAATTCCCCTAGAGTCCTCATGATTTCTTCCATCCCCTCTATTGGGTCCGAAAAATACAGAAGCAGGTCATCCGCATAGAGCGGAACCCTGTGCTCCACCCCCCCCCCCCCCCCTCCACCCCCCTCCCCAACCCCCCGGACTCCTCTCCAGCTCCTTGAGGCTCTCAGAGCAATTGCCAACGGCTCTATAGCCAGCGCAAACAACAGTGGGGAGAGGGGGCATCCCTGTCTCATCCCCGGTGAAGTCTAAAATAGTCCGATGTTGTCCTATTCATCCGTACACTTGCCACAGGAGCCTGATACAGCAACCTGACCCAGTCAATAAAGCCCCGCCCTAATCCGAACCGTCCCAGTATTTCCAACAGATAGTCCCATTCTACCCGATCAAAAGCCTTTTCTGCATCCATTGCGATCACTACCTCCATCTCCCTACCTTCCGGGGCATCATGATCACATTTAACAGCCTTCTTGCATTGGCCACCAACTGCCTACCCTTAACAAACCACATCTGGTCCTCCCCAATAACGTCCGGAACACAATCCTCGATCCTGGAGGACAGGGTTTTGGCCAGCAACTTGGCATCTACATTCAACAGGGAGATCGGCCTGTAGGACCCGCACAGCTCCAGGTTCTGGTCCCGCTTAAGAATCAGTGAAATGGGGGCAGCACGGTGGCGCAGTGGGTTAGCACTGCGGCCTCATGCCGCCGAGGTCCCAGGTTCGATCCCGGCTCTGGGTCACTGTCCGTGTGGAGTTTGCACATTCTCCCAGTATTTGCGTGGGTTTCACCCCCACAACCCAAAGATGTGCAGGGTAGGTGGATTGGCCACGCTAAATTGCCCCTTAATTGGAAAAAATGAATTGGGTACTCGAAATTTATAAACAAAAACAAAAAATTAGCAAAATTGTTGCCTGTGACATCGTCGGGGGCAACACCCATCTTTCCCTTGCCTCATTGAACATCCTCAACAACACCGGCCCCAATATACCCGAGAACGTTTTATAAAACTCCACTGGGTACCTGTCTGGACCCGGGGCCTTACCCGCCTGCATGGCCTTCAAGCCCTCCACCATCTCGTCCAGCCCGATTGGGGTCCCCAGCCCTTCTAGCCGCTCCCCGTCCACCTTTGGGAAATTCAGCCCCTCCAAGAAGTGCCTCATCCCTTCCGGCCCAGTAGGGGGTTCCGACCTGTCAGCCTCCTGCAGAAATCCTTAAACGCCTTATTCGCCCCTACTGAATCACCAACCAGGTTCCCATCTCCGTCCTTTACTTTCCCTATCTCCCTAGCTGCCTCCCTCTTCCTAAGCTGCTGTGCAAGCATTCTGCTGGCCTTCTCTCCATGTTCATAGATCGCCCCCCCATCGCCTTTCTCAGCTGCTCCACCGCTCTCCCTGTTGTCAGCAAGCTAAACTCCACCTGTAACCTCTGCCGTTCCCTTAAAAGCCCCTGCCTCTGGGGTCTCCTCATACCTCCTATCAATCTGTAGTATCTCCTTTACCAGTCGGTCCATCTCTGCCCTGTCCACCTTCCCCCTATGGGCCCGGATCGAGATCAGCTCCCCCCTGACCACCGCCTTCAGTGCTTCCCACACCACCACTGCTGAAATTTCCCCCGTGTCGTTGACCTGCAGGTAGTTCTGAATACATTTCCTCAGCCGCTCGCTCACCCCTTCGTCAGCCAAAAGTCCCACATCCAACCTCCAGTGCGGGCGCTGGTTACGGTCTTTACTAACTGCAGGTCAACCCAGTGCGGAGCATGGTCTGAGTTTGCAATCGCCGAGTACCCCGTGTCCACCACCCCAACCAGAAAGTCCCTGCTCAAAATAAAGAAATCAATCTGGGAATACACTTTATGCACGTGTGAGTAGAAGGACTCCTTCACCCTCGGCTGCCCAAATCTCCATGGATCCACACTCCCCCCACCCTCTTAGTTCCTTTGCCATTGCTGGCACCCTGCCCGTTTTCGAGCTTGACCGGTCTAATCCAGGGACCATAACTGTGTTGAAGTCCCCTCCCATGACCAACCTATGCGAGTCCAGGTCCGGTATCTTCACCAGCATCCTCTTTATAAACTCCACATCATCCAAATTTGGCGCATACACATTTACTAATACCATCCATACCCATAATCTTCTCTCTTTACGAGTCTCGTTCTATGGTAACTATTAATGCCTGGGTGTGGCATGGATTCACACCCACCAACTCATTGCCCAAGTGGCAGCTCTTCTGGCAAGAACTGGACAAGTGCTGTGTGTGATTCACTACAGTGAAACATCACAGCTAAGCTTGATTCGTCCTTACACAATATCTAAAACTCAAATTTCCAGCAAGGCTACCTAACAGCAATCTGGAGTGGCACCCCTTTCTCATTCTTCCCCTATCTAACTGGAGAACAAAGAGAAAACTGCTTGCTCTGGTGCTGGGATCAGAGCAAAGTTACTGCCAGTGATTCTCTGGGAAAGCTGAGGTAAGAATGCAGCTATATGAGTGCCGTGTGATTACATTTCAGAAGTATTGGCTGTAAACACTTTGGGGCATTCTGAGGCTGTGAAAGGCAATGTATGAATGCAAGTTTTTTTTTCTCTATAAATTCTTTATTATAAAGATGGTAGACTGGCAAATTGTAAATGTGTGAATCATGCACATGAGGAGTTATCCACCAATACCACGGGTTGAATTTGACAGAACAATGCAAGTGGTTCTGTAAGACACAGAGCACACCATTTGGCGAGTGCAATAGCTGAACGGTGAACTCAGACCTCTGTAGTATTCGGTCATCGAGTTTGAGGAGCAGAAGCCTTCAAGTTTAAACTCATTATGATCTACTTGGAGAGCTTTCCTTCATTGCAATAACGACTCAGTTTCATTGGCTGCAAAGTGCTCTGAGATATCCAGCGGTCTAAAATTTGTGAAAACTATTCTTGTTGAACAGCTAGATTTATGCACATTTACAAGATTGAACACTGGAGTAGCCCTTAGCTTTTTTTTAGACTATATTGGCTTTTAAAAATATTTTTAAAATAAATTTAGAGTACCCAATTCTTTTTTTTCCCCAAGGGGCAATTTAGCGTGGCCAATTCACCTACTCTGCACATTTTTGGGTTGTGGGGGGTGAGACCCACGCAGACACGGGGAGAATGTGCAAACTCCACACAGACAGTGACCCAGGGCTGGGATTGAACCCAAGTCTATGGCGCCGTGAGGCAGCTGTGCTAACCACTGCACCACCATGACACCCTTCCTATATTGGCATGATGATGGCTATATGTCATACAGCAAATTTAGGTCAGTTTATACAGTTTATGACTGGCGGACTAGTATCCCTGGTTTCTGACAATCTGAACAACTCCAGCAGTAGCTGGAAAAGACAAATTTCCTTGGTGAATTATTTGGGATGTTGCAGAATACCCAGAAATCTGTAAGAATCAATGAGACTAAGTGATCATTACTGTTGACTCAAGTTTCATTACTAAGGATAAAAATGAATCACTTCAAACAGTTACTGTAACAAAACCACCTGTCCAATTATTTCAACAACCGTTTAATTGCTGTTTTGATTTGCACAGTGCGGTATTTAAATTGTTTTCAATGTGAATTGATCTAGTGGATGAGAACAAACCAGAATCCAAACAGTTATGTGGTGGTACTCTTATGTCAAAGCACAATTTTAATTTTAATGTAAATTAACCGACAATTTAAACTAAATGCCATTTCTTGCAACAAATTAACGAGTCCATTTCAATGACTACAATTCACATGCAAGAATGAACTTGCATTTGGGAATCTGGGCGGTGGCATAGTGGTAATGTAACTAGGCTAGTAATTCAGGTCCCAGACTTATCATTTAGGGATATGGGTTTAAATTCTACCATGGCAGCTGATGGAATTTAGATCTTGAATATAAAGCTGGCATTAATGCAGTTTAGGGAAAGAAATCTGCTGGCCTTAACCTGGTCAGGCATCCATACGATTCGCGACACACAGCAGTAAGGTTGACTCTTAACTGTCCTTTGAAATGGCCATGCAAGCCTCTCAGCTCAAGGGCAACTAGGAATGGGGAAAAAATGTTGGCCTTGCCAGTGACACCCACATCCCATGAAAGAATATTAAAAAATTACCCTCCCATTGTCAATGAATACTTATTACCCAGATAAATACTGGCCTAGCCAGCAACACCCACATCCCGTAAATGAATTTTAAAAAGAGGAAGTTAATTAAATGATTTGTTTTGGTGGTGTAAAATTTGAGGTTTAACCTTTGCCGTGGCCACTGCCAAAACTTCCTGTCATTCTAAAAATATGCAATGAGCTCTTTTCTATTTTTCCTTTTCAAAATCTTATCCAATTCCATTTTAAATTATGTAATAGTGCCTGTCTCAATGGTCAGTTGTGTTCGGTAAAGCATTCCATGTTCGGGCAGCACAGTGGCACAGTGGTTAGCACTGCTGTCTCATTTCGCCGAGGACCCGGGGTTCGATGCCAACCACGGGTAACTGTCCATGTGGAGTTTGCACAGTTTCCTCGTATCTGTGTGGGTCTCGCTCCACAAACCAAGGGTAGGTGGACTGGCCATGCTAAATTGTCCCTTAATTGGAAAAGATGAATTGGGTACTCTAAATTTATTTTTTAAAGCATTCCATGTTCTAAAAACCTTCTTGGTGAAAGGTTCTTACCTTACCTCTTCATTTTCAGTTTTCAGCTTATTCGCTCCTTATTACTAGCTCACTCACCAGAGGAAACAATCTTTTACCAACTCAACTTTCCAAAACCTCTCGATCTTTATTCTAAATATCAATGCAAGGTAAAAATGAGTGACTTCTCACTCCAATGCTGTCAGTTGTATAACATATTTTCCACTGATTTAAAGTCTGATATTGATGTTAAATGAGTAGCATGTCCCAGCTGCAAAAGTGTCAAACAGATGTTGCTTTGATTTGCAAATAAATTTGTAATGCTTACTCTTTTATCTCCGGTGAGAGGTGCTTGTTATTTGTTATACTTTACAATCACCGTAATTCCGTTTTTCCTGCCCAACCATGACTTATTCTTTAGTGTCAGTCATGTTTCAGCTGGAGCCAACTGTGCACTAAAATCTGATGATGCGAGTGTAATAATAATTCATTTTCACACTAGATGGAATCTGTGTGAAGTGAAATTTTAGAAACTGTCCTACTTTTATAATTTTTTTTAAAAAATATTGGTAGGGAGTTGCCAGCTCTATAGTAAGGTTAAAGTGTTACTGGCATCTTTAACTTCAGAATCTAGTTCTGGGTATGTTGCTTATATTCCTATACACTGCTTCGCTCTGCTGGTCGCACATAGTTGACTATATAAAGTGAGTCTGCAGTACTTGAGACAGATCTGGATCAAAACCAGTAGCTGCATTATAACTGCACCTCACCCTAAAGCAAACATCAGTCCAGGTATGAACATCATAAATGATCAATGTCGTCATCTGGCAGTTCCTACCAAATGGATTCAATTAAAGGGCAGTTCAAAAGCAGGGTGTCAGTGTGGACCAACATTTCACTCATTAAAAAAAAACACTTGGGTTGATATTACACCTTTCCCAGCCACAAGAAATCACAAAGCATTTTACAACAAATGAAGCACTTTTGTAGTGTACTTACTGACTGTTGTAAGGTATGAAATGTGACAGGCCGTCTCCACATAGCAAAGTCCTACTGACAGCAATGTGATAATAACTAGATAATCTGTTGTTGTGATGTTGATTGAGGGATAAATATTGGCCAGGACATTAGGGATACCTCACTTCCTCTTCTTCAAAATGATGCCATGGAATCTTGTCAAACTAGATTTTCGATTTCAAGTGTTGGAGTAGGATTTAAACCCACAACCTTCTGTTTCGGAGTTGAGAGTGCTACAATTGACATTGAAGGGCAAGTGATTGCAGTTAGTAGATGTCATACTTGGGCACGAGAACAACGGCATGGAGATGGAGAATACATTAATGGAGAAGTCCAAACAAAGAGCAGCACGGTAGCACAAGTAGATAGCACTGTGGCTTCACAGCACCAGGGTCCCAAGTTCGATTCCCCGCTGGGTCACTGTCTGTGCGGAGTCTGCACGTTCTCCCCGTGTCTGCGTGGGTTTCCTCCGGGTGCTCCGGTTTCCTCCCACAGTCCAAAGACGTGCAGGTTAGGTGAATTGGCCATGCTAAATTGCCCTTAGTGTCCAAAAAGGTTAGGAAGGGTTTTTGTGTTACGGGAATAGGGTGGAAGTGAGGGCTTAATGTGGGTAGGTGCAGACCCGATGTGCCGAATGGCCTCCTTCTGCACTGTATGTTCTATGTTCTAATGGAAGTATCTTACACCTCAAATTAAGGAGTAAGTAATGCACCTTGATTAGCAAATTGAGCAGAAAAACCTGCAGTCCGATGTCAACTCTAAGTCTCACCTTTAAAGTTCCACAGTACTGCATTTGAATTATAAATTTTATTCTGGAAGTTAACTCACATGAAAGACTGACTTTGGAATAAACTACTGAAAAAACCTTGGAATAAAGACTTTCAGAACTCTCTCAATTCAATTTGTAAAGACAAGCATAATATATTCCTGAATTATAGTGCACCACATGGTGCAGTTAATGAAGCAGTGAGCAGGAGACATGACTGGACAGCCAGTTATACTTCTGGTACACAATACTCTTCTCATTCTTGAAAACAGTGATCGATTGATACACATAATTGCCCTTCTAAATCATGTAGAGTTAAATGATTTAAAAGACAACTCTAAACCAGCAGTATTGGCAAACTAGATTGCCCTGACCATGCAGTTTATCTAGTAACATCAAACTGGGAATCTTTGAGAAACTGACAGCATCATACCAATAATTTGCCATTAGTGTGGTGTTAAAAGTTTGTGCCATACCATCACCAAATTAACTATATATGCATTAGATTATCTCATTTAATAAAGAAGCATGAATTATAGAAGGTAACACACAGAAGGAAGAAATTAGCTGCTGTCAATACATTATCACCACACGCACTACATAAATCACTGTAGTTTGAGCAGGATTTGTATTCATTACCTTAACTGTTTTGTCGTTTTTGATCATTATGTTAAACGGTGAGATCAAAATTATGCAAAGTAACCTAAACAAAGAAATGCTCCTAATATTTGTTTTTGTCTGTCTGATGTGCAAAATAGGTATTATCTTGATTGCAAACCTACTAAAGGAATAGCAGCTAAAAATCTAAAAACAAATTACACATAAAAATTATACATTCATCATGATTATGTGGGAAAAGTAGAATCATCAGTCGAGCTACCTAGCACAAAGGACAACCCCAGGATATTGCTGCAAAAGCTCCTCAAGAAAGTGATCTAGAGGGCAGCACGGTGACGCAGTGGTTAGCATTGCTGCCTCACGGCACCGAGGTCCCAGGTTCGATCCCGGCTCTGGGTCACTGTCAGTGTCGAGTTTGCACATTCTCCTAGTGTTTACCTGGGTTTCGCTCCCACAATCCAAAGATATGCAAGGTAGGTGAATTGGACATGCTAAATTGCCCCTTAATTAGAAAAATTGAATTGGGTACTCTAAATTTTTTTTTTAAATAAAGATAGTGTCCTAAGCCTGTCAGCTGTTTTGCTCCATCACAAGGTCAGAAGTGAGGATGTTCACTGATGATTGCACGATGTTTGGTACAACTTGTGACTCCTGAGATACTGAAGCAATCTGTGTCCATATGCATCCTGTAGGTAAGCACAACCTATTACCCTAGTGTTTAATGGTGTTCCAATCAAGTGGCTGAATCCTGAATTATGCCAAATTTGAGTGTTCTTGTAGCTGCAACCCTTCAGGCAGGCGCAGAGTATTCCACCACACTCGTGACTTGTGCTTTGTAAGTGTAGATGCTTTGAGGACAGAGGTGAGTCTTGCATTCAAAATATCCAGTAATGCTTTGAAGTTGCAAGGAGTTCCTTAGGGCATCTAAAGCATTGCAAATATATCGCAAGCTGGTTTCATAGTGACAGCAAGCTAAGAACTAGGAAACAGTAAAACATCTTCAGGCAGAGCTCCCAGTCCAAATTAGTATTCAGTGCCTGATATATGTTATGATGTGGCAATGCCGGCGTTGGACTGGGGTGAGCACAGTAAGAAGTCTTACAACACCAGGTTAAAGTCCAATAGGTTTGTTTTGGATCACTAGCTTTCGGAGCACAGCTCCTTCCTGAGGAGAAGGAGCTGTGCTCCGAAAGCTAGTGATCCAAAACAAACCAATTGGACTTTAACCTGGTGTTGTAAGACTTCTTACTGTGATCTATATTAGGTGAGGTTAAGCTCATTTCACTAATGCCCTCCATTGTAAAATAATATGTTGATACTCACTGTCTAAGCACAAATTAAGACAAATTCAGAGAGGTGGCAGAACAAGATAACAAGACCTTACAATGTGACATTTGGTCACATCTGAACTTCATTGTGGTGTAAATGCTTCAAACTTCCACATTATATGGATGGTAGCCACATTATATGGATGGTAGCCACATTATATGGATGGTAGCCACAATACATTATGGTGGAAAGAAAAATTGTAACGTATTACTTCAAAGTTTACTATTCAAAATCCAGTCAGAATAAATAACAGTAGAAAAATCCCTGATAACCTTCAAACCTATTGCAGGAATTCAGTTAACATGGAAAGTAGGTTAGTTTTACATTCTGAAGATAACAGGGGCACACCTTCATAAATAAAATGCCTGTCTAAATCTGATAACATTACGACATCCTGTAAGTCATATTTTGAAAGGTTATAGTCCATAAATAACTATCGCCTTGATCAAAAGGAAACCCTCAGTGGTGATAAAATACCAAGTATGTTTCTAGATGAGCAATCATCAAGATTAAAGGGCATTAGAAATTGGAAAATTGAAGACCAAATAATGGGCAAGCAACAGATACAGCTGTGGGGCAAAGGACTTCAACGACTCTATGAAAATATAATGCCTGATAACACTGAATAATTTTTAAAGATTGTAGAACTATACAGAGCGAAGTGCAAATAACTCCATTTCTCAAAGTTCTACCAATTTAAGTTCCATTAAAAATCAAGGCTAACTGATCACTCATCAACAGTGACATAAGAATTCTACAAGTCTCCCAGGTAAGTCTATGAGAGTTGATTAAGTTTCTAACTTCCACTGCCAGCAATGCTCTTTTGGGACCAACTCTACCCTTCTACATTTCCTGCTCTTTTCAGGATAATAATATTCTTCCACTAATTCCTAGTCAAGGGTAGTCAGCGTACCAAATTTCATTCTTCTATCACTTAATAACCCAAAGCTAGTTTGTGTAAGAGACATGCATGGATTGTTATTCTCTAAATATCTGCCTCTAGGTTGAGAGGCAGTGAACAATTAATGCTGACATGAGTATGATTGTTCAACTTTTTTCAAAAAATGGTGCAATTGGGATTCACTTCTTGGGCGGTTAGCAGTCTCGCCCATCAGTCAGGTGATTGTGGTTTCAAGTCCAGTTCTCACCTGAGCATATATAGCTGGATGCTGTGCTTCAGAGGTGACATCTTTTGGCTGGCATGGAAAACTTTACCTCTGCCCTTGTATAAGGTTGCAGTCCTCAAAGAACAGGAAGTTTTCCTTTCTCCCAACCAATATTGATTCCTCAAACAACATCACCAAAACAGATTTACTGGTCATTTGTGGAACCTTGGTATTAACAATTTGTTGCCACATTGGCCTACACAGCAACATTGGCTGCCCTTCAAAAAAACAATTGATTGGCTGTGCAGGTTTTGGGGTGAGATAATCTCCATGGTATTGCAAATCTTATATAATTAATTCAAAGGAGAAAGTTTTGCAAAGTCTTGTTCCATGCTTTGCTTCATGTACACAATACTCCAATTGTGGTCTCACTCGTGCCCCGTACAACTGAAGCATAACCTTCCTACTTTTGTATTCAATTCTTCTCACAATAAATTAGAACATTCTATTTGCTTTTGGCTGCACCTCCACATTAGCCTTTTGTGACTCATGTTCCAAGACACCCAGGTCCCCCTGCATCTCAGAGCTCTGCAATCTCTCACCATTTAAGTAATACGCTTCTCTTTTTTCCTTCCGGCCAAAATGAATTATTTCACATTTTCCCACATTATACTTCAATTGCCAGATCTTTGCCCATTCACTTAATCTACCTATATATTTTTGTATCATCCTCCTTTCGTCTTCTTCGCCGTTTATTTTTCTAGCTATCTTTGTGTTGTCAGCAAATTTGGCAACCATCCCTCCAGTTCGTTCACAGAAATTATAGAATACCTACAGTGCAGAAGTAGGCCATTCCAGCCCATCAAGTCTGCACCGTCCCTCTAAAAGACCCTTACCTCGGCCCACTCCCCCGTAACCTCACCTAACCTTTGAACACTAAGGGACAATTTAGCATGGCCAATCCATCTAACCTGCACATCTTTGGACTATTGGAGGAAACCGGAGCACCCAGAGGAAACCCACGCAGACACGGGGAGAATGTGCAAACACCACAAAGACAGTTACCAGAGGCTGGAATTGAATCGGGTCCCTGGCATTGTGAGGCAGCAGTGCTAACCACTATGCTACCTTCATGCAAGTCATTTATAAAATTCGTAAACAGTTGAGGTCCCACCATTGATCCTCATGGCAGACCACTCGTTACATTTTGCCAATCTGAAAAAGATTCATTTATGCTTACTGTCTGTTTCCTGTTAGTCAGTTAATCCTCTATCTCGGCCAATATATTACCCCCTACAACATGAGCTTTTATTTTCCACAATAACCTTTGATAATGCTTTTCATCAAATGCCTTCTGGAAATCTAAGTACAATACATCCACTTGTTCCCCCCTTTATCCACAGCACAGGTCACTTCCTCAAAGAACTCTAATAAATTGGTTTGACATGATTTCCCTTTCACAAAACCATGTTTACTTGACCTGATTAACTTGAGCATATTCACATGCCTTGCCATAACCTCTTTAATCATAGCTTCTAATATTTTCCCTATGAAAGATGTAAAGCTAACTGGCCTGTAGTTTTCTGCATTCAGTCTCACTCACTTTTTGGATAATGGAGTTACATTTGCTCTCTTCCAATCTAATGGGGCTTAACCCAAATCTGGGGAGTTTTGAGAAATTAAAAGCAATGCATTAACTATCTCACTAAACATTTATTTTTAGGCCCTAGGATGAAGTCCATCAAGATGAAGACTCTTATCAGCACGTAGTTCCAATCATTTATTCGGTACCACTTCTCTGATGACTGTAATTCTCCTGGGTTCCTCCCTCCCTTCCATTTCCTGGCTTAGTTGCTTCTGGAATGTTATTTGTACCCTTCAGACTGATGCAAAATACCTGTTCAATTCATCCCATTCTTTTCCATTATTAATTCTCCAGACTCACTGTCCATAGAACCAACGCTCACGTTGTTAACACTTTTCTTTTTTAAAATATTTATAAAAACTCTTACTATCTGTTTTTATATTTCTGGTTAGCTTTCTTTCGTACTCTAATTTTTCTCCCATTAATCTTTTAGTCATCCTTTGCTGTTCCTTATATTCTGTCCAATCATCTGACCAGCCACCTGTCTTTGCTCAATTATATGCTTTTTCTTGAAGTTTGATATTATACTTTCCTAGTTAACCATGGATAGTGAGTCTGCCCCTTGGACTTTTTATTACTTGTAAAGAAATTGTTCCTAACATATAGTAAAAGGTGGCAATGTTGGTTATATGAATCTACAATCATTCAAAATAAAACTCAAAATTAAAGGAATTGTTTTTAAAAAAATTAGAACAGGGGAAAAAATTAAGAAAGATTGTTCCCTGATATACTTAATCTCAAAGTAATTAAGTTGGCGTAAATTAAAGCTGCACAGTCTGGTACAATACAAGGATGTGCAGATTCGAAAAAGCTCGCAATGGAAAAACAATTAAAATCAGCCGAAGAAAGAAAATGCATTATCCATGAGAGTCTTATGAGTAAAAGTCACATAAAGCAACCTGCGAACACGTCTGTGCACCAGATCTACAATGTTTTTCTTAGCTGCCAGGAAATATAAAAATTTAATTTTTATAGCATTCTGAGTTCCACTGGATAATTATTTTGCAAGCTATTTATTACCCTTTTAAATGAGTGCGTGTGAAAATATAGCATGAAAAATGTTTCTCCCGGCCACAGTGCTTAAAAACTAGTATTTTTTTTATTTTAAAAATTGTCATTTGTACATGAAAACCAATAGTGCCTTTCTTCCACCAACTGCTATCGAACACATTGTCAGACATATTTATTGTATGCCAGAAAAAATGACTCTAAAGATGGCCCATTTTACTACCCTTATTTAAATGGAAGTAGTCCATTAATTAACAGGTTGCTGGGTACGATTTTAAAATAGAATGCAAATTGAATCCTCTGGTTCTACAAGGCATTTAGTAAAAGGCAATTCCATTATTTTGATTGCTCACATATGCTTAAGGGAGAATGAATAATAATCACAATATTTTTTACACCATTTGCAGGCTGAACATTTCAACTCAATCTTTTAGGCATTCTGTAATATTGGCCCGGGTCCTCCAATCAGTGTTGGAGAGGGTGCACCCAATGCTGACTCCAATTTAAATTGCCCGCTTACCATTTTACGTTGGAGCCTTTGTACCTTCCGATGCTAGCTCCAGCAGGGATACAGGAGCTAATATTATGGGCCAGGGTTTAGAGAAGTATATCATGGAGTTCACCTGACCCACAACTTTTAATAGATTTTGGTTATGGGGAGCATAAGGGCCCACTTTACAGGTGTGATGCAACAGAAAACTAAAAGTACTGTGAAACAAAAACAATGTTTATTCTATGACTCCAGTTAACATTTTATAAACACACAGTAAACAGTTTATCAAATACCAACCTGACCATCCCCCAAAACATACAGTATTCTATAGATCAGGCATTGTCAAACTCGGGGGCGCGACCCGCGGGTGGGTCGCGAGCGTGTGTCGGGAGAGTTGCGGAGCCGTCCGTCGCGGCGCTCCCAATCGTGCAAATCCGCGCGCAACAGCCGGCTTTTAATAATGCCAGCTGCAAGCGGCCTTCAAAATGGCAGGAACAGATAAAGAATATTCGGCCACACTGTGCATGCGTGCCTGATCATCGGTGCGCACCGCATTTTTTTTTATATGGTCGCAGCCTTTTTTTTTCCAAGTTCGGGGGGCCAAAGGGACCAAAGGGACAAAGGGACCATTGGGGTCAAAGGGACCCAAAACCATTTTCCTCATTTTTGTCAGCAACAAACAAGGTAAGAGAAAATGGTGGGTCGTGCAAGTCGGCCGGCATGGGTCGCGAAGGCCGGCCGCTGTGCGTTGCGAAGGTCGGCCTGTGTGCGTCGCGAAAGTCGGCTGGCGTGGGTCGCGAAGCTCGGCTGGCATGGGTCGCGAAGCTCGGCCGGGTTGGGTCCAGAAGGTTGGCAAAAATGGGTCCCCGGAAAAAAAGTTTGAAAAACACTGCTATAGATAACCCTTAATAACTTCCCAAACAACATCCATAAGTTAAACCCTTTTTAAATAAAGACAGCAGGTTTAAATTCTCTACAGAAACAGGTATTATTTTGAAATCATCAAGTGATTTAGAGACAGTCTTTAGATTGCAGAGAGATATACAGCTTCTTGTTTGAATGCAGCTCTCCAACTCTGAAAACAAAACTAAACACACACTGCAGCTGCCAGCTCAAAACAAAAGTAAAAAGGAGAGCAGAGCCCAGCTCCACCCACACAATGACATCACTGCAGCCATTTGATGAAACACACTTTTCTTAAAGGAACTCTCACATGACATAATACAATCAAGAGGCAATCTTTTTGGGTGTAAATCCAGTGCAGACACACCCCTTTTTTCCTGTCATGAACTGAAGACACATACTGTTATAACCTGCCTACTTACCATTGGCTGGGGACTAATGACAATCCCACAATCCTGTGGGAGTATGAGCTTCCCCAATGAGGGGGGCGGAGAAGCCATTAGTAAACTCCAAGTATAAATAAAGCTGGCCAGTTTGGAAACAGCAGGAAGGAGTGTGCAGCAAGGGAAGTTGCTGCTGTTATATATGTTATTGTAAATAAATGTTATTACTTTGTATCCTTAAAACTCATGCTGGATTCTTCGTGGCCCTCACAAAACTGGTGACGAAGGTTAAAGTGAATAGCTGTCTACACTGCTGAAGCCACCTCCCTGAATTTTGTTGGATACAGGTTGGAAGTTGTTTTCTATTATACCATGCCTCTGTACGGATGTTTGGATGTTTTTGATGCTGCGCTGGAAAGCTGGAACCAGTACACACAACGGATGCGTTACTATTTCCGGGCAAACAATATCACCGAAAATGAGCGCCAGGTGGTCATATTGCTCACCGCCTGCGGCCCGCATACATTTGGGGTGATTAGGAGCCTTACGAACCCAGCTGTGCCGGACACCAAAACGTTTGATGAACTTGTGAATATAGTGGGGCAACATTTTAACCCAACCCCGTCCACGATAGTCCAGCGTTACCGATTTAATACCGCTGAGAGGACCCCTGGAGAATCCCTTGCCGATTTTCTATCCAGGCTACGCAGGATTGCGGAGTACTGTGACTATGGTGAGACCTTGTCAGAAATGTTACGCGACCGCTTGGTTTGCGGTATTAACAATGCGGCCACCCAGAGAAAGTTGTTAGCTGAGCCAACATTAACTTTACAACAGGCCATTAAAATAGTATTGTCCCGAGAGAGCACAGAACGAGGAGTGCAGGAGCTACAGGGAATGGAAGTGCATGCCTTGGGGCGCAACCCCTTCCGTCCGAAAACGCCCCCCCGCACTCCTGCGGTACCTTGGGCGAGGCAACGTCCGGACCGACGCCAGTGGCCGTCGGACATTCCTCCCCGAAGGGAGCCTTCTCCAGAACCAATGGATGAGGAGCCATGTCCGTGTCAGACTTGTAGGCGCCGACCCCGTCGCGGACGGCGGTCCTGGGGGCGCCAGAGGCGCCGTCGTTCCGACCGAAACTGGGACCAGCCCAGGGGCCGTAACTGGGACCAGCCCAGGGGCCGTACCTTCCATGTGGATGAACCTGCGGCGACTACTCCTGAGGACGTGGAGACGGAGGACGACTGCCTGCAGCTGCATTGTGTTGCAGCTCCCCGTGTGGCCCCCATTAAGGTGGCAGTACGGGTCAATGGCCACCCGCTTGAGATGGAGTTGGACACTGGCGCAGCAGTCTCCGTGAATGCCCAGAGGACATTCGACCGCATCAAGCAGGGTATACAGACTCACAGGCCATGTTGGCCACCTACACGGGGGAACCACTGGACATTGCAGGAACTACAATGACCCCTGTTGTTTATGGACGCCAGGAGGGGCGTTTCCCACTTATCGTGGTGCGCGGCCATGGGCCCAGCCTGTTGGGTCGGGACTGGTTGCGCCATTTGCGGTTGCAATGGCAGCACATCCTCCAAACAGTTTCTGAAGGGTTGACTGAGGTGCTAGGACGATACCCAGATGTATTCCAGCCTGGTTTGGGGAAAATAAAAGCGGCCGTAGCCCGTATCCAAGTCGAACCAGGAGCCACGCCGCGCTATTTCCGAACGCGCCCGGTGCCTTACGCCTTGCTCAAAAAGGTAGAAGGGGAGCTCACTCGTTTGGAGAGTTTGGGTATTATTAGGCCCGTCCGTTTTGCTGACTGGGCAGCACCAATTGTACCTGTAATGAAGCCAGATGCCACAGTTCGCTTGTGTGGCGACTATAAACTTACAGTGAATACGGCTTCCCGACTCGACCGATATCCAATGCCTCGCATAGAGGATCTCTACGCGAAGCTTGCGGGTGGACTCTCGTTCACAAAATTAGATATGAGTCACGCCTACCTGCAGTTGGAGCTGGACCCTGCCTCCCGACCATATGTAACAATTAATACACACCGGGGCCTGTATGATTATACACGGTTGCCCTTTGGAGTATCCTCTGCCTGCGCAATTTTTCAACGTGTTATGGAGGGCATTTTGAGAGGTTTACCTCGTGTTGCTGTCTACTTAGATGACGTTTTGATTACAGGGACGTCGGAGCAGGAACATTTGGAAAATCTGGAGGCTGTCCTTAGATGCTTTTCGAAGGCTGGAGTCCGTTTACGTCGCACAAAGTGCATATTTCAGGCAAAGGAAGTAGTCTACCTAGGTTATCGGGTGGACCGCGAAGGTTTGCACCCCGTCGCAGAGAAGGTGCGTGCAATTCAACAGGCCCCCGCCCCGACTGACACTTCGCATCTTCGTTCTTTTCTCGGTCTCGTAAACTATTACGGGAAGTTCCTCCCCAATCTGGCAACTACGCTGGCTCCTTTGCACCTTCTGCTAAAGAAAAATCACACCTGGGTTTGGGGTCAGCCGCAAGAAACCGCTTTCCGGCGGGTAAAGCAACAATTGTCGTCGTCTGGGTTACTAACCCACTGTGATCCTGGAAAGCCTTTGCTCATCACACGTGATGCATCCCCGTATGGTATTGGGGCCGTCCTGTCCCACAAGATGGAGAACGGGGCCGAGCGACCGATAGCTTTCGCCTCCTGCACATTGACTGCAGCGGAGAAAAAGTACGCGCAGATCGAGAAGGAGGGCCTGGCAGTGGTTTTTGCGGTGAAACGCTTCCACCAGTACTTGTATGGCCGCCATTTCACTATCGTGACTGATCATAAGCCTCTGCTGGGACTTTTCAGAGAGGATAAGCCAATACCGCACATTGCTTCCGCACGGATCCAGCGCTGGGCTTTGTTGCTTGCTGCATACGAGTATTCTCTGGAGCACAAACCAGGTACGCAGATAGCAAATGCCGACGCACTGAGCCGATTGCCTTTATCGACCGGCCCCATGTCGACCCCCACGACCGTTGAGGTGGTTAAAACCCTAAATTTTATGGACACCTTGCCTGTCACGGCATCACAGATCAGTGAGTGGACCCAGATGGAGCCAGTCCTGTCAAAGGTTCGGCACATAGTCCTGTATGGTGGGCAGCATAGACAGCTCCCAGGCGAGTTGCGGGCATTTTCCTCCAAGCTGTCAGAATTCAGCGTGGAAGACAGCATCCTCTTGTGGGGGACACGTGTGATTGTCCCGGAAAAAGGCCAGGAGCTGATCCTAACGGACTTGCACAATGGGCATCCAGGTGTGACCAAAATGAAAATGTTGGCCCGGAGTTATGTCTGGTGGCCAGGCCTCGACACCGACATTGAGAAGGTGGCCCAAAACTGCTCCATTTGCCAGGAGCATCAGAAGCTTCCGCCGGCCGCGCCCCTACATCACTGGGAATGGCCAGGGCGGCCTTGGGCACGCTTGCATGCAGATTTCGCATGCCCTTTTCAAGGATCCATGTTTCTTCTATTAATTGACGCCCAGTCTAAATGGCTAGAAGTGCATAAGATGCAGGGGACAACGTCCTGCGCAACAATTGAAAAGATGCGTTTGTCGTTTAGTACGCATGGCCTCCCAGAGGTGGTCACGGATAACGGCACTCAATTCACGAGTGAGGAGTTTGCGAGGTTCACGAAGATGAACGGCATACGCCATATCCGCACTGCCCCTTACCACCCGGCTTCAAATGGGTTGGCAGAGCGCGCAGTGCAGACATTCAAAAGAGGCCTAAAGAAGCAGTCTTCCGGATCAGTGGACACGAGACTGGCTCGCTTTTTGTTTACGTATAGGACCACCCCCCATGCGGTGACTGGGGTAGCTCCCGCAGAACTCCTAATGGGCCGGAGACTTCGCACCCGCCTTAGTATGGTTTTCCCGGACATTGGCGCAAAGGTACGCCGCACACAAGAATAGCAGGGACAGGGATTTTCTCGGCATCGGCCGATTCGGCAGTTTGCGCCCGGTGACCCAGTGTTCGTTCGGCATTTTGCTGGTGGTGCCCAGTTGGTTCCTGGTGTATTCTTTCGCCAAACGGGCCCTATATCTTACCAGGTGCAAGCCCAGGGTCATTTCCAGCGCAAACATGTAGACCACGTTCGGTCCAGAAGACTATCCCCTCAAAAGATTCCCCGCCCCCGGAGCTCATTTCTACAGCCGCAGAGACCAGAGACAAGGGAAGGTAGTCCTCACAATCTTCCACTGGTGCCTCACTCGAAGCCTGCGCAGGTCGTTACAGAACCGAATGGAGATAGAGACGCTGACATGACGGAGGCAGCAGACTCTGACTCCGAGATGGAGACACAGGATGCATCAGAGGGGGAATCCTCGGGTCCACGGGCCGTGGATGTACAACCGTTGCGCCGTTCATCATGGAAGCGCCGGTCTCGTTACACGCCGCCTGATCCAGCGCCGCGTGCAAATGGTGCCCGGCCTGCGGCAAAACGAGTCCGACGCCCTCCTTCGCCAGGGTCTTCGGTGGATTCCTTGGACTTTGGGGGGGGAGGGATGTTATAACCTGCCTACTTACCATTGGCTGGGGGCTAATGACAATCCCACAATCCTGTGG
The DNA here is from genome assembly GCF_047496885.1 of Scyliorhinus torazame. NCBI lineage: Eukaryota > Metazoa > Chordata > Chondrichthyes > Carcharhiniformes > Scyliorhinidae > Scyliorhinus > Scyliorhinus torazame. The sequence continues at coordinate 168,517,371 of NC_092721.1, read as the reverse complement.
GAATATGAGCTTCCCCAATGAGGGGGGCGGAGAAACCATTAGTAAACTCCAAGTATAAATAAAGCTGGCCAGTTTGGAAACAGCAGGAAGGAGTGTGCAGCAAGGGAAGTTACTGCTGCTGTTATATATATATATATATGTTATTGTAAATAAATGTTAAACATACCTTAAGGCCTATCTTCAGTTAGTGATTTACATTAATTTGGTATTTTAAATAGAGCGATGGGCAGCAACACTACACAGCCTCACCCTCAACAGTATTCATCTCCACTCTCACTCTCAAAATTGTTCACCACCCTCCTTCAGCCCCTCAACAATGTTCACGCCTCATACCTCACCCCTATCATTGTTCACCCTCTTCTCTCACTCCCTGCAGTGTTCACCACCCCCCCACCCCCAATGAAAGCACAAAAATGCTCAACACTTATGTTGACTCTTCCGACATTGGCCCTCAGAGACAGGGATTCGGCAGATGAGTCGAGAGAGGCGGTGCAGAAGGAAGTGACCGTTGTTTGGGGTGCAGGGGAGGGTGAGCACTGTCTGGCAGGGGTGAATTAGCATCTTCTGGGTATGCGGAAGGGGGGTGGGCAGGAGGATGAACATGGTCAGGACAGGCGAGGGGGGGCGCAGTGAACATTGCTGGGACAAGGGCTGAAAAGTGCTTTGGGTTCTGGAGTGCTTTGACAACTAATTAACATCAGTTTCACTGGTTTTATACCTACGATAGAAAGTTCTTAATAAATCCATGTAAAAATCAAGGTATGTATAGTGCGAACAGCAAAACAGTTGTTCTGGCCATCTGATCCCAATGCTGTTGGAATCACAGAGCAGTCCAGGCAGGTTAAAACCAGCAGTCAGAACTTTAAACATTCCGTGTAAGTATCATGGATATGCATGTGTTAGGACTTCTCCGGGTCCTGAAGCACATCTCCAATGCTGAGTCGGAGGCCTCTCCCTATATCAGAAGATTTGTACTATTGGGCTGGATAGGCTGCGGCATGTGTGAAACTAACAGAAAACACTTGACTTGGGGTGGGCCAGGAGCTGTCAATCAAAGCTTGATATTTATAAACATTGGGGTTAGTTTCATAACTGACTACTTCAAAGCCACTCAAGCATGAAGGGAGATGAAAGGAACAGTATAGACAGTTGGGTGTGTGTGGAAGCTGTCAATCACACCCTAGTAAAATCAATATCAAAGAGAAATAAATAGGGGTGGCATAGTAGCGCAGTGGGTAGCACTGCTGCCTCACGGTGTTGAGGACTTGGGTTTGATCCCGGCCCAGGGTCACTGTTCTCCTGGAGTTTGCACATTCTCCCTGTGTTTGCGTGTGTCTCACCTCCACAACCCAAAAATATGCAGGCTAGGTGGATTGGCCACGCTAAATTGCCCCTTAATTGGAAAAAAAAAAGAATTGGGTCATCTAAATATATTTTTAAAAAAGAAAAGAAATGAACAAATGGGCTGGGATTCTCCCCTACCCGGCGGGGCGGGGGACTCCGGCGTAATGGAGTGGCGGGAACCACTCCGGCGTCGGGCCGCCCCAATGGTGCGGAATTCTCCGCACCTTTAGGGGCCAAGCCCTCACCTTGAGGGGATAGGCCCGCGCCGGAGTGATTTCCGTCCCGCCGGCTGGCGGGAAAGGCCTTTGGCGCCACGCTAGCCGGCGCCGAAAGGACTTCGCCGGGCGACGCATGTGCGGGAGTGGTAGCAGACGCTCATGGCATCCCCGCGCATACGCAGTGGAGGGGGTCTCTTCTGCCTTCGCCATAGTGGAGACCATGGCGAAGGCGGAAGAAAAAGATTGCCCCCACGGCACAGGCCCGCCCGCTGATCGGTGGGCCCCGATCGCGGGCCAGGCCACTGTGGGGGCACCCCCGGGCCAGATCGCCCCGCCCCCCCCTCCCCCCAGGACCCTGGAGCCCGCCCGCGCCATCTGCCCCCACCAGTAAGGTAGGTGATTCAATCCACCCCAGCTGGCGAGGGTTGACAGCGGCGTGACTTCGGCCCAGCGTGGGCCAGAGAATCGCCGGGGGGAGCCCGCCGACCGGCGCGGCGCGATTTCAACCCCCGCCGATTCTCTGGTGGCGGAGAATTCGGGACACGGCGGGGGCGAGATTCCGTCAGCCTCCGGCGAGGGGTCGGAGAATCGTGCCCATGGTGTGCCAATCAAAGTTCTGAGGAGGTTTAAACCCAGCTGACTTGTTTCCGCTTTCCAGGAATTGACAGGTGCTGCTTCGATGGGCCTGGCTGCTCGGCGGGCGTGCTGGACGGCGTGGTGCTACCCTGACCTGCCCGCTCCCCACCAGATGCGCCAGGGACGGAACGGGGGAGGCCGAGTGTACCGAGACGTCCCTTGATGGAGCTACCGGGACGGGCCCAGAACCTCCTCCTCCCTTGGGGAGCCCGGTGGCCCCCGGGCCTCACTGTGGGACGGAGATGCGCTCGGAGACATGCCCCGTCGCACCACCGACACTGGCGCTGCCAGTCCTGGAGGCCTGCAGCGGTATCGACCACGGTCCGAATGTTCGGCGAGACGGAGCCCAGGGAGTGCCACGTTCCTGCCAAGGACTGTGCGATCTCGACCTGTGAGTGCGCGATGCCATCCATCAGGTGCGCCAGGCGGTCAATGCTCTCCGCGACCGACTGCTGGGACTGTGCCATCGCTTGCTGGGACCGGGCCATGGCATGGTGAGACTCAGCCAGGGCCGCGAGAGCGGCGGCAATGTCCTGTTGGCTCTGTGAGCTGGCTGCCTGTGAGAGGGCAGCCCTCTCCTGGGCCATGGATGACGCATGTACGTTAAGCCCAACGCCTTGCAGAACCTGACCCATGGCCAAAACCCTTTCAACCATTGCCTCCACCGCGGACGCCACCCGTGCGGTGTCGGCCTGGGTGGCTGCGATGAGCGGCACCACTCCCTGCTCCTGGACGCGGATAGACTCCTCCAACTGCGTGTGCAGGTCCTGGAAGATGGCCCTCATCCCGTTATTCAGTCCCTGGGTGTCCACATGCATCGGTTGTCCGGGTGGGTCATCCAGGAACCCGGGAACCGTCTGGGTGGCAGCTGGCTGCTGGACCTGGGCTGCCCTCCGACCGTCCAGCCCCTCAGCTGCTCCAAATCCACCTGCTGTACCGGCTCGGCTGTGGGGTGTGCACCAGACAGTGACCCGGGAGCCTCATCACTTATATGCCCAACCGAGGTGGGTGTCTCTGTGATGGTGAACGGTGTGGGAGACAGCAGTGCCGCAAGCTCGAGGTCATCATCCGTCAGGAAGTCTGGTGTGTACTGGTCCCCCTCATGGCCCGGCGCAAGCTCCATGCGGGCCATGTCGTCTTGACCTCCAGGTGGATCCAGCGGGTGTGTGGTCGTGATGTGCGCTTCGACATGACTATCCACCCTGTGCCCCTCACTAATGTCTGTCTCGGTGGTCTGAGCGTCCCGGTCCTGCGTCCCAGACTGAGGGGTCTGCCCTCCTGTCCGACCGACTGCCAACCTCTGGCTTGCGGCCCTGAGTGCAGTTGCGGTTGGTGATGTTGCGCTGTTTCCTGGGCGAGATGACCCTGAAGGTTCGGCGGGTGGCTCTGGGGAACATAAAGATTTGGGGTTTGTTAGACACGGTGGGCCGGGTGTATGGTGGTGGTGGGTGCACAGTGTGAGGGGGGAGGGGATCGGTGGTGCAATGGCCAGAGTGTGAGGGGGGATGGGATCGAAGGTGCAGTGGCCAGAGTGTGAGGGGTGCGATGACGGGTTGGGGGCGGGGAGGACATGCAGGGTTCTCTCACTTGCTTCTGCGCCTCTGACCTGGCATGGCGCGACCTCCCGGGTGGCGGATCCCCCAGCGAGGTCCAGGGTCCTCTGCTCGTGAACGGTTATGGGGTGCAGGACAGGAGAACCCCCTCCGGTTCTCATGCGCTCACGCTGGTTGTGCGGGGTCCTGGAGCTCATGTGGGTCGAGTAGATAGTTGGGCACCATGACCCCCCCCCCCCCAACCACCACCGCCCCTGATGTCCCCCCACCACCGCCCCTGATGCCCCAATCCCCCCCAACACTCCCAACCCCCCCCCCCACAACCGCCCCTGATGCCCCAATCCCCCCCAACACTCCCAACCCCCCCACCACCATCGCTCCTGATGCCCCAATCCCCCCCAACACTCCCAACCCCCCCTGACCCCCTACCACCACCGCCCCTGATGCCCCAATCCCCCCCAACACTCCCAACCCCCCTGACCCCCCCCAACACCGTCCCTGATGCCCCAATCCCCCCAAACACTCCCAACCCCCACCCCACTTTCCCCCCCGTGCCGGGGGGGGGCCTGGGGGCACCCTCATGGCACTTACCCTGGCAGCCCGGGTGAGGTCGTGCAGCTTCTTGCGGCACTACTCCCCCGTCCGGGGGGTCTGCCCCACAGCACTGACTGCGGTGCCAACCTCCCGCCAGCCGCGCCGGATGGCTGGCGATGCCCACATCTTGGGCAGAGGGTGCCCTTCTCTGTTCCCACCTCACCCACCAGGGTGTCCAGGTCCGTGTCCCGGAACCTCGTGCGGCTCTTCGGGGCTCAGCCATCTCCTCTCTTCTCCTCCAGGTCCTCTGTGCACGGATCGCGCCATTTATGATGCAGTGCCGCGTCATTCGGGCGTCGCGCGGTGACGACGCGGCCATCGCGACACTCCCCCCAGAGTTTCTCACGGCCCCGATCCTAGCCCATTTTCGGGCCCTGAATCGGTCGGGATTGGGGCCGTTTCGCGCCGTCGTGAACCTCGACGGCGTGGGCACTTCGGCGCGGGAGTGGAGAATCGCGCCCAACATCTTTACTTTTGAACTCTATACCTTTATCAAGAAAAGGCCTTTGATATGCCTTTCTTTAAAACAGCTTACTCAACTTGTCTTTCCACCTGCAAAGGCTTACGTATGTATTCCTATTAGGGTCTCCCTGATCCTGCACCCCCTTAATTGTTGTTAACAAAGGTTAATCTGCGCTGTGTTTGTCTATCTCACTTGTCTGTCTGTCCTCCTGAGATCTGTTACTATCCTCCTCGTGGTTTACCACATTTTTAACTTTTGAGTCAACTACAAACTTTGAAATTATGCCCAAAAGTGTTTCCAAGTGAGAATTGCAGGATCGTATGGCAATTGCCAGGGAGTGCAAATTGTCCTAACTGTCCGAACCCCAGCCCCACCCTACCTGTCTGACACAAACTGTCCTAACTGTCCGACCCCCAGCCCCCACCCCACCTGTCCGTCTCCCCTCTGACTGTCTGATCCTCTGACTGTCCGAACCTCCTCCACCACCAATTGTCCGGCCCGCATGCCCTGTCCCCCTGACTGTCAGACATCCCCATAACTGTCCTTCTCTCCCTCTCCTCACCGATTGTCCTCCTCTCCCCCCACCCAATGTTCCACCCCCCCCCCACCACCACCAAAACCTCTAACCACTTATCTGACAAACCTACCTCCTCCCTGCTTTGAAAGTGGCTGAATCTTTAAACGTACCAATTTATGGCAGTCAATACCATAAAAAAGAGGCCTGTCCTCCTTCTGTCCAATTCTGCAGCACTCAACAGGAGGCCATAGTAGCGTACTGCCCTGAACAGTCCTCGCTCAGCCCGAGTTAGATCAGGCGTGACAGGATCAAGAGGATTTCCAGGTAAAAAGATAGGAGTGTCAACCTGACTCTGATTGCTTCTCCATGGAAGTTCAGGCCCGATGTATCAAAAAGAGCAATGGTCCTAACACTGACCTTGGGGTCAATCCATACTTCTCTTCAGTTTGAAAAACAGTCTTTCAATCTACATTCTGCTTTCGCTACCTTCGCAAACTTTATATCAATGCAGACACTGCCCGTTTAAACCCATGGGTTTCAATTTTGCTATCCATTGTGTTGTACTTTAACATCATCTTTTGAAAGTTCAACATAACCGCACTCACCCACTGTATTACTTAATCAAAGAACTCAATGAAGTTAGTCAAACAAGATTTGGCTTAACAAATTCTATGCTGCCCTTCATTTGTTAACCAATATTTTTCCAAATGCAAATTAATTTTGTTCCAGATTATTGTCTCTATAAATTTCCCCAACACCGATATTAGGCTGACTGAACCTTCATTGTCGGATTTATTCCTCACCCCTTATTTGAACAATGATATAGCACTTGCAATTCTCCTGTCCTTTGGTACAGCTCGCAGGAGGATTGAAAGTTGTGGGTGATAGAGCCTCTGCAATTTCTATCATTACTTCTGGCAGCAAACTAAGAGGAATCCCATCTGCACCAGAGTTTTCTACTTTGAGCACCATCAGCCTTTTTAGTACTTCTCCTTTATCTATTTTTATCCCATCCAATTTCTTTACTGTGGCATTGGCAGCATGCTCTTATTTTAATGAAGACAAATGCAAAGTAGTGATTTAGTGCCTCAGTCATGCTTTCTCCCTCCAAAAGATGATCTCCTTTTTTGTCAGTAATTAATCCCACCCTTCCTTTAACTACCCTTTCATTATTTGTATGTTTTAAGAAGGTTTTTGGTTCTCTTTTATGTTACCCGGTAATCTATTCACATATACTCCCTTTAGTTTTCTTTTTCAATTCCCTTCTGTACTTTTTATATCCAGCTAGCTTCTATGGTGAATAATTAATCTGGCATAAGCCATAATGACAAGCCTCCTTCTTTTGTCTTATTTTAATCTCTTTAGTCATTCAGGGAGCTCGAGCATTGGATGCCCACCCTTTCCCCCTCGTGAGAATCAGCCTAATCTATTTCCTCTGAACGTCTCCCATTGCTTATATACAGTTTTACCTACCAATTTTTGATTCTAATCCACCTGGGCCAGATCCGTTGTGAACTCTCCTGCAGTTGAGTACTTAGATATTTACTTTGTTCTAGCCCCTTTTTCATAACTAATCTAAACCTAATGATATTGTGATAACCTTTTCCCAAATGCTTCACCACTTGCCTCACTTTATTTCCCAAAACTAGATCCAGCACTGCTTTCTTCCCCTTTGGGCTAGAAAAACAATGTTGAAACTCCTTTTGTACCTCTTCCAGGAATTCCTCCCTTTCTTTAGCCTTTTACAACATTATTTTTCCAGTCTAAATTAAGATATTTGAAGTGCCCCAATATCAATACGCAAAAGTTCTTGCATCTTTCTGCAATCTGCCTGCCAAATTGCCCCTCTATCTCCTTTCCATTATTGTATACACACAGCAACATAAGGGCTGCTCTACTGTTCCTTAATTCTAAGCAAATAGATTTTGTTTACAAATTCTCACATGCATCATCCTTTCCCAGCTTTTTGCTCTCCCGTCCAGTAATGAATGTTGAGCTACAATAGCATCCTTGGATATGAGAATGATATTCCAGCCCTTGATGCCCTCAAAATTCAAAGTCAAGAGGTACCATCCATTGTGGCAATAGCTATACAGAACAAAATGCCCCACCACCACCGCCCCTACGGTCTATGCTGACAAAGCACATTTTAGCAAAGATAGTAGATAAGGCACCTGAATTGGGTTCAGTGAACTACAAGGTTCTAAGCAGTCAGTTTCTTTGCTCCTGATTGCAATGTATTCATTCTTGTTGGAAAGCGACCATGTGCAGACCTGAAATGAGAGCAAGATGATCGCTCACTTGTGATATCCCCACAGTTTATTAGCCTACTGACACTCAGACTTGGATTTTCACAACAATGGATTGTTGTGAAAGTGGCAGAACAGACTCAAGTCCAGAAGTTCCAACCCCAAACATGGCGCCTACCATTTACGCAGGAGTGGGAATGAGCCCAGGTTGGGATTTGTGCATTTCGCAGAGCAGCTGCCTAGAAGTCAGCAGCTGCCTCCATTTGTGTGATTTTGGTGGCCCACGTGTGCAAAAATCGCATGTGCAAATTAGATCTGGTAGGAGGTCTGAATCTTGTGGGTTCATTTGGATAGTCGAGGGTACCCTTTCAGAGAGATGTGGATGCTTCTTTGGATAGAGTCCTGGGACATCTTTTGGGGAGGTCAGATGACCTTTGGGAGAGTTAAGGGGCCCTTTGGGATTAGTAAAGGTAGGCATGAATGTGTTTTAAAAATGCACACATTCAATGGAACTGTGAAGCTCACAAAAACTGTCCACACAACTGTCAAGCTTCAAGATGAACTGTGAAAAGGATATATCAAAATATACTGCAGAATGTGCCACGTTGAACTGTCAAGCTATCAAGGCATTTAAAACTTGCGCCCTTTAACACTGGAAAAAAAACTGGAGTATTAAAAAAATGACTATTTGCTCTTTCCTTCTGTCTATTGACATAAATCCTAGGACTGCTTTTACTGGATTAGTGCTTCATGACTCATTTCACAACTGCCCATTATCATAACAGGGTGCTTTCCTTTTCAGTTTGATTGACAACCCCAGGTGATTATAAACTCTTTGAAGTGGGACTATGAATTCCACCGCTTGTTTTATAAGGGATTATGCAATTGAATGAAACATAAGTGTAGTAAATTTGTTTTCATGAATGTGAGTGTTTTGCTTTTAAATAAAGTCTGCATTAGCCACTTGGAACTTTTATTTAATCTCAGCATAGCTCCTGAGGTCTGACCATGGTAGATACTGAGTGAGTTGACAAAGTAAATGTGAGATGAAGATTGGTGGGTGGGGTGGTAGAAGTTAGTACTAAGTTGGAATAAAGGCAATAAAGGGCCATGGGGGTTGATGGGGAGGGGGGGGGGCGGGCTAGGTTGGATGGAGGGTGTGAGGAGCTATCGGAGTGGGCAGAAGGGCAGATATTGGCAATGGGAGTATAAGGGGCCCTTGGAAGTGGGTGGGGGCATAGGTTGGAATGTCATGGATGGGACATGGAGAGTTTGTGGTGACGGGGTGTGGAGGACTACTTTGTTTTTCTGGTAACTTCAATACAATATCGGTGCACGGAGGCTCTTCCACCCAGCCCATCTCCATGCCTGGCATCATTCTGGAGTCACCCGACCCAATTCTTGGGGAACACTGCCATCTTGGAACGAACATCCAATACTCTGGACCATTTTCTCCTGGTCCAATTTGCAGAGTCAGGAAATGTTCCAACTCCACGCTCCCAACCCGGGAGCGAAATCCAGGCCTCAGAAAATCTGGGCCCACACAGGAATAATGGATGGGACTCACCCATCCCGCGGCAGAGTGTCCATGGCGTCATAAGCTCCGTCGCGTTTTACGACGGCGTGAACGGGCTGCTGCCAGGACTAATTCTGGCCCCTACAGGGGGCCAGCACAGCGCTGGAGCAGTTCACGCCGCTCTAGCTGCCGATCCCAGCGTGAACTGGGCGCCGCGGGATCCGCGCATGAGCAGTGGCCTCCTTCAACGCACCAGCCCCAACGCAACATGGCACAGGAGTACAGGGGTCGGCGCGGAAGAAAAGAGGCCAGGGGACAGAGAGGCCGGCCCGCCGATCGGTGGGCTCCGATCGCGGGCCAGGCCACATCGGAGGCTCCCCCCCTTCCCCCCACACAGGCCACCCGACCCTTCCACGCAGAGTTCCTGCTGTGAGCAGGAGTGGACGGCGCCAGCGGGACTCAGCGTTTTCACTACGGCCACTCGGCCCATCCCGGGCCGAGAACAGGCAGGCCGGCCGCGTAGAGCGGCCCACGATCAGCGCTGCGCCAACCACGCTGGCACCAATGGCGCCGATTCTCCGCTTTGCAGAGAATCGTGTGCCACCATCGGGGGGGGCGTGGCTCGGTCGCGGGGATTCTCCGGCCCGGCCCTGGGCTGAGAGAATCCCGCCCAATATGTAATTGGTCATACAGGGCTGCCAGTGGTTAGAGAGCCTCGCTGCAATATGAGCCATGCCGCCAAACAAACTGAGATGCAAGTAACAAACTTCGCTGTGAGAAGCTAATAAACATCTCTTGAATTCACATGAAGGCACTTTTCCTTTTGCAATCAATTTTAAATGCATTTATTTGGTTTGTATGGGATGATATACAAAATCCTAAATCTTCCCCCATAGCATTCTGATTTGTGAATTGACCATTTACAAGTCAATGGTTATACATAGATACATAGAAGATAGGAGCAGGAGGAGGCCATTCATCACGATTATGGCTGATCATCCAACTCAATAGCCTAATCCTGCTTTCTCCCCACAGCCTTTGATCCCATTCTCCCCAAGTGCTATATCCAGCTGCCTCTTGAATATATTCAAAGTTTTAGCATCAACTACTTCCTGTGGCAATGAATTCCACAGGCTCACCACTCTGTGTGAAGAAGTGTCTCCTTATCTCTGTCCGAAATGGTTTCCCTGAATCCTCAGGCTGTGACCACTGGTTCTGACACACTTCCCTGCATCTACCCTGTCTAGTCCTGTTAGAATTTTATAAGTCTCTATGAGATCTCCCCTCATTCTTCTGAACTCCAGCGAAAACAATCCCAACATAGTCAATCTCTCCTCATATGACAGTCCCGCCATCCCTGGAATCAGTCTGGTAAACCTTCACTGCATTCCCTCGAGAGCAAGAACATCCTTCTTCAGAGAAGGAGACCAAAACTGCCCACAATACTCCAAGTGTGGCCTCACCAAGGCACTGTACAATTGCAGCAACACATCCCTGCTTCTATACTCAAAACCTCTTGCAATGAAGGCCAACATACCATTAGCCTTCTTTACCGCCTGCTGCACCTGTATGCTTACTTTCATCAAATGATACACAAGGACACCCAGGTCCCACTGCACACTCCGCTCTCCCAATTTACAACCATTCAGGTAGTAATCTGCCTTCCTGTTTTTGCTTCCAAAATGAATAACCTCACACTTATCCAAATTATACTGCATCTGCCATTGGTTTGCCCACTCGCCCAACCTGTCCAGGTCTTGCTGTAGGATCTTTGCATCCTCGTCACAATTCACCCTCCCACCTAATTTGGTATCATCTGCAAACTTTGAGATGTTACATTTTGTTCCTTCATCCAAATCATTAATATATATTGTGAATAGCTGGGGTCCCAGCACCGATCCAAATGCATTTGTAAAAATAAAAACTGATAGAAATTAATTATAAAATAATTTAGCATTTATATCACAATTGAACATGTAAAAATTTGAATATTTTAAAATTTGGAATAGAAAATGGAAATGACCAGAACAAAACTAAAATGCATACAATATCAGGAATATGAGCAGTCTTCTGCTGGCAATATAATTCCAAAACTCTGAAAGTTAGGAGTCATATTAATTATTTGTTGTTCTCAATGACCAAAGATGTGCAGGTTAGGTGGATTGGCCATGCTAAATTGCCTTTAGGTTAAGTGGGGTTACTGTGGAGCTTGGGGTGGAGGTGTGGGCTTAAGTGGGCCGGTGCTGACTTGATGGGCCAAAATGCCTCCTTTTGTACTGTAAATTCTATGATTCTATTTTATCAGCAATGAAACCTGCACCCTGTCAGTGGTGGATGCAGTAGCAACTGCTCCTCACAAATGTCATGGGAATGTCACTTTAAGAAATGTTTGTCTTCTCAAGTAGCTGCAGTGATGTCATTGTGTGGGTGGAGCTGGGCTCTGGCTCTGCTATTTACTTCCGTTTTGAGCTGGAAGCTGTTTTTGGCTCTGAGTTTTAGTTATGTTTTCAGACGGAGAGCTGCATTCAAACCAAGGAGGTGTATTTTGGTCTTTCTCTCTGCATGCTAAAGAATGTCACTTGATGATTTCAAAGTACACAGACACACAGACACAGAATTTACAGTGCAGAAGGAGGCCATTCGGCCCATCGAGTCTGCACCAGCTCTCGGATAGAGCACCCTACCCAAGCCCACACGTCCACCCTATTCCCTTAACCCAGTAACCCCACCAAACACTAAGGGCAATTTTGGAGACTAAGGGCAATTTAGCATGGTCAATCCACCTAACCTGCACGTCTTTGGACTGTGGGAGGAAACCGGAGCACCCGGAGGAAACCCACGCAGACACGGGGAGAACGTGCAGACTCCTCACAGACAGTGACCCAGCAGGGAATCGAACCTGGGACCCTGGCGCTGTGAAGCCACAGTGCTAACCACTTGTGCTACCGTGTTGCCCTTAAAACTCTGAAAGTTAGGAAAGTAATACCTGTTTCTGTAAGGAATGCAAACCTACTGTCTCTGTTAAAAAGGGTCTTTGATTTATAGATGTTGTTCGGAAAGTTACTAAGGGTTACCTACAAAGTACTGTATCTTGTGGGGGGGGGGGGAATATCAGTGTTGGTAGTTGATAAGGTGTTTACTGTGTGCTTATAAAATGTTAACTGGATTCATAGAATAAACATTGTTTTTGTTTAAAAAGTACTTTAGATCTCTGCTGCATCACACCTGTAAAGTGGGCCCTTGTGCTCCCCATAACCAAAATCTATTCAAAGTTGTGGGTCAGGTGAACTCCATGAAATGCTTTGGTGTTCTCTAAACCCTGGCCCATAATACATACATCCAGCTTTCACATACTCCTAGATATAATCACAAAACCATTAGGATCTGATGAATTTGACTGTGACAGCCTCAGATATGTTAAAGCGAACTTTTCATTTTTGGATCTGACTCATAGAATCCCTACAATGTAGGAGGCCATTCAGCCCATTGAGTCTGCACCGACCAATTGAAAGAGCACTCTACCCATGTTCACTTCCCTATCCACCCTCCCTATCCCAGTAACCCCAACCTAACCTGCACATCCCTGGGCATAAGGGGCAATTTATCATGGCCAATTCACCTAACGGACACCTCGTGGGAGGAAACCGGATCACCCGGAGGAAACCCATGCAGACACCTACTAATTGAGATTATGTTCAATGTGAAAAAAGAACAGATCTTAAAACATAGAAACGTCAGATGAAATAAATTCTGAGGGTGGAGTGAGTGAGTTTGGGAATCAGTGCTGCATTTCAACAAGGCCTCGGTGACCTTGGGCGAACGCCATTTGGTACTGGCCGCCACAAACGGGAACCAGACAGAACGGAACTCCTGGGGGTCCCCAAAGGGAATGGAGGACCCCAGCTGCATGCCCTTTGGGCAGGGTAGTGCCCTGGCATTGCTGGAGCCACCTGGCTACCCTGGAAGTGCCAGCCTGGCACTCTGGCTGCCAGTCTGGCACTGCCAAGGTGCCCAGCTGGCATTTTTTGTGTGCCGCGATTGGGCCAGGGTTGCCCACTGTGGGTGTTGGGGTCTGTGAGGGGGGAGCCCGGTGACCCTCCCATGTTGCATAGGAGCTGAGGGGAGGTTGTTTTTTTTTTTTGGTGGGCCTTGGAAAAAAGGGGCAGCACGGTAGCCTTGTGGATAGCACAATTGCTTCACAGCTCCAAGGTCCCAGGTTCGATTCTGGCTTGGGTCACTGTCTGTGCGGAGTCTGCACATCCTCCCCGTGTGTGCATGGGTTTCCTCCGGGTGCTCCGGTTTCCTCCCACAGTCCAAAGATGTACGGGTTAGGTGGATTGGCCATGATAAATTGCCCTTAGTGTCGAAAATTGCCCTTAGTGTTGGGTGGGGTTACTGGGTTATGGGGATAGGGTGGCGGTGTTGACCTTGGGTAGGGTGCTCTTTCCAAGAGCCGGTGCAGACTCGATGGGCTGAATGGCCTCCTTCTGCTCTGTAAATTCTATGATAATCTATGAAGGCAACTTTCCAATTCGATCTTACTTAACTCAAACTGTAACCACGTCACTCAATTAGCTGAAAATAAAAGCAAACAAATGCTGGAATAAAAGCAGGACAGGCAGCATCTGTATAGAGAAACAGAGTTAACATTTCAGGTTGCTGATCTTTTTTACCTCAGTGCACCCTGAGATTAGGAGAAAACATGAGAATTCATTCACAACTCTGTTGTGTAGCAATTCCTGCCGTAAAGCAAATGTTCATGGCCGCTAAGGAGAAGATCAAACACCATTCAGATATTCCCCACAGTTAAATAGTCTGTCAATACTTACCGTGAAGGTTTACACATGAAAAATTGTGGCTTGGGTGAGCTATCAAAATATGACTTGCATCCATGCAATCACACCCCAGCAAAGGGTAAATGCATTTTAAGGAGCAAGATGAGAAAAATTGACAACGACATTAGAAGGCTGCGCCATGCCAGAATAATAGGTACAGCTGGTCATAGTAAAGATTTAATGCTTAGCATGACCATTAAAAGAGGAACTTGATGGCCACTTAAATTAATGATCCATTTAAAAAAAGGAGCTGATTGTCCTATTATGACTCAATCATTGTTTCACCCCTCAAACTTCATTATGAACATCATAGAGCAGTTCAAATAACTGCAATTATGCAACTGCTTTCAGATCAAGATGATGTAACAGAAGAGCATTGGGTGTACATTGCAAAAGCATTAATGAAGTTTGGAAGTCAGGCACTGATTGGCCTGAGGCAAGTAAATGTTAGGTTGCCTATTGTAGCTCAGTATGCTAGAATAAGCTAGTGTTTTCGATCAACTGTTGTGTAACTTCAGCCTGGCATGGAGCCAAGATTCAATGCTGAAGCGATCTCTTGAACACATTTATGTTGGAGTTGTTTTGAGTTTGGTGTAAGCCCATGCTTTCTTATTTATAATTAGCTGGCTGAGGCGGTGATCAATGTGCATCCACCTTTGCTCTCTCTTTGCTAGGCAGTCCATATGGTGCAGCATTGTACACTTGTCTGTCTAATAAAAATCTGCTGCTCGTGCACTGCACTTTAAAGATACTGGGACTGGGCTGAGACTGACAGAAAAGTGTCAGTGCAGTATCACAACAAAAACAAGACAACAGTGTGTATCAACAATAAATTAATCAAGTTCAGTATAATAAGATTTTCTGGAACATCGCCATTTCTGTTCAGATTAGACCCATCACAAAAGCCATGGTTTCAGTTCTAATCTCTGCCAAGTTAGCTGATCCTAGCTGGGACAGTACCCAGGGTACTGCCATTCCATAAAATTTTATTGTTAGGAAAACAATGATGGTTTCAAGGGATTTAGATTTGTATTGGTAAACATTAGAAATAAGGTATAGTTTAAAGTGGGTTTAATTTAATGATTCAGTTCCTGGAAGGGTAGAAGCTATGGTTAGATTCATGCTGAACAAAGGTATTTGTATGTGAGGGGATTGGTTTCAATTCCAACTGGGATTCTGTTATGTTTAAAGAGTGCTACGGTGTGAAGACTAAAACTTAGCAACTGGGGCCTTGTAACGAGAGAAGCTTTTTTTAAACTACTTTTATTCAAACAAGAGTACACATAAACATGAACACATAACATTGCAAAAATATAACACAATTCCCACAGTTTGACATTTTTCCCTTTTTCTCCTCTTAACACATCTCACCTGCTGGCAACAAACAAGTCCTCAAACAGGAAAAAGAACAACCTCCATCTCACCAAGAGGTGGAGAAGCTTACGTTTTAGTTTTGCTATTTTGATTGCAGTTGGACAGGGGTAATGAGAGAGAAGGCAGCTCTTACAGCTCTGCTGGAAGCAATTGGTTTTCGAAGGCTAAAGAGGAAACAATTCTTGCAGCCTTGCTAGCAGAAAAGCCATTTGTGGAGTAATGGCTAAGAGAACAGATGCCGGAAATCTAAAGTCCAGCTAATTAAGGAAACTAGAGAAATGAAGAGAAATTTTCAAGATGGCGAGAATTAACGGAACTTAGGAAACTAGAAACCAGAACAGATTACTGTTCAGTACAGTCAAAGTAAGTTGAAAAGGCATTGGATCGTGAGAGGCCAGAAAGATATCTGCAGTAGTGTTAAGGTTGATGAGAAATTACTACCGTTTGGGAGACATTATTTGAAATAATTGTGGAAATCGGTGGCTGGACCTCGGAGTTTGTATAAAAGCCTTTAAGACAAAGGAAATCTGAAGTGAGAGGTGTAAAATCTGAAAGTGAAACTTTGATGGATGCAGCAGAGGGAGAGCATAATTTAAAAGAAGATTTGAAAGTGTGACTTTTGAAAGCAGAATTTGAAATCACTCCTGTGAAATGAAAATTGCTTATTGTCACAAGTAGGCTTCAAATGAAGTTACTGTGAAAAGCCCCTAGTCGCCACATTCCGGCGCCTGTTCGGGGAGGCTGTTACGGGAATTGAACCGTGCTGCTGGCCTGCCTTGGTCTGCTTTCAAAGCCAGCAATTTAGCCCTGTGCTAAACAGCCCCTGTGGAAGCTGGAGTTCAGTGAGACAAGGTGGCTCATGGTATTTTGAGGAGAAATCCACAGACATTCACTTGGATTCAGTCTTACCACAGTCATCTTGCGTGCTTAAAGGGACTTTGTTAATGAGACCATTGT
Source organism: Scyliorhinus torazame (assembly GCF_047496885.1). Taxonomy (NCBI): domain Eukaryota; kingdom Metazoa; phylum Chordata; class Chondrichthyes; order Carcharhiniformes; family Scyliorhinidae; genus Scyliorhinus; species Scyliorhinus torazame. The sequence goes on along the minus strand of NC_092721.1, from coordinate 168,501,115 downwards.
AGCTTAAGATGTACTTTGCAATCTATGTTAATGTTAAAATCTGTGTGTAATTGTTAAGCTAAGGGGGGAGTAAAGGAGTATCACATCATAATCCAATTTTTTCATGTTTACTAAATGTTTTTTTTCCTGTTGGTAAAACTAATTCGCAGTTTCATAGAATCATAGAATTTACAGTGCAGAAGGAGGCCATTTGGCCCATCGAGTCTGCACCAGCTCTTGGAAAGAGCACCCCACCCAAGGTCAACACCTCCACCCTATCCCCACAACCCAGTAACCCCACCCAACACTAAGGGCAATTTTGGACATTAAGGGCAATTTATCATGGCCAATCCACCTAACCTGCACATCTTTGGACTGTGGGAGGAAACCGGAGCACCCGTAGGAAACCCACGCACACACGGGGAGGATGTGCAGACTCCGCACAGACAGTGACCCAAGCTGGAATCGAACCTACCTCTGGAGCTGTGAAGCAATTGTGCTATCCACAATGCTACCGTGCTGCCCCAGTTCTGTGACTCTGTTCCCCACATTTTATGAAATAAAGTAAAAATAACGGTCTTTCAGCCAGGGTTCCATTCTGGGATCTTCCCATTCAGTGATAACATCAACTGGGATTGTAACATTATCCTCCCTTCAATTTACTCATTGTCCCTATAGGGACTGCTGGTTTGGTCACTCGAGACATGATACAATTAAGCAGAAGTTGTGTATTGCAATTTCTGCCTACCTATATGTAAATTTCAATCAGGGACATACAACCAGTGTGAGATACCTCCTTTGCTCATGCAAGGCAGCCAAGTCTTGTATCAAGAGAATGCCCCAGACACTTAAAAGTCACCAGTTTCTAGTTGGCATCTGGCACATTTTAGAGCCATACTATGTGCAGAAAGTCGTTCGCTGAAACTCATTTCCCAAGCTTCCCTTTGTGGCCAAAAGACCAGTGAAACAATGTTTAATTTCTCCACCATCAGAACAAGTAACAACAATTTTTTAGAAACAAATTAAATTAGATTTACAGATCACAGGAGGAGTGAGGCATAAACTCTGACACGGAGGCAAGAGTGAAATTACTAAGCTGGGGCTAACACCAAAAGTATTAAAGTATTTTAGGACCTTCCCTGCTGTATAGTTAACAGAACAGGATTGCTCTGCACTAGCGAGCGAGTCACATATTTTATGTAAAAAGTTGCAATTTGATAGAGGTTTATTACTTTTATTTTGATCAGGATGTTTGCCAAGACCCTAAAACTTTGGTCCAAATAGCAAATTTCAATACTAAATTTAAATAACATCACCCACTTAAGGGTCATACAACACAGAAAAGGACAACCGTACCATTGCCTCTGCACCAGTCAAAAGCAACCATCTAATTATTCTAATCCCATTTTCCAGCACTTGGCACATAGCCTTGTATGCCTTGGCACCGCACATCTAAATGCCTCTTAAATGTTATGAGGGTCTCTGCCTTCATCACCCTTTCAGACAAAGTTCCAGACTCCCACCACCCACTAGGTGAAAAAGTTTCCCCTCACATCACCTCTAAACCTCCTGCCAATTATCTTAAATCTATGCCCCCTAGTCATTGATCCCGCCACCAAGGGGAAAAGTGTTCTCCTGTCCACTCTCTATAGTGGGTGAACTTCAGGAAATGTCTGAACTGAAAATTCTATAGATTGTTGTGTGTCCTGGGTTCTAGTTATGTAAATATGTTAATATATCACAGCAAAATTGTACACACAATACAGTTTCTTCATTCCTTCCTACGTGCTTTTAATTGGCAAAAACACAGTGCCAGTCTACACATATATATATTTCTGAAAATTTAGATTCAGACACAATAAATGTAACAAAGTACTGAAATTACTTAAGTGTATAGGATTTAAAAAGAGCAACAGAATTCATTTTATTCCATGTCCAAACTGTTGCTCTGTGCATTTCATGGGATTTATTTCAACATAAAGTAATATTTGAACATAACATTATTTAAAATTTAAAGATTGCAATTTCTGGCTTTGATTTAGTAATTTAATTATTTCCTGCTAACATGCAACTGAAGGATAAATATGTGTACAGCAAATCCTATAAACAAACTGTGACATTTTATGAAAATACAGGCCAGTTACATTACATCTGTTTTAGGGGAAATGGCTGGAATCTATTAAATATTCACAGAATCCCCACAGTGCAGAAGGAGGCCATTTGGCCCACCGAGCCTACATTGACCCTCTGAAAGAGCACCCTACCTAGGCCCACTCCCCACCCAATCCCCGCAACCCCACCTATCTTGCGCATCTTTGGACACTAAAGGGCAATTTTAGCACGGCAAATCCACCTAACCTGCACATCTTTGGACTGTGGAAGGAAACCGGAACACCCGGAGGATACCCGCAGACACGGGAGAATTGTGTAAACTCCACACTCACAGTCACCTAAGGCCGGAATTGAACCCAGGTTCCTGGCGCTGTGAGACAGCACTGCTGCCGCACTGTGCCACCGTAGGAGGTTAGTGAGGCATTTCAGAAATCTCAATGTAATCAGGCAGAGTCAACATAGTTTGCAAAAGGGAAAACATGTTTGACTAATTTATTCAAATTTTCTGAGGAAGTAACAAATAGCGTGGATAAAGGGGAACTTGTGGATCCACTATACTTAGATTTCCAGAAGCTATTTGGCAAGGTTCCTTGTCAAAGTTTACTGAGTATTACAGGAGCTCATGATGTAGGGGGTAACATATTAGCATGGGTAGAGGATTTGTTCGCTAACAGGAAACAGAGTAGGCATAAATGGGTAATTTCTAGGTTGGCAAGATGTGATGTGTGGAGTGTCACAGCAATCAGTGCTGGGGCCTCAACTCTTAACAATTTCTATCAATAACTTGGATGAAAGGACCAAATGTATGGTTGCTAAATTTGCTGAAGACACAAAAATAGGAGGAAAGTAAGTTATAAAGAAGGCACAAGGAATTTGCAAAAAATTGAATGGGCAAAGATTTGGCATATGGAGTGTAATGTGGGAAAATGTGAACTTATCCACTTTGGCAGGAAAAACAGAAATTATTTACTAAAGAGAGATTGCAGAACTCGGAGATTGAGGGACCTGGATGTCTCGATGCATGAATCACAAAACGTTAGTATGCAGGTGTACAGCAGGCAAATGGCTGTTATTTATTGCAAGGGGAATGGAATATAAAAGTAGGAATGTTTTGCTAACAGCATTGGTGCAACAATATCTGGAGTATTGTGCACAGTTTTGGTATCCTTATTTAAGAACAGATATAAATACTTTAGAAACAGCTCAGAGGACGTTCACTCAACTGATAACTGGAATTGGGGGAGTTACCTTATGAGCAAAGCGTGCACTGCATCAATTGGAGTTTAGAACAATGTGTGACTGAAACAATTAAGATTCTGAGGGGACTTGACAGGCTTGATGCTGAAAGGATGTTTCCCTTTGTGGGAGAGACTAGGACATGAGGACATAGTTAAAAATAAGCAATTTCCTATTTAAGGCAATAATGAGAAGATTCTTTCTCTCTCAGAGGGTAAAATCTTTGGAGCTCTCTTCCTCAGAGAGCAGGAGAGACAGGGTCATTGAATATTTTTAAGGCAGAGATAGATCGATAGATTTTTCTTTTCTTCTTTTTTAAATAAATTTTGAGTACCCAATTCATTTTTTTCAATTAAGGAGCAATTTAGCTTGGCCAATCCACCGATCCTCATATCTTTGGGGTGTGGGGGTGAAACCCACGTAAACATGGGGGGAATGTGCACGCAGACAGTGTCCCAGAGCCAGGATCGAACCTGGGACCTCGGCGCCATGAGGCAGCAATGGAGAGGTTGATAGATTTTTGATTCACAAGGGTGTCAAAGGTTATCGGGAGTTGGTTATCGAGCCATTATCTTACTAAATGCAGGGAAGGTTCAAGAAGTTGAATGGAATAATTCTGCTCCCAATTCGTAAATTTGTAAAAATGAGTATCACTTTCACACTTCAAATTAATTGCATTTCCAAAAGCACTGATATTAAGCTTGTGTTTTCAATTATTCTCAGTATGAAACTAATAAGAAAACCCATAGTGCAGAAAGAGAATGGTTGATTAGTAGTCACAGATCTGTAAGAACATAACAAATAACTTAATTTACAGAATAAATTAGTATTATCTATTAAACACGGAGGAACTTGGTTAACACATTACTCAAGCGTTTCATTCAACCACTCCCAATAGTTTAGCTTCTTTGGAATATTAGCGGAGTTTGGGAATAAGCATCGTAATCAATAGTTTGATAGCTACTCTAAAGGTAAAAAAAAATAACCACTGCAACCCAGCGGAGCTCTAACAATCTTTAGATTACCGTATTTAATCTGTTTCAGTAAATCTGATTAATCAAACCATAAATGCATACGTTCATTTTTTTCTTTGCCATTGCAGTTAAGTTACCAAGTCCAGAACCAGCCATGGAGACACTCACTTCATCGTCATTTAAGTTTGAAACAAATGACATTTTGGCAGATGAGCGGTTTTCAGAGAAATAGCATCTCGTACAACTCTGATCAAAATTTGCCAGATTTCTTATGAACAGTAGTCAGGAATTCTCTTTACCCTTTTCACCGTGTCTTCTTTAATACTGGTCTTAGCAAATCTTTCTGTTTTAAGATGAGATGAACAACAAGATAGGCACTTCAAGAATCAGCAGCTCCATACCAACAATGGTCAAGAATTTGTCACAATTCAAATCAGAAAGAGCCTACCTACTTCAACATCTATTCAGGATTTATCCAGTCACTTTAAGTTTGGTTATTGCATGTTGGGAGAGAATCTTTATTGTTTCAATTTACTTGATGCTGCTGATTCATCATCCACATGTTGAAGCAAATGCAAACCTTCACATCAAATGCATTACTTTTCTGCAAAAACGTTGCATATTGCAAAGCAAGAGAAACCATCTGATATGGTCTGATGCTTTGTATCAAAAGTAAATAAAGTCAAAGCAATGAGTTTAGGTCTAGAGTCGAGATTGAGTTTGGGAAACCAGAACCTGAATTTGATAAGCTTTGCTCAGCAATGAAACACACTGCGTTTTCTGTATTCCAGATTTAAACTGTAAAAGAGTACCAAAAGCATATTCCATACAGCAAGTCCCAGCTCAAGTTACCCAGTGCTTACAGTTACATCTATCCCCTAAAGTAATCTCCAGCATTTGTGTTGATATATGAAAATGTATGCAATAATATAACAAGACTTCATATCAATGTCAGTTTTGTACCAAGGTATCCCACTAAAACAGATGTCAATGGGAGTCAAAGGGAAGGCTCCAGTGACTAGACTCCGAAGACAATTGAAATTTATCATGGGTGTTGGAGGTCATTCAACATAGCCTCAGCACATCACTACATGGGTTCCTCACAGAAGTGTCCTCTGCCCAACTCTCTTTACTTACAATATCATGAACTTCATCTTTAAGTCTGGACTGAGGTTGCACAATGGCAATTCCACATCATCTTGCTCCCTTCACCATTACTAGCATTTTAAAGAGCGTTCAGGAGGACCTGGACACAATTCAGACTTGGACTGACAAATGGCAGCTAAGATTTTCTAGGTAATGACCAGTTTAAATAAGGTAAATCCTACTCTTATCTCCGCTGACTTTTAAAGGCACCACCACTTCTGACATCCAATAACATCTTGAGGATCACCAGAAATTTACCTGGACCAGTCAGATTAACAGATTGCCTATAAGGACTGAGGCTGGGTGATCTACCTTGACTGGCTCACCTCCTGACTTCTCAACGTGTGTATATCCCCTACAAAGGCTCAAATGGTGAGCGTGATGGAATTCTCATTATTCACATGGGTGTGTACAGCTGCAACAACACTCAAACTTGAAACCAACCGGAAGAGAATTGTTTGCTTGATTAGCTCCCCAGCCACTGAAATCATGATGCACTCCCTCATCACTAGCACCGTAGCAACAGTTTATTTACTTATAGGATTCACTACAGAAACTCACCAAGCTTCATTGAATCATGCAAGACAGAAGGAGACCTATCATCTGGTTTATCGTGCCTCTGTCATGTGCTTGAAAGAGCTATCCAATTTGTGACAATGCCAACAGCACCTCCTTTGCTTAGTGAACTAACCACCAGATGTACAGGAAATATTATATTGTGGTAACCTCTAAATTCCTCTTCTAAGTCCATATTAACCTGATGGACACATGCTGTTGTTCCTCCATTTGTTGTTTGACCAATGTTGTAAAATTCCCTAACCATCACTCTATGAGTACTACAGGAACTACATGGAGATCAAGGAGAAGACCCACCAACACTTCCTGTGATAACGAGGGATCGGTCATAAAGTGGCATGGCCAAAATTTATTAGAATAAAAATCTAATAGAACTTAGATAAAGGTAAAGTCACCATCGTCCCAGATGACCATAGCCTGCTTTCCCCTTTGAGCAGGAGGGCTGACTGGTGGCGATTTAACCTGAGGATCACCACACCTCATGAATAACCTTTGCCAGTACAGGAATTGAACCACGAATCAGCTGTCCAGCCAACTGAGCTAAACGGGTCCATAAAAACATATCCGGCTTTATAATGGATTCCTTAGTTTCGAAATTACAGTAAGAAAAACGATGGATGATTTGGAGAGGTAGGCTAGATAAAACAATGGTATTCTCCTGCCCAAATCTTTACTCAGCCATTATGTGCGAATATGTAGAACTGCTTCAAATAAATCAGTTTCTGCTTTTCTGATCTTTGGGACTTGCCTCACTGATGACTGCGGCCACACAAATAAATGGCAGCAAATGACAGCGTTTCACAACATCACTCTAGCTCTGCTACTAATACTTCCAAAGCAATTTACACTCTGCCACTAGCCCTAATTTAACATAACAAACTGTCAAAGTCGAGGCAGCCCACAGCAACAGCACTATGGTGTTCAGACAACCTTTGACCCACTAGTTTTTGTGCATTGGCAATGACCAACATCGGCCAGCCTTCGAACAAAGAAAATTGCTCACCATTCCAAAGGAAACTTAAAATATTAAAACAAAAGGTGATTAAAGGAGTCCCCACAGTGTCCACCAGGCATGGGAGGCCTCAACGGAACCAACGGACACCACATGGTCCCTCTCCAAGGACACCCGGGAAACACACTTAATGGTGCACAAGAATTCTCATTGGATATTCAGAGCACAATGACATGCAATGTAGAACATATCTTTAAAGTGGCAGAGCTAAGCATAAGAAGAAAGTCACAATAGCCTCCATGGCCTGTAAATGACGTGCATTACTTACTTTTCTGATTGAAGCTTAGTAGTTTTAATGATCAGGTCTTGTGTCTGTTCCTTTGCTAGCTGGAAATGAAAACATAAAACTTGTGTTTTACTGTTAGGTACTGGAGGAAAGTCAAATATATCCAAGGTCTAACATCTTTAGAACACATCAACAATTTCTACACAAATAGATATTTTACTCATATCACAGAATCCCTTCAGTGAAGGAGGCCATTCAGCCCATCGAGTCTGCACCGACCCTATTCCTATCTACCCATATCCACTTCCCCCCCTATTCCTGTAACCCCATAACCTAAGCTGCACATCCCTGGACACTAAGGGACAATTTATCATGGCCAATCCACCTAACCTGCACATCTTTGGACTATGGGAGGAAACAAGGGCACCCGGAGGAAACTCACACAGACACGGGGAGATCATACAGACTCCACACAAACATTGACCCAAGCTGATATTGAACCCTGGCGCTGTGAGGCAGCAGTGCTAACCACTGTGTCACCCATTTATACAAACCTAAGTCAAGAATGAAAGTTACATTCACGCATATGGTTTTTCCAGCCAGAACACAGCTTTAAGCTTCTCCTCACTCCCATCTCACTTAAGGGGAAGGGAATGAGTAGCTTGCTCTCAAGCGTATGTGAGTGGCATTTGGAAAGTTATATTAGGAGGTTATGTCAGAGCAACCCAAGATGACTGTCTTCCAAATTTGAAAAAACAACTATTTGAGAAAGCAACTGCTGTTGCCACACTACCAGAAGGATGTGGAGGCTTTAGAGAGGGTGCAGAAGAGATTTACCAGAATGTTGCCTGGTATGGAGGGCATTAGCTATGAGGAGCGGTTGAATAAACTCGGTTTGTTCTCACTAGAACGAAGGCGGTTCAGGGGCTACCTGATAGAGGTCTACAAAATTATGAGGGGCATAGACAGAGTGGATAGTCAGAGGCTTTTCCCCAGGGTAGAGGGGTCAATTACTAGGGGGCATAGGTTTAAGGTGAGAGGGGCAAGGTTTAGAGTAGATGTACGAGGCAAGTTTTTTACGCAGAGGGTAGTGGGTGCCTGGAACTCGCTACCGGAGGAGGTGGTGGAAGCAGGGACGATAGTGACATTTAAGGGGCATCTTTGACAAATACATGAATAGGATGGGAATAGAGGGATACGGACCCAGGAAGTGTAGAAGATTGTAGTTTAGTCGGGCAGCATGGTCGGCACGGGCTTGGAGGGCCGAAGGGCCTGTTCCTGTGCTGTACATTTCTTTGTTCTTTGTTGTCTCCAACCAGCAACAAAAATAGAAACTCATCCTGTGGAGTTTTGGCAGGTTCCCATGTTCTATTACTCAGCCCCCCTCCTCTCCCAACTTTACTTTCCTTCTGTGTCCACCCCTACAAAGTAACTTGCAACAGCACCTTCACATTCCCAGTTGCATAATCTTGAGCCCTCCATTCACTTTGACATATCTGCCAAACTAAACCTTCGTCTTCACCTTTAATTTGCCTTTCCTGGGCGGCACGGTGAAGCAGTGGTTAGCACTGCTGCCTCAAGATGTCGAGGACCCGGGTTCGATCCCGGCTCCGGGTCACTGTCCGTGTGGAGTTTGCACATTCTCCCATGTCTGCGCGAGTCTCACCCCCACAATCCAAAGATGTACAGGTATGTGGATTGGCCACGCTAAATTGCCCCTTAATTGGAAAAAAAAGCATTGGGTACTCTAAATATATTTATTTTTTAATTTGCCTGTTCTCACAAAAACTAATACACTCTCCCTATCCATCCACTGTGATACAACCTGAATCTTTGCTCCATGAGATCTAAGGGACTCAATCAATTTATGGCAGAAGTTATTTGGGCTAAATCGTTGTGGAATGCAGAGATAATACCTGACTTGGCTTCATAACAAATCACCTTTTTAAATCAGTCTTCCATGCCTCCTGATTTGATACTGCTAACAAACAAAATTCATGGATTTCTTTGTCACTATGATTGAGACCATCTGTGCAGCTAAGTCTACTGCTTCACTCCCTTCCCCTGGCATACAAAGGCAAACTTCCCCTAAGATCAATGAACATTCAGTAATCTTCTTCTTAGGCAGTCCTCGGGATCGAGAATGATTTGTTCCCACACTAAAAATGAGTTCTCAGGTGACAGGGGAGCACAATCTGTGACCTAGAGTCTCTGTCATGGTGGTTGGAGAAGCAGGAGGGTGGAGAAGCAGGAGGGTGGAAAAGCAGGAGGGTGGAGAAGCAGGAGGGTGGAGAAGCAGGAGGATGGAGAAGCAGGAGGGTGGAGAAGCAGGAGGGTGGAGAAGCAGGAGGGTGGAGAAGCAGGAGGGTGGAGAAGCAGGAGGGTGGAGAAGCAGGAGGGTGGAGAAGCAGGAGGGTGGAGAAGCAGGAGGGTGGAGAAGCAGGAGGGTGGAGAAGCAGGAGGGTGGAGAAGCAGGAGGGTGGGCTGCCAAGGTTGCCACCCGTTCTTTTCGCTGTTGACACTTGACTTCGTCTTGATCTTGGCAATGAAACTCGAGTTGTTCAGCTCCTTCCCAGAGGTTTTTCATCCATAAATTTGTATGGCGAGGGATACTGAATTGCTTCCTGATCTGCGTTCCTGCAGTTCCAATTCACCTCAGGCAGGAGAACATTGTCTCCCAAATGGACAATCCTGACCTGAGTCTCTGTTAAGGAAGTCTTTGAAGTGTTCCTTTCAGCGGGCACTAACTACTTCTCTGTTCCTGAAGAGCACCTCTCCATTCTTGACCTGCAGCAGGGTGGGCCCATGGGTGCTTGACTGTGCTAAAGAAATCTCACGCGTCATGATTGTCAGCGAAGTGCTGGATCGCCTGTCCTTTCTCCATCCACCATCTGTTCTTTAGGTCACGGGTTTTTTTACTCAGGCTTCAGCCATCTGTAGAATGCTTTATTGCTCTCGAGTTGGGTTGCTGTTTCAGGTTCAGAAAAGCCTTGCGCTTGTGGTTTATCAGCTCCTGGATCTCTGGTCCAGTGGTTAGGGGACCAAGGCAACTGGAGACCAGGCTCCACTGTATGGGCCTACAACATACAGATCATTTTCTCTTAAATGAGGCTCCTAAGATCCTACAGTGAAGGTCAGGGGAATGGGTTAAAGTATTTTCTTTTCATATTTTGAATCAAGAATGATCTCTCCCTGTTCACTTGTAGGGTGAACCACTCAGTAAAGCTTTACTGGTCAACAAAGTGGTTCTGTGAGCCCGAAATGCACATTTCCAAATCACAGGGGAATTGTTTTCTCATAGCTCTTAGTGGTCTGGAAACCACACAAATATAATCACTGGAGAATTTCCAAAGCATCAAGGCCCTAAGGTATTAAACAGCAATTAAAAATTTAGAATTAATATTCAAATTATCTCACTGCCTATGCATTAATATTGCAGTTAATAATAATCTTTATTAATGTCACAAGTAGTCTTATATTAACACTGCAATGAAGTTACTGTGAAAATCCCCTAGCCGCCACACTCCGGCAAATATTCAGGTACACGGAGGAAGAATTCAGAATGTCCAATTCACCTAACAGCATGTCTTTCAGGACTTGTGGGAGGAAACTACAGCACCCGGAGGAAACCCACGCAGACACAGGGAGAACATGCAGACTCAGCACAGACAGTGACCCAAGCCAGGAATCGAATGTGGGTCCCTGGCGCTGTGAGGCAACAGTGATAACCACTGTGCTACCATGCTGCCCAGGTTAGTACCGTACAATTTAGATGCCTGCTGCAACGTTGTCAGGTGGTTATCACTGTTTAAATTTTCTCCATGTTCAAATCTCTCAATGGCCTGCCCCTGTCGGTCTCTGTCACGTCCTCCAGATTTACAATCCTCAGAGAATTCCACGTTCCCCCAGTTCGCATAATTTTTGTATCCTTCAGTTCCTTCACGCCAACATTAAGTATTCACAGGCCTCAGGTTTTGGAACTCCCTCTCTAAATTAGTCTATTTCTCCACCTCCTTTAAGGCACCCATTAAATAGTATGCCTTTACCATGCTTTGGTCACCTGTACTAATGCTGCTTTGTCTGGCTCATATCAATTTGCGCCTGATTATACACCTGTAAAGTGCCTTGGGATGTTTTATTCTCTTAAAAGTGCTACATAAATGTAAGTTGTTTAACATTAAGCCAATGTGAAACAATAAAATATAAGTTAAAAAAATACTCAGAATCTTGTGTTTCTGAAGTGTAAATTATGTTTAGTCACGAAATACAAGAAGCTTGACACCATCCAGGACCAAGCAACCCGCTTGATTGCTCCCACTTCCACAAACATTCAAACCCTCCACCACCGACGAACAGTGGCAGCCATGTGCACCATCTACAAGATGCACTGCAGTAACTCACCAAGGTTCCTCAGACAGCATCTTCCAAACCCACAACCACTACCATTTAGAAGGACAAGAGCGGCAGATACTTGGGAACCCCACCACCTGGAGGTTCCCCTCCAAGTCACTCACCACCCTGACTTGGAAATATATCGCTAATCCTTTACTGGCACTGGGGCAAAACCCTGGGACTCCCTTCCTAATAGCACAGTGGGTGTACCTACACCACAGGTACTGTAGCGGTTCAAGAAGGCAACTCACCACCACCTTCTGAAGGGCAACTAGGGGTGGGCAATAAATGCAGGTCAAACCAGCTACACCCACATCCCATAAATAATTTTTTTTTAAACTCCTCCAAAGCAGATAGAATCCACAGGCAATGTACATCTTTATTGTTATTCGACTGGCAGAGAATGGTCTCCCGCTTTAACCTCATCGTAGTTGTGCACAAGTCATAGGGTAATGGAAATCATCTGCCAGCACTAATCCCACTTAAGAAATGCAAAAACATAAAAAACACATGAAAATAGAAAAGTTAACAGTAGTAAGTGTCTATTAGTGTGCTGTGTAATATTAACTCAGCCATGTTCCTGTGCGGACTGTGAGAGGTGTTTTTTTTGTATTTCTTACCTTTAAACGGCTGGTCATATCCTGGCAGCAGGCACTCATTGCTTGGACATCTTCATGAACCCCCTCCAGTTCCTAGAAGTGTGAAATCAACATGCTATTTAGATAATAAAATCAAAATACTGCTGAAAATCGGAAATAAAAACTTTAAAAATGGAAAATCTCAGCAGGCTTTGCGGCATCTATGGATCGGTTCCGAAGAAGTCATATTGGACTGGACACATTAACTCTGATTCTCTCTCCATAGACACAGCCAGACCTACCATTTTCATAGCTGCCATAAAGGAGAAATGTTATCATAATGGGATTTTGTTTCTGTTCAAAATAAAATTATACTTTGATTAACTGCATAATTGGTTAAAAAAAAAACAACAGAGGATAAAGAAAGATTGGATGAAAACTCATCACTACGAACAGCATCGGCAGAATCACAATGCCTGTTAGTGGCGTTTGGCTCAGTGAAACCAAAAACAACCACCTACAATTATAGACATTATTCGAGCAATGAGTGTCTGAAGGTACTCCACAGAGGCAAAAATAACGGCAAGTGATAGTTACAAATTTAGTAGAAGTGACAAAATCATGACCAAAGAGTTCGGATTTGAGGTAGATGGCTAGAGAAGTAGTAAGATAGAGAACAGTGATGGATCAAGGTGACCAAAGTCCCTACCACCAAGGATATGGTAGAGAGGGTGGGGAAAGGGATCATAGGTGCAAAAAGAGATCCAAATCAGAAAAAGCAAAGTGTAAGTTTTTTAGGGTGAAAGACCATTTCAGGACAAGAATTTTGAATTAAATGTACTGAAGGAGAGGAAAAGAAGTCCAGGCAATGGAAAAAAGCAGGGGAGTGGGACTAATTAGATTTTGGGCCCGATATAACGGAAAGTTCTGAGTGTGGTAGCGAGCAGAACAGCCAAGTGTTTCCCGACGGCCGGCCTGGCGAAGTTGTCACTGGATCTGACGTTAATTAGGGAACTTAATGATGTCCCCGGGCTTTATGCCTGAAAAGATTGTCCCACCAGCTGATTTGCCTGGACCGTGTTCGGCAGTTCCCCGCGAATGAGGAGATACAGCTCTTAAACCGATCCCACAGAGCAAACCCCAGGCAGCACACAGAGTAGCCCTATGATTCTGAGATGCTGTCCTCGCCAGACTGTTGGACACAGTGGAGTCCAGACGGGATACCCTGTTCCCCCTAGGGGGTCGGAACATAAGAACATAAGAACTAGGAGCAGGAGTAGGCCATCTGACCGCTCGAGCCTGCTCCGCCATTCAATGAGATCATGGCTGATCGTTTTTGGATTCAGCTCCACTTTCCGGCCCAAACACCATAACCGTAATCCCTTTATTATTCAAAAAACTATCTATCTTTATCTTCAAAACATTTAATAAAGGAGTCTCAACTGCTTCACTGGGCAAGGAATTCCATAGATTCACAACCCTTTGGTGAAGAAGTTCCTCCTAAGCTCAGTCCTAAATCTACTTCCCCTTATTTTAGGGCTATGAACCCTTGTTCTGCTTTCACCCGCCAGTGGAAACAACCTGCCCGCATCTATCCTATCTATTCTCTTCATAATTTTATACGTTTCTATAAGATGCCCCCCGCATCCTTCTAAATTCCAACGAGTTCAGTCCCAGTCTACTCAACCTCTCCTCGTAATCCATCCCCTTCAGCTCTGGGATTAACCTAGTGAATCTCCTCTGCACACCCTCCAGCGCCAGTACGTCCTTTCTCAGGTAAGGAGAACAAAACTGAACATAATACTCCAGGTGTGGCCTCACTAACAGCTTATACAATTGCAGCAGAACCTCTCTAGTCTTAAACTCCATCCCTCTAGCAATGAAGGACAAAATTCCATTTTCCTTCTTAATCACCTGTTGCACCTGTAAACCAACTTTTTTGCGACTCATGCACTAGCACACCCAGGTCTCTCTGCACAGCGGCATGTTTTAATATTTTATCATTTAAATAATAATCCCTTTTGCTATTATTCCTACCAAAATGGATAACCTCACATTTGTCAACATTGTATTCCATCTGCCAGACCCTAGCCCATTCACTTAACCTATGCAAATCCCTCTGCAGACTTCCGGTATCCTCTGCACTTTTTGCTTTACCACTCATCTTAGTGATGTCTGCAAACGTGGACACATTGCACTTGGTCCCCAACTCCAAATCATCTATGTAAATTGTGAACAATTGTGGGCCCAACACTGAACCCTGAGGAACACCACTAGCTACTGATTGCCAACCAGAGAAACACCCATTAATCCCCACTCTTTGCTTTCTATTAATTAACCAATCCTCTATCCATGTTACTACTTTACCCTTAATGCCATGCATCTTTATCATATGCAGCAATTTTTTGTGTCAAAAGCTTTCTGGAAATCCAGATATACCACATCCATTGGCTCCCCATTATCTACCGCACTGGTAATGCCCTCAAAAAATTCCACTAAATTAGTTAGGCACGACCTGCCCTTTATGAACCCATGCTGCGTCTGCCCAATGGGACAATTTCCATCCAGATGCCTCGCCATTTCTTCCTTGATGATAGATTCCAGCATCTTCCCTACTACCAAAGTTAAGCTCACTGGCCTATAATTACCCGCTTTCTGCCTACCTCCTTTTTTAACAGTGGTGTCACGTTTGGTAATTTACAATCCACCGGAACCACCCCAGAGTCTAGTGTATTTTGGTAAATTATCACTAGTGCATTTGCAATTTCCCTAGCCATCTCTTTTAGCACTCTGGGATGCATTCCATCAGGGCCAGGAGACTGGTCTACCTTTAGCCCCATTAGCTTGCCCATCACTACTTCCTTAGTGATAACAATCATCTCAAGGTCCTCAGCTGTCATAGCCTCATTTCCATCAGTCACTGGCATGTTATTTGTGTCTTCCACTGTGAAGACCGACCCAAAAAACCTGTTCAGGAAGGTCAGCCATGGGGCAGCCAGTGCCGCCTGGGAGGCAGTGGCAGTGGCTGTCAGCGCAGAGAGTGTCAGCAGGACTGCCACCCAATGCCGCAAGAAATTCAATGACATATACTGGGCTGCACGATTGAGTTGGCATCCCGCATGCACCCCCCCCCCTCCCCCAGCAACCCTGCAATTAGCACTGCAGCACCCCCTCCCCACCCAGCACAATATCACGCGCACTTGCTCACCCCATCCATGCCCAGCAACGGTGCCCATGCCTGACCCCTGCAGGATCTCTATCTAATGGTGCCGGACAATCCAAGTGCCTCCCCACCTCTCGCTTTCCAAGAGAACACCTGGGAGGAGAGCTCCGAAGATGCGATCAAAAAGGTGTCACAGCTGTTATTCCCTCCCTCCACCAGTGCAAAGATGCAGACTTTAGTGGCCAATGTAATGGACAGGCTTCTGGGGCACAATCTGATGAGCATCACACAGCTGCTGATGCACAGCTGGAGGAGGCATAAACGTTGTGGGAAGACAGCAGTCGGAGGTCTGCTGGATCCAAGGACCCAGCTGGGTACCAGTCAGATGCTGAGCCTCCGGACCAGGTTATCCCAGAGCTGATGTAGACATTAAGTTGCGGCTGTGTTATTCTCCCAAGAATTTTATGCATAAACCTGTAAGCCACTGAGTGCTAACTATATTAAGAAGTGGCATTTGGCCTGTGTGTGTGGAGTTTGCTTCATTTAAAGTTTAGAAGTAGATTTAAAAAGTAAGCTCAAAGACAAAGAACTATTTAACTGTTAATTATAAAGCTGTTTTTTTTCTTGGCAGTTAATGGGGTTAATCCTGTGTTAATAGTAAAGTTTGTTTAAACAAGATTCCTGGGTTGTCAGTGGAATCACTCCTGGAGAGAAGTATCCTTTCCTCAGTTTACAAATTGAAAAATATTTGGTGTTTCAGCTGGTCTCTTAATATAAATTGGGGTCTGGTCCAGGTACCATGATACCACATAGAGGTTCTTATGATGCTGTAACTTCTTGATGGAATTCATATAGGAAACATTTCTCAGCGGCATTTTTACGGCTTCTGACATGTTCTAAACTCCATATATAATTAAGTTCAAGGCTGAAGATAATTAGAAAAATAAATTATGTACGCACTTCAATTCCTCTACTCTCAGTACAGCTGCATGAAAACAGGTGCAAAAATATTTCTTAAATTCAAATGTGATGAGATACGCAAGCATGAAGCCTTGTTCTGTTTGTTATGAGATTTTATTCAGAATAAGATTGCCCAAAAACCACAGACATCAAATGTCCGAACTTTTATATCACGTCTGCCAATCCAAGCCTCTGAGTCGCCAGAATTTCCTGATTCCACAACTTCCCAATTATATTTTAAAGAAATCATTGTACCACGTCAACGGTGAAGACACTTTTTAGAGACAATCCTGGGAACCTGTGCGAAGAATTAGGAGTGGTCTGTAGACTTATGGCTAGAAACTGTTTAAAATCAAAGTCAATAAAACACTAAACATGCTAGCAACACGATGTATATCGTTATCTCCCTTCCTACCACCTAATGCACCCTCTTCACAAGAGAACATTAGAAATTCCTATTCAAACATGCTTATATATGGGGCTCTCAAAGAGTGTTAATTGAAAAGTTTACTACATTAAAGCAAATGTATGCTGGTTTAAAACTAAACCCTTTAACATTAATGAAAATACAACTTTGCATTGTGGGTTTGTAAAGGTAACTAGTCCACATGTACACCAAGGTCAGAAAGGCTATAATCTGAGATGTCAGAGGTAGGTTCTTTACACAGAGGGTGGTGGCTGTGTGGAATGCACTGCCAGCAGAGGTGGTGGAGTCAGAGTCATTAAAGACATTTAAGCGACTCTTAGTCAGGCACATGGACAGCAGTAAATTGAAGGGGTGTAGGTTAGATTGATCTTAGATTGGGATAAATGGTCGGCACAACATCGTGGGCTGAAGGGCCTGTACTGTGCTGTACTGTTCTATGTTCTATCTATCTCCATAATGTAACTCTTGAAGTCTCCACTGAACTGATAAATCATAGTTGAGCCAAAACATCTACTACAGGGAAGTAAAATATATTGTGTTCATTATTTGGTGATCCCTTTTACAAATTCTCTGGACAAAGTTATTGGTTCTGATAAAAGAAAAATATATTGTCATCTAATTCTCAAGGATTCTAAATCAACCAACTCCTGCAAACAAGAAAAATAAGAAAAATATTTGAGGCATAAAATATTGTGTAAGTTGAGAAAGCTTCCTGTATAAGAACTAGCCTTAATGAAAAAGGGCCTCAACATTGCATTTCTCAATCCCTTCAGATAAAATTATCAGATATCTTTTCTTTGCATCAAGGACAACAGTAGGTAGATCACTAGTTTGTGCTTAACAACAATTAACAATTCAAGGTTGCTGAAACAGGGGGAGCAGTAGAAACATAACTTTCAGCAAAAGATTTGGAAAACGATTTTAATTGGTTGCCCTCAGTTGCACGGTGATTTAACAGCGACCTGGAAGGATTAATTGGCACACCACTTTCACAGTGCAGAAATTTAACAAATTGCATTTTTTTTTTTTTTTTTTTAAAGCAAACGGAAAGCTAGCGTATATAGCAGACATTTAGAAATTATGATTACATTTGGAGTGCAATTAAAGTGCCCATGTTAAGTGTCTTGTTTTCCAATAAAACTGAAGTTATAAATCTGGATTCAATATGGAGCCAATACCCAGTCACATCAGGTCCTGACCACAGAATTACACTACAACTGGAGCATTGGCACAAAGCAATCTTGCTCTGTATAAACATAACAATTGTCATGCAATTGTAGCCTAAGTGCCATTATTTTTTTGATTAATTGATATTTATTGTCACATGTACCGAAGGCAGTGAAAAGTATTTTTCTGCAGCCAAGGGAACGTACACAGTACGTACATAGTAGACAAAAGAATAATCGGCAGAGTACATTGACAGTGGTGCATCAACAAAATAGTGACTGATTAGTGCGGAACAAGGCCAAACAAGAGCAGCATAGGGCGTCGTGAATAGTGTTTTTTCAGGGAACAGATCAGTCCAAGGTAGAGTCGTTGAGGAGTCTAGTAGCTGTGGGGAAGAAGCTGTTCCTATGTCTGGGTGTGCGGTCTTCAGACTTCTATACCTTCTGCCTGATGGAACAGTCTGGAAGAGGGCAAAGCTTGGGTGTGAGGGGTTTCTGACAATGCTGTCTGCCTTCCTGAGGCAGCGGGAGGTGTATACAGAATCAATAGGAGGGTTGCAAGCTTGTGTGAAGCGTTGGGCTGAGTTCACCACACTCTGCAGTTTCTTGCGATCTTGGGCCGAGCAGTTGCCATACCAAGCTGAATATGAGATTTTATAAGGTGATTATGTCTTGAGACATAATTCCAAGTAAAATGAAGGAATTAAGACGGTCTTGTGAAATGCTCTAAATCCTGTCTCACATGAAGCTTGGCTGCTATGGAGGCTTGGAGGGGTAGGGGCCAGGTTGACTTACTGGAAAGAAGTTGCAAGGTGTTTTCACCTTAAAACAAGGCAAGAACAGCAGTGCTGACAGCAGGTAGACTTTTAGGAAATGATTTAATGGAAAAGAAACAGAGTCCCGTTTTGAGTACATTTTGCGGAGAAAATGTTGGAGCATTGAAAAAGTTGATATTTTTCAACTTTCAACACATTTATTATAAAATTAAGCTATTTTGCTGCGAGTCATGAATAATTTCCATTACTCTGTCACGATGATGGAGTAAGAAATATGGAACTACTTCAGGAAATATTGGGCATAAGACCTGTCTTTAAATTTGAACATGCAAACCAAACCTGACTGAAGATGTGAAGTCAGCCACTGGCTGAATTCCTACAGGGTTGTTATAACCTGCCTGCTTACCATTGGCTGGGGTCTAATGACAATCCCACAATCCTGTGGGAGTATGAGCTTCCCCAATGAGGGGGGGCGGAGAAATCATTAGCAGACTCCCTGTATAAATAAAGCTGGCCAGTTTGGAACCAGCAAGAAGGAGTGAGCAGCAAGCAAAGTTGCTGTTGTATATATATGTTATTGTAAATAAATGTTATTTCTTTATATCCTTAAAACTCGTGCTGGATTCTTCGTGGCCCTCACAAAAAGGGTGATTCTCCAAGAGACAATAGAATCCCTCCCTGTTTCCAGACGAAGTACTTCCAAAGTATCCAGAAATTATAATCTCTGCTAGAGCAAAGAGACTTAATGGCCATCTCATCTCAAGAGATCTTGTGAGTAATGCCTCAATGGAATTGTGGATTCACCTTCCCAGATGGAATATGCAACGAATGGGTTAAAAGCCAGCTGAAAAGTTGCCTCAATGCCTGTCTGCCTGTGTGTGTTCTGTGCGACCAAGTGTTGCAAGCTGAAAAGAAGCCAGACAGCACAAAATAGCTTTTCTTGCAGGTATAACTTGAATCTCTCTCTCTCTCTGACTGTGGATGTCAGCTCCAAATAACAAAAGTGTTGCAACTAAAAAAATAACTAGGAAGCTTCTCTGCCAAACTACAGAACACTTGAATTGAAAAACTAACTATTGACCTGCTGAAGTCAACTCTACTGGAACCTCGAAACTTACTAGTCACCTATTGAAGCCAAGTCTACTGGAATCTCGAATTGTAATGGCCACCAGGGAACATCATCCACTCCTCGCGAAACTGTTCCATATACCCTTTTTCTTTTAGTTACTTACTTTAGGCTCAATTTTGAATCCAGGTGAATGTATATGAATGTGAATTACCATTCTTTCCTTACCTTTTAGTCATTAATAAACCCATTCGCTCTTTAAGTCATGAAAGTCTGGTTAAATTAGCTCACTTTTACAACATAACTATTGGGTCTGGGAAAAGGCATCTGTCGCTATCACCAGACGGGGTTAAATAAAGACAGGGAGCCAGTTCATCCCTCCTCATATGGGCTTGTAATAATTTGGTGGTATCCTAATCAGACGGTGACAAATCGAGGAGTCTTGCCCAGATTAACAACTTTGTGGTACCTCGTAACAACTCACACCTCCAGATTATTAGCCCAGGTCTCTGGACTCTGGTCCAGTTAACATGATCACTATGTTACCTGATATAGTCCAGTCAGATGCAGATATTAAAGATTCTGGAATGATTGAAGTCAGGGATATGCGGGAGATCAGAATTGAAGGAGCACTGTCGGATGAGCCAGCTGCGGATGAGACATTAAAACAAGACTGTCTGCCCTCTCAAGTAACATAAAAGATTCATTGGCATGGTATCAGTAAGGGCTGGGGAACTCTGTTACTGGTGCCCTGGCCAAACTTTTATCCATCTGCCAACATCACCAACTGATTGTCTACTCATTATTTCATTACTGTTTGTCAGATCTTACGGTGTCCAAATTGTATGCCCCATTTCTCCAGTTACAACAGTTTCTACACTTTAAAAGTAGTTCATTGGCTGTGTCATGAAGGGCACCATATTAATGCAAGGGGTTTCTTTCCCTCCTGCAAGAAAAAAAAATCACATTATTACTTCAAAGTACATCAAGGCAGTAGAGGACATAAATTGGTGAAAAATTGAGAATCAATGTGCGAGTAATCTGCCAGATTTGGTAATCAAGGTAAAATATTGGGATCATCCAAAATGGAATTATTCCACAGTGGGACAGTTAAAGCAGTAAAGGGATGACCTTTAATGGGTCAAATGGCCATTTCATGCACCCCCAACCCACCACCATTTCTTATCTCCATGTGATCACCCAGATTTAAAAAGTACAAAGTCTTGTCATGTCATCTCTTCTCTCGCTCTACCAATATGAAGAATACCATTTCAGAACAAGTTCCATGCAGCAACCTTGTTGAAAGCCATCAAAAACTTCCTAATGAATAGAGACATATTTAATTTTCGTTGAGATACAAACATGCAAAATGTGATCTTTTGTTGTCAGTTTACTCCAATTCCTTTTTAGTTTTTTTTAAAGACCTTCATTTATAATATCACTCAACACTTCACAAGTCGCAAGTCCTCTTCATTGTCAGAGATGTTTGACACGTACCTCTTTGACTTCTTTGAACACACGTACAAATTCTTCATTAATAGACAAGCTACGCCGCTCTATGTCTCCTCGCAGATTTCTCCTGGTACGTAAACTATTCTCAGTGAAGAATACAGACAGGGCTTTCAGAGCCTCCAACATGTCCTGTGAATTGAAAAGGTATATTTTATAATTTAGTAGGAAATGTACTGCATTGAGACTGTGCACTGTTAAAAATTTTAAATTACAAGTTGAAGAGCTGATTACTTTGTCTTTACTGTCCTTGCTATGGGGAATAATCATAAAACTCTTGTAAAGCAGCACGATTTTGTAACTTGACGCTTTAGACTTGCATTTAAAGCTGATAGTATAGTGAACCACAAGTAAATGCACAGCGTTCATAGGATGATTGGACTGCAGCTCTATTGCATTAAGTTTTTATAGTCCCAATGCTACAGGTTTTGTCATTTTAAAAATTAAATTCAAGGTCTCATCAAATCTACATTTAAATTAAGCTCAATCTGTCCCGACTGGTGGAACGAGTGAGGGAGGCGGTCCAGAGGTGGGATGCGCTCCCGCTGTCATTGGCGGGGAGAGTGCAGACTATTAAGATGACGATTCTCCCGCGGTTCTTGTTTGTTTTTCAGTGTCTCCCCATCTTTATCCCGCGGTCCTTCTTTAAGAGGCTGAATAAAATTATTCTGGGATTTGTATGGGCAGGGAAGTCCCTGCGGTTGAAGAGGGTGATGCTGGAAAGGAACAGAGGAGAAGGGGCTGGTCTTGTCGAACTTCAGCAACTATTACTGGGCGGCCAACATAGCAATGATAAGGAAATGGATGGTGGATGTGGGGTCGGTTTGGGAGCGGATGGAGGCTGCTTAGTGCAGGGGCACTAGCTTAGCAGCCCTGGTCACGGTGCCTCTGCCGCTTCCGCTGGCATGGTACTCCACCAGCCCGATAGTGGTGGCGGCTCTTCGGATCTGGGGCCAGTGGAGGAGGCATGTAGGGGAGGCAAGAGCATCGGTGTGGACCCCAATCTGCGGCAACCACCGATTTGCCCTGGGGAACATGTACGGGGGTATCGACTGTGGAGGAGGGCGGGAATTGTGAGGATGGGGGATCTGTTCCTGGAAGGGAGCTTTCCGAGCATGAGGGCGCTGGGGGAGATGTTTGGGCTGGCGAGTGGGAACGACTTTAGATTTTTACAGATGCGGGATTTTGTAGGCAGACTGGTGCCGTCCTTCCCACGTCTCCCGCCGAAGGGGAGGCAGGACAGGGTAGTTTCTAGGGGAGAGGTGGGAGAGTAGAGTCTCGGACGTCTACAAGGAGCTAATGGGAGCTGAGGATACGCAGACCGAGGATCTGAAGCTTAAGTGGTAAGAGGAGCTCGGGGGGGCGAGGGGGAAGATGGAGGACAGTGTCTGGGCAGAAGCCCTGAGCAGAGTAAACATGACCGCAACATGCGCCAGGCTCAGCCTGATCCAGTTTAAGGTCGTGCACCGGGCCCACATGACGGTGGCCCGGATGAGCAAACTCTTCGGGCTGGAGGACAAGTGTGCTAGATGCGCCGGAGGGCCGGCTAACCATGTACACATGTTCTGGTCGTGCCCTAAACTCAGGGGGTATTGGCAGGGACTATTAGGGTTCGCTCGAAGGTGGCAGCCATTTATTGACTTCTTCGCAGAGGAGTAAGCGTCAGCCGGGGGGGGGGGGGGGGGGGGGGGGGGGGGGCTAGGGGGAGAGTAGAGTAGAGTAGGGGGATATTGAGGCAGGTCCTTGCGTGAACAGAGCCGGGGTTTGCACTATGTTTAACTTGTGTCTTGACTTCTTTTTTTTTGTACTGTACAATGTCACTTTTTCTATATGCCTAAAATACCTCAATAAAATTATTTGTTAAAAAAAACTCTACATTTAAATAAATGAAGCTGTAGTAAAAAAAAAAAATCATCAACATCACATATTTTAGCAATACAGTACATCTCTGTATAAAACAATGGCTTTACAAGAAGCTCATTTCCAAGAATTTGGGACATGTCTGTAAGAAGCCTGTCAAAGCAAGTCCTTTTGAAAAATGAGATTGAGGAAATCCTTAGAGGAACAAGAACTGCCATGAATCGGCAAATTAATAGTTACTGGGAAATTCCTTCAAGATCTGGAGCCCCTATGAATCACTGTGACAAATGAAAGTATCACAGAGAACCAATGTATTTTATTGAAAATGGGTAATAAGGATTTCAAGGCTTTATTGATTGTTGGGTTAATGAATGTTTCTTCTGTAACAGTGTTAAGTCTAGTTAAATGCCTAGCTGTTTCAAACACAACAGTCACAACACCTCAACATCTCAATGGGTATTTATGGTATACAGGCCAAGACAGTTGTGGGATAGGCCCTTGGATTGTCTTGCTTTGGCTGAAGATTGGCAGGTGTGTATAGGTAAACTATTCTTGGCATCAACATGAATTGGTACAGTGAGTTCTTGCAATTGGTCTCCAGGAAGTGACCCTTGCTGGCAGCAAACATGTTTGGACAAGATCAGACTCAGGTATGCTAACACCATTCAGCATGAACTTTTACTTTAATGTACTTTATGGCAAACATGTGTAAAAACAGCAGCATATAAAATACACAATCCTTACAATCCATTCAATCACAGTCCACAGTGTGTACAGGTTTTCCCCTTTATTCCCCCCCCCCCCCCCGCCCACCCCCACCCCCAACCATCGCCTCACCTTCTCCACATTCACCACCCAATACTAGTGTAGCAGCTTCGGGAGCACCAACCCCCCTTTCTGTTTCTGCAACAGAGCCGTCTTTACCCTCAGCACCTTCTTTACCCATGTGAACTCCGAGATGACTGTCTCCAATCTCCAGAAGGCCTTAAGGAAAAAGATCGGGAAGTCTGGAGAACAAACAGGAACCTTGGCTGCATATTCATTTTTATCACCTGCACCCTCCCTGCTAATGTCAAGTGCAATGTATCCCACCTCTTAAAATCCCCTTTAACCTCCTCCACTAATGTTGTCAAGTTCCATCTGTGCATCATAGCCCATTCTCACGTCACCTGAATCCCCAAATACCTAAACCTCGCCCTAGCTACCTTAAATAGTAACACCTTCAAATTGCCCCCCCCCCCCCCCCCCCCCCGCCCCTCACCGGAAACACCTCGCTCTTCACGATATTTAACCTTTTCCCGGAGAAGGTCCTAAACCTCTCCAATAGTCCAATGATCCTGCCCATACTGTCCAGCGGTTCCGATACAAACACCAAAGGTCGTCCGCGTATAACGGCACCCAGTGCTCCCTGCTCCCCCTCACAATCCCCTGCTATTTCACAGACCCGCGTGTGGCCATTGCCAAGGGCTCAATCGCCAGCCCAAGCAGATGCATACAAAAGACCCATGCCACAAAGTTCGGCCCAAACCCAAACCTCACCAAAATTTCAAGCAAGTACCTCCACCACCTGGTCAAAGGCCTTCTCTGCATCCATAGAAACAACAACCTCCGGTGCCTGCCCCGCATAATGCAGTCATAACCACATTTAACAGCCTTCTAATATTGCTAGAGAGCAGTCGGCCCTTCACAAAACCTGTTTAATCCTCGAAAACCACCCCTGGCACACATCCCTCCATCCTGCGCCAACAACTTGGTCAGTAGTTTCACGTTCATATTCAACAACAAAATGGGCCTGTATGACCCACACTCCAACGGATCCTTCCCCTTCTTCAGGATTAGTGCAATAGATGCCTGTGTCAGCATCACTGGCAACTGCCCCCCCTCTCCGATGCCTCACTGAACATTCCAAATAAGTGAGGTGCCAACTCAATCACAAACAGCAGGAATCAGTGCATACTTTTGGAAAGAGATGAAATAACTAAATAGTAATCATGCCAATCTGCTGAAAATGCATCTCGATTTCAGCAGGAAAGAGCAGCTCAAAGTGAATGAAAAGGATTGTGACGGGTTTGAAGTATGCTATTGAAACTTTTCAAATGTGAGAACTTTTGCCCCTTAGGATTGTGGCGAGTTACCGCCCAGAAAAATAAAAGGATTATTGAAGTCAATTTTTCTTTCTCACAAAGCTGCTCATTTCTCCATTTCCACCGTGCAACACGATCACTAGATACGTTTCAGAGGCACCAAGAACAAATGCATGTCGTCACAACGGGACTTCAAAAAGCCAACTGCTTCTTCTGCTTCAGTATATTTTCAGAGTGCGTGAAAAAGTTTAAGACCCAATACTCAGGCATATCAAGAATCTGTACCTGGTGGAAGTTTCATTTTCTGCCATTAGCTATCTGCGTGGCAACAACACATTGTCTCCTCCAAATCGCAAACACCAAATGTAGACTGCGTGATCGCTTTGCTGAGCATCTTTGGGCTGTGTGCATTCAGGACCCTGACTTTCCTGTTGCTTGCCATTTTAACACAAGGCCCTGCTCCCATGTCCACATGTCTGACCTTGGCCTGCTGCAATGTTCCAGTGAAGCTCAACGCAAACTGGAGGAACAGCATCTCATCTTCCGGTTAGGCACGCTACAGCCTTCCAGTCTCAACATCGAATTCAACAACTTCAGATGATTAGCTCTACCCCACCTAGAATCCCGTTGTTTTGATTCTATTTCATTTTACCTGTTTTTTACCTTTTATTTCTTTCTCTTCTTTCTTTATATATATATTTTCCCCCCCACTCTTTCCCCCATCTTATCCTCCCTTTCCTTACCTTTTCTCCCCTTTTTTCTCATTTTACATCTCTCCCACTCGTGCCCACCCCCCTCCCCCCACATCTACATCTGTCACAACTTACCTTCTGATGTTTCTTTCTCTGCTGTTTGGCCTTTCACACCTTTTATTCTCTCTGGTGATTGCCATTAGCACACTTTTCCCTTGGTTTTTGTAGCTATGACTTATCTTTCATTACCTCACCACACAGTATAAATATCTCCCACTTTCTATGCCTTTTAGCTTTGACAAAGGGTCATCTGAACTCAAAACGTTACCTCTTTTCTCTCCTTACAGATGCTGCCAGACCTGCTGAGATTTTCCAGCATTTTCTCTTTTGGTTTCAGATTCCAGCATCCGCAGTAATTTGTTTTATACATTGTGCAATATAGTTTGATATTCAGCACAGGCCCTCCAATACCTTTGTTCTTCTGGGTAACAAGGGCGCTAAATCACAGTGGCCATTACAGATAAATTTGACTGTCTCTCACACACCATCAGAATCAATAATCTTGACTCATTTTTAGTAGGGCCAAAGCTAATTGCAGAGTACCCAGTACTACCAAACTGAATCAACTGATTAAGCCTGCTTCTGTCCTCCTGATCCATATGGAATAGCTGGTTAACATATAGCATGGTGCACTCATCCACTGAATCAGTTGAAAACTGTTACACAATTTTACTCATGTCTCTTACTTGGTTTTTTTTTGGACAATATTTTATGAAGAGATTTCTAATTTTCAATTTTTAAACAAAGAGATCCAACAAACACAACAGTAACATAACCCATCTCTCCCCAAGCATAAACCCTAACTATCATGGTCCATGTAACTACTGCATCTCACGGTTCTCCCTTCATTGGTTTTCCTACCCTTATTCATAACTTCCATGCCTCCCCTTCCCCCCCATCCCCCACCCCTGCTGACGGCCTAATTTTCCTTGAAGAAGTCGATGAACGGCTGCCACCTCCGAGCGAACCCCTGTAACTAACCCCTTATGGCAAATTTTATTTTCTGCAACCTGAGAAAGTCTGCCATGTCGCTGACCCAAACCCCCAACTTTGGAGGCTTTGAGTCCCTCAATCCCAACAGAATCCGTCTCCCGGCCACCAGGGAGGCAAAGACAAAAACGTCGGCCTCTCTCTCTCCAACCGCCCCCCCCCCCCCCCCCCCCCCCCCCCGGGCTCCTGGATCTTCCGACACTCCAAATATTGCCACCTCTGGACTCGGAGTCACACACCCTTCCAGGACCCCTGACATGACATCCGCGAATCCTTGCCAAAATCCCCGGAGCCTCGGACACGCCCAGAACATATGCACAGGATTCGCAGGGCTTCCCCGACACCGTCCTCACCTGTCCTCCACCTCCTCAAAAAACCTGCTCATCCGGGCCACAGTCATATGAGCCCTGTGGACCACCTTGAATTGGATCAGGCTAAGCCTGGCACACAACGAGGATGCATTAACTCTCCTCCCATAACCCAACTTCCAACTCCCCTCCCAACTCTTCCTCCCACTTCTTCTTCACCTCCCCTATTGGAACCCCTTCCCACTCCATCAGTTCCTTATATATTTCCAAGACCTTCCCCTCCCCAACCTCTGTTTTTAACATCACCTTGTCCTGTAGCCCCCTTAGTGGGAGGCGCGGGAGGCCCGGGACCTGCCTCCGAACAAATCCAGCACTTGCTAGTACCGGAATCCATTCCCACCTGCCAACTCAAAAACCTCCTCCAGCTCCTCGAAACTCGACCGGGCCGTTCCCGCCGCTTGGGAGAATCGCGGGAGGGCGCCGGACCGGCGTCCCCGGAGATTTTGGCGGCCCAGGCGATTCTCCCAACCGGCGTGGGAGTGGAGAATCGCGCCCCCTGTTTCCTCAGCTGATGCACCAGCATCCTACTAGCTTTCTCCCCATATTCATAAACCGCCCCCCTTACCCACCTCAACTGTCCCACCACCTTACCTGTGGACAGGAGCCCAAATTCTTGCTTATTTGGTATTTTTAAACGCTATTATTTAAGTTAGAATTAAGGACCTGTAACTGAGAACAACTGGCATTAACAGAAACTCAAAGCACACGCAGTTTTAGAAATATAAAAATCAAGTTGATAAAAAGCTTCTAAGAATATCAGAGGACAAGCAGTGGGCATACAATTCTGGTCAGAAAATGCTCACTGGTGCACTTATAAATCTCACTGGTCTCTTATTTTTACAAACATATGAACATTATAACAGATTGGATTAACTCTGGACAACAGGATGCCTGAGAATACCACGCACATTGCTCTCATGGTGGTCCCTTCCATCTGGCTTCTTTTGCAAGATTATTGCTTTCCAAATACCTCGTTCTTCCCACCATTTCCTTCCATCTGGTTCTCCCTCCTGCACACCATGCACTCCCTCACCTGCAGCTATCGGCTGTTTCCTCAATGTCACCCTGTTTTCCAATCAACCAAACTGCTGAATGACCTACCAGTATATTAACTCACATGCCACCAGTAAAATGAACAAAAGCATTTATTCTACCATCAAAACTACCAGTTTAGTTCTGTTGCTAAATTAACATTCATATTTTGTCTGAACAGGAATAAATGTATAAATCTAACAGAAAGACAGCAATGTATATTTAATATCAAAATTGTCCTTTCAGCCTTCCCTTAACTGCAGAACAGACATTTATGGGAAAAAAAACTAAGCACGTGCTATGGGAATGTATTTCAGTTGCTGATAAAACACATCCTTCCCAAGTGCTATATAATGCATCAATTCTGATGTCAGCACACACTTTCTCCAGCATTAGCTGACAAAATGCACAAGGAAGGCTGAGTTTGAGGAGTTGCCATCAAGCTTACAAAAGATTTTGCACAAGAATACTGACATGAAAACTATTTGCACACTTATTTTGTGTGGGCAGATTGAAAATATTTGCAAAAGTGGCTGGTCAACCTTCCGTTACTCGCATTAATTCAGTACAGCAAATCAGGGAAACGGGAGCAGCTCAGAAAATACTTGGGACTGTGCGCTACCTGGCTAGAGTCAATGCTGTTTCTAGACTACTTTTTAAAAATAAATTTAGAATACCCAATTATTTTTTTCCCAATTAAGGGGCAATTTAGTGTGGCCAATCCACCTACTCTGCACATCTTTGAGTTGTGGGGTGAAACCCACAGACACGGGGAGAAAGTACAAACTCCCGTAACAGCCTCCCCGAACAGGTGCCGGAATGTGGCGACTAGGGGCTTTTCACAGTAACCTCATTTGAAGCCTACTTCTGACAATAAGCGATTTTCATTTCATTTCAACTCCACACAGAAGTGACCCGGGGCCGGGATCGAACCCGGGTCCTCAGCGCCGTAAGCAGCAGTGCTAACCATTGGGCCACTGTGCCGCCCTGACTACTTTTAAAAGCAAACAAAATATAAATTCTTGCTCAGCAAGAACAACAGGCTCAGCAAAGAACAAATACCCACAAGCTTTGGTGCACTCTCCCATTGTTTTCCCAGTCTGAGCCAGACTCTCTGATTGCCTGCAACACACTAATAAACTGGCTCAATACCAGATCAATTACTGTGGTATATTCCAAATAACTTCAAGATTAGGATCAGAGCGAGTAGAAGTCTGTAAAACTTTCAGTTTCTTTCAAATGAGGCAACAGTAATCCTGAATTGTAGTTTATCCTACAGTGCCCCACGCTTGGCCGTGTGGTTCCTTTATGTAAGTAATGCGAAACCTGCTCTGGAGTTCAAATTCCACCATGGGGGGGGGGGGGACACGAGTTCAAATTCCACCATGGCAGCTGGTAATAAATATGTTAATAAAACTAGAACATAAAGTTGTGACAATGACAACTATCATCGATTGTTGTGAAAACCTATCTGGTTAACTAATGTCCTATAGAGAAGGAAATCTGCCATCCTTATCCAGACCCACAGCAACATGCTTGACTCTTAACTGCCCTCTGAAGTGGCAGGCCTAACAAGCCACGCAATTGTACCAAACCACTACCGAAATGCCAAAGAGGAGTAAAACTGGATCAACCATAGAGTATCCACTAAGCACCAGCAACGACAACAGGTGCCCTGTCGCAAAATCTGGGGGCTTGTGCCAAAATTGGGAGCTGTCCCACAGACTGGTCAAGTGATGGCTCGCCTTGCTAGCGATGCCGAGGTCTCATGAAAGATTAAATAAACGAAATGCTCGAGTTCTAATTTAAACCATCAGTTACATGATCGCCTAAACAATGCTATACTGAATTTGACTAACTATGAAACATAAATATTGGCATTACATGCTTCCACAAAGATCTTTATTTCCACCTATACACAAAGTTGCCAGTATCACAGGAACACAAGCAGGCCATTCAACCCCTCAAGCCTACTCTGCTTTTCATTGAGATCATAGGTGATCTGTATCCTAACTCCATCCAGCCAACTTGGCTCCATATCCCTTAATATCCTTGGTTAGCAAAAACCTATCATCACAGATTCAAAGTTATTAATTGAGCTCACATCGACTGAATTCGCTATGAAAGAATTCCACACTTGCAAATCCATGCTGGCTCTCTCGAATCAGCTCAAATTTCTCAAGGTATTCAGTCACTCAGCCATTAATTGTAGATTCAAGTAACTACTTATTAGAGGCTGGTAAAAATCTTTAATTGCCTATACTGACTTAATATATCAAAGCTGTCAATACTTGTGTCAGGAGTGACCTTTATGTCAAGAGTGATAGACATTGCAAACCCATTTAAACAGGGAAGTAACTTCTCTGGTGACTATGTTTTCTAAATTTTCTTCCATAGAGACATAATGGCACAGAAGAGGCCATTTGGCCCATCAAGTCCATGTGGCGTGCTGTAGAGCAATCCATTCAGTCCTCTTCTCCTGTTCTATCACTGTAGATCTGACCTTTCATTTTTTTCAAGTGTCCATCCAATTTCCTTTTGAAATTATTGATCCTGTCCTTTCACCATCCTCATAAGCAGTGAGTTCCAGGCCATTAACATTCAGTGCATGAAAAAGCCTTTTCTCACATCCGCCTGCATCTCTTGCCCAAAACATTACATCTGTGCCTGCTAGTCCTTGTACAATCAGCTAATGGGAACAGCTTTTTTCTGCCCACCTTTTCTTAACTTATTACCTGGTACTTTTATCAAATCTACTCTCGATCTCTTTTGGTCCCAGAACATCCTAGATTCCTCCACCTTATTGCTCATCCCTGGAACCATTCTGGTAAATCTCCTCTGCACCCTCTCAAAGATCCTTCCTAAAGTGACCAGAACAGGGCAGAGTTCTCTAGCTATGGCCTAAATGTAACTTTATAAAGATTCAGCATGACTTCCATGATTTATATTCAATACCTCGACTTATAAAGGCCATGGTCCAATAAATGACTCCCTCAATGCTTCCCACCTTCAAAGAACTATGCACATGAACCCCCAGGTGTCTTTGTCCTTGCACACTCCTTAGAACTGTGCAATTAAGTTTATATTGCATTTTCCTATTCTGCACTATTTGCCACATCTCCAAGTTTTGTATCATCTGCAAATTTTGAAATTTTACTCTACTCCAATCTCCAAGTCATTTATATATATCAAACAAGCAGTAAGAAACAAATATTGATTGGGATAGTATTAAAGTCCTTAATATCACCAATCTCTTATTTAGTTGCTTGGTATTGCAGAACTTGACTTGCTGAAAAAAAAGACTTGTTGTAGAAGCTTTATGTTTCACATTCATCAAGACACCTTTACTTCTGTACTCAAGTCCTCTTGCGATAAAGGCCTATATACCATTTGCCCTCCTAATTGCTTTCTGCACCTGCATGTTAGACCATAGATTATCATAGAATTTACAGTGCAGAAGGAGGCCATTCGGCCCATCAAGTCTGCACCGGCTCTTGGAAAGAGCACCCTACCCAAGGTCAACACCTCCACCCTATCCCCATAACCCAGTAACCCCACCCAACACTAAGGGCAATTTTGGACACTAAGGGCAATTTAGCAAGGCCAATCCACCTAACCTGCACATCTTTGGACTGTGGGAAGAAACCGGAGCACCCGGAGGAAACCCACGCACACACAGGGAGGATGTGCAGACTCATAGATCTATGAACAAAGACACCAAGGTCCCTTTGAACAGCAACACTTTACAATCTCTCACCATTTAAGAAATATCCTGTACCTCCGTTCCTTCTACTAAAGTGGATAGACAACCTCTCAATTATCCACATTATATTTCATCTGCCATATTCTTGCCCATTCCTCAACCTCTGCATCCTCCTCACAATTTACATTCCATCCAGTTTTGTGTAATCCCCAAAACATAGCAAAGACATCCCTTGAGGCTTCACTGAGAAACAAAGGAAGACAAATCAGCCATAGAATGAGAAGGTACTGGAGTGATAAAGAATTTGGTCAAATAAGTGGGGTTTTAGCTAACATATTTAAGGAGGTGGAGAGGTGAGAGTTTTATGAAGGGAATCCCAGAGTGAGAGGCCAAGCGCAGAAATACAATTACCAATTGTAGGATATTGGCATGCACAAGAGGCCATAGTTAAAGGAATGGAGAAGCTGAGGGGTGGCTGGTGTAAGATTAAGGTCTACGGAAGTTTCTCGGATAGGGACAAGCAAGGCCATTGTGGATTATAAACATTGTGGATTATTGTGAATTTTAAACTGAAAATATGGGGAGCTGAAAGTCAATGTACCTTAGTTAGCAAGGACAAAGTTTTTTTTATAAATTTAGAGTACCCAATTCATTTTTCCAATTAATGGGCAATTTAGCGTAGCCAATCCACCTAGCATGCACATCTTTGGGTTGTGGGGGCGAAACCCACGCAAACACGGGGAGAATGTGCAAACTCCACACGGACAGTGACCCAGGGCCAGGATTCGAACCCGGATCCTCAGCGCTATAGACAGAAAAGCTAACTACTGTGCCACCGTGTTGCCCAGCAAGGACAAAGTTGGTGCCAAAGCAAGACTTAACAGGGATGGGATATTAAGTAGCAATGTTTTGAGCAAGCTTAAGTCTATGCTGGGTGGACGGTGGGAGGTGATTCAGGAAGTGACAACAAATGAGAGTTTCAGCCACAGATGCATTGGACAGGGACAGAGTCAGTGTCTGGTGATATTATGGAGATGGATGTCGACAGTCTTTGTGACAAAGAAGATATGAGATCAAAAACTCAACTCAGGGTCAAGAGGGTAACAAGTTTGTGATCAGTTGGGTTCAGCATGAGACAGTAGCCAGGATGAGAATTAAAATTGGGGGCAAAGGTATGGAGTTTGTGGAGGAGGCCAAAGACAAGGCTTCAATCTTCCCAACGTTTAGGTGCCAGAGATTGTGCTCGTTCCAAACTCAGATAATATTTCAAACAAGCAGTCTCACAATGCAGAGGTAAATCAAGATATCAATACCAAACATGTAAAAACTGACCCCAATTCTGCAGATGATGTCACTAAGAACCAGCATGTTTATGAAGAATAAAAGGATCCAAAGATATATTGCCATGTAAGGCTGGGAAGAGAATCATTTTTAGAGAACACTGGATACATTTAGGGGCAGGAACTGATTGGAGAGGTTCAAACATGACATTGTGAAGAAGTGTAAATTTGGGTGGCAATACTACATTCAAAGTCCTCAGAAAGGATGTCAATATTGTATATAGGTGACAGTATGCAATTAAAGAAGGCATTTATTTTAAGATGAGGATAGTGACAGAGGGCAGCATGGTAACACAGTAGTTAGCACTATTGCTTCACAGCACCAGGGTTCAATTCCCAGCTTGGGTCACTGTCTCTGTGGAGTCTGCACGTCCTCTCTGTGTCTGCGTGGGTTTCCACTGGGTGCTCCAGTTTCCTTCCACAAGTCCTGAAAGACGTGCCTGTTAGGTGAATTGGTCATTCTGATTTCAATAAGTGAGGGCAGGGTGCAGTTTCTGCAGAGGGGGGAACCAGAGTTTTCAAGGGAATAGGAGGAGAATTTTATGGGCTAAGTGAGCTCAGAGAGGGCATTGGGGAAGATGGGAAATAAATTAAGAGGCGTGTCATATTTAGGGCCTAAGGAGAGCAGCACAAGCAGCCAAACAAATATTCTCAATCAAAGTAGCAAAAAAAATATATGAGCTCCTTTCATTGAGGAGCAAAGATGAAGTAACAGGAAGCAAAGGCAATTGAGAGTGGAGAAAAGTTCCAAGGATTATCTTCGCTCTCGAGGGTGAATCTGGACTAGTGAGTAGTTTTGAGGTGTGATAGCGCTTGATACGATTGGGGGATGGATAGCTGAACCAGTTGTGCACCAGATATGCTCAAGTCTGCACCCTCTAACTTGACCGTGTGGTCCGTACTGGAGGTAGGAAATTGGTGACCAAAGGAACAATTGCCCCATGAAGCTGTTTATATCTGAGTGTGAGAAACGTTTTAAATCAAGATGTAAACAACACCTGTTTCGTGTGAGAATGGACTGATTGTTACACATTATTAACTCATTTGAGCAGATGGAGCTGCGCCTTTTCTTTCACACTGACAGATCCAAGCAGGTTACATTTACAAAATGCTAGAGGAAGGTTGTCACTCCTAATCCGAGGCTCTCTATGTTGGAAACAATTATTGATCATTGCAATGTACACAGAGGGCTGTGCAGCTTCCATTCGGTAAACTGTTTTGCTTTAAATTGCAGGAGGCTTATTTTCTCTCCAACATAATTCTCACTGAACAGATAACGAATCTGATGCTTCAGTCGAGTGAAGCTGCTCACAAGTCAGTACATTGACAGCAGACTGACTGGCTGGTTGACAGCTCCCACCTTGTCATTGTCCAGCCGGGTCTCCAGGATTTTATTCAGCTTCCTGGCCAGCGGGTTATTATTGATCTGCGTGGCCCCGCCGCCGACCCCCGGCTCAGGGATCGGACTCGGTGCCTCCACTCTGCAGTCAGCCATCTCCCAGGAAAGCCGACCTCCCGCTCAGGATCGCTCGCCCGCAAACCGGGCCACCTCAGCCGGAAACCACCCAGATTAAAGCACCCCGGCCGCCAGGCGCTGCTGGCTCCCGCACAAGGTTCCGGGAGAAGGGGAAGGCGCTGAGTGGGACACACACACACAATCCACAGAGAGGACTGTCTGGAGTTACTCAAGGCCACTGTGGAAATGATCTACTCAGAGGGGGGGTTACCAACCCTTCCCATTAGACTGGAGTCTCCAGGAATTAAAGATCAATCTCCAGGGCACTTGTTGTACATGCAAATCTGGAGAAAAATTATGCGGTCTTTCTTTTGCCATTTTCTTTGCACATTTCTCTTTACCAGGCTGTTTGGCTGCCAGTCAAGCATCACCCAATTGGGTAATGGGTCTTTTTGCTTTCCATTTGGAATGAAAAGGCAGTACCTCACTAGGATAAATATATTGGCTGACTAATGGCTGGAGTGTGGGGGCAAGTCTTGCGATGTAACCTCCTGGAATACATTTAATCACTGTTTCGAGCCTTAGCAGTGGTAAAGCACTCCTGCCTCTGGTTGTGGGTTCAAATTTTACACCGTAAGAAGCATCTAGATTAGGGTGGTTGGTCACTGTCAGCGACGGGACTAACAGTCAAACTGAGGGTAAATCCCTTAAAATAAGGGACATTGGTCATCCTGTGCAGGTTTCACTGGCCCAAAAGGGTTGTTGCTGACTGGAGTCATGAGTATGTGATATGCAGACGGGCGATAATTAATTTGACTAGATCCTTATTGCAGTGAGTGGTGTTGGAATTGCTAGGCCACGAAGCAAGACCAAGTTCAATCCGAATGGAAACAAAGCGACTCTGCTGACCTGTCTCTTGGCTTTCCACGAACTGACTGTCAGAGCAAGAGTGAAAGCGGTTCAGGAGGAGGATTAGGAAGAATGGAGGGGAACTCTCACTTAAAAATAAAAATGGCAGAAAATACATTGTCCAAGCAGTGAAAATTGGGTACTGCAAGGGAACAAATAATCTGATAACTTGACTGTTTGGTGAAGAATTTACAAGATCAGAGCAGCTGTTGTCCCATGTTCCAAATTGGTTGCTGCTGGGAGCCCTTTTCCTGTATTTCGGGGACAGCAACATGGGACACTTCTATGGTGTCTCCTCTTTTCATGGTGCAAGTATCTTTGATTTCCACACATGCACAGTGTGCACATGGCATTGTGCTTTGTTGGCCCACTTACTTGGCCATGAAGTGGAAAAAGAGGTGGACCAATTGCCCAGGCTGCATGTATGTGCATGGAGAGAAGAAGCAAAATGTATTAGAACATTGAACAGCACAGTACAGGCCCTTCGGCCCACGATATTGTGCCGACCATTTATCCTAATCTAAGGTCAACCAAACCTACACCCCTTCAATTTATTGCTCTCCATATGCCTGTCCAAGAGTCGCTTA
Organism: Scyliorhinus torazame; assembly: GCF_047496885.1. NCBI lineage: Eukaryota > Metazoa > Chordata > Chondrichthyes > Carcharhiniformes > Scyliorhinidae > Scyliorhinus > Scyliorhinus torazame. The sequence continues at coordinate 168,464,736 of NC_092721.1, read as the reverse complement.
AATGTCCCGAATGACTCAGACTCCACCACCTCTGCTGGCAGTGCATTCCACGCACTCACCACTCTCTGTGTAAAGAACCTGTGGTGATATACATCACTAAGTACACAAAAGGTTAATGTACATACACTACACCTAGCTAGACACTAGAGGGAACACCAGAGACGTGACACACAGACAGGCAACCAATAGGTCAGTAAGATAGGACATGACCAATGGGCATTCAAGATACGCACAGCGGTGACACTACCACAGGAGGGCATTACACCAATCCATATAAAAGGACACATCACACATGCTCAGTCTCTTTCCAGTGGAGACTCTCAGTGAGTACAGACACAGGGTTGATTGAACATCACTCCCACCACATGGATTGTAGCAGACTGGTTCATCAGTCTGAGTAGCTATAGCAGGATTAACAGTAGCGTTGAATCTAAGTAGGAGAATCGTTAACAGTAATAAACGTGTTAAAGCTATCTCAAAGTCTGAACCTTCCTTTGTCAGAGTGCACATCAAGGAAGCAACCAATGCTACGACAAGAGCATAACAAAACATGGTTCCAGGAGTGACTGTTAAATCCATATAGTTTCAACTCAACAACACAGTGACAACCAGCAACAACACCCAGGCAAGATGTTCGGGATTCCGGTTCCACAGCGGCTCAGGTGCCACGGCAATCTCAGTGAAAACTGGTGTTGGTTCAGGCAGAGATTCGAGATCTACCTGGTAGCGTCCGACCTAGATGGCATGGCGGATGCAGTAAAAATAAAGCTTCTACTTACCATCGCAGGTCCAGAAGCAGGTGAAATCTTCCAGTCCTTCAAATAATCAAAGGGCAAAACAGGAGCGACTTCCAGGCAGTCCTGGACAAATTCCAAGAATTCTGCGAGGAACATACAAGAAGAAAACGTAAAAGAGGCGCCAAGACTCATCGCGAGGTAGGCTTGCAGCAACGAATGACAGTTTTGAATTGCAGCCATCTTGGAAAAGGTGCAAGAAGCCGCGCATGTGCAATTGAGAACAAGGCCCCAAGTAAAGGAACAGCGATCTACGCATGCGCAATCGCTTCCTACGCGCTACATCACACGAGTCATGACATCAGAGGCCCAGGACCACACCCACTTAAAGGGGAAAGGTCCCAAAACAGGGGAAAAAAAATGTAAAGCCTCAAAACCAGATTATTTCACCTGGAACGACAGCACAATGCCTGAAATCCGACCAGTAGCTGAAAGTAACCTCCGCAGAACCCTGCAACAAGCAGTTAGCACCGCCCATAGAGTTGATACAGTCCTTGAAGACTATGACTCAGACCTTGAATTCTTCTTTGGACATCGCGAGCCCAATGCCAGGTCCGACACAAAACGAGATGATATGGTCTTGGAAGACAACGACTCAGCCAAAGCTTTCACCTTGGGAGGCTACTCCAGTACCAAATCCGAACCGCAACTAGACGTGTTGCACATTGACAACCCCGCGACGAGTTCTTCAGATTTGAGAATCTTCAGTCCAGCAGATATGACATCCCGACTCGTGAATGCAGGATTATGCTGCGGCCTGACACCAAGAGACAGAGAGTGGTACAAGCCCACAGAGAGCGGCCTGCTGCCACACAGAGCGTGGTCCACGCACCGCAAAGAGTTCCCGACACCACACAGAGAGTGGTCCACACACCACAAAGGGTCCCAGCCTCCACACAGAAAGCAATGAAAGACTCCAGAGCGCAGTCCTTCATGAACAAGAAGTGATGACAGTTTCCACAGAGAGCCCAATGCACGATTCCACACAAGGAATGCTGCAAGGCTCCACAGAGGGAGTGACACAAGCCTCCACAGCGAGCTCGTGGACAGCCTCCACGCTAGAAGCAATGCAAGACTCCAAAGCGCAGTCCTTGCATGAACAAGACCATGAGGGTCTAGCAACCTCCTCTGAGCAACCAGCAGCAAACAATGCAAGTCTGCCACGCTCAAGTGAACAACAGGAAGACTCTGACAGTCTGCTCCGCTCAAGTGTACAGCAAGCAGACTATGACAGTCCACCCAGATTATTTGAGCCACCAGAAGAAGACTCTGACGGTCTACCCAGTTCAAATGAACGGCAAGAAGGCACTGAGGCTCTACCTCATACAGTGAGGCACAGTATGTGAGACAAGTGACGGTGGCATCCCACTTCCCATGCCAGATGTGCAACGTGACAGATCTCAGCTAGTGTGTACAGAGGCACTCGACAAGCACAGTGAGACTACTGGTGACCCCGGTGACACCACGTTACTTCAAACCTCATTCGCTCGATCCTCTCCACAAGCAAATGCATTCCTGAATGTTTTGACTCCGGACAGGGAGCATCAAGAAACCTCAGCTGACTCAAGTGAACCTGCAATGACTCCGGACGGGGAGCGGCAAGAAACCAAAGCTGATTCAGGTGCACCAGAAAGGGCTCCAGACGGGGAGCGTGGACAAACCAAAACTGACTCAGGTGAACCAGGCCAGACTCCAGACAGGGAGCATCGACAAGCCAAAGCTGATTCAAGTAAGCCGGACATGACTCCAGACGGGGAGCGCCGCAAACCAAGTGATGGCACGCTCAAGGAGACAGCAGACGCCACAAAGCACGCGAACATGAGTAACTGTGTGAAGGACTCGTATTATCCACAGAGTGTGGTCCTTGAGCGCAGCAAACACGGCAACAAAACCAACCACCACAACAACAACATCAAAGACAGTAGCAACAAGCGTACCAAAGGCAACAACGTCGACAACAAGCACAACAAACACAACGCCAATGGAACTACGACTGGTACAACATGGTACAACTCTGTAAATGAGGGACACTGTTACTGCTCAACTCAGTACAATGACATGCCATGGCAGGATGATGCATCTTACCAATTCACCTTTGCTGCACTATCAACAGGCAACCTGGCTTTCAGGACAGATGCCATCAAGAATTACCACCACAAGCATCGAAAGAAAAAAAGAGTCGAAATCAGACAATGAAGTGATGTGACCACTTCTTGGTTCCTTCAGCACAGGGACACTGATGGCGTTTACAATGCAATGCCACCATCAACATCACCAACTCACCAACCAAACAAGAAAGCCACTCGACCATAATAATTAATGAACTTTGGACTCATGCAAATGATTTGAACTTATTGTTTAATGATCGCTGTTATCATAATTTGTACAGAGTATCACTCATCTACCTAGTTTGTTCAATTTTCTTTAACACTGTACAAAAAATATGTGACACGAAAAAAGGGGTGTGTGGTTAACAAAGGGTTAATGTGCATACACTACACCTAGCTAGACACTAGAGGGAACACCAGAGACATGACACACAGACAGTCAGCCAATAGGTCAGTGAGATAGGACACGACCAATGGGCATTCTAGATACACACAGAGTTGACACTACCACAGGAGGGCATTACACCAACCCATATAAAAGGACACATCACACATGCTCAGTCTCTTTCCAGTAGAGACTCTCAGTGAGTACAGACACAGGGTTGATTGAACATCACTCCCACCACATGGATTGTAGCAGACTGGTTCATCAGTCTGAGTAGCTATAGCAGGATTAACAGGAGAGTCAAATCCAAGTAGGAGAATCGTTAACAGTTTAATAAATGTGTTAAAGCTATCTCCAAATCTGAACCTTCCTTTGTCAGAGTGCACATCAAGGAAGCAGCTTATGCTACGACAAGAGCATAACAACACAGAACCTACCTCTGATATCTCCCTCATACCTTCCTCCAATCAACTTAAAATTATGATCCCTCATGACAGCCATTTCCGCCCTGGGGAGAAGTCTCTGACTATTCCCTCTATCCATGCCTCACATCACCTTGTACACCTCTATCAAGTCACCTCTCTGCCTTCTTCGCTCCAGTGAGAAAAGCCCTAGCTCCCTCAATCTTTCTTCATAAGACATGCCCTCCAGTCCAGGCAGCATCCTGGTAAATCTCCTCTGTACCCTCTCCAAAACATCCACATCCTTCCTATAATGAGGTGACCAGAACTGGACACAATATTCCAAGTGTGGTCTAACTAGGGTTTTATAAAGCTGCAGCAAAACCTCGTGGCTCTTAAACTCAATCCCCGTGTTAATGAAAGCCAACACCCCATACACCTTAACAACCCTATCAACCTGGGTGGCAACCTCGAGGGATCTATGTATGTGGACCCAAGATCCCTCTGTTCCTCCACACTTTCAAGAATCCTGCCTTTAACCCTGTATTCAGCATTCAAATTTGACCTTCCAACATGAATCACTTCACATTTATCAAGGTTGAACTCCATCTGCCACTTCTCAGTCCAGCTCTGCATCCTGTCAATGTTCTGTTGTAACCTGCAACGGCACTCAACAATATCTACAACTCCCCCAACCTTCGTGTCATCGGCAAACTTACTAACCCACCCGTCCACTTCCTCATCCAAGTCATTTAAAAAAACCACAAAGAGCAGAGGTCCCAGAACAGATCCCTGCGGGACACCACTGGTCACCGACCTCCAGGCGGAATACTTTCCATCCACTATCACTCACTGTCTTCTTTTGGCCAGCCAATTCTGTATCCTGACAGCCAAATTTCCCTGTATCCCATGCCCCCTAACTTTCTGAATGAGCCTGCTATGGGGAACCTTATCAAATGCCTTACTGAAATCCATATACACTACATCCACTGCCCGACCTTCACCAATGTGTCTCGTCACATCCTCAAAGAATTCAATGAGACTTGTGAGACATGAACTGCTCCTCACAAAGCCATGCTGACTATCTTTTTAAAAAATATATATTTTATTAAAGTTTTCAAACACAATTTTTCCCCCTTACGAATCAACAAAAACGGTAACATGATAACTGATATATAACATTGTTTAAATAATATAGTAAACTAACCAAATAACACAAAATAATGCTCCCCCCACCCCCTCACCCCATCTAGAACACAAACAATTCCCCCCCCACCCCCCGGGCTGCTGCTGCTGGCTATCTATTTTCCCCCTAACGTTCCGCTAGATAGTCGAGGAACGGTTGCCACCGCCTGGTGAACCCTTGAGCCGATCCTCTCAGCGCAAACTTCATCCGCTCCAGTTTTATGAACCCCGCCATATCGTTTATCCAGGCCTCCATGCCGGAGGGTTTCGCTTCCTTCCACATGAGTAAAATCCTACGCCGGGGTACTAGGGACGCAAAGGCCACAATATTGGCCTCTTTCGCCTTCTGCACTCCCGGCTCATCCGCTACCCCAAATATAGCCAACCCCCAGCTTGGCTTGACCCGGACCTTCACCACCTTCGAGATCACTCCCGCCACTCCCCTCCAATACCCCTCCAGTGCCGGACATGACCAAAACATATGTGTGTGGTTCGCCGGGCTTACCCCGCACCTCCCGCATTTGTCCGCCACTCCGAACAACCTGCTCAACCTCGCTCCCGTTATGTGTGCTCTATGTAGCACCTTAAATTGGACCAGGCTAAGCCTGGCACACGAGGAAGAGGAATTTACCCTACTTAGGGCATCAGCCCACAAACCCTCCTCAATCTCCTCCCCGAGCTCTTCTTCCCATTTTCCCTTCAGTTCTTCTACCAGCTCCTCCCCCTCTTCTCTCATCTCCCGGTATATTTCGGACACTTTGCCCTCCCCGACCCACACCCCTGAAAGCACCCTGTCCTGGATCCCTTGCGTCGGGAGCAGTGGAAATTCCCTCACCTGTTGTCTCGTGAATGCTCTCACCTGCATATACCTAAAGATATTTCCCAGGGGCAGCTCATACTTTTCCTCTAGCGCTCCCAAGCTCGCAAACGTCCCATCTATAAATAAATCTCCCACTCTCCTAATTCCTGCCCGGTGCCAGCTCTGGAACCCTCCGTCCAACCTCCCTGGGGCAAACCTATGGTTGTTCCTGATCGGGGACCACACCGAGGCTTCCAACACACCCCTCTGTAGCCTCCATTGCCCCCAGATACTTAATGTTGCCGCCACTACTGGGTTTGTGGTAAACTTTTTCGGGGAGATCGGCAGTGGCGCCGTCACCAGCGCTTTTAAGCTCGTTCCTTTGCAGGACGCCATCTCCAGCCTTTTCCACGCCGCCCCCTCTCCCTCTATCATCCACTTACGAATCATCGCCAAGTTGGCGGCCCAGTAGTAGTCGCCCAAATTCGGCAACGCCAGTCCCCCTCTGTCTCTGCTACGTTGCAGGAACCCCCTCCTTACCCTCGGGGCCTTCCCTGCCCACACGAAGCTCATGATGCTCCTATCTATTTTTTTGAAAAAGGCCTTAGTGATCAATATAGGGAGACATTGGAACACAAATAGGAACCTCAGGAGGACCATCATCTTAATCGCCTGCACTCTGCCCGCCAGTGACAGCGGCTGCATATCCCACCTTTTGAAATCCTCTTCCATTTGTTCCACCAGCTGAGTCAGATTGAGTCTGTGTAAGGTTCCCCAGCTCTTGGCTATCTGAATCCCCAGGTATCGGAAGTTTCTTTCCACTCTCCTTAGCGGCAGGCCATCTATCCCTCTACTCTGGTCCCCAGGGTGTATCACGAAAAGCTCACTCTTTCCCATGTTAAGCCTATATCCCGAGAAATCTCCAAACTCCCTTAATATCTACATGACCTCTGTCATCCCCCCCACTGGATCCGCAACATACAGCAGTAGGTCATCCGCGTAGAGTGACACTCGGTGTTCCTCTCCCCCTCTAACCACCCCTCTCCATTTCCTGGAGTCTCTCAGCGCTATGGCCAGTGGTTCAATTGCCAGCGCGAACAGTAATGGGGACAGCGGGCATCCCTGTCTTGTTCCCCTATGTAGTCGAAAATACTCCGACCTTTGCCGATTTGTGACTACACTTGCCATTGGGGCCCCATAGAGGAGATTAACCCAGCTGACAAACCCCTCCCCGAACCCGAATCTCCTCAGCACCTCCCATAGATACTCCCACTCTACCCTATCAAATGCCTTCTCTGCATCCATTGCCACCACTGTCTCTGCCTCCCCCTCTGCTGGGGGCATCATTATCACCCCCAATAGCCGTCGCACGTTGACATTCAATTGTCTCCCCTTTACGAACCCTGTCTGATCTTCGTGCACCACCCCCGGGACACAATCCTCTATCCTCATTGTCAGCACTTTTACCAGCAACTTGGCGTCCACATTTAGGAGTGAGATAGGCCTATAAGACCCGCATTGCAGCGGGTCTTTATCTCGCTTCAAGATTCGTGATATCGTCGCCTCCGACATTGTCGGGGGTAGGGTCCCCCCTTCTCTGGCCTCGTTAAAGGTTCTTACCAGCAGCGGGGCCAACAAGTCCACATATTTTCTATAAAATTCCACCGGGAACCCATCAGGTCCCGGGGCCTTCCCAGCCTGCATATTCCCCAGCCCTTTGGTTACCTCGTCCACCCCAATTGGCGCCCCCAGGCCTGCCACCTCCTGCTCCTCCACCCTCGGGAACCTTAGTTGGTCCAGAAACTGCTGCATCCCCTCTTTTCCCTCCGGGGGTTGGGACCTATATGACCTCTCATAAAAGGTCTTAAACACCTCATTTATCTTCCCTGCTCTCCGCACCGTGGTTCCCGTTTCATCCCTAACTCCCCCTATTTCCCTCGCCGCTGTCCTCTTTCGAAGCTGGTGGGCCAACAGGCGACTCGCCTTTTCCCCATATTCATATCTCATCTCCTGTGCCTTCCTCCACTATGCCTCTGCCCTCCCTGTGGTCAGCAGGTCGAACTCCGTCTGGAGTCGTCGCCTCTCCCTGTATAGTCCTTCGTCCGGGGCCTCCGCATATTTTTTATCCACACTCAAAATCTCCCCCAGTAACCTTTCCCTTTCTTTGGCCTCTGTTTTTCCCTTGTGAGCCCTGATGGAGATCAACTCTCCCCTGACCACCGCCTTCAGCGCTTCCCATACTACCCCCACTCGGACCTCCCCATCATCGTTGGCCTCCAGGTACCTTTCGATACATCCCCGCACTCTTCCGCAGACTCCCTCATCCGCCAATAATCCCACATCCAGTCGCCAGAGTGGACGCTGCTCCCTCTCCTCTCCTAGTTCCAGATCCACCCAATGTGGGGCATGGTCTGAAACAGCTATGGCCGAGTACTCAGTTCCTTCCACCCTCGAAATCAGTGACCTTCCCAAAACGAAGAAATCTATCCGGGAGTATACCTTATGGACATGGGAGAAAAAGGAGAACTCTTTGGCCAGCGGCCTAGCAAATCTCCACGGGTCCACTCCCCCCATTTGGTCCATAAACCCCCTAAGCACCTTGGCCGCTGCCGGTCTTCTTCCGGTCCTGGATCTAGATCTATCTAACCCTGGATCTAGCACGGTGTTAAAGTCCCCCCCCATTACCAGGTTTCCTACCTCCAGGTCCGGGATGCGTCCCAGCATCCGCTTCATAAATCCCGCATCATCCCAGTTCGGGGCATATATGTTGACCAGCACGACCTCCATTCCCTGCAGTCTGCCACTCACCATCACATATCTGCCCCCGCTGTCCGCTACAATGTTCCTAGCCTCGAACGACACCCGTTTCCCCACCAATATGGCCACCCCTCTATTCTTTGCGTCTAGCCCTGAGTGGAACACCTGTCCCACCCATCCTTTCCTTAACCTAACCTGGTCCGCCACCTTCAGATGCGTCTCTTGAAGCATGGCCACGTCTGCCTTCAGTCCCTTTAAGTGCGCGAGCACTCGGGCCCTCTTAATCGGACCATTTAGGCCTCTCACGTTCCACGTGATCAGACGGACTGGGGGGCTGCCTGCCCCCTCCCCTGTTGACTAGCCATCACCCTCTCTGGGCCAGTCCCGCGTCCCGGTTCCGCGCACCCACCCGTCCCCCAGGCGGCGCATTCCCGCCCCGACCATTTCTCTTACCAGCTCCCTTTCGATCTCCGCAGCAGCAACCCAGTTGTCCCCCCCTCCCTCCCCCCTCCCCCCCACCCCGCTAGATCCCCACCTAGCATGGTTACTCCCCCCATATTGCTTCCGAAAGTCAGCTGACTTCAACTGACCCCGGTTTCTACCGCTCTCTCCTTGACCCCCCCCGTGTGAGGAACTCCCATCCTCCTTGCGCCTATCTTCCCGCCATCGTCTCTCTGACGCGGGAAAAAGAAACCCCGTGCTCTCTAGAACCATCCCGCCCCTCATGGCGCAGCTCCCCCTACCGCCCCATTCCCATTCCCCATCCCCCGCCTGTGTCTCTTCTTCCCCCCCACCGGCGCCCACATTTCTCAGTGTGTCCCCCTCCCCAATTTACATCTCTATATACATCAGCATTGTCGTTTCCCCTCCAACATCAGTCCCTCAGTTCTGGTCCAGTTTCTCGTTTTGAATGAAGGTCCATGCTTCTTCCGCCGTTTCGAAATAGTAATGTCTATCCTGGTGCGTGACCCACAATCGCACCGGCTGCAACATCCCGAACTTCACTTTCTTCTTGTGCAGCACCTCCTTGGCTCGATTGAAACTCGCCCTCCTTCTCGCCACCTCCGCACTCCAATCCTGATACACTCGTATCACCGCATTCTCCCATCTGCTACTTCGTACCTTCTTGGCCCATCTCAGAACCACCTCCCTGTCATTGAAGCGGTGAAATCGCACGATCATCGCCCTAGGTGGTTCTCCAGCCTTTGGTCTCCTCGCAGGGACCCGGTGGGCCCCTTCCACTTCAAAGGGGCCCGGGGGGCCTCAGCGCCCATTAGCGAGCGTAGCATCGTGCTCGCGTAAGCCCCGCCGTCAGCTCCTTCCACTCCCTCGGGGAGAGCCAGGATCCGGAGGTTCTTTCTCCGTGATTTGTTTTCCAGGACTTCAATCCTTTTGATGCACTTCTTATGGAGCGCCTCGGGAGTCTGCATTTTGACCGCTAGATCCAGGATCTCGTCCTCGTTGTCCGTTACCTTCTGCTCCACCACACGGAGCTCTATCTCCTGGGCCTTTTGTGTCTCTTTAAGCCCCTCGATTGCCTGTAGCATCGGGGCCAGCACCTCCTTTTTTAACAGCTCCACACACCGTCTTAGAAACTCATCCTGGTCCGGTCCCCATGTCGCCTGGGCTCCCTCCGCCGCCATCTTGCTCCTTTCTTCCTTCTGCCGCTGCCCTCGAGGATTCTCCGAGATCTGGCCGCCGCCGCCCATATTTTTCTTTTCCGCTGAGGGGGACTCCCTGTTGCCTCACCCCACACCGGGTTTCGTCCCGAAAAAATTTCCCGTTGGGGCTCTTAAAAGAGCCCGAAGGTCCGTTCGAGCTGGAGCCGCCGAAACGTGTGGCTTAGCTGGTCATCGCCGCAACCGGAAGTCTTTTCCATGCTGACTATCTTTAATCAAACTATGTTTTTCTAAATAATCATAAATCCTATCTCTCAGAATCCTTTCCAATATTTTGCTCACAACAGACATAAGACTGATGGGTCTGTAATTTCCAGGGATTTCCCTATTCCCTTTCTTGAACAGGGGAACAACATTTGCCTCCCTCCAATCATCCGGTACTACTCCAGTGAGAGTGAGGACGCAAAGAACATCGCCAATGGCACACCAATCTCCTCCCTCACTTTCCCTAGTAACCTTGGGTATATCCTGACTGGGCCAGGGGACGTATCTATCCTGATGCTTTTCAAAATTTCCAGCACATTCTCCTTCTTAATATCAACATGTTCAAGTCTATTAACCTGGTTCACACTGTTCTCATGAGCAACAAGGTCCCTCTCTCTAATAAATACTGAAGCAAAATATTCATTTAGGGCCTCCCCATCTCCTCAGACTCTAGGCACAAGTTCCCTCCACTATCCCTGATCAGCCCTACTCTCACTCTGATCATCCTCGTATTTCCCACATAAGTGTAGAACGCCTTGGGGTTTTCCCTAATCCTTCTCGCCAGGACTTTTTCATGCCCCCTTCTAGCTCTCCTAAGTCCATTTTTGAGTTCCTTCCTGGCTACCCTGTAACCCTCAAGAGCTATGCCAGATCCTTGCTTCCTCAACCCTACGTAAGCTTCCTTCTTCCTCTTGACTAGAAGATCCACTTCTCTTGTCATCCAAGGTTCCTTCACCTTACCATTCCTTCCTCATCTCAGTGGGAAAAAACTATCCAGCACTCACAGTAAGTGTTCCTTAAACAACCCCCATATTACTGTTGTGCATTTTCCCAAGAACAATTGTTCCCACTTTATGCTCCTCAGCTCCTGTCTAAAAGCAGTATAATTTCCCCTCCCCCAATTAAATACCTTCCCATACTGTCTGTTCCTATCCCTCTCCATGACTATGGTAAAGGTCAAGGAGTTGTGGTCACTGTCACCGAAATGCTCTCCCACTGAGACATCTGACACCTGGCCTGGTTTGTTGCCGAGCACCAAGTCCAATATGGCCTCCCCCCTAGTCGGCCTATCTACATATTGAGACAGGAAACCTTCCTGTAAACACCTGCCAAAATCTGCTCCATCCAAACCATTTGCACTAAGGAGGTTCCAGTCAATATTAGGGAAGTTGAAGTCACCCATGACAACAACTCGGTTACTTCAGCACTGTTCCAATATCTAACGCCCAATCTGTTCTTCTATCTCTCTGCTGCTATTGAGGAGTCTATAGAAAACTCCCAATAAAGTGACTGCTCCTCTCTTGTTTCTGACTTCCACCCATACTAACTCAATAGACAAACCCTCCTCAACGACCTCCTTTTCTGCCAGCTGTGATGCATTCCCTAATTAACAGTGCCGCGCCCCCTCCTCTTTTACCTCCCTCCCTATTCTTCTGAAAACATCTGAACCCAGGAACACCATTCCTGTCCCTGGGAAATCCATGTCTCCATAATGGCCACAACATCGTAGTTCCAAGTACTGAACCATGCTCTCAGTTCATCTCCCTTATTCCTGACATTCCTTGCATTGAAACAGACACACTTTAACCAATTCCACTGAGTGCAACTTTGCCCGATCAACTGTCTATCCTTCCTCACAGACTCGCTGCATACTATTTCTGTCTGTTCAACAGCTACCCTATTCTCTGATCCATAGCTCTGATTCCCATCCTCCTGTCAAATTAGTTTAAACCCTCCTGAAGAGCTCTAGCAAACCTCCCACCCAGGATATTGGTGCCCCTCCAGTTTAGGCGCAATCCGTCCTTCATGTACAGGTCCCATCTTCCCCAGAAGATATCCCAATGATCCACATATCTGATGCCTTCCCTCCTGCACCAGCCCTGTAGCCACATGTTCAGCTGCACTCGCTCTCTATTCCTTGCCTCACTTGCACGTGGCACTGGTAGCAATCCTGAGATCAGTACTCTGCTTGTCCTGTTCTTTAGCTTCCAACCTAACTCCCTAAAATCACTTTTTAGATCCTCATCTCTTTTCTTATCTATGTCGTTGGACCCTATGTGCACCACAACCTCTGGTTGCTCCCCTGCCCCTTAAGAATCCTGTAGACTCGATCCGAGACATCCCTGACCCTGGCACCCGGGAGACAGTATACCTTCCGGGAGTCTCGTTCGTGGCCACAGAATCTCCTATCCATTCTCCTAACCATTGAGTCTCCTATCACTATTGCTTTTCTATTCTCCCCCCTTCCCTTCTGAGCCACAGAGCCAGGCTCAGTGCCAGAGACCTGGCCCTAGGGTCTTCCCCCGGTAGGTCATCCCCCCCAGCGCATCCAAAACGGTATAGTTGTTTCGAAGGGGAACGGCCACGAGGGATCCCTGCACTGTCTGCCTGTTCCGTTTCCTTCCCTTGACTGTAACCCAGCTACTCTTGTCCTGCACCTTGGGTGTGGCTACCTCCCTGTAACTCCTGTCTATCACTCCCTCTGCCTCCTGGATGATCCGAAATTAATCCAGCTCCAGCTCCAGTTCCCTAACGCGGTCTTTGAGGAGCTGGAGTTGGGTGTACTTTCCGCAGGTGTAGTCAGTGGGGACACCAGTGGTATCCCTCACCAGCCACATCCTACAGGAGGAGCAAGCAACTGCCCTGGCTTCCATCCCCTTTGACCTGAACTCCTAAAGAGATTTAAAGGGAAAAAAAAGAAAAGATTAAACACCCATTCAGCCCTTTAAACAAAAAATATATAAATACTGCTGCTACTCTCCCAAGTGAACCCTCTAAAATTGGTGATTATGCTAAATAATACAAAGATAGCTTGCTGCCCCCAAAAAACAAAACATTAATTTTTTTTTAAATAACAAAAAAACAAAAACAAAAAACTCTTACCTTACAGAATGTAGCTGCCCTGTGAACCAACTCGAACTCCGCCCTCCGACTCTACTCCCAAGCAGCTGCACTCTCTGTAAACTCCCGGCTCCCTTCTCGCTCTTCTTATAACCCAAACAGCAACTTTTAAGTTAATTTACCAAAATAATATAGAAACTCGACTTCAGATAAAAATAAACTCTTGATATCCCTCAGTCACCAAACTCTCACTACAGCACTCAAATACACCCAAATTCAGCACTCAGTATTACACGGTGGCACAGTGGTTAGCACTGCTGCCTCACATCTCCAGGTTCCCGGGTTCAATTCCAGCCTCGGGTGACTGTTTGGAGTTTGCATTTTCTCCCCATGTCTGCGTAGGTTTCCTCCGGGTTTCCTTTCACATTCCAAAGATGTGTGGGTTAGGTGGATTGGCTATGCTAAATTGCACCTTAGTGTCCAAACGGTTAGGTGGGGTTAAGGGGATAGGGTGGAGGCATGGGTTTGAGTCGGGTGTTCTTTCCAAGGGCCAGTGCAGACTTAATGGGCTGAATGGCCATTTTCTGCACAGTAAATTCTATAATTCTAACTTTTTTTAAACAACTTGCAGAAATGTATAATAAAAACAAATTGTTATTATTGTCACAAGTAGGCTTACATTAACACTGCAATGAAGTCACTGTGAAAATCCCCTAGTAACCCCATTCCGGCTCCTGTTCGGGTACACGGAGGGAGGATTCAGAATGTTCAATTCTCCTGACAAACATGTCTTTCAGGACTTGTGGGAGAAAACCGGAGCACCAGGAGGAAACCCACGCAGACACAGGGAGAACGTGCAGACTCCACACAGACAGTGACCCAAGCCAGGAATCAAACCTGGGACCCTGGTGCTGTGAAGCAACAGTGCTAACCACTGTGCTACCATACCACCCATGATAAGCAAAATACTGTGGATGCTGGAGTCTGAAACAAGAACAGAGGATGCTGGTAAAACTCCGGCAGCAGCCAATTTGGAACATGGCACAATAGCTGCAATTACAGCATGATCCTGTAAATTCATGACAGGTTATTTAACTGAGTTCTTCACCAAACAGTCCAGTTAGCAGATTGTTTGTCCTCTTGCAGTAACCAATTTTCACTGCTTTGACAATGTATTTTCTGGGGGCACTTTTATTTTTAAGCGAGAGTCTGGCAGCATCTGTAAGAGAAAACAGAGTTAACGTTTCAGGTTCTTTTGGCTCTTTGTCAGAACTGAAGAGAGCGAGAATGTGTTCAAGTTTTGAGAGATGGCAGCAAGAAGTAGTATTTTTCAGAACAAACGATAGATAAGACCATAAGACATAGGAGCAGAATTAGGCCACTCGGCCCATCGGGTCTGCTCCGCCATTCAATCATGGCTGATATTTTTCTCATCCCCATTCTCCTGCCTTCTCCAATTAATCTCCGATCCCCTTATTGATCAATAACCTATCTATCTCTGTATTAAAGACACTCAGTGCACCTGGAGGAAACCCACATGGACACATGGAGAACATGCTAATTTCATAAAGACAGTCATTCAAGGCTGAAATTTAACCTGGGACCCTGGTGCTGTCAGGCAGCAGTGCTATCTACTGTGCCACCCATGCTTGTTGGCATGGGAGAAAGGTGCTGAGTTAAAATGGCAAGCAACAGGAAGTTTAGGGTCATGCTTGTGGACAGAGCAAAGGTGTTCTGCAAAACGGTCGCCCAGTCTTCCCTTGCAAACGCAGAAGGTGCAACATCTGCCCCATTACCTCTTTGTTCCTACCCATTCAATGGCCCAAACACTCCTTTTAGGTTAAGCAGCATTTCACCTTCACTTCAAAGAACAAAGAACAAAGAAAAGTACAAGCACAGGAACAGGCCCTTCGCCCCTCCAAGCCTGTGCCGACCATGCTGCCCGTCTAAACTAAAATCTTCTGCACTTCCAGGGTCCATATCCCTCTATTCCCATCCTATTCATGTATTTGTCAAGATGCCCCTTAAACGTCACTATCGTCCCTGCTTCCACCACCTCCTCCGGCAGCGAGTTCCAGACACCCACTACCCTCTGTGTAAAAAACTTGCCTCGTACAAAACTTCCTTCAGTTTGCTGCTCCCAATGCGGACTCCTCTACATTGGAGAGACTAAAGTGTTTAAATCAGTAGTATGTCTCTGAATTTGTTCTCCAGTAATGTAACCACTGTTCCACTGTACCCTGTTTTCATGTGTAAACCCCTAGTTTCCAGCTCTTTCACCCACTTGAAAATGGTACTATTTAATTTATATAGCCTCACTCACTCTTGCAAAATGCATCATTGCACATTTCCTTGCATTAAGTTTAACCTGCCATCTGTCTACCCATTCCACAATTCTTTCCATGTCCTCTTGAAGTCAGTTGCAATGAAAGAACATGGCTGTGAGAGTTTGTTCTGGACTGTCAGCATTGATAGCCATGGCTGGGACAAAGCTATCAGTGTGGGGGATATAATAGCAGTAAGATTCATTGCGGAATAGACTTGGTGAGCTGAATGGCCTCCTTCTGTGCTGTAAATGACTCAATTAATCATAATTGGGTGGTAACAAAATAGTAACTTTGCAAAGAGAATTGAATCTATACTTGAAAAGGAAAAAATGTACAGGACTTGGGAAAATACACAGGCAAGTAGGACTAATTGGGTAGCTCGTTCGAAGAGCTGGGCAGCCACAGCGAGCTGAATGGACTCTTCCTATGTTGTGTGATTTAAGAATCAGATGATTTATATATTCCGCTATAATAATAATAATCGCTTATTGTCACAAGTAGGCTTCAATGAATTTACTGTGAAAAGACCCTAGTTGCCACATTCCGGAGCCTGTTCGGGGAGGCCGGTACGGGAATAGAACCCGCGATTCTGCCTTGTTCTGCATTACAAGCCAGCTATTTAGCCCAGTGTGCTAAACCGGCCCCTATCATTATGGGAATAAGTGTGACAGCAATTTCTATCAGACAGAAAAATGTCACCTGAAAATTTCCATATGACTTGACCTCATTTGCTTTCAACAGCTTTCATTTGATATCAATTGTTCTCAAATGCAATCATTTTGTCATCATTTGACATCACTAATGCTCACAAGCAATCATCTGGCTATCATTCTATTTCATTTTCTCTCAGAACTGACCACTTAGCTATTATTTTCACATAGAACCATACTTGCAACGTCAAATGATAGTTATCAACTGACATCATTGCCATCAATTTGACATTCTGCAATTGAATTTTAAAAAGTCTAGGGAATAAAAAGCTAACATCAGTCATGGTGACCATACAATGACCCGATTGTCATAAAAATCCAACTGATTCATCTGCCATCCTAACGCAGCTAGGCCTTTATGTCTCCAGGCTCACAGAGGTGTGGTTGACTCTGAATTACTCTCTGAAATGGTCTAACAAACCATTCAATTGTCTGACTAAACAATGAATAAAATTGGCAGACCACCGGACATTGATTGGACATCAGACACAACAATGCCACAACCAGCCAAGTCAACCACACCTCTGTGTTTAGGGAGTTAGGAGTTAAACTAAAAAGTAGGGCCTCAAAGGTAGTAATCTCAGGATTGCTACCAGTGCCACGTGGTAGTCAGAGTAGGAATGACAGGATAGATAGGATGAATACGTGGCTTGAGAGATGGTGCAAGAGGGAGGGTTTCAAATTCCTGGGACATTGGGACTGGTTCTGGGGGAGGTGGGACCTGTACAAATCGGACAGTCTGCATCTGGGTGGGACCGGAACCAATGTTCTCGGGGGGGGTGTTTGCTAGTGCAGTTGGGGAGGGTTTAAACTAATGTGGCAGGGGGATGGGAACCGATGTAGGAAGTCAGTGGGGACGGAAACAAAAGGCAGGAAGGGAGAGTGTGTAAAGCATGACCAGAGAAAGCAGGGCAGAGAGCAAGGAAAGTCTACATTAAACTGCATTTATTTCAATGCAAGGGGCCTGACGGGCAAAGCGGATGAACTCAGGGCATGGATGGGCACATGGGACTGGGATATTATAGCTATGACTGAAACATGGCTAAGGGAGGGGCAGGACTGGCAGCTCAATGTTCCGGGGTACAGATGCTATAGAAAGGATAGAACAGGAGGTAAGAGAGGAGGGGGAGTGGCGTTTTTGATTAGGGAGAACATCACGGCAGTACTTAGAGGGGATATATCCGAGGGTTCGCCCACTGAGTCTATATGGGTGGAACTGAAAAATAAGAAGGGAGAGATCACCTTGATAGGACTGTACTACAGGCCCCCAAATAGTCAGCGGGAAATTGAGGAGCAAATATGTAAGGAGATTACAAATAGCTGCAAGAAAAATAGGGTGGTAATAGTAGGGGACTTTAACTTTCCCAACATTGACTGGGACAGCCATAGCATTAGGGGCTTGGATGGAGGGAAATTTGTTGAGTGTATTCAGGAGGAATTTCTCATTCAGTATGTGGATGGACCAACCAGAGAGGGGGCAAAACTTGACCTCGTCTTGGGAAATAAGGAAGGGCAAGTGACAGAAGTGTTAGTGAGGGATCACTTTGGGACAAGTGGCCATAACTCCATTAGTTTTAAGATAGCTATGGAGAATGATAGGTCTGGCCCAAGAGTTAAAATTCTTAATTGGGGCAAGGCCAATTTTGATGGTATCAGACAGGAACTTTCAGAGGTAGATTGGGGGAGACTGTTGGCAGGCAAAGGGACGGCTGGTAAATGGGAGGCTTTTAAAAATGTGTTAACCAGGGTTCAGGGTAAGCACATTCCCTTTAGAGTGAAGGGCAAGGCTGGTAGAAGTAGGGAACCCTGGATGACTCGAGATATTGAGACTCTGGTCAAAAAGAAGAAGGAGGCATATGACGTACATAAACAACTGGGATCAAGTGGATCCCTTGAAGAGTATAGAGATTGTCGAAATAGAGTTAAGAGGGAAATCAGGAGGGCAAAAAGGGGACATGAAATTGCTTTGGCAAATAATGCAAAGGAGAATCCAAAGAGATTCTACAGATACATAAAGGGGAAAAGAGTAACTAGGGACAGAGTAGGGCCTCTTAAGGATCAACAAGGACATCTATGTGCAGAGCCACAAGAGTTGGGTGAGATCCTGAATGAATATTTCTCATCGGTATTCACGGTGGAGAAAGGCATGGATGTTAGGAAACTAAGGGAAATAAATAGTGATGTCTTGAGAAGTGTGCATATTACAGAGGAGGAGGTGCTGGAAGTCTTAAAGCGCATCAAGGTAGATAAATCCCCGGGACCTGATTAAATGTATCCCAGGATGTTGTGGGAGGCTAGGGAGGAAATTGCGGGTCCCCTAACAGAGATATTTGAATCATCGGCAGCCACAGGTGAGGTGCCTGAAGATTGGAGAGTGGCGAATGTTGTACCCTTGTTTAAGAAGGGCAGCAGGGAAAAGCCTGGGAACTACAGACCGGTGAGCCTAACGTCTGTAGTAGGTAAGTTGCTAGAAGGTATTCTGAGAGACAGGATCTACAAGCATTTAGAGAGGCAAGGACTGATTTGGGGCAGTCAGCATGGCTTTGTGCGTGGAAAATCATGTCTCACAAATTTGATTGAGTTTTTTGAGGGGGTGACCAAGAAGGTAGATGAGGGCAGTGCAGTAGACGTTGTCTACATGGACTTTAGCAAAGCCTTTGACAAGGTACCGCATGGTAGGTTGTTGCAGAAGGTTAAAGCTCACGGGATCCAGGGTGAGGTTGCCAATTGGATTCAAAATTGGCTGGACGACAGAAGACAGAGGGTGGTTGTAGAGGGTTGTTTTTCAAACTGGAGGCCTGTGGCCAGTGGTGTGCCTCAGGGATCGGTGCTGGGTCCACTGTTATTTGTGATTTATATTAATAATTTGGATGAGAATTTAGGAGGCATGGTTAGTTTGCAGATGACACCAAGATTGGTGGCACAGTGGATAGTGAAGAAGGTTATCTAGGATTGCAACAGGATCTTGATCAATTAGGCCAGTGGGCCGACGATTGGCAGATGGAGTTTAATTTAGATAAATGTGAGGTGATGCATTTTGGCAGATCGAATCAGGCCAGGACTTACTCAGTTAATGGTATGGCGTTGGGGAGAGTTATAGAACAAAGAGATCTAGGAGTACAGGTTCATAGCTCCTTGAAGGTGGAGTCGCAGGTGGACAGGGTGGTGAAGAAGGCATTCGGCATGCTTGGTTTCATTGGTCAGAACATTGAATACAGGAGTTGGGACGTCTTGTTGAAGTTGTACAAGACATTGGTACGGCCACACTTGGAATACTGTGTGCAGTTCTGGTCACCCTATTATAGAAAGGATATTATTAAACTAGAAAGAGTGCAGAAAAGATTTACTAGGATGTTACCGGGACTTGATGGTTCGAGTTATAAGGAGAGGCTGGATAGACTGGGACTTTTTTCCCTGGAGCGTAGGAGGCTTAGGGGTGAACTTATAGAGGTCTATAAAATAATGAGGGGCATAGATAAGGTAGATAGTCAACATCTTTTCCCAAAGGTAGGGGTGTCTAAAACGAGAGGGCATAGGTTTAAGGTGAGAGGGGAGAGATTCAGAAGGGCCCAGAGGGGCAATTTCTTCACTCAGAGGGTAGTGAGTGGCTGGAATGTGCTGCCAGAGGTAGTAGTAGAGGCAGGTACAATTGTGTCTTTTAAAAAGCATTTAGATAGTTACATGGGTAAGACGGGTATAGAGGGTTATGGGCCAAGTGCGGGCAACTGGGACTAGCTTAATGGTAAAAACTGGGCGGCATGGACTGGTTGGGCCGAAGGGCCTGTTTCCATGCTGTAAACTTCTATGACTTCTATGATTCTATGATTCTAACCCTGCAAAGTCTTCCTCACTAACGTCCAGGGAATTCAAAATCTGCCAAAATGAGCAAACTTTCTTATCGATTAGTTCAGCAGAGACATGACATTATCATGTTTACAAAATCATCTCCTTCAGCTTCTGTCCCAGGCTCATCAATCACCATACCTGAGTTTATCCTGTCCTACTGGCAGGGCACACCCACCAGAGATGGCGGGACACCACTACTGACCCAGTTGGCCAAGTCCTGAAAGACCTATCTGCTAGGCTGGACCTGCCACAGATGTTGATAAAATTAACATGAGGAAATAATTGAATGTACTTGGCCTTGTTCTTACCAATCCACCTGTTGCAGAAGCATCCATCCATAACAATATTAGGAGAGGTGACCATTGCACAGTCCTCATGGAAATTAAGGATCATGTCATGTAACACAACCACCATGCTGAAATGGATAGATTCAGAACACATCTAGAATTTCAAACTGGGCATCAGTGAGGTACTGTGGGCCATCAGGAGCAGCAGGATTGTATTCCCACCACCACCTGTACCTCATGACCCTGCATATCTCTCACTCTGCAACACCTTCAAGCCTGGAGACCCACACTGGTTCAAGAAGGATGCAGGAAAGCAGGCTCGGTGCAGAATCAGGCATCGATAAAAATGAAGTGGCAATCTGTTGAAGCTACAACACAGGACTGCTGAATACCAGAAGCAGCATATAGATGGAGCTAAGCGATCGCACAGACAATGAATCAGATGAAAGATTTTCAGTCCTGCCACGTCGAGTCATGAATTAAACAACTAACTGGAGAAGGAGCTCCCCAAATATCCCCATCCTCAATGACATTTGCAAGCATCTTCAGACAGAAGTGGCGATTGAATGACGTATCATGGCCTCCTCGTGTGGTCCTTACCATGACGTGGAACATGTTGTACACAAATAATAATAATAATAATCATTTTATTGTCACAAGTCGGCTTGCATTAACACTGCAATGAAGTTACTGTGAAAAGGTGGTGGAATGAGAGATGATCAATGATTTGAAAAGGAAATTGGATGGGTGCTTGAGGGAAATTAACCCGTGGGGCGAAGGGGATAGAACACAACCAAGACTGTAGGATTATTCTACAGAGAGTTGGCTCGGACTTGGTGGGCTGAATGGCCTCCTTCAGTGCCATAATAACTCTTTAACTCTATGATTCGTTTAGGAGAGAGTTTAACCACCTCCACATGACATTCAATGGCTTTGCCATCACCTAATCTCCCACCATCAGCATTCTGAAGGTTACCATTAATCAGAAAATTAACTGAACCAGCCACACAAATGCTGCAACTGCAAAAGCAGTGCAGAAGATGGGAGTGCTTGGAAAGACACAAGTCAGGAGTGTGATCGAATACTTCCCATTTGCCTGGATGAGTGCAGCTCCAACAACACTCAGTTCACTTGATTGGCATTCAACCATCACTATAAACATTCAGTCCCTCCATCACTAGCATACAGCCGCAGCATTGGGCAGTGATATACCCTCAATTATGACACGAGAGAGTGTACTCGTAAAACAAAGGCTTTAATAAACAGAGAACTTCGTCAGCCGGAGAGATGAGTGCTCACTGAGCGCCGCCCACAGGAAGTCACCTTATATCCGGCCCCTGGGAGGTGGAGACGGAGGCGGAGTCCCCCGGGGTTCCAAACCCGGTCTTAAAGGGACATTACATGCATGATCTTAAAGGCACATTACCAATTCATCACATTCACCCCCTGTTTAAGAAAAACACACAGTCCGTCGGGGGTGAAGTGGGATTACGTGTCCATTCTCTTTGGAGGCCTGATCCTTGTCGACCTTCTCAGCTCGGGCAGTGGTGCGGCGGACACGGACGTCTTCGATGAGGGTACATCCGGGAGCACGGTGGTCGGAGCTTTTGTGCGGTGCGGAGTAGGGGGTTGGGGAGTAGGGAGGGTAGCTGGGGGTGGCGGTGACATCGCAGGCGTGGAGGAAGGCGCGGGGGGGGCACGGTTGGTTGCGACAGGCGGTGTGGGGGTGCAAGGGAGAACATTGGCGAGGGGGGGAGCGTCAGTAGGGGAACCAGCGGGTGCCAGATCCCGCAGGGAAACCGTAACCTGCCGTCCGTCCGAGTGCGCGACGTAGGCGTACTGGGGGTTTGCATATAGCAGCTGGACCCTCTCAACCAGAGGGTCTGTCTTATGGCTCCTCACGTGCCTCCGGAGAAGGACAGGTCCCGGAGTTGTCAGCCAAGGTGGAAGCAAGACCCCGGAGGTGGACTTCCTGGGGAAGACAAACGAGCGATTGGGTCTCGTTCGTGGCCGTGCAGAGGAGCGACCTGATGGGGTGGAGTGCGTCGGGTAGGACCTCCTGCCAGCGGGTGGATGGGAGACTTCTCGACCATAGTGTCATAATATACACCAGTATATCATGGTGCAGACGCACACACACACTGATGGACATGCAGTGGGACCAATCAGCATACACAACACCGCAGCCAATCACCAGTGAGAGCACACACACTATAAAGACAGGGGACAGGAGAGTACCCGCTCAGTCTAGTAGCAGCCAACTCGGAGCACAGAGCTCACAGCCTGCAACACAGACATTCACCATGTGCTGAGTGCATCACCTAGTTAGGACTAGGCAAGGGTCAACAGTTAAAGCTGGTATTGCATTTACCCACAGTTCAAGTATGTTAATATGGTTAACCTTATAATAAAATAGAGTTGCACCATTTCCAGTGTTGGTGACCTGTTTGTGATCCAGAACACCCAACACATCATGGTACAAGGAGTTGTTGCATACTAGCACTTCTGAGACCCACCTGCAACGAATCAGCATTCCGGCATCCTGAAGTATGGAGAACATCAACCCGCCGCCGCCGCTCCCACATCGCCGGCACCTCAGCATACAGTGACAACCAGCAACGATACCCAGGCAAGATGTTCAAGATCCGGGTTCCGCAGCAGCTCCAGTGCCAAGGCGATCTCCTCGAAAACTGGTGGGCATTCCGGCAAAAGTTTGAAATCTTCCTGCTGGCAGCCGAACTAGAAGACGTGGCCGATCCTGAAAAAAACAGAGCTTCTCCTCACCACCGCCGGCACCAGGGCAGAAGAAATCTTTTAAAAATTCAAATTCTCCAAGGGGCAAAACAGGAGCGACTTCCAGGCAGTCCTGGACAAATTCGGCAAATACTGTGAGGAAAACACACTCCAACCAGCAAGGAAAGGTAAGAGAAGTGCCAGTACTCACCTCGAGGCCAAAATCCCAGAGCAGAGAACGATTTTGGTCGGCGGCCATCATTCTAAAGGGACTGCACTTGCGCAGTTGTGCGACGCCGCACATACGCAATTACGAAAACGGCCATCAGTAAAGGAACCGCGATCTGCGCATGTGCAAACGCCTCCTACATGCTACATCACGCGCGTCATGATGTCAGAGGCCCCGGACCACATCCATTTAAAGGGGAAACGTCCCAAATCAAAGAAGAAACCTTTTAAAGCTGTAAAACAACCTTCCTTCACCTGGAATGACAGCACAATGCCTCAAATTGAACCAGGAAAAGAAATAAACCGCCGAAGAACCCTGCAACAAGCAGTTATCTACCCCCAAACCGAGTCCGATTCCGACTTCCCGCAGACCAGTGACACCGAGGACCCGAGGGAGCCTTTTCGAGTCGCTGTTATAACAAAGAACAGACTGTCCCCGAATCAAAACCACCAGCCGCTGTCGGAAAACAGCATTGATCCAGACGACGAGTGGTGTGCCACCCTGACGGTCAACCGATCCCAGATACTATTCCGCCTGGACACTGGTGCTTCCGCTAATCTCCTAGCGTTGTCAGACTTTCAGACACTTGGGGTTAAACCAACCATTCTTCCGTTGACCTGCCAACTAGTGGACTACAATGGCAACGTCATTCCTGCTACCGGTTCATGCCACCTCGAAGTGACGCACAACTCGCGAAAAGCCATCCTTCCCTTCGAGATCGTGGGCTCCTCGAAGGACTCTGCTAGGCGCACAGGCGCGCAAATTCCTAAACCTCGTTCAACGAGTACACTCTCTCTCTCCAGAGGACACGTCTTCCAGTATGGGGACTTCAGGGCGCAACTCAATGCCATCATCGACCAGCACCGCGACGTTTTCGAAAGCATGGGCACGCTTCCATACACTTACAAAATCCTGCTCAAACAAGACGCCACGCCTGTGGTTCATGCACCTCGCAGAGTCCCAGCACCCCTCAAGGACCACCTCAAGCAGCAGCTGCAGGACCTCCAGGACCAAGGAGTGATCTCCAGAGTGACGGAACCAACCGACTGGGTCAGTTCCATGGTGTGCGTAAAGAAGCCTTCCGGCGAGCTCCGGATCTGCAATGACCCAAAGGATCTGAATCGCAACATAATGAGGGAGCATTACCCTATCCCCAAGCGCGAGGAGATCACATGCGAGATGGCTCGGGCCAACATCTTCACCAAACTTGACGCCTCGAAAGGATTCTGGCAAATTCAACTAGACAGGTCCAGCAGAAAGCTGTGTACCTTTAATACCCCGTTTGGCAGATACTGCTACAACAGAATGCCGATTGGGATTATATCGGCATCAGAAGTATTCCACCGGATCATGAAGCAAATAATGGAGGGCATTGAGGGTGTGCGCATCTATGTTGACGACATCATCATTTGGTCCACCACCCCGCAGGAGCATATCAGTCGCCTCCAGCGCGTTTTCAAACGAATACGGGACCAAAGCCTTCGCCTCAACAGAGCCAAATCTTCCTTCGGTCAGACGGAACTGAAGTTCCTAGGGGACCACATCTCCCGGTTGGGTGTGCGGTCGGATGCGGACAAGGTGGCAGCCATCACGGCCATGCAGAAGCCAGCGGATAAGAAGGCGGTCCTCCGATTTTTGGGCATGGTCAACTTCCTGGGGAAGTCCATCCCCAACCTCGCCTCCCATACCACAGCTCTCCGGAACATGGTCAGGAAGACGACAGACTTCCAATGGCTTCCCGCCCACGGGCGCGAATGGGAGGAGCTTAAGACCAAGCTTACCACGGCCCCGGTATTGGCATTTTTTGATCCCACGAAGGAAACAAAAATTTCAACGGATGCCAGCCAATCCAGCATTGGGGCAGTGCTCCTGCAACGCGATGAGGCCTCATCATGGGCCCCCGTTGCATATGCGTCACGTGCCATGACCCCCACGGAACAGCGCTACACGCAGATCGAAAAGGAGTGCCTGTGCCTGTTGACTGGGGTCGACAAATTTCATGATTGCGAGTACGGCCTCCCCCAATTCACTGCCGAGACCATCCATCGCCCGCTGGTCAACATTATACAAAAAGACCTGAATGATATGACCCCTCGCCTCCAGCGCATTCTGCTCAAACTCTGGCGGTAGGATTTCCAGCTCCTATACACTCCGGGCAAGGACCTGATCATAGCCAACGCTCTGTCCAGGGCAGTCAACACCCCATGTGACCCAGAGAGGTTCGTCTGCCAGGTTGACGCCCATGTGGCCTTCACGGCCTCCAATCTGCCGGCCATGGATGAACGCCTTATCCACATTCGCCGCGAGACTGCGGCTGACCCCATACTACAGCGTGTCATGCGCCACATGACGGACGGGTGGCTCAAGGGCCAATGCCCGCAGTTCTACAATATCAGAGGCGATCTGGCAGTAGTCGATGGTGTCCCCCTGAAGCTGGACCGCATCGTGATCCCGCCCAGCATGCGCCAGCTAGTATTGGAACAGCTACACGAGGGCGTCCTTGGCGTGGAGAAGTGCCAATGGAGGGCCCTAGAGGCTGTGTACTGGCCTGGCATCAATGAGGACATCGCCAACACAGTGCTCAACTGCCCCACCTGTCAGCGGTTCCAGCCGGCCCAACCACGTGAGACCCTACAGCCCCATGAGTTGGTCACGTCCCCTTGGCCGAAGGTAGGTGTTGACCTGTTCCATGCGCTCGGCAGGGACTATGTTCTGATTGTAGACTATTTTTCGAACTACCCGGAGGTCGTACGCCTGCACGACATCACATCATCGGCGGTCATCCGTGCCTGCAAGGAGACCTTTGCTCGTCACGGCATCCCACTCACTGTGATGTCGGACAATGGCCCCTGCTTCGCAAGCCAGGAATGGTCCAACTTTGCCAGCAGGTACAACTTTGTGCATGTGACATCCAGTCCCCTGTCCCCCCAATCCAATGGCAAAGCGTAAATGGGCGTCCACATCGTCAAACGGCTCCTCTGCAAGGCTGCCGATGCAGTATCCGACTTCTACCTCGCCCTGCTGGCCTATCGCTCGGCCCCACTATCCACTGGCCTGTCGCCAGCCCAGCTGCTCATGGGTCGCACCCTCAGGACCACGGTGCCGTCCATTCACGTCCCAGACCTCGACCACGTTCCGGTCCTTCAGCGGATGCAACAGTCTCGCGCATAACACAAGGCGGCGCATGACGCTTGGGCGACTGATCTCCCTGCTCTGGCGCCGGATGACAACGTCCGCATCCATCTTCCGGAGGGTGGCTGGTCTGCAACTGCTGTGGTTCTTCGGCAGGTGTCTCCCCGCTTGTTCCTGGTTCGTCTACCAGATGGTTCCATTCGCCGCCGCAATTGCCGTGCCCTTCGTCTCGTTCCACGCTCGCTATGTGATCCTCCACCGGTGCCACGCCCTCCTGTTGTCCCCAACCTGGACTATGTGGAGATTCCAAATACTCTGCATCCTCCTCACTCTGCCGTGGCGCAGCCCGTTCCTCAGCCGGTGGCTCCTGACCCACCCTTGAGGAGGTCAACCAGAATTCGTCGCCCACCTCAGAGACTTGACTTATGAGTTTTACGATATTGGACTCTTTGATCTGTTCTGTTATCCTGTTTCATCGTTCCAGTAGTTTGTATATAATGTTCATTTCGTTGTTGGCGTGGCACCCTATTTGTCGGCACCAGGCACCTTCCCGTGTAAATAGATTAGCCTCATGTACATAGTCATGTAAATAACACGCACACACCTAGTCAGGTACATTCACTACACAATATTTATTGTCACGCAGGCACATATTCTTTATATAAAAGGGGGGATGTCATAATATACACCAGTATTTTATGGTGCAGACACACATACACACACACACTGATGGACATGCAGTGGGACCAATCAGCATACACAACACCGCAGCCAATCACCAGTGAGAGCACATGCACTATAAAGACAGGGGATAGGAGAGTGCCCGCTCATTCTAGTAGCAGCCAACTCGGAGCACAGAGCTCACAGTCTGCAACACAGACATTCACCATGTGCTGAGTGCATCACCTGGTTAGGACTAGGCAAGGGTCAACAGTTAAAGCTGGTACTGCATTTACCCACAGTTCAAGTATGTTAATACAGTTAACCTTATAATAAAATAGAGTTGCACCACTTCCAGTGTTGGTGACCTGTTTGTGATCCAGAACACCTAACACATCACGTAGGGCCAAAAGGATGGCCTTCCAACCTGTCACGTTCTCCCTCTCCACCTGCCTGTTTCCCCGCGGGTTGTAGCTGCTCGTTCTGCTTGAGGCGATACCCTTGCTGAACAGGTACTCTTGCAGCTCATCGCTCATGAACGATGTACCCCGGTCGCTGTGGAGATAAGCGGGGAAACCGAACAGGGTGAAGATGCTATGCAGTGCCTTTATAACGGTGGCCGAGGTCATGTTGGGGCAGGGGACAGCGAATGGGAAGTGGGAGAACTCGTCAATGACGGTTAAAAAATAGGTTTGCGGTTGGTGGACGGGAGGGGCCCTTTGAAGTCCATGCTTAGTCGCTCAAAGGCCTTTACCAGGCGAGCCTTGCCTGGTCGATAGAAGTGCGGTTTGCGCTCTGTGCAGATTTGGCATGCCTTGGTCATTGCCCTGACCTCCTTGGTGGAGTAGGGTAGGTTGCGGGACTTAAGAAAAAGGGCGAGCCTGGTGACCCCCGGGTGACAGAGGTTGTTGTGGATAGCCCGCAGGCGAGCCTTCTGCGCGTTGGCGCATGTGCTGCGGGACAGGGCATCTGGGGACACGTTGAGCTTCCCTGGTCGATACTTAATATCGTACGTGTAGGTGGTGAGCTCGATTCTCCACCTCAAGATCTTGTCATTTTTGATCTTGCCCCGCTGCACGTTATTGAACATGAAGGCGACCGACCATTGGTCAGTGACGAGGGTGAACCTCCTATCGGCTAGGTAGTGCCTCCAGTGCCGCACGGCCTCCACAATAGCTTTTGCCTCCTTCTCGACTGCAGAGTGCCGGATCTCGGAGGCGTTGAGGGTTCGGAAAAAGAATGCTACTGGCCTGCCTGCCTGGTTGAGGGTAGAAGCCAGGGCGATGTCTGACGCTTCGCTCTCGACCTGAAAAGGGATGGTTTTGTCCACTGCGTGCATAGCGACCTTGATGATGTCGGCCTTGATACGGCTGAAGGCCAACCACGAAAAATCGTAGTCTTTATGAGTGGGCGGGCTTTGTCCACGTATTTGGGGACCCACTGGGCATAATAGGAGAAAAGCCCCAAGCACCATTTAAGGGCCTTGAGACTATGGGGTAGGGGGAGTTCCTTGAGGGGGCGCATGCGATCGGGGTCGGGCCTAGGACCCTACTTTCCACGACATAGCCGAGGATGGCTAGTCGGGTTGTGTGGAAAACACATTTTTCTTTGTTGTAGGTCAGGTTGAGGGCCCGGGTGGTCTGGAGGAACTTTTCAAGGTTTGTATCATGGTCCTGCTGATCATGGCCGCAGATGGTGACATTGTCCAAGTACGGGTAAATAGCCCGCAGCCCGTACTGATCCACCATTTGGTCCATCGTCCTCTGGAAGACGGAGACCCCATTAGTAACGCCGAATGGGACCCTAAGGAAGTGGAAAAGTCAGCTGGCTGCTTCAAAAGAAGTATAGAGGCGGTCTTCCGGACGGATAGGGAGCTGGTGGTAGGCAGCTTTCAGGTCGACCGTGGAGAATACCCGGTATTGCGCGATCCGGTTGACCATCTCTGTTGTGCGGGGGAGGGGGTACGTATCGAGCTGCGTGAAGCAGTTTATGGTCTGGCTGTAATCCATGACCATCCGTTTCTTTTCCCCAGACCGGACTACCACCACTTGTGCCCTCCAGGGGCTGTTGCTAGCCTCGATGACCCCCTCTTTCAGTAAACGCTGGACCTCTGACTTGATGAAAGTCATATCTTAGGCACTGTACCGCCGGCTCCTGGTGGCGACGGGCTGACAGTCGGGGTGAGGTTCGCGAATAGTGAGGAGGGTGCAAATTTCAGTGTTGCGAGGCTGCATACCGTGAGGGGGGGCAAGGGTCCGCCGAACCTCAGGGTCAGGCTTCGGTGGCTACATTGGAAATCCAGGCCGAGCAGCAGGGGGGCGCAGAGGTGAGGGAGGATGTACAGCTTAAAACGGGCATATTCAGCTCCCTGGGGATCGCGAGATTCGCAATAAGTACCCCTTGATTTGGACCGAATGGGACCCAGAGACGAGGGCAATGGTTTGGGATGCGGGATAGGTGCGCAGGGAGCAGCGCCTTACCGTTTCTGGGTGCACAAAACTCTCCGTGCTCCCGGAGTCAAAAAGGCAGGGAGTGTCGCGCCCATTAATCTGGACGAGCATCATGGAGTTCCGCAAGTGCTTTGGCCGCGACTTGTCGAGGGTGATTGCTCCCAGCTGTGGATAGTCTGAGTCATCTGCCGAGTCGGAGTCACAAAATGGCCGCCCCCGTCGGTCGCACGTGTCAGATTTAGAAGATGGTCTGGGCGGGTCGCCGCGCGGCACAGGCCCGTGGCGTGGCCGAGTCTGGGGAAGGCCGAGAGGGGCTCGCAGAGTCCGCGGGATACGTGCCAAAGTTCTGGTAGGCCACCTCCAGAGAGGTGGCGAGCGTTACCGTTTCCCAGGAGTTGCTGCCTAATATAGTTCGATTGGATTCCAGACACATAGGCGTCGCGGATGTGTAGGTTCATGTGGACCTCCGCGGTCACATCTTGATGGTCACGGTTTCTAGCGAGCATGGTGAGCTTTTCCACGTACTCGTCCAGCGATTCCCCTGAGCGCTGCCGGCGAGTAGAGAGCAGATGCCGTGCATGTACCTCATTGATGGGTTTTACGAAACGCTTCCTCAGAATCTCGATCGCCGCGCTGTAGTTGGCCGCCTTCTCGATCAGGCCGGAGATTCTGTGGCTCACCCGGGCGTGGAGTAGGCGCAGCTTGCGAGGCTCGGTGACGGGGTCTGCCGAGGAGTCCAGGTAGGCCTCAAAACACCGAAGCCAATGTTCAAAAGATTCTTTGACTTCCGGCGTACATGCGTCCAGGTCGAGCTTTTCTGGCTTGAGACCTCTGTCCATCCTATCGTAATCTGTATATTAAATTGATATACCCTCAATTATGACACGAGAGAGTGTACTCGTAAAATGAAGGCTTTAATAAACAGAGAACTTCGCCAGCCGGAGAGATGAGTGCTCACTGAGCGCCGCCCACAGGACGTCACCTTATATCCGGCCCCTGGGAGGTGGAGCCGGAGGCGGAGTCCCCCGGGGGTTCCAAACCCGGTCTTAAAGGGACATTACATGCATGATCTTAAAGGCACATTACCCATTCATCACAGACAGCATCTAGCAGATCCTCAGGTTAAACCACCATCAGTCAGCTCTCCCCCTCCAAGGAGAAAGCAGCCTATGGTCATCTGGGACTATTGTGACTTTACATTTTTACACATTGCTGCCACTGTTCGTCAGGTGGAAGAATTAAACATTTGTGGAAGGGGTAGCAATCAAACAGATGCTTTGTCCTGGATAGTGTCAAGCTTCTTGGGTATTGCTGGACCTGTACTCATCCAGGAAGAGTATTCCATTACACTCCTGACTTGTGCCTTGTAGATGGTGGACAGACTTTGGGGAGTCAGGAGGTAAGTTACCCGCTACAGTATTCCTATCCTTTGACCTGCTCTGGTAGCCACAGTATTTATATGGCTAGTCCAGTTCGGTTTCTGGTTAATGGTAACCCCCCAGGATGTTGATAGTAGGGGATTCAGTGATGGTTATTCCATTGAATGTCAATGGGCGATGGTTAGATCACCTCTTGGTGGATTGTTAGAGATGGTTATTGCCTGGCATTTGTGTGACGCAAACGTTACTTGCCACTTGTCAACCCAAGCCTGGATATTGTCCAGGTCTTACTGCATTTGGATATGGACTGCTTCAATATCTGAGGAGTTGCGAATGATACTGAACATTCTGCAGTCATCAGTGAACATACCCAGTTCTGACCTTTTGATGGAAGGCAGGTCATTGATGAAGCAACTTAAGGAGCAACACAGTGGCGCAGTGGTTAGCACTGCTGCCTCACGTCGCCGAGGTCCCAGGTTTGATCCCGGCCCTGGGTCACTGTGTTTGTGGATTTTGCACATTCTCCCCATGTTTGCTTGGGTTTTGCTCCCACAACCCAAAGATGTGCAGGATAGGTGGATTAGCCACGTTAAATTGCTCCTTAATTGGAAAAATTTATTGGGTACTCTAAATTTATTTTAAAATGATGAAGCAACTGAAAATGGTTGGGCCGAGGACGCTACCCCGAGGAACTCCTGCAGTGATGTACTGGAACTGAGATGATTGATCTCATCCATCTTCCTTTGTGCTAGGCATGACTCCAACCAACCAGCAGACAGATTTCCCCCTGATTCCTATTGATTCCAGTTTTGCTAGGGTTCCTTGATGCCATACTTGATCAAATGTTGCCTTGATGTCAAGGGCAGTGACTCTCACCTCACATCTGGCATTCAGTTCTTTTGTTCATGTTTGAACCAAAGTTGTAATGAGGTCAAGAGCTGAGTGGAACCCTGGTGGAACCCAAACTTTGCATCCGTGAGCAGGTTATTGCTGAGAAAGTGCCGATTGATAGCGTTATTGATTACCCCTTCCATCACTTTACTGATATTCGCGAGTAGACTGATGGGGTGGTAATCAGCCCGGCTGGATTTGTCCTGTTCCTTATGCACAGGACATACCTGGGCAATTTTCTACATTGCCTGGTAGATGCCAGTGTTATAGCTGTATGGGAACAGCTTGGCAAGGGTTGCAGCAAGTTCTGGAGCACAAGTCTTCAGTACTATTGCCGGCATATTGTCAGGGCCCATAGCCTTTGTAATGTCCAGTGCCTTCAGCCATTTATTGATATCATGTGGAGTGAATTGAATTAACTGAAGATTGACATCTGTGATACTGGGGACCTGCGGAGGAGATCGAGATCGATCAGCCACTCGGAACATCTAGCCGAAGATTGTTCCGAATGCTTCAGCCTTATATTTTGCACTGATGTGCTGGGTTCCTCCTTCATTGAGGATGGGACTATTTGTGGAGCCTCCTCCTCCAGTGAGTTGTTTAATTGTCCATCACCATTCACAACTGGATGTGGCAGGACTGCAGAGCTTAGATCTGATCCGTTGGTTGTGGAATTTCTTAGCTCTGTCTAATACTTGTTGCTTATGCTGTTTGGCACACAAGTAGTCCTGTGTTGTAGCTTCAGCAGGTTGACACCTCATTTTTGGGATGGCTGGTATTGTTCCTGGCACGCCCTCCTGCACTCTTCATTGAACCAGGCTGGATCCCCAGGCTTGGTGGTAATGGAAGAGTGGGGGATATGCTGGGCCGTGAGGTTACAGATCGTGATTGAATACAATTTTGCTGCTGATGGTACACAGCACTTCATGGATGCCCAGTTTTGAGCTTCTGGATCTGTCCCAAGTCTTTCCCATTTAGCTCGGTAGTAGTGCCACACAACACGATAGAGGCTATCCTCAATGTGAAGACAGTACTTTGTCTCCGCAAGGACTGTGTTGTAGCATACCGATACTGTCATGGACAGAAGCATCTGTGGCAAGCAGGTTGACAAGAATGAGGTTACGCATGTTTTTCCCCAAGTGGGAGGAAGTGTTGGGAGAGGGTATGGAGGAGGGGTTCTGGTGTGAGGTGCTCCGGAGGGTGAACGCCTCCACCTCGTGTGCGAGGTTGGGGCTGATACAGCTGAAGGTGGTGTATAGAACGCACCTTACAAGGGCGAGGATGAGCCGGCTCTTTGAGGGGGTAGAAGATGTGTGTGAAAGTTGTGGGGGAGGCCCCGCAAACCACGTTCATATGTTTTGGTCCTGTCCAAAGATGGAGGATTACTGGAAGGACGTGTTTAGGGTATCTCTAAAGTGGTGTACATGAAACTGGACCCGGGCCCTCGGGAGGCCATATTCAGGGTGTCGGACCAACCAGGATTGGAAACGGGCGCGGAGGCAGGTGTTGTAGCCTTCGCCTCGTTGATCGCCCGAAGGCGGATCCTGTTAGGGTGGAGATCACCTCTCCACCCTGTGCCCTGGCGTGGCGGGGGGGGGGCCTGCTGGAATTCTTAATGCTTGAAAAGGTCAAATTTGAACTGAGGGGAAGGATGGAGGGGTTCTACAATTCATGGGTGTTATTCATTATGCACTTTCGAGAATTGGATCACATCGAACATTAGGGGGGTTGGGGGCTGGGAAGATTGGGAGGAGGGGGGCTATATGTGTTAATGGTGACGATGGGTGATTCCTAATTCCTATTTGTCATTTATGTAGGTTAACATGCGGGCCAATGTCTGGGGTTTGGTGGGAGGATGGGATCTTTGTTATCAATATGGGGATTGACATTACATTCATTACTGATTATTGTTGGGTGTAAAGTTGGGAGAAAATGTGAAAAAGGAGGAGAATCAAAAAAATGTATTTTTAAAGTATGTTTTTCCCCTTGTTGTTTCCCTTA
This sequence comes from Scyliorhinus torazame, assembly GCF_047496885.1. Lineage (NCBI taxonomy): Eukaryota > Metazoa > Chordata > Chondrichthyes > Carcharhiniformes > Scyliorhinidae > Scyliorhinus > Scyliorhinus torazame. The sequence goes on along the minus strand of NC_092721.1, from coordinate 168,430,938 downwards.
CCGCCTGTTGCATTCCCAGTCTAACACCCGGTTTGTGGTGGTGCTACCGAGCCACCCTTGGTGATGGACATTGATGGACATTGAAGTCCCCCACCCAGAGTACATTCTGTGCCCTTGCCTCCCTCAGTGCTTCCCACGAGTGGTGTACAACATGGAGAAGTACTAATTCTTCAGCGGAGGGCAGGCAGTACGTGGTAATCAGCAGCTGCTTTCCTTACCCATGTTTGACCTGGTTCTATGAGACTTCATGAAATTTAAAAATCTTCTTGACTTGAAGATTAAAAATTTGCAGGGCAATGGGGGGGGGGAGAGAATAAACAGGGGGAGTGGGACTAATTGGATAGCTCTTAAAAAGAGCCAACTGAACATCCTCCTTTATGTGTTGTAAGATCGTAAGATTCTATGAATCTGTTAGACTGCACAGAGACTGAACTGGATACCAACCCAAATCCTGTCCCTTCATGTTTGCTCCATATCTGCCGGCTGCATTCAGAGCACAAATTTTGAGGACAAACAACTCCAAGATAGTAGATGGAGAATGTTACGGAAAAAAGTTATAAAAAAGATATAATCACTCAGCCGTTTAAATTAGTAAATCTGACATGCAGACAAGGATGGGGGAGAATGGGGGGCGGTGGGGGGGAGCGCAGTTCAGTTTTCACACAGTCTAAATATCGTGTGAGCTGGCCTTAGCTAGAGAGTTTGTTAGAGAGCAATCTGCCTCCCTAACCACAGTTTCCTTGACTGAGGTCAGCAAACACAACACAGATGAGAGATCAAAACCATCCATTGGCATCAACATGTGTGGTTCCCAGTTAGAGCAGAGCTGGGTTTGACGTTGATATCTCTGCAGCTGAGTCACCTGCTAACACTTGTTGTTGCATATGAGAAACATGGCCAATTGTGCGAGGTACGAGGTAGTGCCCCATGACACAACAATGTATAATGTAAGAAGTATTATTTGCCATAAATAACTTTCATATCCATTAATGCTAATGAATGTGATTATGTAGTATAATCCTGTTGGCTCGCTGTCAAAGTTGCTCTATTTTTACTGCCTGGTAGATTTGACAACAATACAGATGAAAATTATCTGAAGTTGCAATCACAACTTTAGTTGCATTGGACATGCTTGAATTTCAAGCAAAGTCATCATGATCATTTTGCCAGTTTGTCTGTGGGTCTTTCACAGCTGCCCTACCAAACTGATCTTTACCTGAATTCCTTTTGGCCGCCTTATCTCTAATATACACTTACCTAACAAAAATTGAAAGTACCAATGATCCCACTATCTGCAGCCTTTTGGGGACAGGATTCCCAATTTCTGTTACCCTTTGTGGGAAAATGTGCTCCATGATTTCTCTCCTGTATGGGCCTAGCTCTCACTCTAAGATTATTCATTCTTCATTTCCCCACCAGAGGAAACAGTTACTCTGAATCTATTCAATCATAGAATCACAGTGCAGAAGGAGGCCAGTCGGCCCATCGGGTCTACACCAGCCCTTGAAAGAATATTTTTAATGTTTTAAACACGTTGTTTGGGCCACCCTCCATTTTATACACTCAAGAGAAAATGAGGCGAGTTTATGTAGCCTGCCCTCATAAATTTTTTTTTTTTAACCCTGGCTTTATTCTGGTGAATCAGCACCGCACTCTCTCCAAGGCCAATATATCCTTCCTGGGATGCTGATGATAATTGTCAGTTTTCAATTTTGTTCACTGACAGTGACATCGATTTAAGACTTTCTCTCAAGGAGAGTCTTGATGTTTCTGACAGTACTCTTGCAGGAATAATGTCGGCTGCGGCGCTGAGGACCCCGGTTTGAATCCCGGCCCTGGTCACTGTCCGTGTGGAGTTTGCACGTTCTCCCCATGTCTGCGTGAGTTTCACCCCCACAACCCAAAGATTTGAAGGGTAGGTGGATTGGCCACGCTAAATTGCCCCTTAATTGGAAAAAAATAATAATTGGGTACTCTAAATTTATTTTTTAAAAAGGAATAATGTCGGTGCTCGCAGGTTGATCTGTCAGGGGAGGATTGAGCTTGTCCCCTCATTTTTCTTGTCTCGGCCATTTTGCAAGCTAACCACAGCCGAGCTGAGCTACCTCTTCATCAGCAGAGGGTGGCAATGCACCTTATCGCCATTCTCTCTCCACAGATGCTGTCAGACCTGCTGAGATTGTCCGTCATTTTCTGTTTTCACTTTCAACACTGTTAAGCTACAGAGCCCCCCATCTAAAGTGTAGAAGGAAACTTTGCAGCAGCATACAGGGACCGTTACCAAGTATACCTCTATGGGGTGGCACAATGGCAAAGTGGTTAGCACTGCTGCCTCACAGCTCCAGGGACCCGGGTTCAATTCCGGCCTTGGGTGACTGTCTGTGTGGAGTCTGCACTTTCTCCCTGTGTCTCCGTGGGCTTCCTTCGGGTACCCCGGTTTCCTTCCACAGTCCAAAGATGTGCAGGTTAGGTGGATTGGCCATGTTAAATTGCCCTTAGTATCCAAAATATTAGGTGGGGTTACTGGGTTACGGGGATGGGGTGGAGGCGTGGACTTAAGTGGGGTGCTCTTTCCAAGGGCTGGTGCAGACTGGATGGGCTGAATGGCCTCCTGCACTGTAAATTCTATGATTCTATGATAAACAGGGAAGAGTCAGCAGTTACAATGAGGCAACACCAATGGTGGCAACACAAAGTTTGTCCGGGAATAAATGTATCGTCAAGGATTCATTCACTGCACAAGTGTACACAAAAACTCCTTCATTGTGTAATAAGTCTGCAACCAAATAAAGAATTGACTACACAATAAATGTACAGTCAATGGTCCATTCGCCTGCACCGCCACAATGGACTGAATGGCCTCTTATCCTCTGAGATACGGCGATTGAGACTGTAAGGGATAGAAATGGTTACTTCTTGGGCTCGCAGCTTTGTCACTTCTTACTTTGCTGTGATGTCCCTGTGCACTGACCGTGTGTGTGTGCCAGTGAGTGGCACTGCTGCCTCACAGCGCCAGGAACCCGGGTTTAATTCCTGCCTTGGGTGACTGTGTGGAGTTTGCATATTCTCCCCGTGTCTGCGTGGGATTCCCCCGGGTGCTCCAGTTTCCTCCCACAGTCCAAAGATGTGCAGGTTTCGGTGGATTGTCCATGCTAAAATTGCCCCTTAGTGTCCAAAAAAAGATGTGCAGGGTAGGTTAAGGGATCATTGGGATAGGGCCGGGGTAGTGAACTTGGGTGGAGCGCTCTTTTCAGAGGGTCGGTACGCATTCCATGGATTTTGCATTGTACGGATTCTGTGACTTGCTATACCGATAAAAATGTTAAGAGACTCTCTCTGAAATTCACGTGTTCCCCTGTGAGGGGCTGGGTGGGCGGGTGGCTGGCTGTGTAGGCGGGGTTTGACTCTGGGAGTTTGTGTGTGATTGACCGCGCCGGGTTGAGCTGACAGGAACATTCATTTCTCTCTCTCTCTCTCTCAGTCTCTCGCTCTCCTCCTCGGAATGTGAGTGCAGAACATTTCCTGTCGGGATTGCGGTCGAACAGAAGCGCCACAGGACGGGGATTTACTTGGGAGGGAGGGAGAGGGTGTTGGGTGGTTACTGCTTCAGGCGTTTAGAGATCCGGGAGGCAGAGACACACAGAGAGTACAGCGATTCTTGTGGGGGCACTGGGATCACAACGGAGGCAGCCAGCCTGTCCTAGATCAAGTCCTTTCCAAAAATTCAATCTTTTCGCATCCCCGGCAGGTTTCGTGGACGATGTAAGTAACAATTAGTCAATTTCATCAACTGGGTGAATGGAAATGCCACTTTTTGCTAACGCCACGTTAAGAGTTATTTTTAATCGAGCGATTGTTAGGATAAAACATCCCAGATAAACATCTTTCAAGTTTGTATTAACTTCCTCTGCCTGGTGTGAAATTGAAAGCGGCTCAGCCGGGCGCGGGTGGGTTTCCCCCAAAACAATCGCTTCTCAGCGACTTGCTCCCGAATCATTTTCTCGACAAGCGGCGATTCCCACCCTCTGGTTTTTGTTACCAAAAAAAACTTGTATAAGGTCGCGCTCCTTAAACATTCTGCTGCTGTCAAGCTCAGAGTCCAGAGTATTTCAGACACACTTAAAGTGCGAGTGGGAACTTTAAAAAAAATAATGATAAAAATGCAATGTGATAAATTTGCTCCATTTCCTTAACAGGGTCTGTCAGAGGGGAGGAATGCAGAATGCTTAAGGATCTGCTTTGAAACCACTCCGAAGTTCAATGGGATAATTGTTGGTTGGAGGTAACCCTGCAGGAAAAGCCGCGGAAGTTGCTGGGGGGGTGGTGGAATGTCTTCCAGCTTGACCTGCGCCGGGATGCTGTGGACGCTGCTGTCCCTGCTCTGTGCTGCCGCCTCCTGCACCGGCTTCTTCATGCCCTACTGGCTGCTGGGCTCCCAGCTCGACAAGCCGGTCAGCTTCGGCGTGTTCCGCCGCTGCACCTACCCGGTGCGCCAGGAGGGCCAGCTGCAGTCCGTGGTGATGGTGGAGCAGTGCGGCAGATACGCCTCTTTCCTGGGCATCCCCAGCCTGGCTTGGAAGATCTGCTCGGTGGTGACCGGGGTGGGCTGCGGTCTCCTCCTGCTGGTGGCGCTCACCGCCCTGATGGGCTGCTGTGTTTCCGAGCTCATCTCCCGGACGGTGGGCAGGGTGGCTGGAGGCATTCAGTTCGTGGGAGGTAAGCACTGCCATCAAGTTCATTACTATAAACATATATCCATCTCCTGCTTTAACTGCATATTCAATATATGATGTATGATTGAGTTAACTACAGACTATCAGTCCATAAACTTGCTGTGAGGGCCACTAATTCTTGCGCAAACATCAGATGCACATCTATAGCAAATGCACAATGAAGCCCTCCTGATCTGTCCAGGTGATGTTCTGGATCTGAATTGCAATATCCATAATCACAATGCTAGAAACACTGGGCAGGTCAGGCAGCATTCATGGGCAGCAATAGAGTTTCTACACTTACAGATGTCCTTCCTTGCCTTCATTGGTATATTTAATTTTACTCCACAACTTTTCTCCGTTCATAAAAGTTGGTGTTGGCTCGATGAAGGAGCAATTTATCTCGTGCCACACCCTCGCCTTCTCCCCTTCACATTGTTCTTTTCCACCAAAATGATGATCCAAAGCCATCTTGAATGCCTCGTTTGATTGTGCCTCTACACGCTCTCAGGCAGCGTATTCCAGATCCTAACCACTTGCTGCGTGAATCACATTGATTCTTTTGCCAATTAACTTAAATCTGTGCCCTCTTATTTACAATTCATCCACCAAAGGAAACAGTCCCCCCCCCCCCCCCCCCCCCCACCTACTCTTTCCAGGCCCCTCATGATTTTGAATACCTCTGTCAAGCCTCCTCTCAACACCCACTTCTCCGAGAAAAACTTTCCCAATCTATCTATGCAACTAAAGGTCCGCGTCCTTGGAACCCTTCTTGTGAATCTTTTCTGCACTCCCTCTAATGCCATCTCATTGATGTTCAATTTTACTGGGTAAATTGGAAGCCCTGTTTGCCTACAACACAATAGATGTTACATTTCAAAAGTAATTCATTGATTTTAAAGTGCATTGGGATGTCGTAAAGGCATGAAAATATTTTTAAAATGCAATATCTTTTTTTGTAATACATTGGGAATAATGTTGATGTGGCAAAACCTTTGACATCCAATAGTTTCAGTCACATTTATTAAGATTGGTGGTAACTCTGCTGAAAAGCATTATGGGGTGTGAAATAGAATGGTCGAACAGAATAACAGTATTACTGAAGTTGGTTTGACGAGAGCTGGTAATGAGTCACTGATGAATAGAGGTTGACTAGGTTGGGAAGAATCCAAACTGCTTATATTGTCCTTTAGAAACTGGATGATGCCAGATCTAGAAAGCTCTGATTCCTAAAAGGTGGCAATCACCTTGCATTTTTGTTGCATTTGAAAGCAGTTTCTGTAATATCTGACTTTAATCAAAACTGAAGGAAACACAACTGTGCAATCAATAATAACATTTTTTTAAAGTTTGTGCAACAGAGTTATACCAAACTGAAAACTCCAATATTGACGCACAAATAGGATAGACTGCATGCACCATTATGTCTGGTTGTGGACAGAATTGCATGGATACAGACAGCTTGAGGTCAGTCGAAGCCAAACACTGTGGTTAAGTGTAGTAGATTGGAACCTGCATAAACACATGTAAGATCACAACATGGAATTCAGATGCAGCATTGCCAATGACTCACGCAATCGTATGAGTTTTCTTTGAAATTTATTTCTTGGTGAATACATCAAAGGTCTGGGAAGGTTATGATGTATATTGACACTACTTTTGAACGTCTCTCCAAAGCTCAGATGAAATGATATCCTTCAGTGTTAAATGAAGGATTTGATATGCATTGCCACATGCAGACTGCTGGGATAACATACGAGTGACATATCTACAAGTAAATTATAATCAACCATATGAGCTTAGATTGATAAGATCATCTTATTGGCTCTAACGTCTTGTGAAGTTTCAAAACATTTCTCCCCCCCCTTCCCCCACTTCTTAATTTTGTCACATCTTCTTCCAAAGGCTCTGACTTGTGATAGTTAGTAATTCTGGAGACGCTGTCTGCCCTATGACACCTTAGCCAAGTGAATTATTTTCACATGTGAGCCAGACAGTGAGTTATTCAAGCAATTAGCAGCAAGAACTCTGGAAAATCTTTCTGATATCTTGTCCAGAGATGTTGAGCTAAATTGTAACATTCCAACCCTCATTCCATGTAATCAGTGTTGTTTAGTGATATGTAAGTGATCATTGTGATATCTAAGTGATATATGTACCCTCTAAACATTTTGGGGAAATTGTGCATGAGTATTTTTGGAGTTTTTAAAGCTCCATATCATCAGCTTAAAGTTGCAGTGCAGTGTCAGTTTGTCACTGGTATTTTTAACCAAAATCCTATTTCCACTGTTAAAGTATAAAAATGACAAAGTGATATCACAATACAACTTTAACCGACCTTGAGCTTCAAAAACTACAAAATTCTAAGGAAATACAATACTCTTTCCCTCTAGAAAACCCCACATGCTAATTGCTGTCACTTTGATCAGTGGAATAGTGAATCTCAATAATAGTCCCATAGCAAAATTAATTAATTATACTTCCTTTCTGAATGTGATAAATGCGGATGTGATTTTCGTTTTGGAAAACTCACTTGGCAGCGTAGGCCTGGCTGTGGTTGATTTGCAAGCATTTCTGTTTCATTCACGCTCATTCTCAACGTTTGTGCTGGAGGATTAATGACAATGGATGATACTTATTGTTTATGTTGCTGTTTCCGCTGCGACTGCCAAGGTTGGATTCAATGGGGCAAGCATATGACCTTTATGCTTAGTTTTGCATTGGGTTAAATCAGCAACAGAACTTTCTTGTGTTCTTTGAGTGGGCTGGCTTACAACACAACCCTCATCTCTGGATCATTTTTTGCATCTTCCATTCGCTACACCTTTGAGATTTGAAAGCTTTTGGCATTTGAATTGTGCAATGAAAATATCCAAAAAGATGGTCAAAGTAGTTAGATCACAGAACTGAAAGGGAAGTGAACTATTTAACATCCCAGTATAAACACATTGATGCAACTGATATGCAATTAACCTGGACCTCTTGTGAGGGCAGGGTTATACATTCTCATTCAGGCCTTGATAAGGATGGATTTTGGAGTTCAGTTTGCATAGGATTTGCACCAATATGGATGACAATTCCTGTTCTGTACCAAAAATGTATTCAAATACTCGAGGCCAGATAGGGAGAGGTGGTAAGTCACGCTGATGTGAGGCAAAGGAAGTAGGTGGGTCGGGACATTCAGGTAATAGCTTACTAACAGGTTTTGTTCATTTTGAAATTGGATAGTTCCAAGATCGTTACAAATGAGTGAGATGTAGCCAGACACTAACATATTAGAAATTTGATTGTCAAATAATGCGTATGTAGGTTAATGAACAACCCAGTATTAACCAGATGACACTTGATTTTTTTTACAATTCAGCAACATGTATTAATTTCCTATCTCCACTTTTGTTGCATTTTCACTCTGGTGATCACACAGAAAAGTAAAGACACTGAAAAAATACAGTAAAGTCATGTAGTTCACTCGAAAAACCATTGATTTTGATTGAATTTCAGAGTTAACAATGCTTGACCTCAGAGTTATTTGGAGTTTTAAAGCACCGGATTTGCACCAGGCCGTCGTAAGCGCCTGATCTGAATTTCCTGCTGACTTTAGTTGGAAATCGAAACACTTTGAATGCATTGCACAGGGAATTTAATACCTTGCAGCTCATGAATTGACTCAGGCAGTCTTCTATATAAGGCCTGTGGGGAATATCATGTTCAGTTTGTGCCATGCTGCAGGGCTGAATGTATAAATTGGATTTAAGTCTAGCAGACAGTACAATGGGATGATACAGCAGCCTGTGACTTACTCTTATATATTTATAGCCAGTGTTGGAGACAGTTCAAGATTGTAGCCTTGAGGCATTCACCCCAATGGAAGGGAGCTGAGGGACTATGCTATAACACATGCTAATGATTTAGAAATGGCTGCCATATGTCTAGTTCAGTCCTTCCAATGTGTGGATTTCATTTTAATTATTAGAAAAAACATTAATTTTACCTGCAGGTTTTTCGAAAGAGCAAGGTGCAGCAGTGATGGTGACAATACTGATTTAACATAGACTTGTTGATTTGAGACCTGAATATCGTACCAACAGCTTTGCCCCTCCGTCGATGGGAGTGAGCAGAGAATTTCTGATTTCAAACTTGCGTTTACATCACAAATCACATTAAGTTTTCAACAAAGGTGCTTAGACTTGATGCATTTTTGAATATCTGCTGTCCTAGTCCACTTCCTGTGCCAGGCAACATGAAACATGGCTGCGTTCTGATTTTTGGCAGAGGGCAATAGGAGATTATCATAGAATCATTGAATTTACAGTGCAGAAGGAGGCCAGTCGGCCCATCGAGTCTGCACCGGCCCTTGGAAAGAGCACCCTACTTAAGCCCATGCCACCACCCTATTCCAGCAACCCCACCTAACCTTTTTGGACACTAAGGGACAATGTAGCATGGCCAATCCACCTAACCTGCACATCTTTGGACTGTGGGAAGAAACTGGAGCACCTGGAGGAAACCCACGCAGACACGGGGAGAACGTGCAGGTTCCGCACAGATGGTGAACCAAGCTGGGAATCGAACCTGGGATCCTGGAGCTGTGAAGAAACTGTGCTAACCACTGTGCTACCATGCCACCCTAATTTTCATTAGATACTTTGCACCAATACAGTATAGAAGCCTGAATTCAGAGATTAATAATAAAGGACTTATGCCATTTATGTTAGCAACTGTGAATTGATGGCTTTAGTGCAAATTCAGAGGTTTCGCTCAGTTGTGTTGCAATTCATTACATCTTTTGCTTCTCTACTTGAGTAAACTCAAGTACTAATTTACCTCTTGTTATTTCCTCTGTGTATGTCTATATGAATTAATCAATTGCTGGTGTAATAAACATTACCCTTTCAATTGTCCTTACATTGCAGCCTTCTCTCCTGTTTAAACCAGGAGCAATTAAAATTACCAGCAGCAGAACTCACTACAACATGTAAATAAAGCCGAAAATGAAGGTTAACAAAGAAGCAAAGAACTTTGTTATCTCATCAGTTTGTGCTACTCCTCATATTCCTTCAATATAGTTCAAAAATAGGAATGTAAATGGGCTAAGGGATTTCTATGTGAACCTGATTTCCCAATGGTTATTTCAGTGGAGATCACTTAGCTTTATTGAAATTAAAACCTCCATTCTCAATTATGCATAATTATGGGAAAGCAGTATATGCATATGTGTGCATGAACACTTCCCTGTCTGGATTTCATGCAGATGGATTGATGAAAATGTCTCCCCATCCGTATTCACACCATGGTTGTTTGCCAGCTTAACCTTTACCAAAAACTCTGATGTTGTAACTATAAAGCCCACCCTAATAAAGCTATGCAAAAGGTTGGCAAAATCAATTTTTGGAAACTGGTTACTGAAGCACATCCAATTTATTTCAGCGCATCTGTGCACTGGAATGAATTGGATTTTGTTTATTGTCACGTGTAACAAGGTACAGTGAAAAGTATTTTTCTGCGAGCAGCTCAACAAATCATTAAGTACAAAGAACAAACAAAGAACAAAGAAATGTACAGCACAGGAACAGGCCCTTCGGCCCTCCAAGCCCGTGCCGACCATACTGCCCGACTAAACTACAATCTTCTACACTTCCTGGGTCCGTATCCTTCTATTCCCATCCTATTCATATATTTGTCAAGATGCCCCTTAAATGTCCCTATCGTCCCTGCCTCCACTACCTCCTCCGGTAGTGAGTTCCAGGCACCCACTACCCTCTGCGTAAAAAACTTGCCTCGTACATCTACTCTAAACTTTGCCCCTCTCACCTTAAACCTATGCCCCCTAGTAATTGACCCCTCTACCCTGGGGAAAAGCCTCTGACTATCCACTCTGTCTATGCCCCTCATAATTTTGTATACCTCTATCAGGTCGCCCCTCAACCTCCTTCGTTCCAGTGAGAACAAACCGAGTTTATTCAATCGCTCCTCATAGCTTATGCCCTCCATACCAGGCAACATTCTGGTAAATCTCTTCTGCACCCTCTCTAAAGCCTCCACATCCTTCTGGTAGTGTGGCGACCAGAATTGAACACTATACTCCAAGTGTGGCCTAACTAAGGTTCTATACAGCTGCAACATGACTTGCCAATTCTTATACTCAATGCCCCGGCCAATGAAGGCAAGCATGCCGTATGCCTTCTTGACTACCTTCTCCACCTGTGTAGCCCCTTTCAGTGATCTGTGGACCTGTACTCCTAGATCTCTTTGACTTTCAATACTCTTGAGGGTTCTACCATTCACTGTATATTCCCTACCTGCATTAGCCCTTCCAAAATGCATTACCTCACATTTGTCCAGGTTAAACTCCATCTGCCATCTCTCCGCCCAAGTCTCCAGACAATCTAAATCCTGCTGTATCCTCAGACAGTCCTCATCGCTATCCGCAATTCCACCAACCTTTGTGTCGTCTGCAAACTTACTAATCAGACCAGTTACATTTTCCTCCAAATCATTTATATATACTACAAAGAGCAAAGGTCCCAGCACTGATCCCTGTGGAACACCACTGGTCACAGCCCTCCAATTAGAAAAGCATCCCTCCATTGCTACCCTCTGCCTTCTATGGCCTAGCCAGTTCTGTATCCACCTTGCCAGTTCACCCCTGATCCCGTGTGACTTCACCTTTTGTACTAGTCTACCATGAGGGACCTTGTCAAAGGCCTTACTGAAGTCCATATAGACAACATCTACTGCCCTACCTGCATCAATCATCTTAGTGACCTCCTCGAAAAACTCTATCAAGTTAGTGAGACACGACCTCCCCTTCACAAAACCGTGCTGCCTCTCACTAATACGTCCAGTTGCTTCCAAATGGGAGTAGATCCTGTCTCGAAGAATTCTCTCCAGTAATTTCCCTACCACTGAAGTAAGGCTCACCGGCCTGTAGTTCCCGGGATTATCCCTGCCACCCTTCTTAAACAGAGGAACAACATTGGCTATTCTCCAGTCCTCCGGGACATCCCCTGAAGACAGCGAGGATCCAAAGTACTTGAAAAGAAAAGGAAATAAAAGAAAATACATAATCGAGAAAATTCATAATAGAGAAAATACAATAGTTTGAAATGTTTGGAAGCATTGATATAGAGGTGATGGGACAGGTCGAGTATGGAGGAAGGGGTGACTTGTCAGAGCTGTGTCATGAAGGACATAGTTTTAAGGTGATTGGAGGAAGGTATAGTGGTGATGTCAGAGGTAGGTTCTTTACACAGAGAGTGGTGTGTGTGTGGAATTCACTACCAGCACAGGTGGTGGAGTCTGAGTCATTCGGGACATTTAAGCGACTCTTGGACAGGCACATGGACAGCAGTAAATTGAAGGGGTGTAGGTTAGGTTGACCTTAGATTAGGATAAATGGTCGGCACAACACCGTGGGCCGAAGGGCCTGTACTGTGCTGTATTCTTCTATGTTCTATATTCTATGTCACTAATCAGCAGGGATTTCACAGCAGAACAGCCTGCTGAGCATCACACACTGTGCATATTTCAGTTCTGATCTGATGCTTAAACATTTGGGCTGTGTTGGCAGCCAAAGTGCATGTCCTTGACTTCATTTTCCTATTTCTTTTCCACAAAATGATGTCCAATCAACTTAATGGGTCACGCCATGGCATCTTCTTCTCTTTAACTCAAGTTGGCAGACCATGATCTGAATACTTGGCAGGGGTCATTAGATTTGATTGGAGTTAGCTCTAGGCTCTTTATGGTTTAATAGTATTTCAGTCTTTGTGACTCGGGTATTTGTACTCCTTCACGCAATCTCATTTTTTGAACTAGTCAAGCAGAAATGAAAGTATATGCTAAATGTTTGGGAGGTTGTCTCTAAAATCTCAACTTCATCCACATTGATTTATGTTTGCTTTTTTTAATAATCCGCATTCTTTTTAGATATTTGGGTAATCCAGATAAATGTTTATTTTTGCTTTTTCGTCTAGGCAACTTTCTCTGACAGGTATCCCTGTACCCAATAGTAATCTACTCTTTGGTGATTCTGTGGTGTCAGCCTTGGCTCAGTAGTCGTACAGTCTTGCCTCTAAAATCAGAGGATATGGGTTCAAGCTGTACCACAGAGACTTGAACATGTAGTCTAGGCCGGCAGTTCAATGCAACACTGAGGGAATGCTGCATTTTTGGAGATGCTACTTTTCAGATATGCTAACTGGAGGCTCTGTCTGCACTTTTACGCAGAAGCAAAATATTCCATAGCTTTGAGGCGGAGCAACAAAGCTCTGCCAATGCTCTGGTTAATATTTATCTCAGAACCAACACTGCTGAAAAAAGGTTATGCTGTCTTTTATATCATTGCTTTTATGGGACCATGGTGTATGGAAGTTGGTTGACATACTTTTGTATGTTACAACAGAGACCACATTTCAAAAGTACTTCATTGGCTGAGGCCAGCCTGAGAAAGGTATTATATAAATGTATGTTCTTTCTAATGGATGCTGGGCACTGTCTGATACATTGGCCAAGGCAGCACGGTGGTGCAGTGGCTAGCACTGCTGCCTCACGGCGCGATGTCCCAGGTTCGATCCTGGCTTTGGGTCACTGTCGTTTGCACATTCTCCCCATGTTTGCATGGGTTTCGCCCCCACAACCCAAAGATGTGCAGGGTAGGTGGACTAACCATGCTAAATTGTCCCTTAATTGGAAAAAATGAATTGGGTACTCTAAATTTATATTTTTAAAAATGATACGTTGGCCAAGGGGCTATTATTCACGCTGGAGCATCAACAGGCAAGGGGACACCAGTGCCAACCTTAATCTTGCCCTCATCTGTCTTCTACCACGTATATAAATTTACAGTAGGAGCATTAATCAGAGCATGATATTTTTCCTTCCAAAGTTGCAATGCTAATTGTAATGTTCTTGAGGCTGCCTTAACCGTAAATAGCTATTTCAGCACAGGTTGGTGATTGAACTGGGGGCTTGCTGTATGACTCTGCTACTCACTGTACAAAAACTGCCTCATTAATTGAAGAAGCAGCTAGATAAATTTCAATTAACTTTTTGTCCAATAAGATATGCATGGGATCTCCGAGCAAGGCAGGAAAGGCCATTGGGAGAGCCAAATAATAAAATTAACATAAACTTTCCAGCATTGACAGGCACAACTTACTCTTAATTCAACGCTTCTGAACTCCCATTAGCTGATTGTTACAACTCAAATTCCTACTTTCTTGTGTTATTTATGTTGCTTAATTGAAATTAAAACACCAGCTTGCATTTGTACAGCACCTTTAACATAGTAAAAAGTCCTCATGCACTTCATTAGAGTATTATCTAACCGAGCCACGTAAGAGGATATCAGGACTGGTTACTGTGTGATTCAAAATTGCTAGTGAGAATAAATGGCTGATTGTAGATTGCACAACAGGCCATCTGTTTATTGTCTTAGTTGTGTGGCGTTGAGAAAATGAAAAGCCTGGAGAAAGTAAATTCCAGGTTTTGATGCGAAGGGGGAGCATGGAGGGAGGATCAATAAAAATGTAACAATTTACAGCCCATGTATATTTGACCATGTGGATGAGGTTCTCAGGAGGAAGCTCCAGGCAGTCAGAGGAAAGCTCGGCTTTGAGCTTGCTCTTTGCCATCCTGTTACTGTGTTTCACCACCCAACTCATCAGGACCACTTCTGTAAGATATCAGCTTGTCTCAGACGAGGTACTTTGTAAGCAAAGCATTGCAAGTAGGGTAGAATAGAACAATTAATAGGAGGCATTGTGAATGTCATAAACAAAACAAGTAACATGCAATGGCATTTTACCAATGGAACAAGGATCGCAGTGATAACACATTACACCTAACAAGTGGACATCAGCTCGAGATATGTGATATTGCAATTTTAGTTCAAGTATCAAAAGTTTTAAAAGGAACTTCAAAAATATGTTCTGAATCACAATTTTTGGTAACATTGCAATTATTGGTTTGCAACATGGTTTTCCATGATGCACAGCATGAATGGATGCTGTTCCTTTGTTCACTGTTTTAATGGAAGGCAGTTGGCCATTTAAAGTAAGTGGTCCGACAGGTCCTTTAAACAGTGTGTCATAGACCCCACAAAGACTACGTGTGATTCGTGCAGTACGAGATTCCTAGGTAGGGGATGGAGGCCACCCAGTTGGAGCTCGTTAAAGATTACACATAAAAGCCGGCCCAAGCAGGTCCCTCAGTTGGTGATTGTCCCAACAAGGATAGGATTGAGAGATAATTACTGCCATGGGCAAAGTATTGTACGTAGTTCAATAAATCCTTGTTCAACTATCGCTGACTTCCTCAAATCACTAAACAATGAACAAAGGATTGTCATATAATCGTATTGAATATTTTTAATGCAAAAAACACAAAATCTGTCATTCCAGGCATCTTGTTTTTAAAAAAAAAAATCAATTACTGCATTTCTTTCTGGGGGCAACTATTTGAGAATACATAATTGGAGTAAATCTACAGCTTACAATGAATTTGCCAGCAATTAGTCAGTTTGTGTTATTTTGTTCTGGCGCTTTAAAACATTTTACCTCTATTTAGCCTTTGTCTCAGAACGAACTGGGTTATTGTGTAATGATGCCGCTTCTTGATACCGTCGCCCCTGCCTGCTTTCGACTCAGTCTCATTCCGAGCTCATCTCCTTTCGTCACACTTCAAAGGATTTGCAGATTACAATGTTTCGGTTTTCTTTTAATCTTCGGAATATGTAAAGGAGGGTTTAAAAATCAAACTCGATGTGTAACAAGTCTGAATGCTTTGTTCCTAGAAAACTGATGTTAAAAGTGTTGTATGTTTCTGTACTTCACAAAACCCAGTTTGCAGTTTAAAGAGGGCATCTTGTATAATTGCCTTGATCCACTGCAATTCGCATACCGCTGCAACCGGTCCACATCAGACGCCATTTCCCTGGCACTACACTCATCCCTAGAGCATCTCGAAAACAAGGACTCCTACGTCAGACTCCTATTTATTGACTACAGCTCCGCCTTCAACACCATAATCCCAGCCAAGCTCATATCAAAGCTCCAAAACCTAGGACTTGGCTCCCCACTCTGCAACTGGATCCTCGCTTTTCTGACCAACAGACCACAATCAGTAAGAATGAACAACAACACCTCCTCCACAATAGTCCTCAACACCGGGGCCCCGCAAGGCTGCATACTTAGCCCCCTACTCTACTCCCTGTACACACACAACAGCGTGACAAAACTTGGTTCCAACTCCATCCACAAGTTTGCCGACGATACAATCATAGTGGGCCGGATCTCGAATAACGACGAGTCCGAATACAGGAGGGAGATAGAGAACCTAGTGGAGTGGTGTAGCGACAATAATCTCTCCCTCAATGCCAGCAAAACTAAAGAGCAGGTCATTGACTTCAGGAAGCAAAGTACTGTACACACCCCTGTCAGCATCAACGGGGTCGAGGTGGAGATGGTTAGCAGTTTCAAACTCCTAGGGGTGCACATCTCCAAAAATCTGGCCTGGTCCACCCACGTCGACGCGACCACCAAGAAAGCACAACAGCACCTATACTTACTCAGGAAACTTAAGGAAATTCGGCATGTCCACATTAACCCGTACCAAGTTTTTCAGATGCACCATAGAAAGCATCCTATCTGGCTGCATCACAGCCTGGTATGGCAACTGCTCAGCTCAGGACCGCAAGAAACTTCAGAGTGTCAAGAACACCGCCCAGTCCATCAGCGGGCAGCATAATCAAAGACCCATCCCACCCGCCATACTCACTCTTCCAACTTCTTCCATCGGGCAGGAGATACAGGAGTCTGAGAACACGCACGAACAGACTCAAAAACAGCTTCTTCCCCACTGTCACCAGACTCCTAAATGACCCTCTTATGGACTGACCTCATTAACACTACACCACTGTGTGCTTCATCCGATGCCGGTGCTTATGTATTTACATTGTATATGTTGTGTTGCCCTATTATGTATTTTCTTTTATTCCCTTTTCTTCGCATGTACTTAATGATCTGTTGAGCTGCTCACAGAAAAATACTTTTCACTGTACCTTGGTACACGGGACAATAAACAAATCCAATTGTTTTTGATGGTAATCGAGTTTACATAGATTACATAGATTACATAGAACATACAGTGCAGAAGGAGGCCATTCGGCCCATCGAGTCTGCACCGACCCACATTAATCCCTCACTTCCACCTTATCCCCGCAACCCCTCCCAACCCTTATGGACACTACGGGTAATTTAGCATGGCCAATCCACCTAACCTGCACGTCTTTGGACTGTGGGAGGAAACCGGAGCACCCGGAGGAAACCCACGCGGACACGGGGAGAACATGCAAACTCCGCACAGACAGTGACCCAGCGGGGAATCGAACCTGGGACCCTGGCGCTGTGAAGCCACAGTGCTAATCACTTGTGCTACCGTGCTGCCCAACAATGGTGGAGTTGACTTTACGACTACCTTACATTCTCATTTAAAAGTGCCAGCCTGGAGATTATCACTTGCTATATTGGTGCATGACGCACACCATGAATGGATGTCATTCCTTTGTTCACTGTTTTAATGGAAGGCACTCGGCCATTTAAAATAAGTGAACCAATATTTCCTTTAACAGTGAACAAAGGATTGTCATATAAACATATTGAATGTTTTTAATGCAAATACCACAAAAACTGTCATTCTAGACACCTTGTAAAAAAAAATAATTACAGCATTATTTGCTGGGGCCAACTATTTTGAGAATTGGAGGAGACAGAATACAGATTGCAGCTGTGCTTTCTAATACAATTTCTCACATAGCACATGGCACAGTGACAGATGCGATACTCATATTATCAAGTCTGTCACTACAGCTGATCTAGAGAGAGCTGGAACTCCGCAACGAGTGAGCTATTTAAAGTATCATATGAATAGAGTAGGACACAACATTAAGTCAGTTTACAAAAATATACAAAAAGTGAATAGAACTTCTTTAAAGTATTTACAATAGTTCAAAGTCAGTTATCTTTGTAGTAAGTCTGATTTAAAATATTTGCGTTGCTCTCCCACTGACCTTATGCAGGAGTGTCTGACCTCTTAGAGCAGTGAGTTGTATCAATGTGGCTTAATGTTTGGTTGAACCATGTCTGATTAAATAGATTTTGACTCGGGCAGAATCAGACCTAAACTCTACCTTTAAATCTCAGTCTATTTTATTTTTCATGGGATCATTGAGTCAAGCTACTTAAATCGCCTTCATACCTATCTGTCTACTTCTTTCTGCTTACTTTTACTTTTATTTCTCTTCTTACATCTTTTACCTCTATCTGGTTGTAAGCTTCTGTTAAATGTCTTTGTTCCTCTCCATCCCAGTCCTTTGTCTCTGTCTGCCCTTTTCTGCCTGTCTCTGTCTCCTGACCTTTAGTCTTTCTGTTTTCCGAGTTCACTTCAGTCTCTCTTCTTCAGTTCTGTTGTTCCCTGCCCACCCGCTCTTTTGCTTTTCTCTTTCTTTCTTCTTACCTTCCTCCTGTTAGTGTCATTTCGATTCTGTGACAGCATGGGAGCAACATCAGGACACAAGTAAGAGCAAAATCATCAGGATTTGAGTGAGTGGGTAATTTGGATTTGGATTTGGATTTTTTTATTGTCACGTGTACCGAGGTACAGTGAAAAGTATTTTTCTGAGAGCAGCTCAACAGATCATTAAGTACATGGGAAGAAAAGGGAATAAAAGAAAATACATAATAGGGCAACACAACATATACAATGTAACTACACAAGCACTGGCATCGGATGAAGCACACAAGGTGTAGTGTTAATGAGGTCAGTCCATAAGAGGGTCATTTTGGAGTCTGGTGACAGTGGGGAAGAAGCTGTTTTTGAGTATGTTCGTGCATGTTCTCAGACTCCTGTATCTCCTGCCCGATGGAAGAAGTTGGAAGAATGAGTAAGCCGGGTGGGAGGGATCTTTGATTATGCTGCCCCCTTTCCCCAGGCAGCGAGAAGTGTAAATGGAGTCAATGGATGGGAGGCAGGTCCGTGTGATGGACTGGGCGGTGTTCACGACTCTCTGAAGTTGCTTGCGGCCCTGGGCCGAGCAATTGCCGTACCAGGCTGTGATGCAGCCCGATACGATGCTTTCTATGGTGCATCTGTAAAAGTTGGTAAGGGTTAATGTGGACGAGTCAAATTTCCTTAGTTTCCTGAGGAAGTATAGGCGCTGTTGTGCTTTCTTGGTGGTAGCGTCGACGTGGGTGGACCAGGACAGATTTTTGGAGATGTGCACCCCCAGGAATTTGAAACTGCTAACCATCTCCACCTCGACCCCGTTGATGCTGACAAGGGTGTGTACAGTAATTGCACACCTGTGGACATTGAGATAGAATTTGTCTCGGTTGTTATGGTTTAACTGTCAATAAATGCAAGGTATCGGAGGATCACTGGCACTCTTGGAACTGTAACTCCCAAAAAGTTAGCTTCAGGACAGGAGGAAGAGAAAAAACCCCACAAGAAATGCCCTTTCAGAGTAGCTAATGACATTTAACATGCAGAGATTAATAACATTTTGAAGTACCTGTTGTCCATTATGTGGAGGGTTTATGTAATTGGTTCGTATTGCCCTGAAGTACTCAGAGGATTAATTAATTTCTTTTAAAGGGCCCACACTGTTTTGTAGTTCTTAGGGGTGATTGGATTTTTGAAGGATCCACAGTGCTGTTCAGTTCTTGTCCTGTATGGAGTGTAATGGCTTAAGGCCCTATATTGTAATATTTTAATCCAGTGGTTAATTGGATGTTAAGTGCCTTTGTTAAGGGATTTTGAGAGGAAAAGTCTTTTTGACCAAATGAAGGATAAGTCTAACAATGACACCTGTGTCAGTTGTCAATATTCCGATTTTGAATAATATCTGAAATTGTTCAATTCTTGTTACATAGATACATAGAAGATAGGAGCAGGAGGAGGCCTTTTGGCCCATCGAGCCTGCTCCGCCATTCATCACGGTCATGGCTGATCATCCAACTCAATAGCCTAATCCTGCTTTCTCCCCATAGCCTTTGATCCCATTCTCCCCAAGTGCTATATCTAGCCGCCTCTTGAATATATTCAAAGTTTTAGCATCAACTACTGTTCTGAAGGTTGCAGTCAATTATAGGGCATGATTTAATGTGGGTGATGGGCTTTTCAGCCACCAACTGGGGAGCACCTCGTCACAACCGTGCCTCGGGAGAGGGCATTACATTGCAGCCAAAGACTCTACTGCATGTTGGATTCCCTTGACTAGGTATCACAGTGTTTGCATGAAAGCTCCTTTATACTAAGTGTGCACAAAGTTTGTGACACTACATTAATAAGCAGATAAGACAGCTGAATCACTGTGTGTGGGTGTACAACAGACAAAACACTTTTTTTTAAATAAACATTTTATTGAGGCATTTTTGGTATTAAAACAACAACAAAATAAACATTGTACATGAAACTATAAACATAGTGCAAAAGCCGTCTCCCTCCCTTACAGGTCCCACCTTTATTGACCCCCTACTGTAAGCTAAACTAACCCCCCCCCCTTCTGCTGACGATTAATTTTCCGCGAAGAAGTCGACGAACGGTTTGTTATAAGCCCTTTACTTCAAGTGACTCACTTGAAGTAAAGGGCTGTTAGTCCTGTTAGTCCTTTGATGCATTCCTGAATAATAAGGCACGGATACAAATAAGAACAATTTTTGGATGGAAACTGGAACAGTCTTTGCCCGTTTGGAGTTTGTGTGTGTGATCTCATCAACAATCAACCATTTATCACACAATATACAGCAGTTTGTTTTTTTAACAATGACAACTGAACCTTCCGTGATCAACGCTATTCTTTTGCTTCCAGGTTGCTTTTGGTATATTATAAGAGTTTTATGTAGTTTGCTTATATGCTGCAAATTCAGTGTGACCCAACTGGTTTGTGCTGGTGTTTATGCTCCGCAGGAGCCTTCCTGCCCTCTGACTTCATGTGACCCTGTAAGCCGATCGTCCTTGTTCCTTTCTAGCTCGATATTTATCAAGCACCCCTTTAAATGCATTCACCTCAACTACTCCATGTGGTAACATGGTCCACATTCTAAATACTCTCACCAGTTTAAAAAAAAAAAGTTTCCTTTGAATTATTTAGTTACCATTAGATCCTGTAGTTCCACCAGCATGAGGAAGCAGTATCTCACGCTCACCCATGCCAACTGAGGCTGAACATAATCAAGCTTTCCTCCGTTGGCATTTAGAGAAGGTTCTAGTGTGTTCCTTTCCAGTAATAACGTGAAAAATAATTTCATTTGGCACCAACCCAAGGGGCAGACAGTGGCATGGTGGAAATTTCACTGGACCACGTATGGAGAGGCCCTAATGCCCTGAGGACACGGCCATGGCAGTTGGTGGAATTTGAATTCAATTAATTAATAAAAATCTGGAATTGATGAAAGCGAGTCTCAGTACTGCTGCTATAAAACAATCATTGGTTGTCATAAAAACCCATCTGGCTCCTTCATGTCCTTTAGGGAAGAAATCTACTGTCCTTCCCTGCTCTGGCTGATGGGTGATGCCTGACCCGCATCACTGGCCTCTGAAATGACCTAGGCCATTGGGAGGTGATGGCCTAGTGGTATTGTCATTTGACCTGTAATTCAGAGACCCAGGGTAATGCTTTGGGTGCAGGTTCGTATCTCCCCAGTGGTGAAATTTGAATTCGATAATTATCTGATATGGCCTAGCAAGCCATTCAGTTGTACCAAACTGCTATAGAGATGTCAAAAAGGAATAAAATTGGATCAACCATTTGACATTGACTTAGACACCAGAAACAGCACCCAGTCATGTCAGTAAAAGTCAACCGTATCAACATCTGGCAACTTGTGCCACAGTTGGGAGAGTTAGCTAAGTAACACCTTATATAGTCATACTTGCTGAAGCATGCAGCCTTCTAACCAATGTCCCAGACCAGCAGGCCAGACCCAGCAGAGGTGGCGGCACAGAGATATATACTTATGAGAGAGTTAC
Source organism: Scyliorhinus torazame (assembly GCF_047496885.1). Lineage (NCBI taxonomy): Eukaryota > Metazoa > Chordata > Chondrichthyes > Carcharhiniformes > Scyliorhinidae > Scyliorhinus > Scyliorhinus torazame. The sequence continues at coordinate 168,409,198 of NC_092721.1, read as the reverse complement.
CCTTTGACTTTGGACTCCATAGGGGTCTCATGGCATCATGCCAAACATGGACATGGAAACCTCCTCCCTCAGCTGGTGAATCAGCACACCTGCATGTTGAACAGCACCTGGAGGGTGGCAAGGGTTCAGAGCGTATTCTGGGTTGGGACTGCAACGTCCATCATTTAAGAGTGGCTCGGTAGCACCACTACTGATCGAGCAAGTCGGGTTCCAAAAAGCATATCCGCCAGACTCAGCCTGGGCACGTGGGTGAGAACCAACAAAGGAGAAAAACCTACCAGACCTGGTCCTTGCCAATCTACTTGTCTCAGATGTATCTGTCCATGACCGTATAGATAGGAGGGACCACTGCACAGGCTTTGTGAAGATGAAGTCCCATCTTCATCTTCACACTGAGCATGCCCATCCATGGTGTTGTGTAGCACTACTCCCATGCTAAATGGGATAGATTTAGAACAGAACTAGCAGCTCAAAACTGGAGTCAATGAGAACCGGCAAAGGGAGGGGAAGAAACTCTCCACTGATTGGAGTCATACCTAGCACAAAGGAAAATGGTTGTGGTTATTGGAGACCATTCATATCAGCTACACAAGCTGGTGTTCTAGGCCAAACCATCTTCAGCTGCTCCATCAATGACCTTCCCTCCATCATAAGGTCAGAAATGAGAATATTCGTGGATTGCACAATGTTCAGCACTATTCAGAAAATCTCACATATGTCTGTGTCCAGTCCATGTCCATGGCAACATGGAGCACTGTGGTTAGCACAGTTGCTGCACAGCTCCAGGGTCCCAGGTTTAATTCCTGGCTTGGGTCACTGTATGTACGGAGTCTGCACCTTCTCCCCGTGTCTGCGTGGGTTTGCTCCGGGTTTTCCAGTTTCCTTCCACTATCCAAAGATGTGCAGGTTAATACATTGGCCATGATAAATTGCCTTTAGTGTCCAAAAATGTTAGGTGGGGTTACTGGGTTATGGTGATAGGGTGGAGGTGTGGGCTTCAGTAGGGTGCTCTTTCCAAGGGCTGATGCTGACTCGATGGGCCTAATGGCCGCCTCCTGCACTATAAATTCTATGATATGCACAAATATCCAGACAGCATTCAGGATTGGGCTGATAGGTGGCAACATTCGTGGCAATGATGGACATAGAACATAGAACATACGGTGCAGAAAGAGGCCATTCGGCCCATCGAGTCTGCACCGACCCACTTAAGCTTTCACTTCCATCCTATGATTTAGCACACTGGGCTAAATCGCTGGCTTTTAAAGCAGACCAAGGCAGGCCAGCAGCACGGTTCAATTCCCGTACCAGCCTCCCCGAACAGGCGCCGGAATGTGGCGACTAGGGGCTTTTCGCAGTAACTTCATTTGAAGCCTACTTGTGACAATAAGCGATTTTCATTTCATCCCCGTAATCCAATAACCCCTCCTATCCTTTTTGGACACTCAGGGCAATTTAGCATGGCCAATCCACCTAACCTGCACGTCTTTGGACTGTGGGAGGAAACCGGAGCACCCAGAGAAAACCCACGCAGACACGGGGAGAACGTGCAGACTCCTCACAAACAGTAACCCAGTGGAGAATCGAACCTGGGACTCTGGTGCTGTGAAGTCACAGTGCTAGCCACTTGTGCTACCGTGCTGCCGTGCTGACATTGACCAAAATCTGAACTGGACCAGGCATATAAATATTCTGGCTACAATAGCAGACCAGAGGATGGGAATTTTGATGAGTAACTCACCTCCTGATCCTCAAAGTCTATCCACAAGGCACAAGTTAGGAGTGTGATGGAATACTCTCCAATTGCCGGGATGAGTGTGGCTCCAACAACTCTCAAGAAGTTTGCTACCAGCCAACCCACTTGATTGATGACCCATTCACCAACCGAGACATTCACTCCCTCCATCACAGACACGTAGTGGCAGCAGTGTGTACTAGCTACAAGAAACATTGCAGTAACTTACCATACCTTCCTCGAAAGCACATTTTAAACCTCTAGCTCTTTTAAAAGGACAAGGACAGCAGATGGATGGGAACGCCACCACCTGCAAGTTCCAATCCAAGCTGCACACCATCCTGACTTGGAACTGTATCGCCGTTGCTTCACTGTCGCTGGATCAAAATCCAGGAACTCTATTCCTCACCACACTGTGGGTGTACCTAACAGCACTGTGGGTGCAACAGTTGAAGAACTCACCACCACTTTCTCAAGGGCAATTAGACTTGGGCAACAAAAATGCTGACCTTGCCGGCGACACCCTCATCGCAGGAAAGAATAAAAGTTGTTGAACAAAGGCCAATGGCACAACTGCTAGGCTGAAACTGAGTGAGGGACCCATCAATAGGGAAAAACATACTTGACCGTACCTTACCAATCTGTCTGTGAGAGTATTGGTTAAAGTGACCACCTTGTGGAGACAAAGTCTCGTCTTCACATTGAGGATACCCTCCATTGTGTTGTGTGGCACTACCACCATGCTAAATGGGATAAATTTCGAACAGATTTAACAGCTGAAGACCGGTCATCCATAAGATGCTGTGGACCCTCAGCAGCAGCAGAATTGTATTCAACCACAAACTGCAATATGATTGCCTGGCACATCCCCCACTGTACCATTACCAACAAACCAGGGGATCAACCCTGGTTCAATGAAGAGTGCAGGAGAGCATACCAGGAGTAACAACAGGCATACCGAAAAATGAGGTGTCAACCTGTTGAAGCTACAACACAGGACTACTTGTGTGTCAAACAGCAGAAGCAGCAAATAATAGACAGAGCTAAGCGATTCCACAACCAACGCATCAGATCTAAGCTCTGCAGTCCTGTCACATTCAGCTGTGAATGGTGGTGGATAATTAAATAACTCACTGGAGGAGAAGGCTCCACAAATATCCCCATCCTCAATGATGGAGGAGCCCGGCACATCTGTGCAAAAAACAATACTGAAGCATTCGCAATAATCTTCAGCCAGAAGTGCCATGTAGATGACCAACTTCGATCTCCTCCGGAGGTCCCCAGCATCACAGATGTCAGTCTTCAGCCAATGCAATTCACTCCACGTGCTTTGAAGAAACGCTGAAGGCACTTGATACTGCAAAGGCTGTGGGCCCTGACAATATTCCGGCAATAGTACTGAAGACTTGCCCTCCAGAACTTGCCGCAGCCTAGCCAAGCTGTTCCAGTAAAACTACATACTGGCATCTACTTGGCAATGTGGAAAATTACCCATGTATGTCCTGCACACAAGAAACAGGACAAAACTATTATAGGCCAGGGTTTAGAAAACTCCAAAGTATATCATGGAGTTAACCTGACCCACGATTTTTAATAGATTTTGGTTGTGGGGAGCACAAGGGCCTACTTTCCAAGTGTGATGCAACAGAAACGTTAGGAATCTTTAAACAAAAACAATGTTTAATTTTATGAATCCAGTTAATACTTTATAAACACCCACATTAACATCTTATTAAATAGTAACACTGATACTTTCCTCAAAGATAATATTCTATATGTAACCCTCAACAACTTTCCCAACAACATCCATTAAGTCATAAACCCTTTTTTAATACAGACAGCAAGTTTGCATTCCTTACAGAAACAGGTGCTACGTTGAAATCCTCAAATGAGCTGAAAACATTCTTTAGATTGCAGAGAGAGATTGATACACATGTGCTTGCATTTACTGCAGCACTCCAACTCCCAGCCAAAACTAAAACATACAGGGCTACCAAAATGGCTTCCGGCTCCAACCAGTTTAATAAAAGACAGAGCAGAGCTCAGCTCCACCCACACACTGACATCACTGCAGCTATTTGATTAACACCCATTTCTTAAAGGTACACACACACATGACAAAACCAACCCAGCCAATTACTGTGCCATCTTATCAGTCTACCTTCCATCATCAGTAAAGTGATGGAAGGAGTCATCAAAGTGCTATCAAGTGGCATTTACTCAGCCAGAACCTGCTCATGGACACTCAGTTTGGGTTCCGCCAGGGTCACTCAGCTCCTGACCTCATTACAGCATTGGTTCAAACATGGATAAAAGAGCTGAATGCCAGAGGTGAGGTGAGAGTGACTGCCCTTGACATGAAGGCAGCATTTCGCCGAGCATCAAGGAGCCCGAGCTAAACTGGAGTTAATGGGAATCGGGGGGAAAACTTTCCGCTGGTTGGAGTCATACCTGGCACAAAGAAAGATGATTGTGGTAATTCGAGGTCAATCATCCCAACTCCAGCACATCACTGCAGGAGTTCCTCTGGGTAGTGTCCTAGGCCCAAACATCTTCAGCTGCTTCATCAATGAACGTCCATCATAAGGTCAAAAGTGGGGATGTTAACTGATGACTGCACAATGTTCAGCACCATTCACGTCTCCTCAGATAATGAAGCCGTCCATGTCCAAATGTACAAGACCTGGACAATATCCAGGCTTGGGCTGACAAGTGGCAAGTTACATTCGCGCCACACAAGTGCCAGGCAATGACCATCTCCTACAAGAAAGGATCTAATCACCACCCCTTCAAATTCAGTTGCATTACCATCACTGAATCCCCCACAATCAACATCCTGATCGGAAATTGAACTGGACTGGCCACATTAATACTGTGGCTACCAGGGCAGGTCAAAGGCTAGGAATCCTGCGATGATTATCTGACCTCCTGACCCTCCAAAGCCTATCCACCACCTACAAGGCACAAGTCAGGAGTGTAATGGAATACTATCTACTTGCCTGGATGAGTGCAGCTCCAACAACACTCAAGAAGCTCAACACATTCCAGGACAAAGCAGCCCGCTTGATTGCTCCTCTTTTCACAAACATTCAAACCCTCCACCACCGACGAACAGTGCCAGCCTTGTGTACCATCTACAAGATGCACTGCAGTAATTACCAAGGTTCCTTCGACAGCACCTTCCAAACTCATGACCACTACCATCTAGAAGGACCAGAGCAGCAGATACCTGGGAACCCAACCACCTGGAGGTTCCCCTGCAAGTCACTCACCATCCCCGACAAGAGTGATACAAACTTCACCAACCTCTAGAGATTGAGTTTTATTAACAGGTTCTAGTAACTTCCTGGAAATATCAATGTAAAACGAAGAGTGGGATTTTCCACTCTTATATCTCTGGAGTACTCCACATTTTGAGAGCTGGGTTGATTTAATAAAACCTGCCCCTGAACTCTGCAATTCTGTTCCCCCAAAAGTACAAAATTCTTGATACCGTATAGCGAGGACAGATCATACTAATTGGCCATTAAACAAGATAAAGCTATGTTTTATTAATTTAAGATCTTTAATCTGTCAAATTAAATTTTGATTTAAGTTATTGTTCTTAATTTCATAATTTTAAAGAGTATTTATGGACTTAGAACTGTTTTCAGTGAACCTTCCGTGGTTACTAAGTGCTCCTCAGCAGATAGATTGAATGAAGCTATTCTGGTTATAATCTGGGCTGAATATTCACTCTTGAGTCAGGAGTGCTGGGTTGGTAAAGTTCTGAGTGTTAATGGGAAATGGACCATCATTCTCAGAAACAGAACAGAAGCCACAGGGGCTGCAAGGTGCGGAGGCAGTTTGTGTGTAAGGCCGGCCTCAGTGCTCCAGACCAAATTTGAAATAGAATAAAACAAAAAACAGCTTTCTAACCCTTACCCCTCACACCCCCTCAGCTCCACACCGCCCCCCAGTGCCCCATCCACACTAGATTGTGCCACCTCATGTCCTCCATCCACCCCATGACACCTAAAATTCCCCCATGCCAACCTATGCCACTCTACTCACCCCATTGCCCTTTATAGCTCCATGTCAACTTCATGCAAACCCAAGTCCCCCACCCACCACCGTTTTCACTTACATCTCCATGCCAAGTCACTCGGTATCCGCCATGGCTGACCTCGGGAGCCATGTAAGATCAAATAAAGTTCTAAGTGGCTTTTGATGACAACTTGTTTTCTAACTCTCATTGGTAAAACCCATTCACTACATTAAAATTTATTCATCTACTTAATCCCTTATCAAAAGAAAAATTTAATCCTGTAAACAACAAGCATTTTATATTCATAGCCCCACATCAAAGACTTCATTACCACTTGGAGCTTTCAATCATACTGTGACATTGCCTGACTGTGATAATGATCGATTGTGAAATCAGCCATCCAGCACAAATCCAGTGTGTAATAATAATAAATGTCACATGTAGGCTTACATTTACACTGCAATGAAGTTACTGTGAAAAGTCCCTCGTCGCCACATTCCGGCGCCTGTTTAGGTACACTGAGGGAGAATTCAGAATATCCAATTTACCTGACAGCACGACTTTCAGGACTTGTGGGAGGAAACCAGAGCATCCGGAGTAAATCCATGCAGATACTGGGAGAATGTGCAGACTCCACACAGACAGTGACCCTGAAGCTGTGAAGCAACAGTGCTACCCATTGTACTGAGCTGAGGCTTATGTTACAGACAGAGTGAAATAGTAAGCAGTAATTTTCTTTAAATTGCAGACTTTAAAAAAATTAATGGACAGGAGATTTAAATACCCTGGCAGCTTGACCGTTACGATCAATTCATCCATTTCTTTATGCACAGTCATGTCTACTTTTAACAGTACTAAAAAGCACTTACCACTCCCAAAGGGCACCTTATGTCTCCAAAACAGTTCCCTAGACCTATCCAAAAGTATACTTTACCTCTCCAAGCAGCTACACTATCTCTCCTTAGAACTGGCAGGTTTAGACCATCTCCTGAAAAGGGTAAAGTCGCCCAAGTCATATTTCAGAAATCTCAGTGGCTGAAAGCAGCTGCATTTTTACATGTGCAATTACCTCTATGAACCACGGATTTGAAAACTACAACCTGCCCACATTCTCCAATCACTCCGCACCCACAACGAAAATAATGGGTGCCAGGTTTGGGATGACACTTCTGGAATGGGGACTCTGGTGCCATTTTGGCTAAACAGTGGGCTCTCTCCACCCCTGCGAAAATTCAGACCTTTGGTTTTCTTTCATTCATTAATGGGATGTGAGCATTGTGGGCAAGACCTGCATTTATTGCCCATCGCCAACTGTGCTTGAGAAGGACGGTGGCGAACCATCTTCTTGAACTGTTGTGAACTTTGCACCCTCAGCAGCTGGATAAAATGGAGATGCCCTGGTTGCATCGTGAACCCTCAGCAGGTAGATTTAATGGAGCCATCCTGAGGAAGTTGTGTACTCAGTGAGTGGATGGAATGCCATGGTTTATCTTGCTCTCAGACATTGATGGAATTATATAGTCTTGGTTATACTGTTGCTGTTTAACGATGGTTGGAGTGATGTAGCCTTAGACACAGTGCATGGAGTTGGTGGATGGAGTGGAAATATTCTACGTTAACTGCATTATTCTCTTGGTGGATTGAGTAGAAGTGTTCTATGCGCACTACGTACTCTTTTCAAGTAGACTACAGCAGCTTATGAAGGTGGCTCACCACCACGTGTTCAAGGACAATTAGAGATGGGCAATAAATGCTGGTCATCAACACCCACATCCCATGAAAGAATAAATAAAAGTGAATGGGGCGGAGCTGTCCTGGTTATACAGCATTCTCCCAGAGAGAGCTGAAACAGAGCTATCCTGCTTATGCTATCGACTGTCAGGTTAATGAAATAGAGCGGACCTGGGCATATTGTGGGTGGAAAAAGTGGAGCATACTTTTATAAAGCACTTAATGAGCATATTTTTTCCAGCTAGGGATTAATTTGTCATGGTATTAATACACAAGGAGCTGATTTTTTTTTTGGTCTTGCTTTGTGGCAAATTGTTTCCTGGTGCATTAAACAAACCCCATATCATTCATCACCGAGTGAAGTAAGGAGTATACTTTAGGCACACTAAACATGCCAAAATTTGGCAAGCTCTAAGATGACATCCTGTGACTTTGATTTCCAGCTTGCATTCTTGAATGCTTAAACAAATTACATTTGATTGACTCCCTGAATAGCATTAGAGTGCATTACCATTTGAGGAACAATAAACTATCCCTTTTAGCTTGTACTTGTAAACATGGGCCGCCAGTTTGAGCCTGCACTCGCCGCCCGTGGGATCGGGAAACGACTGTTCCCTGAATTTCCCCACCCCTCACCAGCACTCTCACGAGATTTGTGAACCTCATAATAATAAATTAGAATGGATTGTAATATTAGTAGCGCCCCCGCCCCTCCAAATGATCCCCCCCCCTCACTAAATATTCATGTTAGCGATGTTTACAACAGGTTGGGCCAGGCGTGAGGCAGTCAAGGGGATCCCTCCGGGGGTGCAGAGATAAGGATAGCCCCCAGGGAGGGAAGAGAGATATGCTCGGGCAGTGCCCAACTGGCAGTGCCAACCTGTGCTGGGCGCAGCTCCAGGAGGGGGGCCAAGTGGGGTGAGTTGATGTGTGATGCAAGGGGGAAGAGCAGACATGAAGGGGGAATGCCGATGATGAATGTTGGGGTGGGAGGGGTGTGTTGCCGGCAATGGGGGGGGAGTGGAGGGGGGCAGAGAGGTGGGGGAACAGACCTCCATGATGTGGGCTGGGGGCTGTTAGGCTGCAGCGCTTTAAAGATGGCGCCCCGATCACTTTGGAGACGATTGCTGGCTCTATGAGGCACCGCCCGCCAGAGTGACCGCCTAAACCACGGCCATTCATTGTCTTTCGGCAAAGGGGCTCAAGAATCCGTGAGAAAAGCGGTCTGTGCAACTGGAGAGTTACATGCCAGTTTTGTGTCTGAGTCTGATCCTTTGCCAAATCCTGGTAAGAATCCTCCCATGGAGTAAGAAACCTTCCCTCCAGATACTGTTTTTATAATCTGGCACGAGTGATTTACTTGAGAAAATACCTTTTATTTTTTTCCAGTTTTCTCTCATTTTCTCCATTACCATCTCTCCTTATGATGCAACCTCATTGTCACATTTGATTCCAAAATGGGCTTCTGATCACGTCTATATCATCACAAAGACTGCCTATTTCCACCTCCACAACTGTCCCTACCTCAGATCATTTGCTGCTGAAACTCTCGTTTGGGCCTTTGTTACCTCCAGACTTGACTATTCCAACATACTCCTGTCTAGCCTCCAACATGTAAACATGAGGGCATCCAAAATTCTGCTTGCTCTGTCTTTATACTTGCACCAAATTCCATTCACCATCAGGCCTGAATGACATTGGTCTCTTCGCAGATCCACACGGCTTCCCAGTCAAGCGGCACTTCAATTTAAAAAAAAAAAAATTCATATGCCCCCCCTCATAGCCTCCCCATCTCTGTAATATCCTGCAACCCCAAACCATCCACTCCTCTAATTCTCTCCTCTTGAGAATTCCTGATTTTAATTCCTCCACCATTGGGCCTTCAATACTGAAATTCCCTCTCTGCTTCTCTACTTCTCCTTCCGACTTTATGACATTCCCTAAAATCATGCCTTTGGCTCAGCTTATGGCTTTCTTCCCAATATCAGTGGCTCAGTGTCAAAATTTACTTTATAATGCTTTTGTGAAATTTGTGAAATGCCTTGGGGTATGTGTTGTGCTATGGGTGCATGTTGATGTTGTGATACAGTGGTGTGGACAGAATAAACAATTCTTTAGATATCGGAGTTGTCTCGTCACCCTCAAGGCAACTAGGCATGGACAATAACCGTAGTCTTTGCCATGTAATTTGTGCACAGCTCCTTAAAAGGGGGTGGGCTCCACAGACCATGTGACGGCTCAAGGCCAATCATGCAGGACGTGCAAAAGGAGTTTGCGCAGGGCCCTGGGAGCAGGGCCCCAGACAGTGTAGACCCCGGAGTCGAAGTGTTAAGACCTGCTATGTTGTGTTCTGTGTCTGTTCCCGTAACAGCCTCCCCGAGCAGGTGCCGGAATGTGGCGACGAGGGGCTTTTCACAGTAACTTCATTTGAAGCCTACTTGTGACAACAAGCGATTTTCATTTCATTTCATTTCACTTAACTGCCTTTGCCTTTCACCAACGGTAACTTACTGGAAGCCTCCAGTGGATGGCTCAAGCAACTACGTCATTCATGTCAAAAAGTGCAGATAAAGAACAGGTTGCCGAGGTACAATTTCGTAACAGCTATTTGGCATCTCATGCAAGTGGCTATTATTCATTTGTATGCCACAACAATGGGTTTAGCAGACTCTTACTGTGTGAGCATCTGATCAAGCCCTGTTTCTATCCTAATCTGACATCCAAATGTACACATTGCCAATTCATGGGAGGCATTCAGGACCTGAAGCCATAGCCATTTCTCTTTGGCCTCCCTAGCTTCAGGTTCATGCGGCCATATAGCGAGATAGATCCAGTGCCCTGTGTTCATGGTAAAATAAAAAAGTGGTCTCCATAAACAGACCCTTCCCATGGACCAAAACCTGCAATCTTACACACTTTATGAGCATATCATTAACAATTACCTCTCATTGAGGTATTGGCTAGTGTGTGTCACATGTCCTCCACGTCCGCTATCGAAAGACAAGAAAATACTGAACAGATTTAAAATGATCAGATATGTTTACAAATAGAAGATAAGTTACAGGAGCAATGAGATATGGCAAATTACCAAATGTAATTGAAAACACATAGGGAAGAATAAGGATAAAAATTGGGTTAAAATAACTTATTAAAATTATATTTCATGCGCAGCTTGATAATTGGCAGGATGTTTGGATGAAATAATCTTCTCTACACTTTCATGATTTGATGTTGCATTCAGGCGACATGATCCCCAGTTGACTAAAACGCTTGAGCAATCTGAATAATGATTTATGTCATGACAGTTCTTTCATGTCACAGCCAGTCTTTCAAGGTCATCTCGCACAACTTGTGAGATGGGGTGTTGATAACTGGGTATTATTATCTCACTTTACTTACTCAGCAAAATTTGAATTTTCCTACTCAAATTAAAATTTCACCGAAGCTGCTCCAGCCACCAAATGCCTTGTGTTTTCTTTAAACTTAATTCATTTCTGAACAAAGCCACAGGCACAAATGAAAAGGATCCAAATTATTGAGCATTTTGAAATGCACGGTGCAACCCATTTATTCACGGAAAATTTTGTTTAACAAATTTAATACATTTTTAAAAAGATTAAAAAATATATATATAAATTTAGAGTATCCAATTCATTTTTTCCAATTAAAGGACAATATAGCGTGGCCAATCCACCGATCCTGCACATCTTTGGGTTGTGGGGGCGAAACCCATGCAAACACGTGGAGAATGTGTAAACTCCACACGGACAGTGACCCAGAGCCGGGATCGAACATGGGAGCTCGACGCTGTGAGGTGGCAGTGCTATCCACTGCGCCACCGTGCTGCCCTTTTAAAAATAATTTTATCGGACACGCTGTGTATGGGAGAACATTCAATAAGTTGTCTCACGGAGAGTTGTTAAAAAATGAATGGAAAATAGTATTGGAGAAGATATAGCAACATGGTTAGAAAATTGTTGTCATGTAGGAAAAGCAGCAGCCAACATGCGCTTAGCAATCTCCCACAAGTAATGAGTGGATCATCCCGTCTAAGGTTTGGGCCAGGATACTAACCTGCTCTTCCTCAAATGGTACTGTGGGATCCTTTGTGCCCACTTGAGAGGACAGACAGGGGTACGAGTTAAACATCTCACCTGAAAGCAGACCACCCTGAAGTAATAATTCGGCAGTTTCATCAATACCTGACACCAGAGTATTTAAATATGGGTCTGGATCTTGTGAGTAATAGCGGTGTTAATCTTTTAATAAATTATGAATTGTTCAATAAAATATGAAGACACATGCCACATGGATGCACACATTGGGTTTACCTATATAATCTTAACTTTAGTTCAGTTGGCTGGACAGCTGGTTTGTGATGCAGAGCGGGTTCAATTCCTGTACCAGCTGAGGTTAGTCATGAAGGCTCGCCTTCTCAACCCTGCCCCTCGCCTGAGGGGTGGTGATCCTCAGATTAAATCACCACCAGTCAGCTCTCCCCATCAAAGGGGGAAAGCAGCCTGTGGTCATCTGGGACTACGGCATCTTTACTATTTTATGGCACACTGCCAATTTGTCAAAAAGCTAAATGAACAAATACTGATCTTTCTATCTTGTATCTACTTTGAAAGTAATGTGAATTCCAGTTACAAGTGTTGTTGAGTATAACTGCTTCAGTGCATAAAGAGCCTTCTGTGAAAGCCTGCTTGTTAATGACGGAGAAGACCTGAGCTGCATAAGCTTTGATGTCTCGTTGATCACTGCGCCTCATTTAACATTGAGTGCAATAAAATCATTGCTCAAAGCCCCATTCTGTAGTCAAAAAGTTGTTGACACTGCTTGACATTTGCAAATCCATCTCCCTTTCCCACCTGCTTGTTCCTAAATTGACTGAAGGTACCTGAGGGAAGTTGTTTGAACAGTGTTTCAATCATGAAGTCAGTGTTTATTGGTCTTGATAACTTCAATTAAGTCCACCTAAAAAAGATGACAAGTCATGAAGACTGACTCACATCCTGCTGCCTTGGCAGGCAATCTCAGTGAGGCACTTCAAAAACAGTGCTGGATTTTAACTTTGAATCCATCAAAATGAATTGTGTGGTAGAGGATGAATATATTTAGCCTTCTCCATAATTTACTTTGCTCTTTCTGACTGCATCCTGTAATATTAGTTTAACAGATGGCAGCAGCCATCTGGTACACTGAGACTCAAAATGGTGGGCATTAACAGGTGGTTTGACAATCTCTTTCCATGTAAACCTGCACGCACAGCAGGCCAGGATTTCCTGTTCCTGTTTGCGTCCGGGCGGGTTTGGTGGTGAGGGCGGTAAACATCATGAGAAGGCGTAAATCATGTTGCACGCCAGCATAAGTGCAGGATACGGTCGTCACCTCCTCCTGTTCAATGTTGAGAAGCTCATTGGAATACCTACCATATTGGGCCTGTACACAGGAATCATATCCCCACATCAAATAATGCATCCACGACGGAGAGATGTTGGAACAGCGCAATATATAATCGGGTTCAAAAGGCGTGGAACTGGCGAGCAGTACTCTTGAGGGGAGCTTGGAGGTGAGTGCAGTGCTTGCAGAGTGGCTCTGCATCTTCAGGGGAGAGTGGGGGGACAGGGGTTGAGTGAAGTGTGACGGGTGAGTCAGGGTGATGGGTCAGTCAGGGGTTTGGGATGAGTGAGGTGGGGATGAGGGATGTGCTGGGGGTGCGCTTGGGTGCAGAATGTTTCCTGGGTCTGGATTGGATTGGATTTGTTTATTGTCACGTGTACCGAGGTACAGTGAAAAATATTTTTCTGCGAGCAGCTCAACAGATCATTAAGTACATGAGAAGAAAAGGGATTTAAAGAAAATACATAATAGGGCAACACAACATATACAATGTAACTACATAAACACTGGCATCGGATGAAGCATATAGGGTGTAGTGTAAATGAAATCATTCCATAAGAGGTGGTGATGACCTCCCAGCGAACCTCAAAGTCTGCTAGCTGTGTGCAGGAGTGGCCTTCAAATATGGCACCCAGATCATCGAAGCACTGAGGTGATGACGGGGCCAACGAATCAGAGACTGTCTGCCAGTGATATGGCATGGAAGCCACGCCGCTATCCGAGGAGTCTGCGGTGTAAAGATTGCCAACGATTTTGACTGTCGCGGAGCCTTCCAGCTAGTAATAATTGGCTGGAGCTGGGCTTCTGCACCTCTGTTGGGAGGAAATTCTATTTTCGAGAGCTGCTGGAATCTGATTGGTAAACAGCTCTCTAGTCTCAGCTGCGCCATAAGCTTCAGTGGACAAACTTGGGACTTCAAGTATTCCCCAGAGTCAAAGTCCTGGGAGTCGAACACCATGCAAGTGTATGGGCCTTCCGGTGAGGCCTGGGTGCTGGCAGAGGAGGGGTGTGGGTGTTCATGGAGAGGCCGGGCCTGGAGGGAGCATCCTCAATGACCAGATCATTGGGGGGGGTGGGGGGTGCCTGGGTGCCTGCATGGGAAGGAAGTTGTTGCTGGAGTTGTTTGCCCCAACCACTGCGTGACCGAAGCCTGGACAGAGCCACGTTGCTGGGCTTTCCCCTGCCCCTAAACCCCTCATGCCTGACTGAAAATTGAGGCTCATTGGGAAATTACCAGTGAGTGCTTATTACGGATACGGACCCAGGAAGTGTAGAAGATTGTAGTTTAGTCGGGCAGTATGGTCGGCACGGGCTTGGAGGGCCGAAGGGCCTGTTCCTGTGCTGTACATTTCTTTGTTCTTTGTTCTTTGTTTGTATTAATTGATCACTCACAAGCCTCAATTGGCAAGAGCAGGCAGGCCAGCCTAGTCCTCACCTGTCCCTGGAAGTCAGGGTGGGCAAAGGCCATCTGAAGAATTTTACACCCACACCCCGCCGAAAACCCTCCGGTGGGTGAATATAAAATTCTGTCCCAGAGGTCTACCATATGTCCTATGTTTTTTCATGTATGGAACGATATGTCTGGCCTGTGCGCAGAACAATCCAATCCAATTGTTGGAAAACCAAGGGAAAAGTCACATTAGGCTACTTGTGCCACAGCATTGAAGTTGAACTCTGGCTGCGAATGGGACATGATGAGGTAGATTGGGGATCCGATTCTTGTTTAACTCATAAATATAAATGCTAGGCAGAAAAAACTGTAAATACACAGCTGGCCAACTCTCACCTGCAAAGGGAAAGGTTTAAGGTTTCACATGTGCATCCTTCATCAGAACTGAGAATTGAAGGGTGATAGGATGGAAGAGGGAAAAAGAACAGAAGATAGGAAGAAAAGAGGTATCAAATACCCTAAACAGTGAAAACTTGAAAACAAATGTCTTATAATATATTTGGACAGAGAAGCAGGGGCTTGTTAAATGATATGACAGTGTGGCGGTAAAAAGAGTTGAGAAGAATAAAATATCGCGCATATTGCCTGATGGTGAAAGGTACAACGAGTGTGACAATCACATTTGGTAGGAGTGCAAAACTGGCAGTAATGAAGTGATGCCTGTTCTATTCATTGAAGTCCATGCAGAGGAAAATAGGAGGGGTTTGGCCAGCTGATCCACTAACACCTGGGGCGCGATTCTCCCCTACCCGGCAAGATGGGCGGGACGGAGTGGCGTGTACCACTCCGCCGTCGGGCCGCCCCAAATCCGCACCTTTAGGGGCCAAGCCCTCACCTTTAGGGGCTAGGCCCCCACCGGAGTGGTTGCCGTCCCGCCGGCTGGTGTGGAAGGCCTTTGGCGCCACGCCAGCTGGGGCCGAAGGGACTCAGCCGGCCGGCGGAAGTCCGCGCATGCGCAGGAGCGTCAGCAGCTTCTGACGTCAACCCCGCGCATGTGCAGAGGGGGGTCACCTCCGCGTCGGCCATCACGGAGGCTATGGCCGACGTGGAGGGGAAAGAGTGCCCCCATGGCACAGGCCCGCCCGCGGATCGGTGGGCCCCGATCGTGGGCCAGGCCACCGTGGGGGCACCCCCCGGGGCCAGATCGCCCCATGCCCCCCCCCAGGACCCCGGAGCCCGCTCGCGCCACCTGGTCCTGCCGGGAAGGGAGGTGGTTTAATTCATGCCGGCGGGACCGGCATTACAGCAGCGGGACTTCGGAGAATCGTCGGGGGGGGGGGCTCGCCGACCGGCGCGGCGCGATTACCGCCCCCGCCAAATCTCCGGTGCCGGAGAATTCGGCGGCTGGCGGGGGTGGGATTCATGCCGCCCCCCGGTGATTCTCCGACCTGGCAGGGGGTCGGAGAATCTCGCCCCATTTCCATTCCAGCAAAGATCAAACTTTGGGTGGCTGTTCACGCCGGCAGGAAATTCTGGTCCCACGCCAGCGCACGGGCTTCCCAGCCACGAGGGGTGTTGTCAACGGTTGACAACGGTGAAACCGGTAGATCCTGCTGGCGGGCACCTCTGCTGGTGTAAGACACATGGCGGGCGAGTGGGAAAATCCTGCCCTTTATCTTCAAGGTTAGAAATGCTGGAAACATCACGGACTAGTCATTTGGGCTCTCAAGCATCCTCGCGCCCCCCCCCCCCCCCCCCCCCCCCCCCCCCCACACACACACATCATAATCTATGCATGGGTGGTAGTGTCAAAGGAGACCTGGAGATTGGGCCTTGGAACTAATTCACGTATCAGTGGTGGTGTTGGAGGGAACCATGTGGCTATGTCATCAAAGGCAGGGGTTGGGGCAACACAAGCATCAGGAAGGATTGAGTGATTGTTGAATAGGAGAGGGGTGCGGGCTGACACTGGTGTGGTGGGCAGAACATGAGGGCTGGCATCAGCCCGGACTGAGCCTGGGGCAAGGATGGTGGAACCAGATGGGGTGATTGTGTGTCATGGTCAGAACTGTCTGACTGTGGACCTTGGGAATGGGGCCCAGGTGGGAATGTGTTTCACTGGTAATGAACTTATATTTTACTGCAGCCTACCTTTAGGATTGATATTTATGAGGTCAATCTCAGGTCAGGTCATGTTGCATGGGAGCCTGAAGAAAGGGCGCCACGTGGTCCTTTGGTTATTCAGTTCTGAAAAGGAGTTTCCTTGAAAAGGAGTTTGCTAGTTTTGGGGTGTTCAATATTGAAGAAGGATTTATATCAGAAATGTTAACCTGCCTTTTCTCTTTCTAGAAACTGCTTGGCCTGCCTTTCCGGCATTTTCAGTTTTTATTTCTATCTTTTCTAAGTTTCTAATACAAATATTGGCTGGAAGCAGTGAGTGTGATTGAAGGCGAACAAAGCACTCTGTTAATAACTGGTTAGAATCGGGCATTAAGACTCCCATCTCCTCCTGCTTTCTTTGTTTGGAAGATGCAAAGCAAGAGGCTCACACCAAGGGCGTCATTCTCCGTCCCCCCAGAGGGTCGGAGAATGGCCGTTGGCCGCCGTGAATCCCGCCCCGCCGAAGTCTCCGAAGGGAGAAAAGTCGGCGGGGCGTTAATGGCGCCGCTGCCGTTGAGAATGTCACGGGTCTGCGCAAGGCAGCCGATTTTCGGGCCTGCCGATATTCTCCCTTCCGGATGGGCCGAAGTCCCGTCGACGTGATGACCGTTCACGTCGACGTGAATCAAACCCTCCTTTTCATCGGCGTGACCCGGTGCTCCAGGCTCACGCCGACTAGCGTGGAGGTGAGTGACGGCCTGGGGGGTTGGCTCTGGGCAGGCAATGGCGTGGCCGCAGTCTGATTGCGTGAGGAGAGGTGTGTCTCGGGTTGTGTGTGTGTGTGTGCGGCGGGGGGGGGGGGGGTGGGGGGGGGTGGTTAGAGGAGGCTGGGCTCCGGGGGAGTGCCGGGAGGGGGGTCCATGCCGGGGTGGAGGTTGGGGGGGGGGGTTCCGTGCCGGGGTGGAGGTTGGGGGTTGGGGGGGGGGGTCCGTGCTGGGGTGGAGGTTGGGGGGGGGGGGGGGGGGGGGTCCGTGCTGGGGTGGAGGTTGGGGGGGGGGGAGGGTCCGTGCCGTGCCGGGGTGGAGGTTAGGGGGGGTCCGTGCCGGAGTGGAGGTTGGGGGGGGGGGGGTCCGTGCCGGGGTGGAGGTTGGGGGGGGGTCCGTGCTGGGGTGGAGGTTCGGGGGGGGGGGGACCGTGCCGTGCCGGGGATGAGGTTGGGGGGGGGTCCGTGCTGGAGGTGGAGGTTGGGGGGGGGGTCCGTGCCGTGCCGGGGTGGAGGTTGGGGGGGGGGGGTCCATGCTGGGGTGGAGGTTGGGGGGGGGGGTCCGTGCTGGGGTGGAGGTTGGGGGGGGGTCCGTGCTGGGGTGGAGGTTGGGGGGGTCCGTGCCGGGGTGGAGGTTGGGGGTGGGGTCCGTGCTGGGGTGGAGGTTGGGGGGGGGGTCCGTGCTGGGGTGGAGGTTGGGGGGGGGGGGTCCGTTGCTGGGGTGGAGGTTGGGGGGGGGTCCGTGCCGTGTCGGGTTGGGGGGGGGGTCCGTGCTGGGGTGGAGGTTGTGGGGGGGGTCCGTGCTGGGGTGGAGGTTGGGGGGGGGTCCGTGCTGTGCCGGGGTGGAGGTTGGGGGTTGGGGGGGGTCCGTGCTGGGGTGGAGGTTGGGGGGGGGGGGTCCGTGCTGGGGTGGAGGTTGGGGGGGGTCCATGCCGGGGTGGAGGTTAGGGGGGGTCCGTGCTGGGGTGGAGGTTGGGGGGGGTCCGTGCCGTGCCGGGGTGGAGGTTGGGGGTTTGGGGGGGGGATCCGTGCTGGGGTGGAGGTTGGGGGGGGGTCCGTGCTGGGGTGGAGGTTGGGGGGGGGTCCGTGCTGGGGTGGAGGTTGGGGGGGGTCCGTGCCGTGCCGGGGTGGAGGTTGGGGGTTGGGGGGGGGTCCGTGCTGGGGTGGAGGTTGGGGGGGTGTCCGTGCTGGGGTGGAGGTTGGGGGGTGGTCCGTGCTGGGGTGGAGGTTGGGGGGGGGTCCGTGCTGGGGTGGAGGTTGGGGGGGGTCCGTGCCGGGGTGGAGCTTGGGGGGGGTCCGTGCTGGGGTGGAGGTTGGGGGGGTCCATGCTGGGGTGGTGGTTGGGGGGGTCCGTGCTGGGGTGGAGTTTGGGGGGGTCCGTGCTAGGGTGGAGGTTGGGGGGGTCCGTGCCGTGCCGGGGTGGAGGTTGGGGGTTGGGAGGTGGGTCCGTGCTGGGGTGGAGGTTGGGGGGGGGTTCCGTGCTGGGGTGGAGGTTGGGGGGGGGTCCGTGCTGGGGTGAATGTTGGGGGGGGGGGTCCGTGCTGGGGTGGAGGTTGGGGGGGGGTCCGTGCTGGGGTGGAGGTTGGGGGGGGTTCGTGCCGTGCCGGGGTGGAGGTTGGGGGTTGGTGGGGGGTCCCGTGCTGGTGTGGAGGTTTGGGGGGGGGGTCCGTGCCGAGGAGGGGGATGGGAGGGCAAGTGAGTTGGTCCACCTGGCCAGGTGCCAGCCTCCAACAGTTGGACCCATGCGGTCCATGCCACCTGGCTGGGGGGGAGGAGGGGATATGGGCAATGATGACATGTTGTCGTTCCCCTCCCCCCCCCCCACCAGGCCGTCATGTTTTCAGATCATCCAGCGATGTTGGCTGGATGAGGAGGAGGAGGAGGAGGAGCGTGCCAGAGAGGCGGCGCAGGCTGCCGCAGAGGGGCAGGCGGCAGCCGCCCAGGCTGGAGGGACACCTGACCGACAGGACGAGGAGGGGGGGGGAGAACGTCGCGGCCCCACGGCAACGGAGGCACCCGAGGGCGCCCCGTGTGTACCGGCCCCGGCAGTCATACCAGGAACCTCACGGACCGGGAATGCAGGAGGAGACTCCGGATGAGCCGGGAAACCGTGGCACACATCTGCCACCTGCTGGCACACCTGTCACCGCGTGGCACTGGCGGGGGACACCCTCTCCCCCGTGTCCGTCAAGGTTACGGTGGCCCTGAACTTTTATGCAACGGGGTCATTCCAGGCACCGAGTGGGGACCTGTCCGGCATATTGCAGACATCGGTGCATCGGTGCATCCGGGCAGTGACAGATGCCCTATATGCCATGGCGCACCGCTACATCCGCTTCCCCGTGGACCGGGCCAGCCAAGATTGCCCGGGCCGTGGGCTTCTCTGCCGTTGCCGGGTTCCCCATGGTCCAGGGCGCGATCGATGGGATGCACGTCGCCCGTGCGGCCACCTGCAGATAACAGGGCCGTGTTCACTAATAGGAAGGGGACCTATTCGATGAACGTACAGGTGGTCTGCGACCACCGCATGATGATCCCTGCACGTCTGCGCCCGTCACCCAGGCAGTGTACACGACTCATTCGTGTTGTCGCGGTCATCCATCCCCGGCATGTACGAGGGACGCCATCTCCGGCTGAGGGGCTGGTTGCTGGGCGACAGGGGCTACCCATTGCGATCGTGGCTGATGACGCCTATACGGAGGCCACGCAATGAGATGGAGAACCGCTACAATGATGCCCATGTAGCGACAAGGGGAGTGATCGAGAGGTGCTTTGGCGTGCTGAAGATGCGTTTCAGGTGCCTGGACCTCTCTGGGGGCGCCCTCCAGTATCGGTCAGATAGGGTCGGCCGCATCATTGTGGTGTGCTGCGTCCTGCACAACATAGCCCAGCAGAGGGGTGATGTGCCGCAGGCAGAGGAGGGCGGAGTGGAGGAGCAGCAGGAAGAGGCCCAGTCCTCCCCAGATGAGGGGGATGGGGGCAATGGTCAGGGCAGACGGGGTAGACACTGGCGGGTGGCTGTCCACCGTTACCGGCTGGCCCAGCGGGCACGGGACAGACTGATAGACGCCCGCTTCACTGACTCGATGGGCGTGGGAATCGGGTAGTATGGCCACAGACCGCACACATGGCAACAGCCGACCACCCACATCCCCACCCATCCACCCACCCAGCACCCTCATCCCCCTCCCCAACCCCACCCACCCCACCCGCATGCACACCACCCCCCCCCCCAATTGCCGATCCACCTGCGGCACAACGGGCCGGGCTCACACAGTTGCGGGTGGACGCGTGTCTATCGCAGGCCATGGAGGATGATGACAACCCGCCCTGCGATGAGCTCCTGGCTCTACATCGTTGGACTATGTCTGATCCATGGCCACAGTACCACCATCCACCCGGACCATCCCTGCATGCGGCTGTGACACTGCAGCGCACGGTCCCGTCCTCTGCCCGAGGGATGTTGATGGCGGCCCAGGGGGAAGGGGGCAGACTCACCTGGGGCTGAGGTAAGACCACCCCTCACACACACAGCTGCGCTCAACGTACATGACACCCCCGCACACTTTGGACAGAGCACAAAGGCAGCTTCTGTAGGTGTAACATTGACTTTAATAACCAAAGGAGTTCATGCACGTGTCCTAGCCCCTAAAACTCATCTGTGCCCTGCACCCGTGGCAACTTACTCAGTGTCTAATTGTTTGGCCTTACGGGCCCTTTGACTACGTCTACGTGGTTCCCCAGACGGTACAGCAGAACTGGAGGTGGACTCCTGTGATTCGTGCCCTCTGACACTGGATCCCTTTGGCGGCCGTTTCCTGGGGCGTCCTGGCCTAGATGGGCCAGGCTGCGGCCCGGGCGACTGGGATGGCGAGCTGCCAGCCTGTCCTGCCCGTTGCCCACCCGATGCACCTGGGACGTAAGGGGGGGAGTCCGAAGTGTCGCGGTGTTCCGGGACCTCCCCTAGAGGGGGACCCGGGACGGACCACACCACCTCCTCCTCCCTCGGGGTGCCCGATGGCCCCCAGGCCTCTACATGGGTGGGGGATGCGAACGGACTGGCCATCCGACGCCCCCCCCGATATCTGGCGCTGCCAGTCCTGGAGGCCCGTGCTGGTATCGACAGGGGTCTGCAGGTCTGCAGCCATGGAGCCCAGGGTGTTGGCAAACCCTGTCTGTGACAGTGCGACGCCGGCTCGCACATGGCCACTGGCGCCGATGCCCTCAGCGATGGCCTGCAGAGACTGGGCCATGGCCTGCTGAGACTGGGCCATGGCCTGCAGAGACTGGGCTATGGCGTTGAGCGCCTCTGCCATCTGGCGCTGGCACTGGCTCATGGCCTCCTGTGAGAGGGCAGCCATTTCCTGGGCCACAGACGCCGCCTGCACGGAAGGCCCCAGGCCTCGCAAACCGTTCCCCATGTCTTACACCGTCGCACCCATTGCCTCCACCGCGGACGCCACCCGTGCGGTGTCAGCCTGGGTGGCACGCATGACCGGCACCACTCCCAGCTCCTGGATGCGGGTGGACTCCTCCACCTGCGACCGCAGGCGCCGCAAGCCGCCCGTCACCCTCTTCGCTCGCCTCCGGGTCGGTGGTTGCATCGGATCTATGTGTGGGGTGTGGTAACTGCAGGAACCCGGGATCCATCTGGGCGACAGATGTTCGCTTGGGCTGGGCTGCCCTCCGACCGCCCGGTCCCTCTGCTGCTCCTACCTCCACCTGCTGTACCGGGACGGCTGTGTTGTGCGCACCAGTGAGTGTACCAGACGCCTCATCACTAAAGTGCCCAACCGTGGTGAGTGTTTCTGCGATGGTGGAGGGTGTTGGTGACAGCAGTGGCGTTGTGTCGTGCTCTTCGTCCCACTCTGAGTCCATGGCACTTTGGGGTGGGGGTTCGTCTCCACCCATCCACTCTGACTCACTGTCCGGTATTTCGTCTTCCTGGGTAGTGCTGTCCTGGGTAGGGGTGTCCTGGGTAGTGCTGTCCCGGGTAGGGGTGTCCTGGGTAGTGGTGTCCTGGGTAGTGGTGTCCTGGGTAGTGCTGTCCCGGGTAGTGCTGTCCCGGGTAGGGGTGTCCTGGGTAGTGGTGTCCTGGGTAGTGGTGTCCTGGGTAGTGGTGTCCTGGGTAGTGGTGTCCTGGGTAGTGGTGTCCTGGCTCGGATGTGACGGGGGCCTGTGGCTGCCCCCCTCATCGCTGGGTGGTCGCTCCCGCACGTGACGGGGGTGTCGTCTCCCTGTTGCTCCAGGTCTCTCCGTCTCCCGTTGTGTGCGAGGGGCATCCTGCGGGCGTCGCATGGTGGAGGGTCCGGGTCTCTCCATCTCCCGTGGTCTCCGAGGGGCATCCTGCGGGCGTCGCATGCTGGAGGGTGCGGGTCTCTCCGTCTCCCGTGGTCTCCGAGGGGCATCCTGCGGGCGTCGCTTGCTGGAGGGTGCGGGTCTCTCCGTCTCCTGTGGTCTCCGAGGGGCATCCTGCGGGCGTCGCATGCTGGAGGGTGCGGGTCTCTCCGCCTCCTGTGGTCTCCGAGGGGCATCCTGCGGGCGTCGCATGCTGGAGGGTGCGGGTCTCTCCGTCTCCCGTGGTCTCCGAGGGGCAACCTGCGGGCGTCGCATGCTGGAGGGTGCGGGTCTCTCCGTCTCCTGTGGTGTCCGAGGGGCATCCTGCGGGCGGTCTGCACCTGCGGGGATGGGTGCCTGGACGTTTGGTCCTGCGATACACAATGAAGCATGCATGGTTAGACATCAGGCAGTGATCAGGTGATACGGGGGAGGGGGATATAGGGGAGGGGGGATATGGGGACGGGCTGTTGGTGGCTCACTTGCTCGTGGGGCCCCGACCTCTGCATCAGCAACCTCCAGGTCCTCAGGTCCGCCAGCCAGTTCCAGGGCCCTTTCCTCGTGTACGGTCAGTGGCCTCTCATCAGCGGGCCCTCCTCCAGTCCTCACATGCTCCCTATTGTTGTGTGCGCGCTTCTCCTGTGGGGGGGTGGGGGGGGCAGGGGTAAAAGGCAACAGTGTTAGGCAGGTATATGAATGCACGCCATCGGTTGCACGTGCATTGCAGAGGTTAAGGTTAGGGCTGGATTCACTTGGGGATATGGGGGATATTGGGGAGGGGGGGATATGGGGGAGGGGGTATATGGGGGATATGGGGGAGGGGGATATGGGGGAGGGGGGATATGGGGGAGGGGGGATATGGGGGAAGGGGATATTGGGGATATGAGGGAGGGGGGGATATGGGGGAGGGGGGATATGGGGGAGGGGGGATATGGGGGAAGGGGATATGGGGAGGGGGGATATGGGGGATATGGGGGAGGGGGGATATGGTGGATATGGGGGAGGGGGGATATGGGGGAGGGGGGATTTGGGGGAGGGGGGATATGGGGCAGGGGGGATATGGGGGAGGGGGGATATGGGGGAGGGGGGATATGGGGAGGGGGGATATGGGGGATATGGGAGAGGGGGGATATGGGGGAGGGGGGATATGGGGAGGGGGGATATGGGGGAGGGGGGATATGGTGGAGGGGGGGATATGGGGGAGGGGGGGTTATGGGGAGGGGGGGATATGGGGGATATGGGGGAGGCTCACCCTGCCTGCTCTGACGAGGTCGTTCACCTTCTTGTGGCACTGGGTGCCTGTCCGTGGTGTCAGGGCCACAGCGGTGACGGCCTCTGCCACCTCCCTCCACAGACGCCGGCTGTGGCGTGGGGCAACTCTGCGGCCTTGCCCGGGATACAGGGCGTCCCTCCTCTGCTCCACCGCGCCCAGGAGCGCCTCCACATCGCGTGACTCGAACCTCGGGGCTGAGCGACGGCCAGCCATCCAGTCGGGTGTTGCGGTCGGGTGTTTTCCGGTCGGGTGGGGGGGAGCAGCGCGGCCTTATGAGCCGTCAAGCCGTACAGCGCGTATGACGCTGCACGGCGTGAACCACTGCGCAAGCGCGGATCCCGTTACGTCGCTGCTAGCCCATTTCGGGCCGGAGACTATCGACCCATTTTTCCGACGTGACGCAAGTGGGATTTGCGCCGTTTTTTGCGGCGATCGGCGGACTTTCCGCCGATAACGGAGAATTTCGCCCCATGTTCCTGTTAATAGCTGATGCATATCCCTTGTAGGTTTAAACCTGAAGACTGTACATTCGTTTTGGGTAGCTAATTGATTTCAGACCACCCTGGACAGTGAACTGTCTGTGGCAATGCATCAATGGGGGAAAGGAACTGGGCGGAACTGCATTTAGATCTGAGGATATTACTGGGGTTTGACAAGACACTGGAAACAAGAGTTTGCCAACAGGAAACAATATCAAAAGAACCCAGTCTGACAATTCTTATTTTAGTAACATTCTGAGCGTGACGTGATATCCTTGTCATCAGGCAGTTTTGCCACAGGGTACACCTGATCTTCTGCTGGAACCTCAGCCAATCTCCTCGGGAAATGGATAAAAGCAGATGTTTATGTTATCTCTCGGAGAAAGGGTTCCTCTGATCTAACCCTGGAATACTTCCAGGGAAATTCCAGGTCCCTGCCTTTTTTGAATCCGATTTCAACTTGTTTACCAAGTAGCCACTTTCTTTTTTTCCATTTATGTTTGTCACTGGGTCCTGCTGGAGGGTAGCCTTGATCCAATATACAAATGGGAGAATCCAATTGTACACATTAGATGATTGAACTTGCATTCAGCTAACTCTGTGATTTAACAGTGTGGCGATAAAAAGAGGTAGCATTTAGTTTGACAGCATACTTCAGAGGCTTCTTTTCTGTGGTGAAGTGGGTAAGCGGTCTTGCCTCTGAGTTGGAAGGTTGTGGAGTCAAGTCCCACTGTTGAAACTTTAGCACAGAATCAAGATTGTCACTCCAGTGCAATGCTGACATGCGCAGCACGGTGATACGATGGTTAGCACCGCTGCCTCGCAGCGCCAGGGACCTGGGTTCAATTCTGGCCTTGGTTGACTGTGTGGAGTTTGCACTTTTCTCTCCGTGTCTGCGTGGGTTTCCTTTGGGTGCTCTGGTTTCCTCCCTCAGTTCGGGGATGTGCAGGTTAGGTGGATTGGCCATGATAAATTGCCCCTTAGTGTCCAAAGTTGTGTCGGTTAAACAGTTAGGATGGGCAAGTGGGCCTACATAGAGAGCTCTTTCAGAGGGTTGGTGCTCACTCAATAGGCTGAATGGCTTCCTTCTGCACAGTAGGAATTCTATGAAGTGTTCTGGCCAATATTTATCCCACAATCAACATCACTAAAACTGATTATCTGGTCATTACCACATTGCTGATCATGGGATCTTAAATATGAAAATATGTTACATATCTAAAACCCTCCATATTAAACCAACTTAATACAGACACCAGGCCAGCTCTCGACAGTGGCTAAGAGATTGGACCAGATGCAATAACTTTTTAAAGTTTTAATGTGGTGCGGAAAGATCAATTTGTTCCAGGAGTGATAATGTAAGAAACAGGGCTTGATTATTTCATAAACAAACTTTATTAAAAGAAAAGAAAACAATATTTAAACTTTTACTTCAGCTCCAACACTAACAGATTACATGTAGTTTCTTAACCTTGACACACTAGTTCCCATTAGACATCACTTTAAATTTTCATGCCATTAACACAGACAGGTCAAAGCAATAATTGCATTTATGAAGCAATTTTTCTTTTGTTAGGGGCAATTGTTCAGAACCCTTCTACAAAGCCTGCCTCACAGGCAACTTTCATGAACTCTCTGGTCGATTTCCACAGCCTTCTGCCTGTACCTGTTCAAAACAGCATTCTTTCTCTCAGCTCCACCCATCCCCTCAAACAAAGGTTCTCTCCTGAGGTGGCCAGACTTGAATTCATTACCGCTGCCTTGGCTGTCTCGGTTCCCACTACCGTTTCTACAAAGGAACAGAGCTATGCCATTCATGTGCAACCAACCTTCCATTGCCGGGCAAATAGGTCATCAGACACTGTGTTGGGCAATGGCTGGTCAAACAAGGATGTCCCAAAGGACAATGGATCTTGAGGGGATCATCCTGGCTGAACGGGGGGAGCCTATGTAATCCCACTAATGTGGTTAAGCCTGAATGGGACAGGGTAACTCAGGCTGTGGGTGTATCCCTCTGACTCTGCTGCTAGCAGACTTTTCCACCAGTCTGTTTAATCCCTAATGTACCTTCTACCTCTTGGACCTCATTTATGGACCCAAGCACCTAATACCCCACCCTCATGACACACTTGACAAGTAATCGTTGATTCTATAGAGCTTTGGAATGTCGTGTGCACAAGGAAGGAGCTATATAAATGCAAACCTTTTATTTCTTTCCTTGCAATGCTGTTGGTTCTGTGCTGGCCAAATAGTTATTGTTTCTATGATCAACTGCACAATTATAAACACCGCATTGTGACAATAGGAGCGGGATTCTCTGGCCCTGCCCGGATTGTCCAGTCCCACTGAAAGTCACTGTGGCTGGGCCATTGCATTCTATGGCACAGCAGGGCTGGAAAATTCCGGCCAAGGTGTTTATCCTCCGGAGTTCTGGATTTTTTCAATTTCAAGTAAAAAGGGCTTAAAGATGTGGCCAAAAAGTCTCTCTTCTTTACCCTTGAATATTTATCATGCTTTTTTTGTTTGCTCTCATTTCTTACACCATTATAATAGAACTCCACACAGTCAAGGCCGGAATTGAACCCGGGTCTCTGGCGCTGTGAGGCAGCAGTGCTAACCACTGTGCAGCCCTACAGATTCATTACAATGCAGAAGGATGTCGTCCAGCCCATGGAGTCTGCACCGACCCCCCGAAGGAGCACCCTATCTAGGCCGACACCTTCATCCTATCCCCGTAACCCCAACTAACCTGCACATCTTTGATCTGTGAGAGGAAACCAGAGAACTTGGAGGAAACCCACGCAGACACGGAGAATGTGCAAACTCCACACAGACAGTGACCCAAGGTCAGAATCAAACCGGGTCCCTGGCGTCTTGAGGCAGCAGTGCTAACCACTGTGCCATTGTATTGCATCATTCACGTGGCCTTTCGCTAAATCCGTTTAAATTTATCCTTTAAAATGTTTACTCAATAGCCTTTTAAAAGCTATTATGAATTCAGTTTTAAGTACTAATTCTGGTGGGACTTTCTATGTTTATAACAAACTTCTTTGTAAAAATCCTGTTGTCTTAGTGATAATATTAAATTTCTGACCTCCCGTTATTAATTTTACTCTCTTTTTTTCTTTTTCAAAACCATTCATATATTTAACTGGGCAGGTCCAGTCTTAGTACAAAGAGTTAAATCTAACCATGGAACA
This sequence comes from Scyliorhinus torazame, assembly GCF_047496885.1. Lineage (NCBI taxonomy): Eukaryota > Metazoa > Chordata > Chondrichthyes > Carcharhiniformes > Scyliorhinidae > Scyliorhinus > Scyliorhinus torazame. Next base: position 168,381,760 of record NC_092721.1, on the reverse strand, counting down.
TGCATTCACTCAATCAATCCTGGCAGCTCTGCCCAGGGCTTTTCCTAAGGGTATCTAAATGGTAATGGAAAGTGGGAAAGAAATAGGAAACAGCGCAAGTGTTGCTTTGAAATGAAGTACAAAATCATAAAAAGAAACACATTAGTATTAAATTCTCCTGAATCTTCTTGGCTCTAATGAAAAAGGCCCCCGGTTTATCTAATCTCTTCACAAGCAACGCAGAAATTCTTGGGAGATTTGGATCCATTGGAGCAGCCAGGTGACATATCACATAGTGGAGGAGGGACACAGAGATTCACTCACCTTTCCCTATTCACGTTTATATTTACTGCTTTTCTGAAGCAACACAGTTTTGATCAGAGTTAGCAACATATAAGCTGCCAACAAATCTGGAAAGAAAGTCAATTAATTTTCAGCTGAGTACAAAGCCAAACAGGGACAAGAAAGTTAGTAACACGCCAATTACCCAAACAGCACGTTTAGAATATTGAGCCATGAATCATTCGTGCTGCATATCAGAAGCCTGACCTCACAGTAAGTAGATAATCAGGAAGGCATTAGCAAGGGAGCCCTCCACAACTTAATTTAATACTAATGTGTTTCTTTTTATGATTTTGTACCTCATTTCAAAGCAACACTTGCGCTGTTTCCTATTTCTTTCCCACTTTCCATTACCATTTAGATACCCTGAGGAAAAGCCCTGGGCAGAGCTGCCAGGATTGATTGAGTGAATGCATGTTCCATGGTTAGATTTAACTCTTTGTGCTAAGACTGGACCTGCCCAGTTAAGGATAAGGGAAGTGGTTCGCCTGTCATGTTTGCACATTGTGTGGACTGAAAGGCATGTGCAGGTTCTTGTTCTGCTCCGTTCACATGGCTTGCTACTCCTTGTGCTTTAACTTATGCCCCTTCTGCATGAATTGGGCTTCATGAGTATGAGCTGCACCTATAAAGCAAATTCCATTCCTGACACCACAAATTCAAATTGATTGGAAATCCAAAGCATGATTTACTGCATTCTTAAGTCACAAACCTATTTGGCCATAAACCTCACCATTAAAGTTTGTCTCCTGAGATGTCTGGATTAGTATCATTTATAACTATTTGAGTATAGTTCTTCCATATTTTTGTTATGAAATTCTTTGGGTCATCATCTCTTGTCTCAAACCGAGTGCCCATTGTTCTCCTTTCTAACCGCGGGGTGCTGGGGACAATAGGTGGACCCACACTGTGGGCGATCAGCTACTTCAACATAGTCCTGGCATTGAATATGGGAACTCCTTGCTCCTGTTCCTAAATCCCTCCATGGCCTCATTGCTCCCAACCTCCTGTCTCCCCCAACCTCGCTAGGTACCTGCGCTCCTCCATTTCTGGCTTCTTGAGCAGCCCCGATTTTCATTATTCCAGCATTGGTGACCAGGCCTTTAGCTGCTTGAGACCCATGTTCCAGAACTCCCTCCCTAAACCTTTCCATCCCTCTCCAAATTTATGATTCCCCGTAAGAAGAACCTCTTTGACAACGTTTGCAGTAATCTGCCACATGATCGCTGCGTATCAAATTTTGTTTTATCATGCGTGAAGTGGCTTGAAGCGTTTTATTGAATTGAAGGCAATCTAAAGATACAAGTTGTGTGGCTCAGCTTCTCACAAAGTAAACTCACCGAGCCAATGGGAATTCCCATTGACAGCAGCGGGAGCAGGGAGTCCGGTCGCCAACAAATGGCGCGCAGCCTCCCGCTGTCGAGGAACACGAGGCTGGGAGACCGAAGAATCCCCCCCTTATTTCAATGAAAAGGTGATCAGTGAGTTCCATCTTTGTGTTGTACAGTGCTAGTGCTAATAATGTGCTTTGGAAGACATGCTTGCTGCGATAGATTGGCAAGAATAATACTATATGTATTACCAGGTACAGAACCAAAAAGAGTTGGGAAACCTGTGCAAGAATTCAAAAGGCATCTTGGTATTAATTTCAGCTTGAGGTTCTAGACAGCTTTACTTCCCATCCTGAAATCCCCCCTCTGTGCTCTCCACAGCCCCGAGTAAGTAAATTATCGAGACTTATATCTCCCAGCAGTAGCATGACATCAAAAGCAGTTTGTTTCAGTGCAGAAGACATCAAGATGAATTGGACCAGTGGCACAGAAGAGAGTTGAAAACAGTAGAAAGCACCGTCTATGCGGAGACACATGTAATTGATATTGAATTAAAAGCCTGTTAAGAGGGAGCAGAACTGTTTAAGAACGAAGGGAGCTATGTTAATCCAAGGATCAACAAATTCAAAAGCTCCCTCAGGGTAGTCAGTCGAGCCCTGCAGTTGTAATAAAATTGTACATCCAAACTTAATGCTTTTGTCAACATCACTAAACTCAATACAAGACTTACAAGCAAAAATCTAATTTGTCTATTTGTCCTGTGTGTAAATCATAAAGATGGACTAGCATAGCATAAGTATTCTTTCACCACACCCTTTCTATTCCCTCTATGATTCTGGTACATTAACTCCTATGCTTTTTGTGTCAGCTGTGGTTCAGTTGATGATTTTGAATCGGAACGTTGAGTTCAAGTCCCACTCTAGAACGTGGGCACAAAAATCAAAGCTGACACTTATGTGCGATGTGGAAGCAGTGCTGCGCTGTCAAATGTGCTGTCTGAGACCTTGGCCGGGATTTTCTGGAGCTGCCCGCAAGCAGAGGGAATACCGATAGCCAAGTGAATTAGGCATCGGGCCAAAAACGGGTTTTGTGCCAGTCGAGAAACCCATTGCAAATTTCCCAGCGGCCCCGACAAGGTTCCCGCTGGCCCTGTTGAGGTCCCACACTCTCCCCACCACGAGACACAGGGTGAACATGAAAATAGCCCATTAGAGCTGTTTTGTATACTGATTCACGTGCCTCCTGGGTTGCTCCAGCCCCCCAGCTGAGGGTCCTGTTGGTGTGAATTGGTGCAAGTCCAGAGAAATGGGAAACTGATGGCTTATAGTCTGAGAGATGGCAAGGGGTTCAGTGGCCACCCTATAATTGTCTCCAGGGTGTCTGGGGGGGGGGGGGGGGGTGTTCGGGTCGTTCATGGGAGGTGGGGGTCAGGGGGGCTTGTGTTGGGCTGGAGGGGCCCAGGTTGGGGGTCTTTCCTGTGATGGGGACGTTTGTCGGCTCTTCCAATCTGCAGCCTCTAAATCCTTTAAAGAATGTGTCAGTATTTCAAAAATACAGTTCTGTGATTATAAAACGATGATCTGTACTCCTAAACTCTTTACACAGTCTATCATTATGCCAAGTTCAAAGATCTGTGAGATGAAGTATTCCCGTTGCAACTTTCAAAGTGTTTTTTTCACAGTCAATTTCATTGCCCTTTAACTTTTTCTAGCCTGTCTGTATGCCTTGGAACCTAAAGTCTTTGAAATGCATTGTTTACATTCAATTTCACAGACTATTGCCATTTACAAGCTTTCTGATTGACAGGTGCAGGCAATTTCAAAGGGAGGATTAAGATTGTGTATTTATTTGGCACTGTAGGGATCTATTAACTTAGAGGAGCAGCTGTTTTTTAAAGAGGCTGTCTCTTTGTTCTCAACAGCTACCAGGTGCTCTGAATGCCCTGTAATCATGCCATTGTGACCCCTCAAGAGTGCAAGCCACCGGGTTGGCACTACCAAGAGGCAGGGCCTGATGGGAAGAATGGGAGGTGAAAGGGAAGTGAGAGGAGGCTGATGGGGGCACACTAGGGAATGAGGGGGGGCTGATAGGGGAATGACGGACTCGGGGGGGCCTGATGTGGATAAATGTGGGGGGGGGGGATCTGAGAGGTGTCCCTTGCCAGTGGTTGGGGGGGGGGGGGGACTTTTCCAGTGATCCAAGCGGATCATTAAGATCAGGGTACCCTTTAAAAACTTTGCCCAAATTTTTGAGGAGCGGTACCTGTCAGAGAGATGACATCCCACCTCTCTCAGGTCCAGCAAGAACCCTGATGTGCCATTGAATGACAATGAAACCCTGATCCTGGGTAAAGAAATTTTGATGTGCCATTGAATGGCACGTTGGGTTAGCTTCTAGCAAAAACTTTGGTTTTCCAACTGGTGGGAGCACTTAGTCTCCAAACGGGAGAACATTGGCCCTCAAGCCAAAGCCCCCATCTGCCATTGTAGGTGGATGTAAAAAGCTCTGTGCTACCTGTCTGGATAAGGTGTCCTGTCCAATATTTATCCCTCAAGCAAAATCACATAAACAGATTAGCTAATCTTCATCACATCGCTTGTTTGTGGGAGCTTGCTGTGTGCAAATTGGCTGTCCAGTTTGCAACATTACAACGGTTACTATATTTCTCCCCGTGTCTGTGTGGGTTTTCTGCGGGTGTGCCGGTTTCCTCCCACAGCCCAAAGGCATGCAGATTAGATGGATTAGTCTTGCTAAATTGCCCCTTCGATGGAGTTACAGGCTTACAGACCTAAACGACTTCAAAAATAATTTTATGGCATCTCCCGTGGATGGGATTTTCCAGTCCCGTCGAAGTCAGTGCCCTTTTGAATGGCTGGCCATATTTTCAGGCCCCACCCTCATCCCAGCAGAGTTTGAGTAACTCATTACTTCCAGATGGAGTAACCTCCAGATAATTTGGTCTGTGGTTCATATACAGAGCCAGTACCATACAGTAATTACAAACTTTGCCAGTCTACAGCCACAAATCTTTAAGGATGCAACACCAAATGTAGTGACAGACAAGAGTTATTTGATGACTCAAATCAGCAAGTCCCGAGGGGATTAGTTGTTGGATTCGATTAGTAATTGTCATGCCATTCACAACACGGAAGCTCCGTCATAGAAGAAGACCAATTTAGATAGACACTGGTCATGTTTCAAATACAAAACAGTAATTGTCATGTTTCAAATACAAAACAGTACTCCAGTGTAGAGTTTTTCAAACTTTTTTCCCCGGGACCCACTTTTACCAACCGGCCTACCTTCGTAACCCACGCTGGCTGACCTTCACAACACACCATTTTTGCTTCTTGCTTTGTCATGACATATTACATTTCTGCTATGGACTTCAGAGGTTTGGCCTCTAACTCATCATGCTTAGTCTTCAAATGCCTTTGAAGTTTTGAGGGTTTTAAATTGTTATCTGCCAGTACTTCCCTGCATATAACACACATGGGCTTTGCATCTTGATTTGCATTAGCAAAATTAACAATGCCATACCTCAAGAAATCATCTTTATACTGCTATGTTCCTGATTTCAGTTTCTTAATGAGTTGTTCACCAGATGCACTGGAGCTCTGGATACAGCTCACATCAGCACTGCTTTGCCCTGCCATGGACTCCCCTGGGCAGCTCTCTCCAGATTCAATTGTGAGATCCTGGTCTGTTTGCATCACTCTTCCCTATTACAAAATGTAATTCAGTTCTTCACAGTCTTGTTGCTTGCTTGCTGGCAGCTACAAAATGGAGGAATCTCTCCTCCATGATTTTGCACCCAAAGCATGGACCTACAGGCACATGACATCATTGTATGTGCCGGGTGCATGACCTGTTCTTATCATAGAATTTACAGTGCAGAAGGAGGCCATTCGGCCCATCGAGTCTGCACCGGCTCTTGGAAAAAGCACTCTACCCAAGGTCCACACCACCTTATCCCCATAACCCAGTAACCCCACTCAACACTAAGGGCAGTTTTGGACACTAAGGGCAATTTAGCATGGCCAATCCACCTAACCTGCACATCTTTGGACTGTGGGAGGAAACCGGAGCACCCGGAGGAAACCCACGCACACACAGGGAGACTGTGCAGACTCCGCACAGACAGTGACCCAAGCCGGGAATCGAACCTGGGACCCGGGAGCTGTGAAGCAATTGTGCTATCCACAATGCTACAGTGCTGCCCCTGAACGGAACTCTGCTTTTTGCATGTTGAATCACACCTTATATGCAGGTTAAAATCACCCATGATTATCACTACCTTTCTGACAAGTTCCAATTATCTCTTAGACATAGAAGACATAGAACATACAGTGCAGAAGGAGGCCATTCGGCACATCGAGTCTGCACCGACCCACTTAAGCCCTCACTTCCCCGTAACCCACTAACCCCTCTTAACCTTTTTGGACACAAATGGGAATCTCTGCCGCCGCTTCTGGTGGGAAGACTCCAGCGTTCGCGTTTATAGGCCGGTCGCAGCTGGAATTCCTGCAATCGGGAACGCTGTGATTGATCGCTCCGTGACCCTCCTGACACCTGTCCCTGACCCCTTAAGTTTGAAAAATACTGCTCTAGTGTATCTTTTTTCTGGTAGGCTCCTCGTTATTCGATTATGTCCTAACTGTAAGTGGCTTCATCTTCTGTGCATCTTCTCATGGAAATTGATATGAATGTCCACAGATGTGCACCAGCACCTGCTGGACTGGAGCAATTCAAGAAGACAGCTCACTAAAGGGCAATGTGTGATGCCAGCGACGGACACATCCCACCAAAGGTTAAAAAAAATGCCATTGCAAGATGTAAATTAGTACACTAATTAAGCTTTTTTGTAGTTTCTTTTGGCAGTGCTATGATCCTTGTATTGTACTTTTGCTTTACTTCCAGCTCTTTTTACAGATCTAATGCCATTCACTTTCGGTTCCATTGTCTCGTTGTTCTTTTGCAAAGTTTTTCTCGATTTTACTAAAATATGCATGTTTGATGTGGCATTTTAAAGAAACATGAAAAGAAAATTTAATTTATATGGCAACTTTCACAACTGCTGAAGTGTAAATGTAATATAGACAAATGCAGCGCCAATTTGTGCTCAGAAAGGTCCCACAAACAACAATGAGATGCAAACCAGATAATCTCTTAATTAGTGACTTTGGTTAAGGGATAATCATTCACCAAGATGACAGGGATAACTCATCCACCCTCCAAATAGTGTAATGGAATATTTTACCTTCCGCTAAGAGGGCAGTTTGATTTATTATCTCTCCTGAAAGATGGCGCCTCCAACAACACTGCTCTCCAAATTTGAGGCTGAACGCAGACTCACAACCTCGAACTGGAAAGTGAGAATGCCACCTCTAAAATGTTGGTGCCATGGTTACTGCTTTTTTAACTGAATTCTACATTGTTCTCTGTCAAAAGTAGTAAGGAATAATTCCATTCACATGCTAGTTTTTTAGAAAATGTTTTGTAGGCCAGACCAAAGGGATCCAGGTGTTCATAAGTCACTTAATTAAATATGTAATTAAAAACCACAAGAATGTCTTCCTTATCTGGTGGCTAACTGACCCATAATGACAGGTCGGAATTTGCCCTGCACTGATTGAGTTGATTGCAGCTGCCTGAGGGGGAGTAAGTGGTCGAGGTGAGACAACAATTGGCCCTCATGCCCCTGGGCGAGGGAGCGAAACGTCATTAGTTCTAATAATCACTGCGCACTCGTGTACGGTCATTCATGATGGAAGTGTGAGTGCGAATCAAGTGAGAACAGATCAAGGTTCACTTCTGAACAATAGACACTTGGATAAAAAAGTTGGAGGGAAAAATAAATGAAATAGCTTGAGCGCATTTCCTTGATTCAGCATATATTTTACATTAACAGGTTTTATTGAGGAATGATTGGTTTGAACTCTATAATCGAATTGTTGCCTACTTGCATTAGCCCCAACATCAACTGCATGGCCCGAACGCAAGTAGGTTGCCATTTTTAAAATTTTTAATCAATATTTTTATTCTCCATTTTCACATTTTCCTTCAAAATGTACACCCCACCAACAGGCAGCAAACGGTAACAAATACAAAGTCAATACGCTTAACATCAACAACGATCCCATCCTCCCACCACCCCACACAATATATGCCTCAATAAAAAAAACCTCCCATGGTGGGAAAAAAAAACAAAGGCGAAAAGGAGAAAGGATGTCCGGAATCGCCCATTGGCCACCCATTAACCTATAGAGTCGTCGCCCGCCCGCCCCCGCCCCCCCCCCCCCCCCCCCCCCCCCCCCCCCCCCCCCCCCCCCCCCCGACGACACTCAATGCCATCCAACCTCCAAAAGAGTACCGTAAATGACACCCAAGAGTTGTAAACCCCCTCCCCAACTCCACCCCTCCACTTCCTCTTGTAAAACTCCTCCCCCAAACCTCAGTTCCTTCCCCCCCCAACTTTCCACCCCGGCTAGACCACTCGGACCTTGTTCTGCCAGGCTCCGATGGCTGCAGCCCCCCCCCCCCCCTTTCACTGGCCGGCTTAAACCGGCCAGCGTGGAGGCCCTCGCCCGGGTCTCTTTCCCCCCTTGCCCGGCCCCAGGAAAAACCCAGAAGTCCCCTTCAGCACACAAAAGCCGCATACACCCCCACACCCCCAAAGAACCCTCATTCTGACTGAAAGTCCCATTTCTTCCCTTGTCCAAATATGCACAACATTGGATCCTATAGCCCATACACCAGCACGCAGTGAAACAAAAAAGAAAAAAATACAGTCATGAGGCTACATCGGTGCATGACCATTTCTCAATTCTGCCACAGTCCTTCTGCCTTCGCAAACTCCTCCGCTGCTTCCGCCATCCCAAAATAAAAGTCCTTGAACTTGTAGGTCACCCTCAGCTTCGCTGGATATACAATGCCGCACTGCACCCTGCTAACGTACAGTGCCCTCTTCACCCGGTTGGAGGCAGCCCGCCTCCTCGCCAGCTTCACCGTAAAGTCCTGGTATATGCATATACCAGCTCCAGCCCACTGCACCACCCGCTTCTGCTTAGCCCAGCACAGGACCTTCTCCTTTATACTGTACCTACGGAAGCACAGAGTCACTACTCTTGGCGGCTCACTTGCCTTTGGTAATGGCCTCCACGACCGATGTGCCCGATCCAGCTCATATCGGGAGGGATCCTCCCCCTCCCCCAATAGTTTCGCCAACATCGTGGCAAAATACTCAGTCGGCCTTGGTCCTTCAACTCCTTTGGGCAGCCCCACAATCCTCAAATTCTGTCGCCTGGATCTGTTTTCCAGGTCTTCCATTTTGCCTCGCAGATCCTTGTTGATCTCCATCACCTTCCGCATCTCCTTCCCCATCGAGGTAAGTTGACCACTGTGCTGCAGTACTGTCTCTTCCACTTCCTTCAGCGCCTCGTCTTGCTCCCGCACCTCCACCACTGCGCTCGCCACCGCCGCCCTCACCGGGGTAATCGCCTCCTCCACCAGCACTTTCAAAACCGCCCCCATCTCCTTCCTCGTTGCCTCCATATGTTTCGTAAACTGCCTTTCGAATTCCACGGCCATCACCTTAGTTATTTCTTCAGCCGTAAGCAATGCTGCCTCCCCTGGTGCTCCAGCTTCCATTTTCTTTACTGACCCCGTGGTGACCTTTCCACTCCCCGACGGGCTTTCAGCTGCTTTTTTCACGGCCATTTTGTTTGCTGGCCTTCGACATTTCCCTTCATTGTGCTGTTCCCTGACTTTCACTGCCTTCGCTGGCCCTAGGACCTGGCGTTAACCCCCGACAATGCCGTTCCTGAACGGGAGCCCTCCAACGCGCGGCTGCCTCCCTCCCACCCGCCGTCACCGGAAGTGTGCGGTTGCCATAATGTTACAGGGGACAACACAAAGCACTCTGGGTGTTCCCAAAGCTGCTCCGCAGGCTGCATTGCTACCACAGGCTCTGCCAAACACTACTGGATCTCAATCTTTCAGACCATGGGCAGGCATGTCCATACAGACTAGCTTTAAAAGCTCAGAGAATATACAAGTCACTGGTGCTTCTTTCTGTTTTAACCCTGCTTAGCTTGTGTTGAAAAAGTTAATTCCCTCGAGGTGATGCTGGAGACATGTATGATGACTCTCACAGCTTTCCTCGGCAGCTTAGTCGGCTAATAGACAGATAATTGCTAGGGTCACAAGAGTTTTTGCTTGGTTGAGGGCCTTTGTGACCACAGGTAATTTTTATCATCCCAGGAAATGACCCGGCACTGCCTTTATGAAAACTCCGGTCGATCACAGTCATCATCTTGTCAGATGCTTCGCTGAGCATACACTCAATGATGTTCCCTCTCCTGGGGCTTTGTGTTACATTTCCCTTATTCTTAACTGTAGTGTGCAGTAGCAGTTTGCAGGGCTAATACTGTTATCTATCTGTGAATAATCTTTTCTATCACTTGCATGGGCTGTGCTTGGAGGTTGAGACATTTCTGGTTGCATATGGAGGCATCCACCTATGTCCCTTTCCTAGCTACTGGTGAATTAGTTGTCATTCAGGTAGGAGTGGACAGAGCAAGGGTGATCTTTCAAGAATTCTGCTTCCTCTGAGTCTGTGCCTGCACTTTACCCTGTCCAACCTCTTTGCTCCTTCAGCCTTTTAGACTTGCCAGACATGGATTGCGAAAGAAACTGTCTGTTCATGGGTTTGATCAATGGTGATGGTGGAGAGGGGGAGTGGATGTGTGTGTGTGTTGGGATGGGAGGAGGCTTATAGTGGTGTTGACTTTTTTGTACTAATCAGTCCAGCAGATTGTAGAGGCTGAAGCTTCCCCATTACCCAGGTCTCAGACAGCAGGCTGTTTGATAGGCTGGGGGGTGGGGAGGCTAATGGTAATGGTGGGCGGCTTGATTTTATTTGTGTTTAGGGAACCAGAATTTTTGCAATGCCTTGCACATTTGATGTGGAGATGCCGGCGTTGGACTGGGGTGAACACAGTAAGAAGTCTTACAACACCAGGTTAAAGTCCAACAGGTTTGTTTCAAACACTAGCTTTCGGACCACTGCTCCTTCCTCAGGTGAATGAAGAGGTATCTCTTCATACCTCTTCATTCACCTGAGGAAGGAGCAGTGCTCCGAAAGCTAGTGTTTGAAACAAACCTGTTGGACTTTAACCTGGTGTTGTAAGACTTCTTATTGTAATTTGAGTATGGGCAGTTTATTTTTCCTGAATGGGGGCGGGGGGTGGATCTTGCATGTTTTGTTTGTAGGAAAGTCAATGGTTTTGATATGTATATCAGGCCCCCATCTCCAGAATGTTGGGCATCCCAGATTTAAATGCTGCCACTACAGTACACTACATTCCAAGTGTGGATTTGTCTTTAAGTAACGCAAGTTATAAAACTAGACTTTGGAGAGTTTTTATTTTGCACCTCTGGGTGGTTTTTCTTAAGCTTCCCGTTCATTTGTTTGTTCCCCGACAGGTTTGCTGTACCTCTATTATTAGTCAATAACCAACCTTTCATTGTTTTGACTATGGTGCGTACGCACTCATGAGATAACCGAGACTATTATCTTAATGGCATGCAGTTACCAAACTGTCAGCTTCTGCTCACATTCTCTATTTCACTGGGTCTTCAGAATTCATTGGTTGCTCTCAGCTGTGACTTTGCAGTCTGAATTTCACGCCTGGTCAGGAGTGTCGAGCCAGTGCAATTCTGACACGGGAAAAGTGCCCAACTTAGAACCCGTCCCCATTCCTTTCCCCACAAAGCTGGTCGGAGGCCGCGTCAGGGGGCAGGGCCTCTGGATTGCGGCCTCCGCGACCATTTTCGCAATGACGGAAAAGCTCTTCATTGCGAAAATTCAGGCTGCACGTTTAAAATATCACACGAACAAAGCCATCAGTTCTCCAACTAATGGCAGCTGATTATTCAAGAAAGAGAGAATGATATTCAGCTTCAGTGAGATGCAAGAACTGGTCATGCTTTGTACATCCCGACTGATGTTCCTTTCCACCAAAGTAGAATTTTATCCCAGGCACTCCCAATATAATATCCATTTAAACTGGCTGCCTCCCAACTTAGTTTACCACATCCCCCACTCATGTACCATCTTATGTCTGCCAGGATAGTTAGCTGTTCCGTTACCTCAGCCTGTGCTCGGGGCACTGCGAGGCACACAAGGTAAAATTATCCAAGATTGGCCTGAAGTCTCCAGAAGTTGAAGGTCAATCTCCAGGACACTGCTTTGTGCAGCCCTGGAGAAAATTCGTCAGGACATTTGAAAAAAGTTTTTTTTGTCATTTTCTTTTAGCACTTGTTTTCAGATGAAAAATATTGAACATAGGGAAACTAAAGGCAATCTGGCTGATAATCAAGCATCATCCAATTGGGGAATGAGCCTCTTTGCTTTCCAACTGGCGTAGGAATACAGTGGGATGGAGGTGTTGGCCGAATAATAGCCGGAGTGTAGGGGGGGGGCGGGGGGGAAGTCATGTAACAAAACCTCCAGGTTTAAATTTAATCCCAGTTGGTGACCCTATGTGCGAGACTTGACAGGTCAGAATGTTTCAAATACAGGAAATTCATGAGTTCCCACTAACCCACAAAAAATACACACAATGCTAACAAACTGTGTAGCAATTTGAGTGTTAGGGATTCATGAGAACATCAGGTCAGAATCTAGTGAGTTAATAGGCCTGTCACCCCCTTGGCCTGATTTAGATGCTATGATCTGCAGTCAAAAGTGTTACATTGCAGGCTATGGGGGGGGGGGGGGGGGGGGGGGGGGGCGGGGAGAGCACGGTACGTGGGACTGATGGGATAGCTCAAAGAGCTGACATGAGCACGATGGGCTGAATGGTCTCCTTTTGTGCATCAAGCTTCCATGTTTCCAGTACCTGTGCTATGAAAGGCATGTTTTTGAAAATCAGTGGGCAGCTTTGTACACATTTTGTTACATAGTTAAAATATGCAGCATGTATGCTATTCCTGAATACAAAATACAATATGGCTGGGAACCAAACAATTCAATGCCGTTGATGGTGTACAGGTCATCCTGGGCCTGGGGCCGTGGACTGGGATTTTAGTAAACCGTTAAGCTCCTGTCCTGGGATTTCGGGGCTGAAAATCCACTCAGAGTAATATTAGGTATCCTTATATGAACTAGTGAACTGAATACATTACAGCATGTTGACAATTACACCATCACTAACATCATTGATTTCCTGTCACAAGCTCTTTTTTTGTGTAACCTACATCTTATTTAGGGACAGAAATCAATTGCATTAATTGGCCCACTGACCCTATTCATGGCTTGGAGCTATATAAAACACTTCCAAAGTTTTACTGGAATCTTATTTTTGTCAATTTTCCTTCCTTTTATTGGGCTGGATTCGCCGCTTGGGAGACTATTTTCTCCCGTTAGAACTGAATCGCTTCTGTTTTGCGCTGTCGCTAGGAGTGGCGTCCAGAAGCAATCTCCTCTCCCTTGCCATGCAAATATATGCATGCCGGGAAGTGCAAGGGATTCCTTTCTGAATCTCGCTATTGGGACGCCAATTTGAGTGTTTGAATGTTTGTGAAAGGAGGAGCAATCAAGTGGGCTGCCTTGTCCTGGATGGTATTGAGCTTCTTGAGTGTTGTTGGAGCTGCATTCGTCCAGAGAGTATTCCATTACACTCCTGACTTGTGCCTTGTAGATGGTGGGCAGGCTTTGCGGGGTCAGGAAGTGAGTTACTCGCCGTAGGATCCCTAGTCTTTGACCTGCCCTGATAGCCACAGTATTAACATGGCTAGTCCAGTTCAGTTTCAGATCAATGGTAACACCCCAGGATGTTGGTTGTGGGGGATTCAGCGATGGCAGTGCCATTGAATGTGAAGGGATGGGGTAGATCCTCTCTTGTAGGAGATGGTCATTGCCTGGCACTTGTGTGGCACAAGTGTAATAGTGTTTTGCCCGACATGAGATTCCCCGCAGTAGCGGGAACTCCGTTAGCAGAATCTCCGCAGCAGCGGGAACTCCGTTAGCAGTGGCGGGTGGCTGAGAATCTGCCCCATTATGTATGAATGTAATTGTCATGCGGAGTAGTACAAGTATCCAAACTGAATGCATTGTGAATGTCAATCTTTATGAATTCCATGCAGCAATAGACTTGCGGATAGATAAATGCATTGATTCAATGCCCCCCACTGCCCACACACATCACTACCACTCCTGTCCCACCCATCCCCATCCTGGCACCTGTTCCTGTTACTCAGCCTTGTGATTTTCACACTCTATTTTGTTGTTATAATGTTACTTGATCACTTAAGAGGATCTGACATGGTCTGAGCTGCAGATGTCAGCATGTTTTCCATGGGCTGCCTGCCGTTCAACAGTGGCCAATAATAGATTTGCTCAGTGAGGCAGGATATGTTTTTCTAATGAAATATCTCACTATTTTTACCTTGGTTGGAGAGGCTGACCATTGCAATCAAGCAGCTCTCCCAACATCTGCCAAAAAGTCTTTCTGTTTCTTGTAGCTTATTTTTCAGCCCCTTTGCCCTATTTCTCTGAACCATTTTAAATATCTGAATCAGGCTGAGGCTTGTACTTGTAGCTCTCCAATATCCAAGTAACCATTCATCATATGTTGGTCCAGACAGAGACTTCTGACAGTCTATTTGAGAATGGAGGCTAATGTCACTGGATAGAGATCAGAACCAGGAACGATGGCTGATTTTGCCTCGTACCTTGGGAATGCCTGGGCTACAGACTTCATTGCTGCCCCAGCTAAGATTGGGGCCTCCTTGTTCAGCATTCTTCAGTCCAGTACCACACAATGCCATCAGGAGAGCTTTTCCTTATTCCCATTTTCAATGCACTTATTCTCTGCATTTTCAGACATCACTGTGTCATCTACTATAATCATTAACCAAAAGCAGGCAGGTGGCCCGATGATGTCTACTTCCTGACAAACTGCTGCAATTTGCCCCGTGGGAGTGCTGAATACCCTTCAGGGACATCCAGCTTCTGCCTTTGCCTCGCTGAGCAGGGAAGCTCTTAGTTGAGGAGCAGCACTGACTATAATAAAATGGTTGATGAGCAAACAATGGAATCAGCTGGATTCTTGTTCGAACATTGTGAAACCAAGATTCATATCTCATTCTCAGGAATGCTGCAATTTTAATTAGGCAAGGATTCTCTCACTAAGGGTTGACTATAATCAGGAACTAATGTTTATGATTTGCAAATAAGCTGAAGACAAAAGCTTATGTCACAAGATTTGGAAAAATAGAGACAGTAACAGGGTTCCTCAGCACTGTTAGAAAAAATGGAAGAGTTTTTTAATAGATAATATCAATATTTGTGTGGCTAATCCTTTGCAGCTATCGTGGAAAATGTTTCCCAACTTTGAGTTTAATTTGAAAGCTGATGTGAAAGGAATTGCTCACATGACTGTGGTGTTCATGGTTTTGCTGAAGCCTTCAATTTTCAGTTCTCCCAGCTCGAGGATAATGATCCCGCCTAGTGTCCCTTTTGACTGAGCTCAGTTAACATTCACACATTCTTCATAAGTATTAAAAAAACATTATTCCATACTGCATTGTATCTTTAACCGGTGGACCTCATTTTTAACCTATCCTTTATTCCATCCTTGCTGTTAATCCTTTGACTGGCACTGATTGCAATCACACAGCAGCCTTGCACTATGGGTGGTGCTACATTCTGTTGACTTTAGACAATGGAAATCTTGAATAGTGCAACATTATACAGGGTAACCATGTGTTCTGATCATTGTTTTCTCTGTGTGATAGATCTCCTTAATTCATTTGGGGAAGAACAATGAGAATGCACAGACACTAGTCTTTTCAGTCAATGCATAAGAGATGACAACCCCAATAATTAGAAATAATACATTGGTCACGGTTTGTTGCTGCTATTCTCAGTTCATTAAAAATATATCAAGGTTGTAATTTTGTATAATTAGGATAATAGAGGATTTGTATATATTTTCTTCACCCGATAGTTTCGCGGAATTGCATATCTTTTCTTCGCCCAATAACTTTTTAAAGAGATTAGGAGCATTTTTAAATAAATGTGTTAAATATTAAGGGAACAGAGCTGGATCATGTTAATATTTTGTGCCGATTTTTCAGAGCCTCTTTGAACAGTACCTAAATCACTACACAGACTGTAGCGGTTTAGGAAGGTGGCAATTAGGAATGGGCAATGGTTTCTCAAGGGCAATGAAAATATTAACCTATCTGAGGTGGTGTGACGAGTTGGAGTAGCACAAGACCTCACGCTAAATAGCTTAGTGTCATTGACGCAACTCCTCTCTGTGCCTCAGCACCATTCCGACTGCTTCCATTACCGCTTCAGAACGGCAGCACTCAGTGCCATCTTTTTGTCCACAGAATCAAATAATCAATTTTACAAAACATTCTCTACGCGATCCTGTTTATTTAGGCCCATTCTGAGCACATCCGGTACCACTCAGTCCTACTTTCTGCACTTTCATTAGCGATGAAAATCCATTAAAAATATTATTTTGTGGAATGTGGGCATCGCTGGCTAGGCCAACATTTGTTGCTCATCCCTAATTGCCCTTGAGAAGGTGTTAATGAGATGCCGCCTCAGACTGCTGCTGCCCACCTGGAACAGTTATCACAGAATAATATCCAGGCTCCTCAGCCTCACAAGTCTGCATTGACACATGAAAGACATCTGACCTGCCTACCTAATCCCATTTGCCAGCACTTGGCCCACAGCCTTGATGTGTCAAGTGCTCATCAAGGTACACCTGCAGTGCTGCTGGGAAGGAAGTTCCAGCGTTTTGATTCCGCGACAATGAAGGAATGGTGATATAGTTCCAAGTCAGGATGGTACGTAGCTTGGAGGGGAACATGCATGTGGTAGAATTCCCCAGCATCTGCTGCCCTCTGGGTGATAGAGGTTGTGGGTTTGATTGGAAGGTGCTTTTGAAGGAGTCTTGGCGAGTTGCTGAAGTGAATCTTGTATATAGAACACACTGCTCCCAATGTGCATTGATGCTGCAGGGAATGAATGTTTAAGTTGGTGGATGGGATGCCGATCATGCGTGTTGCTCTGCCCTGGATGCTGCTGAGGTTCTTGAATCTTGATTTATGTGGGAGAAGGGGGCAGGCTTTGGGGATTCTGCTTCAGCATCTTGAGTACTGCTCTGTGTACCCAGTCTGCTCTGCGCAAATTAAGAACGTGGAAAAGTCAATACAGTCCAACCATTCCTCTCCTCAAATCAAGTACATTTTGTGTTATCGTAAGTCCCAAAGTTCTATAAGCCACAATCCTGGCACAATCCTTTCCAAGTGCAGGCGGCTCCTGATCCACCTCTACGGCGATCGACAAGAAATCGTCGCCCACCACAAAGACTAAATCTATAGACTGAACTCTTGTACATTTTGTGACTTCATCGCTTTAACCTCTGTAAATCTTGTTTCGTTTGCCATGTATCTGCACTATCGACACCTTCCTATGTATATACGTTCATCTAGACACCTTTTGTATATAGTCAGGCACATATATATATATATATACCTCACACACCCTAGTATTTATTTATCTAAAGAAAAAGGGGGGAGATGTCATAATATCTACTCATGTATATACTGAAGTGCAGACAGGCAGTGATTGACATACAGGACGACCAATAAGCACACAGCACAGTGCAGCCAATCACCAGACAGGACACTACCATTATAAAGCCAGAGGGCACTAGGTTTCCCGCTGTCTCTGGATCCAGCCACTGAGACAGTCAGAGTCCACGGGCTAGCCAGTGCAAACACCATGCGGTAGCTAGTAAGTCTGGTCAGGCTAATATAAGGTCTCCAGTCAGTTCAGTATAGTGTCGACCCACAGCTGAACATTTATATCAGTTCTATCGTTGAATAAAACAGTGTTGGATTTTCTCCAGTGTTAGACATCTGCTTCTAGCTTCCCTGCATCAAGTGCAGTCCACTTCAAACCAGTCAGCCTAACACATCATCCACCATATTAGGAAATTATATATCGATATTGATTTAAATCTTTTTTCCCCACTGATGTAACATTATCACCTCTTGGAATTGAATCTTTCCTACAAGTTAATGGGTTAGGAGGATAGTATTGTTACATATTGATATTTAAGCAAACATGAACGGGTAAGGAAAGTAGAATTATTTAGAAAAGAGAGAATTGGTTTTGGGTTTCAATTTTGAGATAGTTCAGTATCTCATGGAATTTTTTTAGTTGTTCACTGTTAAATGTACATTAAATATAGAAAGTATTTTTGCATATCGAGAAGACGTTCTTTGAGAAACATAAGGATGAGCTTTTCAGGGTAATACTGGGGGTTTGGACTCACCTAGAAGTTTGCAAGAAGCTCCTTTTGCAGTGATTTGGCTGGACTCGAGTAAATTGAAGTGCAGGAGAACTGCATGGGGGAGTGGTCTTTCATAATGTCACAGTGTGTTCACTACCTGTTTACAGCTAGTGCTGGCCATGGACATGTTAGTTAATTAGAGCATTCCAATACTTGTCATGAGAATGGAACTCCTTACCACATGCAATTGAAGCCAATCACAGGGATGAATTTAACTTGGATAGGGACTTGAGGGAGGAAGGAAGAGAAGGATATATCAATAGGCGAGGTGAAAGAAATAGATCAAGATGAGGCTCGTATGTAGGATAGATGCCAGAATTGATCAGTTAGGCTGAATGGCCTGTTTCTGATTTGGGAATGGGGGGGGGGGGGGGGGGGTTTGCCTCTATAAGATCACAATCTGGATACAGTGATCATATAGGAGAGAATAAGAAAATAATTACAGAAATAACAAAAGAAATGTTGAAATGAAAAGCTCACATATTCATGGGCTTGGTTTAGTCTAATCTTACTGACACGCATGCAGAGGAATGTTTATATTGCTGTCATCGCAAAGAGTGACAGGGACGTGTCAGTTTCGAATTCTGACATATTAGTAAAATCAAGGAATCTTTGACAGACTTGCAAGGTGAAGTTAATCCACCAAACTTGAATCTTACCAACTAGCGCATTATTGTTACCTGAGAGGGCCATGATGAAGGATGAGGTCAGCTCTGAATCCTTCATTTGGGAGGCATCATTAACATGTTCTCCTGTGCCACCAGTTGCTCACAACATCTGCTATATGAGCTCGGGAATGTAAGAACTGTTTGCAATTAAGCGATGAATACTTTTGTGAAGTGCCATTTGCTCATGGGTAGATGAAAGACATTTTTCGTTTATAAATACCTTTGCAGTAACTTCCAACTACATCAATTGGGGCGTTTTCTCTTTTCTAAAATCAGCTGTGCAAATTTTGAATCATAGAATTTACAGCGCAGAAGGCCATTTGGCCCGTCGAGTCTGCACCTGCCCTTGGAAAGAGCACCCGACCCAAGCCCATACTTCCACCCTATCCCCGGAACCCAGTAACTCACCTAACCTTTTTAGACACTGAGGGGCAATTTATCATAACCAATCCACCTAACCTGCACATCTTTGGACTGTGGGAGGAAACCGAAGCACCCGGAGGAAACCCACGCAGTTCGTGGGAGAACGTGCAGACTCCGCACAGACAGTCACCCAAGCCGGGAATTGAACCTGGGACCTTGGAGCTGTGAAGCAACAGTGCTAACCACTGTGCTACCATGCGGCGGGGTAGCACTCCGCCAAATGTGGAAAGCACATTTAACACTTATGTCAGGTGGGTGTACCTTTAAGAAATGGGTGTTTATCAAATAGCTGCAGTGATGTCACTGTGTGGGTGGAGCTGGGCTGTCTGTCTTTCACTTTCGTTTTGAGCTGGCAGCTGCAGTGTGTTTGGTGTCGTTTTCAGAGTTGAAGAGCTGCATTCACAGCAAGAAGATGTTATGATCTATCTCTGCAATCTACAGATCACTTGATGATTTCAAAGTAATACCTGTTTCTGTAGAGAATGTAAACCTGCTGTCTTTATTTAAAAAGGGGTTTAACTTGTGGATGTTGTTTAACTTGTGGATGTTTGGAAAGTTATCAAGGATTATCTATAGTGTTCTGTATCTTTTGAGGGGTGGTCCGGATTTGTAGTTGATAAACTGTTTACTGTGTGTTTATAAAATGTTAACTGGATTCATAGAATAAACATTGTTTTGTTTTTAAAATACTTTAGATCTCTGTTGCATCACACCTGTAAAGTGGGCCCTTTTGCTCCCCATAACCAAAATCTATTTAAAGTTGTGGGTCAGGTGAACTCCATGATACACTTCTCTAAACCCTGGCCCATAATGCTCAACTGTCAGAATGATCCTCAGGAGGCTTCCTCCAGTGACCACGAATGTTCAAACCTGGCTTTTTTGTTTAGGGGTTCCAAAATCTACACTAGCACACTAGTGGGGAAGGAGTTCAAATTTCCTATGGTCCTCACAGTGACAAAACTGACTTCAGAAGAGGTGTGTGTGGGATTCATAAGGACACAGGAAATAGTAGCTGGAGTAGGTTACACGTCCCCTTTAGCCTGCTCTGCCAATCAATAAGGTTGTGGTTGATCTGATTGTGGCCGTAACATCACTTTCCTGCCTGCACATCTTAATGGGAGATCACTTATTATTGAAGGGTGACTCCTAGTTCTACTTTCCCCTCTGCGGGGGAAAACATCCTGTCAAGCCCCCTCAGAATCTTACATGTTTCAATAAGGTCATCCTTAATTCTTCTAACTCCAATGAGTACAGGCCCAACCTGCTTAATCTTTCCTCATAAGATAAACTCTTCATACACCTAATGAACCGTGCTTCCAATTTAGTATGTCCTCCTTTAAGTAAGGTGACCAAAACTGTCCACAATGCTCCAGGTATGGTCTCACCAATGCCCTCCACGGTGGCAGCAAGACTTCCCTACATTTACTCCATTTCCTTTGCAATAAAGACCAACCTTCCTTTACCTTCCTAATTACTTGTTGTACTAGCATGCTGACATTTTGTGATTCATGTACAAGGCTACCCAGATCTCTATGTACTGCTGCATTTGGCAGTTTCTCTCCGTTTGAATAATATTCTTCTTTTCTATTCTTCCTGCCAAAGTGGGACAATCCTATCCGCTTTTACTATGCAATCTTAATTAATCCTATTTCATACCAGGTTCAAAATAGCCTGTCCCCTGGTAGTTTCCAGAATGTATTATTCTAAGATACTATTCTGAATACACACTGTGAACTCATTCCTTCAGGCTATCTTTGCCAATTTGATCTGTTCAATTGATAGGAAGATCAATGTTATCCATGATTGTAGCAGTCTGTTTAGAAATGGGAGCTTAACTGGTTCTGGGCTGAGGAGGAGGGCTCAATTTCCCAGCAGGCCAAGAGTTCTGAGCATGTGCAGAATGTGGCAGGCTGTGCAAGCTATGTTCTATTTTTGTGTTTTCAGTTAAAGGCTTTGGCCATCCTGGATATCAGGAGTACGCATGCACTATGCATTTATTGCATAGCACTAAAACCCAGTTTGGCACCATAACTATGACAGTCCCAGGCAGAGTGCATGAGCCCAGGGGAGAACCCAGGGAAAGGTACCAGAGATGGAGGACCCAGAAGGAGAGACCACTGAGGAAGGAGCCATCTTAAGGAGGAGACCACCAGTAGGAACCACTGGAGAGATAAATCTTTGGGGATAGGAGCAAAGAAAGAGACTCCAAGCAGCAAAAGTGCCGGGGTAAGCAGGATTCAGGTTGTGAGGGCCTGGGAAAGCACCAGGAGAACTGAAAAGGATGCGTAAGGTCAATGGCTCTATGACCCGGACCGTTGGGGCAAAGGGAACACTTTGGTGCAGTGGTGCTCTGCCCGACGTGGCTGAAAAGCTGGAATTGTGCCCATGAGTTGCTGCTGAAGTGCAGGCTCGGATTCCAGTGAAATGTAGTCTCAGGAGAAGAGATTAAACCAACAGGAGGCGGGATGTGGAGATGCCGGCATTGGACGGGAGTGGGCATAGTAAGAAGTCTTACAACACAAGGTTGAAGCCCACCAGGTTTAGGGCAGCACAGTGGCGCAGTGGATTAGCTCAACTGCCTCACACGCCAAGGTCCCAGGTTCGATCCCGGCTCTGGGACATTGTCCCTGTGGAGTTTGCACTTTCTCACCATGTTTGGGTGGGTCTCGCCCCCACAACCCAAAAAAAGATGTGCAGGCTAGGTGGACTGGCCACGCTAAATTGCCCCTTAATTGGAATAAATGAATTGGGTACTCTAAATTTATTTTTTAAAAGTCCACCAGGTTTATTTGGAATCACTAGCTTTCGTAGCGTAGCTCCTTCATTACTCACGTGCTGAAGGACTACGCTACAAAAGCTAGTGATTCCAAATAAACCTGCTGGACTTTAACCTGGTGTAGTAAGACTTCTTGCTGTGCACATCAGGAGGTGAGGAGTTGTTGAGGCAGTCTAAGTTGGGATGTCTTTTGGAGGGGAATTAGAGGGTAGATCTTTGAAAGTGAAAACATGAAATCCCTCATGAGGGAGACAGAGGTTTGTGAACACAATGAGATTGTGTAACTCACAGTGGACACTGACACCTGGGTGGGTTGCAAAGAAATCCACGAGATATGGCTTGGTCACATCTGCTATTTATTGTGCAGTGTATTGTATTTGACAACAGTTTGCCATAAATTCACATCTCGCTATTAACAGAGCTGAAATTATGAGGGACATATATAGGGTGAATAGGAAGGAACTTTTCCCCTTAATGGTGTGTCAGTAACCTGGGGGCATAGATTTCAGATGTGGAGATGCCAGCGTTGGTTTGGGGTGAGCACAGTAAGAAGTCTTACAACACCAGGTTAAAGTCCAACAGGTTTGTTTCAATAATAGGCTAGGAGCGGGGCTGCGTCATCTACATGTGCCAGGCCTTGTCGCCGCGTAAAGGCGGCACCGCATACATGACTCGGCTGGCGCCGCATAACTGCCATCACCCACGCATGTGTGGCTGCCGTCCTCTCCGAGTCCGCCCCGCAAGAAGATGGTAGAAGAATCTATGCACAGTAAGAAGTCTTAAAACAACTTCCAGCCACCTGAGGAAGGAGCAGTGCTCCGAAAGCTACGGTGCGATTCTCCACTCCTGCGCCGGTTGGGGGAATCGCCTGGGCCGCCAAAATTTCCCGCGACGCCGGTCCGACGCCCTCCCGCGATTCTCCCAAGCGGCGGGTACGGCCCCGTCGAGTTCCGCGGGCCGCAGACCGGAGAATCGCCCGAGACACCCAAAATGGCGATTCTCCGCCACCCCTGCTATTCTCAGGCCCGGCTGGGCTGAGCGGCCAGGCCAAAACGGCGGGTTCCCCCCGGCGCCGTCCACACCTGGTCGCTGCTGTCGGGAACAGCGCGGGAACGCTGGGGGGGGCGGCCAGTGGGGGGGGGGGGGGGGTGCAGGGGGGGGGAGGGGGGATCCTGTACCGGGGGGTACCTTAAATGTGGGGTACCCGCGATCGGTGCCCACCGATCGTCGGGCCGTCCTCTCTGAAGGAGGACCTCCTTCCTTCCGCAGCCCCACAAGATTCGTCTACCATCTTCTTGCGGGCGGACTCGGATAGGACGGCAGCCACGCATGCGTGGGTGACGCCAGTTATGCGGCGCCGGCCGCGTCATGTATGCGGCGCCGCCTTTACGCGGTGACAAGGCCTGGCACATGTAGATGACGCGGCCCCGCTCCTAGCCTATTATCGGGCCCTGAATCGGTCGGGATAGGGGCCGTTTCGCGCCGTCGTGAACCTTGACGGCATTCACGCCGGCGTGGGCACTTCGGCGCGGGAGTGGAGAATCCCGCCCCTAGTGTTTGAAACAAACCTGTTGGACTTTAACCTGGTGTTTTAAGACTTCTTACTGTGCATAGATTTAAGGTAATGGTCAGGAAGCTTATAGGAGATATGAGGAAACACATTTTCACCCATAGGGTGGTGGGAATCTGGAATTCACTGCCTGAAAGGGTGGTATAGGTGGGAACCCTCCTATTTAAGAAGTATTTAGATGAGCACTTGAAATGCCATAGGATACAAGGCTACAGACCAAGTGCTAGAAAATGGGATTAGGACCTCAGATATGCGCCGCGGAGTGAAGGTGGAGCGCGCGCGGGCGCCCATCTGCAAGTGAGAATGTAGTCTGCAAACCCATGGGAGCCAGGAGCAGCAAACCCAGCAGCCAGTTTCCTAAAGAAGTGCCTGAGAAAAGGATTGTTGACACAGAATAGTTTGGATTTGAATAAGATAGAGTTTGGAAACACAGTACCATTTGTTCAACGCTTCAGACTAATAGATGAAATTTCACACACCAAGGCAGAACTTGAGCAGAAATCTCTGGAGTTAAAGCTGCTGAAGTTGCAGAATGACACAGCAGATATCGCCCACCCGGTGTGTTTGACTGAGAAATACAGTCAGCTTCAGTCGATGAACAGCCACTTGGAGGCAGTCTTGCAGGAGACAGTGTCATTGAAGCAGCGTTTAGTTCAGCCTACTTGCCATCACTGCCTGCCTGTTGAAGCCAATTATCACAGGTATGTCTCTGAACTCCTACCTATGATGGTTAATTTCATTGCAAAACTCGACTTCAATCTGCAGCTGATAAACAGCATCCCTCAGGTGACCAAGAAAGTGAATCTGATGGAAAACCTAGTTGCCAGGATGGTGTCTGAGGTACTGAAGCTGAAGGAAACCATGGAATTTATTGTGAAGTGGAGAGAACAGCAGAAAACTGAATTGGAGAGCTGGCAAGCACATGATGCTCTCTGACTGGGAAGTCGCCACCCAGATGGTGACTAGAGCTGTTTGAGTTTCTAGAATTGAATATGTGAATTCACTGTAGATGGTCTTAGCAACAGAAATAAATCCGTGTTTGTGATTGGGCGACAACTCTGCTGTTTCCTTCGGTCATCAGTTGTGGGAATTGTCCGACAAACTGCCAATGCTGAGAACGCTCAGCATCTGTGGAATGAGCAGAGAAGCTAATGGGCGTCATTCTCCGCCGGCGGGAGTCTCCGTTTTGCCGGCGCCCGGGGGTTTCCCGACGGCGTGGGGCTGCCCCACAATGGGAAACCCCATTGACCGGCCAGTGTAACGGAGACTCCCACCGGCGGGTCGGGGCAGAAATGTGGCGGGGCGGGATGGAGAATTTCACCCAAATATGTCAGGTATGAACCCATGATCATTCCCTGTACTACAGTGTGCATCTCTGATAGGTTTTACTTGGCAGTGTCTGTGCCTGCTGTTGCACATGTAGTGACTATTTCTTGGGAACAATTCCATGGGTATCAATACTCCTCTGGTGTCTCACTCGAGCAACCAATCATCCTGTCAGCCCTCCTCTCCATGAGCTCCGGCTTCTCTGAAACCCCAAATATCGCCACCCAAGGGTCCGGGTCCACTCCCTCCTCCACTATCCTGGCTAAGACCACGAACACTCCCGCCCAGAATCTTCCCAATTTTTCACAACCCGAAAACATGTGCGCATGATTTGCTAGCCCCCGCCCACACCTCTCACACTCATCTGCGACCCCCTGAAAGAACCCACTCATTCTCGCCCGAGTCATATGCACCCTGTGCACCACCTTAAACTGTATCAGGCTCATTGAGGTACCCTCAATAATGATGCTTAGAGATTAAACTGTAAAGAAGGCTTTATTAGGCTAATAACTATGCTACAGATTTGGAAGAGAGCTGACTGCTATACAGACCATGAGGCAGGCCTTTATGTATGGCTCCCAGATGGGCGAAGCCAGAGGCGGAGTCCCCAGGGTTCCAAGCCTGGTCTTAAAGGGGACATCACCTTACATGATGATAAGGCAGTAACCGTTCATCGCATTCACCCCCTGTTTAAAAAGGAGTCCGGCGGGGTGAAGTGCCATCATAGGTCCATCCGTCTCGGCGGCCGGATCGTCCTCCTCGATCTCCTCAGTTCGGGCGGTGGTGCGGCGGGCACGGGCGTCCCGGTTGAGGGCACATCCGGGAGCACAGCGGTCGGAGCTTCGGTCCGGGTCGGGGCAGAGGAACTAGGCAGGGCCGGGGGTAGCGGAGCCGGGGCAGAGGAACTAGGCAGGGCCGGGGGTAGTGGAGCTGGCGCCGGCGGGGTGTGTAAAGGGGGGGCGCACGGTAGGAGCTCACCAACGGGTGGTAGGGCCGGAAGGGGGTGTGTTGTAGGGGGCGACGGGCCCTGCAGGGGAGCGGCGCGGGAAGGGGCGTCTGTGGTGGAGGATCCAGCGGGCGCCAGATCCCGGAGGGAAACCGTATCTTGCCTGCCGTCGGAGTACTCCACGTAGGCGTAACTGGGGTTGGCGTGGAGCAGTCGGACCTTTTCAACTAGGGGGTCCGTTTTATGGCTCCTCGCGTGCCTCCGGAGAAGAACAGGTCCCGGAGCCGTCAGCCAAGGTGGAAGCGAGACCCCGGAGGTAGACTTCCTGGGGAAGAGAAACAAACACTCATGAGGGGTCTCATTTGTGGCCGTGCAGAGGAGTGACCGAATGGAGTGTAGGGCATCGGGTAGGACCTCCTACCAGCGGGTGGTTGGGAAATTTCTCGACCGCAGGGCCAGAAGGACAGCCTTCCACACGGTCGCGTTCTCCCTCTCCACCTGCCCGTTTCCCCGTGGGTTATAGCTGGTCGTTCTGCTCGAGGCGATGCCTTTGCTGAGCAGATACTGACGCAGCTCATCGCTCATGAACGATGTACCCCGGTCGCTGTGGATATAAGCAGGGAAACCGAACAGGGTGAAGATGCTGTGCAGTGCCTTAATCACCGTGGCTGAGGTCATGTCGGTGCAGGGAATGGCGAATGGGAAACGGGAGAACTCATCGATCACGGTGAGGAAATAGGCATAACGGTTGGTGGACGGGAGGGGCCCCTTGAAGTCCACGCTCAGTCGCTCAAAGGGGCCCGAGGCCTTCACGAGCCGAACCTTGTCTGGCCGATAGAAGTGCGGTTTGCACTCCGCACAGACCTGGCAGGCCCTGACCATGGCCTTGACCTCCTTGGTTGAGTAAGGTAGGTTGCGGGACTTGATGAAATGGATGAGCCGGGTAACCCCCAGGTGGCAGAGGTCATTGTGGATGGCTTGCAGGCGGTCCTCCTGCGCGTTGGCGCATGTGCCGCGGGACAGGGCATCTGGGGGCTCGTTGAGCTCCCCTGGACGATACTTGATATCGTACGAGTAGGTGGAGAGTTCGATCCTCCACCTCAAAATTTTATCGTTTTTTATTTTGCCCCGTTGCGTGTTATCGAACATATAGGCGACCGACCGTTGGTCGGTGACGAGGGTAAACCTCCTACCGGCGAGGTAGTGTCTCCAGCGCCGCACAGCCTCCACAATGGCTTGTGCCTCCTTTTCGACTGCAGAGTGTCGAATCTCGGAGGCGGTGAGGGTTCGGGAGAAGAACGCTACTGGTCTGCCTCCTTGATTGAGGGTAGCAGCCAGGGCGATGTCTGATGCATCGCTCTCTACCTGGAAAGGGATGGTTTCGTCCACCGCGTGCATGGCGGCCTTGATGATGTTGGCCTTAATGCGGTTGAAGGCCAATTGGGCCTCAGCCGAGAGGGGAAAAGTGGTAGTCTTTCGGAGTGGGCGGGCTTTGTCCGCATACTTGGGGACCCACTGGGCGTAATAGGAGAAAAGCCCCAAGCACCGTTTGAGGGCCTTGAGGCTGCGGGGGAGAGGGAGTTCCTTAAGGGGGCGCATGCGGTCGGGGTCGGGACCTAGGACCCCGTCTTCCACGACATAGCCGAGGATGGCCAGCCGGGTGGTGTGGAAAACGCATTTGCCCTCGTTATAGGTCAGGTTAAGGGCTCGGGCGGTCTGGAGGAACTTTTTGAGGTTAGCGTCATGGTCCTGCTGATCATGGCCGCAGATGGTGACATTGTCCAAGTACGGATATGTAGCCCGCAAACCGTACTGGTCCACCATTTGGTCCATCGCCCTTTGAAAGACGGAGACCCCATTTGTGACACCAAAGGGAACCCTGAGGAAGTGGAAGAGCCGGCCGGCTGCTTCGAAGGCAGTATAGGGGCGGTCTTTTGGTCGGATGGGGAGCTGGTGGTAGGCAGATTTGAGGTCGACCGTGGAAAAGACTCGGTATTGGGCGATCCGATTTACCATTTCCGCGATGCGAGGAAGGGGGTACGCATCAAGCTGCGTGAATCGGTTTATGGTCTGGCTATAATCCACGACCATCCGTTTCTTCTCCCCGGACCGGACTACCACCACTTGCGCTCTCCAAGGGCTGTTGCTAGCCTCGATGACCCCCTCTCCCAGTAAACGCTGGACCTCTGACTTGATAAAAGCCATATCTTGGGCACTGTAGCGCCGGCTCCTGGTGGCGACGGGCTTACAGTCGGGAGTGAGGTTAGCGAACAGCGAGGGGGGTGCGACTTTCAGTGTCGCAAGGCAGCACACTGTGAGGGGGGGCAAGGGTCCGCCGAACTTCAGTGTCAGGCTTCGGTGGCTGCACTGGAAATCCAGTCCGAGCAGCAGGGGGGCACAGAGGTGAGGGAGGATATAAAATTTGAAACGGGTGTATTTGGCACCCTGGATCGAGAGATCCGCAATACAGTACCCCGTGATTTGTACCGAGTGGGACCCAGATGCGAGGGCTATGGTTTGGGATGTGGGATGGGTGCGTAGGGAGCAGCGCCTTACCGTTTCAGGGTGGATAAAGCTCTCCGTGCTCCCGGAGTCGAAGAGGCATGCAGTGTCGTGCCCGTTGACCTGGACCTGCATCATGGAGTTCTGCAGGTGTTTTGGCCGAGTTTGATCGAGGGTGATCGCACCCAGTCGCGGGTAGTCGGAGTCGTAAAATGGCCGCTGCCGTTGGTCGCACGTGTCGGGTCGAGAAGATGGCCGCCGACCCGATGGCCGCTCCCATGATTCGCACGAGGCTGATGACGCGTCAGAAGAGGACGTGTCGGGTCGGTGCGCAGCAGCATTGCGAGGCCTGCGGGCCTGGGAGCCTGATTTTCGGGCCGGCTGTTCTTTGTTTTTCTGGCCCCTGGGTCTGGCCAGGCAGACCCTCGCAAAGTGCCCTTCCTTCCCGCAGTCGCTGCAGATCACGGAGCGGGCTGGGCAGCGTGGGCGTGGGTGCTGGCCCTGCCCGCAGAAGTAGCAAGGTGTGCCCCCATGGTGAGCGGGTCGCCGTGTGGCGCAGGCCTGTAATACGGGCGAGTCTGAGGAAGTCCGGGGGGAGTCCGCGGGGTACGTACCCAAGTTATGTCGGGCCACCTCCAGCGAGGAGGCGAGCGTTAGCGTCTCCTGGAGGTCTTTTGCCCCGTTTTCGAGCAGTCGCTGCCGGATGTAGGTCGAGCGGATGCCGGACACGAAAGAATCTCTGATGTGCAGGTTCATATGGACTTCCCCTGTCACATCCTGATGGTCACAGTCCCTGGCCAGCGCGGTGAGTTTCTCAACAAACTCGTCGAGCGATTTCCCCCCAGCGCTGCCGGCAGGTAGAGAGCAGATGCCGGGCGTGCACCTCATTGACGGGTTTGACAAACCGCTTGCGGAGCAACTCAATCGCTTCCTCATAAATCGTCGCCTTTTCGAGCGTGGCGGAGATTCTGTGACTCACCCGGGCCTGGAGTAGACACAGCTTGCGTGGCCCCAGGATGGGAGTCTCTGCGGAGTCCAGGTAGGCCTCGAAGCACCGCAGCCAGTATTAAAAAATTTCCTTTGCCTCCGGCGTTCGTGCTTCCAGATTGAGCTTCTCTGGTTTTAGGCCTGCGTCCATCCTGAATCTAGTTTAGCCTAATAAATTGAGGTACCCTCAATAATGATGCTTAGAGATTAAACTGTAAAGAAGGCTTTATTAGGCTAATAACTATGCTACAGATTTGGAAGAGAGCTGACTGCTATACAGACCATGAGGCAGGCCTTTATGTATGGCTCCCAGATGGGCGGAGCCAGAGCCGGAGTCCCCAGGGTTCCAAGCCTGGTCTTAAAGGGGACATCACCTTACATGATGATAAGGCAGTAACCGTTCATCACACTCATCCTTGCACAAGAGGAGATTCCGTTTACCCTTCACAGTGCCTCACTCCATATTCCCCAATTGATCACCATTCCCAACTCCGCTTCCCATTTTTCCTTGATCTTCACCACCCGCTCACCTCCCTGCTCCCCCAGCCACTTATACGTATCCCCAATTCTTCCCTCCCCTTCCACATCCGGAAGCAGCAGTCGCTCCAGCAAGGTGTATCCCGGCAATCTAGGGAACCTCTTCCAAACCTTTCGTGCAAAGTCCCTAACCTATGGATACCTGAACTCACTACCCCTCAGCAGCTCTACCCTCTCCCTTCGCTCCTCTCACCTTATTTGCTGCAATCATGTTAGTATGCTCTATCCCTTCTTGTCACATTCTGGTTATAATTACCAGTATCATTATCCTGCATTATTGCCTTGTCCTTTCTCTTTAACTCTCCAAAGTCCCCATCGGTATTTAGTTTAAAACCCTCTCTACAGCTGTAGTTCCATGATTCTGCAGTACTCTGGTCTCGGTGCAGTTTAGGCGCAGGCCATCCCAATGGTACAGCTCCCGTTTTTCCCCAGTGCTGGTGCCAGTGGCGCAGTCGCACTCAAGGCCTTTCTGACCTGTGAAGGTCACTGCAAATTAAAATTTGCAGTCAAAAATCCGAAATGTTATATTTTTGTCACCAATATTCCAGCCCTCTGCTCCAGCTGCACGGAAATCGCTTTACTATTTGGTAGAACTAATTGGGATTTCATGGTCTGGCTCCCGATACATCTCTCATCCCAGTCGCTGACCTGTAACCTGTGGAAAGCCAGCTCTAAGAGACCAGTCTGTTAAAAATCAAAACCAAAACAAGTTCTCACGTATTTTATTTAAACCTTTGTGTATTTAACATGAGTGAGGAAGGTTAAAGGAAGTCTAAACTCTGGGCAAAAACAGAAAATGTGAGGCTACGATTTTTTTCTATCTGAGTCTGCAACGAGAAAGGACAGATTAATGTTTTTATGTAAACACTTCGACAGAAGTCCAGAAATTTCTGTTTTTAACTCAGATTTCTAGCAGTGCAACTTTAACCTCAGATCCATGAAATAGTTGTGAGATAATGGGGACAAGTAGCACAATGGTGTTGTGGCAGAGATTTGATACTATACAAATTCATAGACTGATCATAGTACTGATCAACAGAAGACAAAACTCAGCTTTACTAAAATATGCCTTTGGACATCTTTGACAAAAATAGCAGGGTGATTTTAACCTAACTCATCCAGACTAACCACTAACTTGAAACCCAAACTAATTTTCATTCCATCAAAGTCATGGGGCATGGTACAAATGAACAATGGTTTGGCTTTGAGGAGGAAGTTCTCAATACTTCACCTTTATACTGGTTGCTGTACAAAGGTTCTTTGGGAGCTCATTGCTTTATTTAAATGGTAGTAGAGAGATGCCAGCTCCTGCCAGCTCTTAACTAAATTCGATAACTTTTGGATATCTGTTGTTGGTCGACTGCACACACTTGTAACCATGTATCTATAGAACTCTGCAAGAAAGTAGCATACAGCTGAGAGTTTTACTCAGCTCTGCTGCTCCTCTTTCCATTGGTCTAAGCTGGCTAGACCCCAAAACCCTAAGGCCCATCTCTGCCATGACAAAAATGGTTGAAGTGACTGGAAATTATAAATCTTGCCCCTAAACGTGGCATTTCCCATTTTCTCAGTGGTAAGTATGGGACATTTCATACAGGCTGAGAATGTAAAACCTCAAGTGTGCAGGTTAGACCAGGTGGATCCCTTTGGATCTGGTCCCAGGTCACCTTTGGGGAGGTAATGTGTCCTTTTGTGGAGGTCAGCTACTCTAGGTTGGTGCCGTTTGGGATAGGTCAAGTGCCCTTTTCAATTGTTCTAAGTCTGCATAAATGTATGTGAAATGCACACAAACTCATTACAGTCAAGCTCATTGGAACTGTCAACCGACCTGTCAAAATCAACTGTCAAAACTGGCATAAGCACCTATCAAAGAGACCGGTTTAAGCGAATTGTCAAGTTGACAAGAAATTTAAAAGCCCTGCCCTTTAAATCATTGAGAAAGCTGTCTGGAGTGATTGCTTGCTATTTCATTTTGTCTGTTGACATACCCCCGAGGGCTTCCATTACTGAATTAGTGCTGCGTGACTGATTTCACAGCCATCCATTATCATATTAGGGTGCCTGCCATTTCACAGATTGATTGACAGCTACAAGTGGTTACAGAATCTTCAATGTGGGATTATAATTCCAATACTAGTTTCTATAAGGGACTGTGCACTTGAAAGAAATGTTTGTTGTTATAAGACTTTATTTAGTTGAAGGAATGTAAACATTGCAAATTGTTTTTTTTAATGAATGAGCACATTTTCAATGGAATGAAGCCCGCAATAGTTACTTGGATCTTTATTTTATATAACCGTATCTAATCTGTACATGGCTCCTGAGGTCTGCCAATGGTGGATACTGTGTGAGTTGGCATGGCACATTTAATGGACGGTGGATGGGGGAACATTGGTTGGCATGTGTTGACAGTAAGTTGGCATCAGGAAAAAGGGTAATGGGGGTGGGTGGAGGGCGATAGGTTAGCATGGAGTGTATTAGTGGGCATAAGGTGGCATGGGCTGGCATAGAGTGTTGGGAGGGCTAGAGGCATGTTGCATGGCTTGGGGTCGGATTCTCCAGCCCTACCCGCTGGCGGGATCTCCCAGTCCAGCCGAAGTCGACCCATGCCATGGGTTTCCTGGTGGTGGGATGGGCGATCATGCAAATTTCCATTGATTCAGGGGGACCGGAAGATCCCATCGGTGGCCAATGGTGATCCACTTCCTCCGTGAGGAAACCTGCCACGGGTAGGGGTGGGGGCTGGAAAACTCAGCCTTAATTTTCTCTACAAAATTTCAACACAGTGGCGGAGCCCCGAGGCAGGACTTCTGCCCAGGTCACCTCCTAACTTGCACCGTCCACAATTTTTCCTGGGTCACCCGCCCTGACTTCTAATCCAGTAATCCCTGAAAATCTGGGCCTAACTTTAGTAGTTAGGGAACCATCTAATATTTAATCCTTTCACTGCCCTACTACACTCATGCACAGGCAGCAAACTAATTTAGACGTCTGGCTTGATTGTTAACTTATAACATTTGAGGACAGCATGGTCGTGCAGTGGGTCAGCCCTGCAGCCTCACGGCGCCGAGGTCCCAGGTTCGATCCCGGTTCTGGGTCACTGTCCGTGTGGAGTTTGCACATTCTCCCCGTGTTTACGTGGGTTTCACCCCCACAACCCAAAGATGTGCAGGCTAGGTGGGTTGGCCACGCTAAATTGTCCCTTAATTGGAAAAAATGAATTGGGTACACTAAATTTTTTTTAAAAACTTATAACATTTGTTTGATAAATATCCTGATATTTTCAAATTATTAGCACCTTTATACAATGTTTATTTGAGAATGATACCAAGTCGGATATGTTATCGAGCCTTGTATTAACTAATTTTGACAATCATGTTAAATCATGTTTCCCAGGGTTTCTCAGCTCAAGGCAACCAATAGGACTGACACGCATACAGTTTAACCATGTCGCATTCTTGATTTAAAGGGAAATTGCAAAGTCCAAACTTGCAACAATGAAAAAGGGTTCACGATTCTGGATTTCACACAGCAATTTCAAAATCTCCTGGGATTTGCTGAACAG
Organism: Scyliorhinus torazame; assembly: GCF_047496885.1. Taxonomy (NCBI): domain Eukaryota; kingdom Metazoa; phylum Chordata; class Chondrichthyes; order Carcharhiniformes; family Scyliorhinidae; genus Scyliorhinus; species Scyliorhinus torazame. The sequence goes on along the minus strand of NC_092721.1, from coordinate 168,348,420 downwards.
GAAACGAGGCCATTATGCGTATGATTTATTATTTTAAATGGGCTTTACTCCTGTACTGCTGTTGGGGGAGAATGAAGAGGTCAGTTGTTCATGTCTTAGAATAGGGTAAAGCTGCAATGAATGGGAGAGGCAGTGCTGTCTGCACAGGAAGATAGAAGTTAGTAATTATGGCAATATAATGTATACGAGAAACTAACTTTTCTGCTCATTCACAGTTAAGCATGACTCAGCGATACCATTGGTCTTAGTGTGGAGAACCAACGTACCTCCGGTTTACACCACAGGCTCAAAATATCATCAGCTCCATCCAATAATATAGAATTTTGAAATTACAACAGAAGTAAAGCATATCTTTATAGCCCTGGGATACATTGCAAAGAAAGTTCTTGATATTTTCCCCTTGTGTTTCTCCCATTCCATCTTGGTGGTGCTGCTACATTGTTCCATGACTCGTTGCAGTTTCCCATGTCCTTGCTGCCCATGAAATGAAAATTGCTTATTGTCACGAGTCGGCTTCAATTAAGTTACTGTGAAAAGCCCCTAGTCGCCACATTCCGGCGCCTGTTCGGGGAGGCTGGTACGGGAATCGAACCGTGCTGCTGGCCTGCCTTGGTCTGCTTTAAAAGCCAGCGATTTAGCCCAGTGTGGTAAACCAGCCCCTTGCTTCACGTGTTAACCCCGCCAGCAGGCTGTTCATTGTTAAAGGTTATCACAGCCAAACCAAATCCTTTTCTCCATTGATGTCTGCAAATATGAATTTTTACTCACGGCCATTGCCTAAAATTGGGTAACTCAACAACTGGGACTTCATCAGTCAGAATACCTCAACGGTGCAAAAAGATGCATTGAGCTTCAGAACCATTGAGGGACCTTGAAATATTATCATGTAAACATTGAAGCACTTGTCTTTCAGTTGAAGACCAAGGAACAAATTTGAAATTCATAGTAAATTATTTAAAGTACATTTGTAGGTTTTATGGCATAAGGATCTTTAAATGGATTGGATGGATCTGTAACCGCAAACAGGGATTTTCCTTCTTTACCAAGCTAATAACGGTGTTATTCAAAAGGTGCAGTGCTGTCATTCGGATACGGTCAAACAGGGGTGAAAGATAATGGCGGAATCCTACCAAAAATGATTACGGCCAAGATTCTCTGATCCGAGTTCGTCCCACCACTGCTGCCAGTGACGATGGAGAATTTGGCACTCAGCCAAAACTCCATTCGCTGCAGCGGGAACAGAGAATCGCGCCAGTGTGAAGGGGCAGAGAATTCTGGCCTAAGTGTCATTTTGGGATGGAAAACTGATGCAAATCGCGCCAGCACCATTTTTAAAGGTGCCCTAATCTCAAAGTGAGTGCAGGTTGCCCCCCAACGTCCCAGAAATCCAGGCTTCATTGCCCCCCCCCCCAACATCATCCTCGCCGTTATCAACCAACTCTTCCACCCCCTCCCCCCAAGGATCGCTGGCATTGGGGCCCTCCCAAAGGGCCTCCCATCAGGTACCGTCCAATTCTAGCTGTATCAGGCCTCTTTCCCCCCTCCCCCAATCAGCAGTACCAGCGGGCCCCCTCCCCCTCCAAGGTGAGCAGCACCCTGCTATGGGTTTGCCAAATCCCTTCATACCCCACCTCAATCCCTTCCTCATGTCCATGCCCCCATTCATGGACATGCCTTCTTTTCAGACCCTTCCCCTTGGTAGTGCCAACCTGTCACCTTCGGTTGCAACAGCCACGGTGCCTTAGGGCATTGCCCGGGTACTGTCCTGCCATTTCCCTGACCACCCGGGGGCTCCAATGATCTCCGAGACCCCTGGTGCTGCCATCACGTCTGGGCTGGAATTATCTGTCCGTTGGGATTCCCTTTTCCCGCTGGCAGCGCACCCCCACCTGCGGGTTTCTCAGCAGCACGGGTGACTTCAGTGGGAAATTCCATTGCCAAGCGGCGGGAAGAGAGAATCCCACCGTCAGCGTTCGGCACACCACCGAGAATATCACAGCTGTGGCATCAGAGAATCCAGCCCTTGGTATCTGGGATGGGGACCAGTGGTGATTCCAGCTGGCCTACGATGCATGGGTGGGAGCGAGAATACCGGGAAGCAGGGAACTCTGACTTTCAATACTCGGGGCATATTTTAATGCTCATTTAAATATGCTCATCTGTTTCACGCCCAGGGAGGGTGTGAACCAGAATGTACAGTGTCGTGGGCTGGGAGCATCGTGCTCCATTCAGCGGCCACCTTCAACCCTGTTTCGGGGTCAGAGACTCGCCCACTGAGCTTTGTAAAACAAAAATTTCTGATTTGTAAGTGGCTCCTTTCAGGAGAGTCTGTTTTGTTTAAACATCTGCAATCACTGTAGCTGTGCTGTCTGAAATGGTTCCCTGATTGTGGGCCTCCTTCATGTGCTGTGGAATATTAAACGGTCTGCTTCTCTGAGGAAACATGTGTTGGTGTTTTAGATGGCATTCCGAGATTTCCCCCTACCCACTCCTCCCCCTTCCAGGAAGTCATGTAGACTAGGGCCTTCCTTGTGCAAAGTATCTGCTTTGTTTCCTTCATCCAGCCAGTCATAATCATTTTGGCTGTGTTTTAATCTTTAAAGGATTAATTTTTCTTTTGCCTGCAGTTGCATTTGGCTAATCATTCTAATCATAACTCACAAACATTTGCAATATCTCACAACTTTCGAAAATGTTCATCTCCTCCTGTCCACACACTAATGTGGAGCAAGGTTAACATGTGGTGTTGATTATACAGAACAGGCACTGCAAGCAACCCAAGTGCCGAGGGTTGCCAACCGTAGTTAAATATATTCCTGGAGGTTCCATCACATGACTTGCCCCCACGCTCCAGCCATTATTCGGCCAACACATCCACCCTTGTGGCACACTGCCTTCTTATTGCAATTGGAAAGCAAAATAACCCAATTGGTGATACTTGACTGTCAGCCAAGGAGCAGTCTCACTCCCCCCCCCCCCCCGCCTCGTACCCACCGCCATGTCCATTTTCAATATCTTCATATCTGACAAAGAAAAATATTCAAAGAAAATTACAAATAAAAACTTCTTTCACACCCCGATGATTATGGGTGGGATTCTCCAGTCCCCCAGCCGCGGGTTTCCTGGCAGCGTGCCATCCGCTGGAGGCAGGATTCTCTCTTCACGCCATTCGTCATTGGGATTTCCCATTGAAGCCACCCCATGCGGCCGGGAAACCCACGGGGGTTGGGGTGCGCGGTCAGCAGGAAAAGAAAATCCCAACGGCTGGAGAATTCCAACCTATTTCTCCAACCAGTAACCAGCGCAACTTGCTGACCGGCTCATTGGACAGTGCCCAGTGTCACTCGTCTGTTAAAGTCACTCCCAATGAATGAACAAGAAACTTTCAAAGAAAATTACAAAAATCGTTTCAATGTCCTGACGATTTTTTCTCCAGGATTGCACACAGCAGTGCCCTGGAGATTGATCTTTAATTCCTGGAGACTCCTCTAAGATTGGTAATCCTGTAAGCACTTGAGTACTGAACTTTCGAGTGGGCCATATCAACCGGGTCATATTAACTTCTTGCAGTTTCTAAATGCAGCGATTTAAATTTTAGCATTGGGAGTGACTTTAACAGACGGGTGACACTTGGCACTGTCCAAAAAATCTGTCAGCTAGATGTGCTGGTTACTGGTTTTAAGCGGCCTTGAAATTCATTATTGTATTTAAGCTATGTTTCTGAACTGGTTCCAGGAACAGGTTACTGTATAAAATAATTATTTCCCACCACTTTGCTAGGCTTGTACCTTGGAGACGGCCCAGTTCAGTTACACATTTCATACAACACTTTGTGAATTCAGCTGAGGGTGAGGTACGGGTGATTGAGGACCTTGCTGAATTGCTGATATTTTGTGTAATATCTTTAAGTGACTCGTAGGTTTACACTTCAAGTACATTTTATGTAACAACCCCACCTTATCCCCTCAAAAAGCAAATTATCCCATTAGCAGCCCTCGTGCTGAGCCCCCAAGAAGAGGATAAAGAAATATAAATCATCTTCAATTTATGTGTTAAATACTACCACGCCCCACAACTTATCTGAAGCCCTGACTTAACGGGAAGGAGTGTAATGACAGCTTTGTGAGTAATTATATGTGTTAATTTTGACATTCCTATTAAAACCTCCAAGACTCCTTAACAAAAGATTTTTTTTCCACAAAACTGTAGAATACTTCAGGCAGATTGTCAAACTCAGTTTTTCCAAAACAAAGATTCTCCAGTGAGAAAAAAGGGCAGGAGGATGGAGGCAGATGGTATTGCTAATCATTGTGAAGAAGCCTCATGTAGAATCTTCCATTGGCAGGGAGGGACTCATCTGCCAGCTGAAGAGCAGGTGAGAGATCTGCCCTGTCTCTTCTTTGGAAGGCTCACTGGTTCTTTTTCAATCAGGCAGATCTGGGGACACCAATGGGCCTTCCTTCAGAATCAAATCCCCAGAGGCCATCAGAGGATGCTAGCTCCTGTGACCAATAGCGCCATGGAGGGGGGCTGTGGTTGCTGTCTGAACTGCAGCCCACGGAGTCCCAGGACCAAAACAAAAGATTGTAATAGGAGAGAGGAGAGGAGGGAGATATCCTCAGAATGGGGATAATGGGAAGAGGGGGGAAGGAGGGTCAGAAATAAGGATGTGGGAGTGTAGTGGGGTGGCTAAAAGTGGCCACCCTAATGCCCAATATCCATACCCTCGATCATGAGCAAATTAGTGAAGATCGAGGGACCACCTCCCTGCCCCACCACCTCCAGCAGACAATGCAGCACATGCTGTTTAACCAGTCATGCAGGCTGCATGTCAGCCAGCCCACGTGGAGCTGAGAAACTTGCAGCAGAGACGGAAAGAGGCCCTTAAGCTCCCATTAATTGGTAATTTAAGGGTCTCATGTGGAGGCAGCGCCGTAAGGTCAACCATGGACCTTCCTACCCAGGCCCTACTTGCAGTAGAGGTGGGAAGCATTGGGTATTGATCCCGATGGCCAGCCACTAAATTTTCAAGCCCTCCTACCTTCTTCCTCACCACCTGTGCAGATAGACGTTTCTGTCCTTTTATCACAATTATTTTCCTCCATTGCACAACCAAGCATTTTTTGGCTTGAAATACAGCATGCCCTAATTCTTGCACTAGCAGGAACCTTTATCCCCCTAGGATAAGGTGATCAAATGGTTCTTTTCTTTAATGTGTGTGTATATATATATATATCTTGTGAAACTAATTTTATTCATTCAATTTAAGAAAATACAGGAACAAATCTCCCCATCTCCAACCACCCACCACCTACTCTTGAGCCTGTTCTTCCATTTAATTAGATCATGGCTAATCTGTACCCATTGACTCACCTTTGATTCAATTCCCATGGTACCTTACCCAATAAAACTCAATCTCAGTTTCGAAAATACCAATTGACCCAGGAACCACAACCTTTTGGGAGAGAGAGTCACGGACTTGCACAACCTTTTTTGTGTGGTGGTGGTGGGGTGGGGTTTTGGGGGAATCATTCTTAATTTAAAAATAACCTTTCAATTAATTTTGCTTATCTAGAAATTGCTTGGAAGCAAATAAGTTTGATTTCTGTTGCAAAGCATTGAGAGGATCACTGCCTTTAAAATCTACTGTAATCTAATTCATTTGGGTGTAAAAGATGGCGAGAGGTTGTCACTTGTGCACTAACAAGGAAAGTCTTGCTGTGCTGGATCTGTAATTTTATGTAATCAATGCTTCTTTGTCAAGCTTCCAAGTCCCACAACAACATTGACTCTTTCATGTGATAACCGTCAGTAATACTCGCCAGCAATAGAGTAATTCTTCTCTCCTCCTTTCATCTCTGCATATTTACTACTCTTCTATCTTGTGTTCATGGAGATGCAAGGCAAACACTGTTTTGACAATAAAGCGATAATCAACAATTATACAGTCAGGGTTGCAGACACCTCCACGCTTTACAGAGATTAGTAATTCAGAACCTGCCTGAACAATGGTCTGCTTCACATTAATTTAAAATGCAGACATAATATCACTTGGTTATTTGGAACCCAAATCCAAAATCCATCTGTCTCAAAAGCAGGTTTGCTTTAAAATTATATTTTTAAGTGTCCATTTAAAAAAAATTGAAGTCAGCAGGCACCAGGGGCGTGATTCTCCGTAGCCCAACACCAAAATCGTGTTCAGCGATCGGGCGGAGAATGGATTTCCACGCCGAAATCGGGGCCGGCGCCATTTTAACACCGGTCAACCATGATCTGCCCCCTCCAACCTGGTGTCTTGTGACACGCGGTGCATGCCATTTCAATGGCATTGGCACGTTATCGGCCGGCCCACCCGCGATGCTCCGCCCCCGATGGGCCGAGTGGTCCCAGCATTCGTGAACCCGCGTGCCGGCTGCGGACTGTGTCCCACACTCGGCCGGGTTCTGGTGCCGCTGGTTGGTGGGGCTTCTGCAAGGGCTGGGACGACTGGTGGGGGGGTGGCCAGAGCGTGGGCTTTGGGGTCGCGCACGGCCGGCGTCATGTTATGCAGTGTGACCGCTGCAGGTCGTCAGCCGTGCGCATGTGTGGCTTGGGATACGGCCATTCTCCGGCCGTTTTCGGCACGGGAGGCGGGAGTTTCTGTCGCCGCCGGCGCTAGTCCCTTACCAGTACTGAATCAGTGGGGGTTTCCTGCTGATTTTCTGTTCGTGATTGACCGTACACGCTCCGCTGGCGTCAGCACTTAGTCTCAGGAACGGAGAATCCAGCTCTTTTTGTTCCACACATAGTCGCGTTAGGTTTAGAATCTAGTGAGTCTGACAGCATTTTTGGAGAAAACAAAATACAGAGTTAGCGCTTCAGATCGGTGGCCTATCATCAGAACTGAATCAACATGAAATGGTATCTCGGTTTGCCACTTCACAGATGCTGCCGGACCTACTGAATATTTCCAGCAGTATCTGTTTTGTTATTTTGGGATTTTCAGTAGCCACGGTATTTTGTTTTCGTATTGGAATGTAGTTATTGTCTCACAGTTGCTTTGCTGGAAATATAAAAGGTAGCTGCACTCAGATGGTTTGTAGTTGGGTCACGTCTGGCTATCTTAGGTGGGCTGGAATTTGAGGTTACAAAGCTGCTGGTCGCATATCTGGGAGCTAAAGTCTGTCTGTGCTATTGAAATATAGTTTAACTGTGGAGTGGTGCAATACAGTCCCTCCGGTTCTTTGTCTTCCATGACTAGCAATTGTACTAGTGAATACACACGAACAGCAAAACTTTGTAGGTGCCATTTTAAAGGTCGATCTTAAATAATGCAGGGCTGGACACAGTTGGAAGGAGCGAGCAATATCACAGAAGGTTTTGCTGAACATGGGGACTTGCAGGAGAACTCCAGCAATCAAATGTCATATTCGGTTAGTGCTTGACTGGTCAATGTTGTTGATTGGTCATTAGGCTGCCACAGGTCATTGAAGAGGATTCTGCCTTCATGATCCCTCCAGACCTTCTGCAACATTTGGTTAAGTATATATAAGCATATACCTAGTATATGTTAGCATTCCTTGGGACTAAATGTCTGCAAGGGAGAGAACTACATTCCAGCAAAACTGCGGGAATGCATCCGCCCAGGTTGTCTGTGAGGGACGCCACCAAAGTTAATGAGGTCTGCAACTTGCCAGAGTGCAAAGACCACAGCCCACTATCGGTTCTGGTGGGATTGTTGAATTTCCTTCGCCACAGGGAACTGTGATGTTCCCCCTCCCCACACCACTCATTGATACATAGGGTAGGTAAACTACTCCTTCCCTTAGGGGAAGTCCAGTCCAAAGTGGCACAACCATAAATTAGAGCTAAGCCATTCAGAGGTGATACCAGAGAGCATTTATTCACACAAAGGGGTGGGAATTTGCAGCACTCTCCACCAAAAAAGCCTTTGAAATTGGGTCAGTTAAAAATTTCATCAGTGAGATTGATAGATTTTTGTTGCTAAGGGTATCAAAGGATATGACAGAAGGCAGGGGAATGGAGCTGCGGTGCAGACCAGCCATGGCCTATTTAATAACGATATAGGCAAGAAAGGCTGAATGGCCTCTTCTTGTGCCAATGTTCCCTGTTATTAAATAGAGTGATTAGACAATTACAAAGTTGACAGGCTTCAAACTACTCCAGAGATTAGTAAATAACTTTCTTCTCACAGAAGCAGTAAATACTGTATATGAAATAGAGACTCATAAAAGCTGGTTAATAATAGTAGAGTAAATCCATTTAAAAGGAGTGGGGTGTCTAGTTATGAAGAGGATTGTGAGTTCCAGGGATAGCTATCACATACTTCAGAAAACACCATGACTACAGATCTTTCCTGACCTTTGGAATGTGAGTGTCTGTGTTGATGGATGTTATAAGATAACCCTAAATTTTTCACCAGATTGTGTTTAGAGTCAGGGGGAATTTTAGTTTTCCTTTGGGAAACATATCTTGTGCTTGTCCTCTCTCTGGAGCGGTTATGATACAGTTTTTCCTGCAGTTAGAGAAGATAAAGTATGAGTTAAGGGACTCAGCAGGGGAATGTGAGAAAAGGTGGGGGATGTTTGTGTTTGAGGAGCTGTTCGTCGCGGGGGGGGGGGGGGGGGGGGGGGAGGGGGATGGGGGGGGGGTGAAAAAGAAGAAAAATCTGTACAAACTGTATAGTTTTTTTTTATAATACATTTTATTGAGGTATTTCTTTGGCATTGTAACAGCAACAAAATCAACAATGTACATAACAAGGAAAATATAAACATAGTGCAAATTCCACCTCCCTCTCCCACAGGTCCTACCATTGCTTATCCCCCTAACCCGTGCTAACCTAACCGCCCCCCCCCCCCCTTCTGCTGACGATTAATTCTCTGCGAGGAAGTCAACGAATGGTTGCCACCTCCGGGCGAACCCCGACAGAGACCCTCTCATAGCGAACTTAATTTTTTCCAGGCAGAGGAAGCCAGCCATGTCTGAAAGCCAGGTCTCCGATTCTGGGGGCTTGAGTCCCTCCATGCCAGCAATATGCGCCTCCGGGCTACCAGGGAAGCAAAGGCCAGAACGCTGCCTCTTTCTCCTCCTGGATTCCCGGATCCTGCGACAACCCAAAAATAGCCACCTCTGGACTCATTGCCACCCTCGTATTTAATACCATGGACATGGTAAAAATCCCCTCAGCTTTGGACATGCCCAGAACATGAGGACATGGTTCGCTGCCCCCCCCCCCCGCCCCCCCACACTTCGCACACCTCACCTCCACCCCAAAGAAACGGCTCATCCAGGCCACTGTCACGTGAGCCCGGTGAACGACCTTAAATTGGATCAGGCTGAACCTGGCACATGTTGCGGTAGCATTGACCCTTCCTAATGCGTCCGCCCAGAGGCCCTCCTCTATCTGTCCCCCCAGCTCCTCCTCCCACTTTTGCTTCAGCTCCTCAGTCTGCGTCTCCTCCGAACCCATAAGCTCTTTATATATGTCCGAGACGCTCCCCTCCCCTATCCATCCTCTAGAGACCACCTTATCCTGATTCCACCTCAGCGGCAGGAGTGGAAAGGTTGGTACCTGTCTCCGCAAAAAGTCCCGTACCAGAAAAAAAAAGGAATTCATTTCCCCCGCCAATGCAAACTTCTCCAACGCCCCCCTACTCGGGAAGTTTCCTTCTAAGAACAAGAACCCCATCCTCTCAATCCCCCGCTCTCCGCCAAATTCGGAACCCCCCGTCCATCCTCCCTGGGGCAAACCGGTGATTATCGCAGACTGGGGACCAACGCCCCCAAACCTGTGCCCTTACAAGAAGCTGCCTCCATGCGCACCCACACCGGCTCACCACCCACCAGCCACCTCCTCACCATGGCTATGTTAGCCGCCCAGTAGTAGTTGCTGAAATACGTCAGCACCAGCCCCCCCATCCCCCTAACGCCGCTCGAGCATTGCCCTCTTCACCTATGAGGACTTGGCCCCCCCCCCCCCCCCCCCACAAAGCCCACGATAATCTTATTGATCCGCTTAAAAAAGGACTGCGGGATGAAGATGGAGTGGCATTGGAAGACGAATAGGGATCTCGGGAGGACCGTCATTTTTACCGACTGCACTCTGCCCGCCAGAGACAACGGGAGCGCACCCCATCTCCGGAAATCCTCCTTCATCTGATCCACCAGCCGGGCCAAGTTCAATTTGTGCAGCCTGTCCCAATCCCTCGCCACCTGAATACCCAGGTACCTGAAACTGTCCCCCACCACTCTGAACGGCAGTTCCCCCAGTCGCCTCTCCTGACCTCTCGCCTGGAACACAAACATCTCGCTCTTCCCCATATTGAGCTTATACCCCGAAAACCGACCGAATTCCCATAATTTCTTCCATTCCCGCCATTGGGTTTGAGACATACAGCAGTAAGTCATCCGCATAAAGCGAGACTCTGTGCTCCAACCCCCCCCCCCCCCCCCCCCCCCCCCATCGGACCAACCCCTTCCAGCCCCTTGAGGCCGTCAGAGCAATTGCCAGCGGCTCTATCGCCAGCGCAAACAGCAATGGGGAGAAGGGGCATCCCTGTCTCGTCCCCCGGTGCAGCCTGAAATAGTCCGAAGTCATCCTGTTTGTCCGTACGCTAGCGACCAGAGCCCGGTACAGCAACCTAACCAAGTCAACAAAGCCCCTTCCAAACCCGAACCGCTCCAGCACCTGCCATAAGTAATCCCACTCAACCCGGTCAAAAGCTTTTTCTGCATCCATCGCGACCACCACCTCAACTTCCCTTCCTTCCGGGGACATCATGATCACGTTTAGCAGCCTTCTTACATTGGCCACCAGCTGCCTGCCCTTAACGAACCCAGTCTGATCCTCCACTATAACGTCCGGTATACAGTCCTCAATCCTGGAGGTCAGAATTTTGGCCAGAAGTTTGGCATCTATGTTCAGCAAGGAAATCCCACACAACTCCGGGTCCTTGTCCCTTTTCAGAATGAGCGAGATCATGGCCTGTGACATCGTCTGGAGCAGAGCCCCTCTTTCCTTGGCCTCGTTGAAGACCTTCATCAGCACTGGCCCCAATATTCCAGAGAATTTTTTTATAGAACTCGGCTGGGTACCTGTCCGGTCCTGGGGCCTTGCCTGACTGCATGGCCTTCAGCCCCTCCACTATCTCCTCCAGCCCAATCGGGGCCCCCATCCCTTCTACCAGCTCCCCATCCACCTTCGGGAAAGTCAGCCTGTCCAAAATGTGCCTCATCCCTTCCAGCCCCGCAGGGGATTCCGACCTGTATAGCCTGCTTTAAAAATCTCGAAAAGTCTTGCACCCCCCCGTCGAGTCCCCAACTAAGTTCCCATCCCCGTCAATAACTTTCCCTATTTCTCTAGCTGCCTCTCTCTTTCTGAGCTACTGTGCAAGCATCCTACTGGCCTTCTCCCTGTGCTCATAAATCGCCCCTTCACCTTTCTGAGCTGTTCCACTGCCCTCCCGGTGGTTAACAAACCAAATTCTGCCTGTAGCCTCCGGCATTCCCTTAAAAGCCTTGCCTTTGAAGCCTCCGCATACCTCCTATCCCCTCGTAGTATCTCTTTTACCAGTCGGTCCGTTTCTGCCCTATCCGTCCTGTCCCTGTGAGTCCGGATCGAGATCAGCTCTCCTCTCACCACTGCCTTCAGCGCTTCCCAGACCACCGCTGCTGAGACCTCCCCCGTATCGTTTACCTGCAGGAAGCTCAGCATGCACTCCCTCAGCCTCTCGCACACCGCTTCGTCCGCCAACAGCCCTACATCCAACCTCCATTGCGGGCGCTGCTTGTTATCCATACTAACCTGCAGGTCCATCCAGTGCGGAGCATGATCCGAGATCGTAATCGGCGAATACCCGTGTCCACAACCCCCGCCAATAGGGCCCTACCCGCAACAAAGAAATCTATCGGGAATACACCTTGTGTACGTGGGAGTAAAAAGAAAATTCCTTGGCCCTCGGCTGCGTAAACCTCCATGGATCCAGCCCCCCCATCTGCTCCATGAACCCTTTCAGCTCCTTTGCAATTGCTGGCACCTTGCCCGTTCTCTAGCATGACCGGTCCAGGCCTGGATCAATAACCGTATTAAAATCCCCTCCCATGATCGGTGTCATGACCTCCAATTGGCATTATTGGTTGGCCAATTGGAGTATGAGCTCCCTCAATGATAGCTCATTGAGGGGGTCCAAATAAGCACCTGTGTAGGCTTTGTGAAGCAGTCTTAAGTTGACTGGAATGCTAGCAGCACTGTTTGGAGCTGCTCTTGGATATAGTTATTGCAAATAAATACTGGTGTAGTGACGGTACCCCTACCTCCTGTGGATTATTACGATCAGCCTGTGCGAATCCAGGTCCGGAATCTTCCCCAGCACCCTCTTTATAAAATCCATATTGTCCCAAATTGGCGTGTATTGACCAGCACTACCTTGATCCCCTGCAGCTTGCCACTAACCATGATATATCGACCTTCCACTTCTGAGACTATCCTCCCCACCTCAAATACCACCCGCTTGTTAATCAGAATCGCAGCCTCTCTTGTCTTTGAATCCAGCCCCGAGTGGAAAACTTTAAGATGTATCTCCTGCAGCATTACCACGTCCGCCTTCAGTCTCCTCAGGTGCGCAAACACACGTGCCCTCTTTACCGGCCCATTTAGCCACTGGACATTCCAGGTGACCAGCCTAGTTGGGGAGCAAAGTGCCTCTCCCACCCGCCGGTCAGCCATCCCCTTTCTTGGGCCCGCCTCCAGCCCATGCGCCACGCCTCCTCTGGCCCGCCCCATGGTGGTCCCCACCCCCGACCCACTCAGTGAACTTCCATCGAAGTCCCTCCCATGTCAGCAGAACCCATCCCCCCCTCCCCTCCCCCCCCCCCCCGCCCCAGCGACACTACTCTAAATCCCAACCCATCTAATGAACAAAGCATATACACCCCCCCATGTGCTTCCGTGAGCTAGCTCACCCAGCTAGCTTGATGGCCCCCACCCCGGCGCCAAGAAGTCTTCCACCTACTGTTCCCTCGCTCCCTTCCCACACCCATGTAATCAAATTCCCTCATCCAACAATCCCCAAACAAACATCCAGCTGCAAGAAAACACAAAAAACAAAAGCACCACCCACCAAAACTCAGACAAGCACGTCTCCATCCCACAAAAGTGCACATCAATAAGAACACACAAGAGAAAACACAAAGGGACATTGCCAATATCTACCAAGAAAAAGAACCACAAAAAAAACAGAAAATCGACTTTCCCCCCCCTCTTTTTTTTCCCTAAACAGAGTTCCAAAAAAACCCAGACACTAAACAATACGAGACGGCATAGCCAATTTAACAACAGAAAAACAAACCTCACCAAAAATCAAGGGGGGAGAAAAGAAAAACAGAAAAAACATAGAAAAACAGGAAAAGAAAGGGCCCAATATAGGCCAACATGTTGTCACTAAGTCCGAAAGTTCTCAAACTCCCACCAGTCCTTTTCTTTTCGCAAAGTCCAGCGCCTCAAAATAGTGATGTTGGTCCTCATGCGTAACCCAAAGACGCTCCGGGTCCAGCAGACCGAACTTCACCTGCTTCTTAAAGAAAATAGCCTTGACTTGGTTAAAGCCTGCCCTCTTCCTCGCCACCTCCAAGCTTAGGTCCTGGTACACCAGCGGGATGCTGTTATCCCACTTGCAACTCCGCGTGCGCTTGGCCCACCGAAGAATGCATTCCTTGTCCAGGAACCTGTGGAATCTCACCACCATTGCCCTCGGAGGGTCCCCCGCCCGCGGCTTCCGAGCAAGCGCCCGGTACGCCCTGTCCACCTCCAATGGTCAGGGGAATGCACCCTCCCCCAGCAGCTTTTCGAATTTACCTGCCACGTATGCCCCAGCATCTGCTCTCTCAGCTCCCTCCGGGAGCCTGACAATTCTTAGGTTCTGCCGGCGGGACAGGTTCTCAAGGTCCTCCACCTTCTCCAGGAGCCTTTTCTGCTGTTCCCGAAGCATCCCCACCTCCAGCTCCAGAGCTGTTTGATGCTCCTCTTGATCAAGCACCGCCTTCTCCACCTTCTGAATCGTCCGATCCTGGGCGTCCAGTCTGTTCGCTAGACGATCAATTGATTCTTTGATCGGGTCCAAGCATTCCCGCTTCTGCCTGGCGAAGCCATCCTGAATGGGTTGCATCACTGGGTCCGTTGGTCGCTGCACTGCCACCCCAGGGGTCCGGTCCTCGGCCATACTGTCTCCCGTTGCAGCTTCAACACAGCTCGTTACTGACTTCTTGTTTCTGCCCTTTCATGCACTTCTGGTCCTTTTCTCCCTAAACCGATGCGTGGAAACAATTTGAGTGTGGCAAATTCAATTTCTGATAAGTAAAACCTGAACCTGGGGCAGGATTCTCCGACCCCCCGCGCTGGGCCGAAGTCCCATTGCTGGAATGCCTGTCCCGCCAGCGTGGATTAAACCACCTTTTGAACGGCCGGACAAGGCGGCGCGGGCGGGCTCTTGGGGGGGGGGCGATCTGGCCCCGGAAAGTGCCCCCACGGTGGCCTGGCTCGCAATCGGGGCCCAGCGAGCCGCGGGCGGGCCTGTGCCATGGGGGCACTCTTTTTCTTCCGCCTTCGCCATGGTCTTCACTGTGGCGGAGGCGGAAGAGACCCCCTCCCCTGCGCATGCGCGGGGATGACGTCAGCAGCCGCTGACGGTCCCGCGCATGTGCGGACCCGCGTCGCCCGCGAAGACCTTTCGGCCCCAGCTGGCGTGGCGCCAAAGGCCTTTCCCGCCAGCCGGTGGAGCGGAAACCGCTCCGGCGCGGGCCTAGCCCCTCAAGGTAAGGGTTTGGCCCCTAATGGTGCGGAGAACCGCACCTTTGGGGCGGCCCGACGCCGGAGTGGTTCCCGCCACTCCATCACGCCGGGACCCCCCGCCCCACCGGGAAGGGGAGAATCCCACCCAAGGACTTTCCCTGGCTTCTTTGGCACACACTGAGTAACTTATTTACCTACTGACCCATTATAGAAACTTTTAATTTAACGTGGATGTTCACTGGGCGTGTGATTTCAATACACATTTGCACAATCTTTGCATGTGGATCTTAATCATTTTTGTACTTTTGTTAGTAAAATGGTAAGTCAGATAAAAGTTAATTTGCCAGTGTTTTGTTTGATTATTGTAAGAACTCCATTTCTTTGGTTATTGAATGACAATGGATATTTGCTTACTGAATTGTGAAGTGTGTTTACCTGTATTGTGTGAGTGTGGTGTTTTTTGCTAAAATTAGTGCATCAGATGTTGCTGTAGTTGTACCTGTGGTATATATCAGTGGTATATCTTGCACAATACTGACGAAGAGGGTGCCGGTGCTAAATCTGAAGTTGGGTAATCAAGAGCAGGAACTCAGGCTGATTTTTTTCCCCCTCCTTAATACAGGACACTGAAACTTCATGTAACTATCGATCATTTCCCAGGCTGGAAGCAAGTAATTCAGGTCAACATAAAAACTGAAACTGGAATTTCTCTGGTCTGAATGGCACACACTGAGTACTTGATTTAACTTTAATTTTAGAATAAAAACATGGCCATGGATATTCCTTTGATCTTTTGAGCTTGTCCATCTGCACTGTATTGAACTTTCCCAATTGCCTGAAAGAGGCAAATAAACTTCAATAGACCTTTCAAAGAGGCATGACTCTGAAATGCCTTCCTGATGACTCCAAGTAATGTAAAGAAAATCTAAAGCAGGACTAGACAACTCTGCATTTCAGCAGGACTTCAGAATCATGATGGGATAGAAACTACCCAACAAATGATTAATGTGTTCTTTTCAAATTAATGTTTCAACTACAGTAACAGAGGCATCGTCCATTTAATCTGGACCAGTTCACATCCTCGCTAAAATTGCAGAGAGGAATGTGGCACAAGCATGCTAAGTGTTTGCATGATGACTTCACTAGCAGTAATCTTTACCCTGTGGTGACTAAAGGGTTCTCCAAGCAAACATTTTCTGTAGGATCCAGTAAGCATGACCATGCTCTGCATTATCTTAAGCTAGTTCCTATTTTTTCATCAAGGCAATGAGAGTTGTTGGAAACCCACTTAGGGGTCTCATGAATCTCATAGAAACTTTAAAAATCCTAACTGGATTAGACAGGGTAGATTCAGAAGGAATGTTCGTGGCGGTGGTGGTGTGGGGGGTGGGGGGCTCATAGTTTGAGGGTAAAGGTCAACCTTTTAGATCTGAGGTGAGGAGAAATTTCTTCACCCAGAGAGTGGTGAATCTGTGGCACTCACTACCACGGAAAGCAGTTGATGCCAAAATGTGTCATTTCAAGAGGGAATTAGATATAGCTCTTGGGGCTAAAAGGATCAAGGGATATGGGGGGTAGGCACGATCAGGGTATTGAACTTGATCAGCCATGATCAGAATGAATGACGGAGCAGTCTCGAAGGGCTAAATGGCCTCCTTCTATTTTTTTTACGTAAACCAACTTAATATATAGCATAATCCAAGGAATTCTTTAAAATTAATGTCAACTGAAAGGTTACATTTCATTTGTCTTCCTGTGATAATAACAAGTAAACTGGCAAGTTTGGTTTTAAAGGAGTTTAGGGTACGAATGTTAACCAATAACCGGATTTGATTTTTTGACTGTGAGCATTTCCTTTGATTCTATTCAGATTTAAAACATACCCTCCCTACCCATTGTCCCATTCCCATCGCACTCGTGGCCTACTTATAAACCTTTCACACAATGCTTCCTGCCACAGGATAGTGGCAATGATTTCATGTGGAAACTGGAGTTGATCTTTTCCATCCCAAGAGCAGGGGAACTTTCCTCACTTTCTGAATTACCCATTCTGTTTTAATTGCTTACCCTACTCATTGTGTTTTCCTGTTAATTGGGATTATTGCCACTAGTTACTCTAACACAGATGGATTTTCCAGGGTAATGGGCATTGATTTTGCCCACATGTGACTGGGCCCCATGTTACTGCTCGTGAGGCCTAGCGAAAATCACACACCGAAGAAACTGTTTAAAAAAAAAAAGTGCTCCCACAACTCCTGTAACAACCCTTGTAGTACGATGAGGTGGGCAGGACTTGCATTGTCGGGGAAGGGGGGCCCTCTGATGAACATTGGGGGCACCTACCATAAATATCCATCCCCTTGGTCCACCGCGTCAGTGCCACGTTGGCAAATACTTGCATCAATCCACGCCTACATGAATCCAGACTCAAAGGGGCAGAGTATCATGGAAGCGTGGAGAATCCGATGTCCAGCCTGTTAATAGGATGTAAATGGCACATGGATCTCGATGTTGCTGTAAGCGGGGGACCGGAACATTGCAAACGGCGCCAATACCGTTTTCTTCCCTACGTAAGATTCCCCGCCATATCGGGAACTCTGCTACCAGTGGCGGAGAGTTCCCCCATGATATCAAGGAAAATTAAGGCCGGAATTATCCAGCCATTGGAATTCTCTGTTCCCGCCAGCAGTGCACACCCGCCTGTGGGTGGGTTTCCTGCCAGTGTGGGGTGGGTACAATGGGAAATCCCATTGACAAGTGATGGGAAGAGAGAATCTCGCTGTCAGTGAACGGCACGCCGCTGAGAAACACAAGGCTGGGGGACCAGAGAATCTCACTCAAAGTTGTTAAAATTTTTTAAAAAGTGAACGCTGAATTTTATTTTAAATAATAATCTTTATTACTGTCACAAGTAGGCTTACATTAACACTGCAATGAAGTTACTGTGAAAATCCACTGGTCGCCACATTCCGGCGCCTGTTTGGCTACACGGAGGGAGAATTCAGAATGTCAAAATTAACTAACAGTACGTCTTTCGGGACTTGTGGGAGGAAACGGGAGCACCTGGAGGAAACCAACGCAGATACGGGGAGAACGTGCAGACTCTGCACAGACAGTGGTCCAAGCTGGGAATCGAACCCCGGACCTTGGAGCTGTGAAGCAACAATGCTAACCACTGTGCTACCGTGCCGTCCCATAATTAATTGGTGGGAATAAAACTAGGTGCACAGATTCTACCAAATCTACTGAAAGGCAATTTTAAGACTGATATTGAATCGTAGAATCATAGAATTTACAGTGCAGAAGGAGGCCATTCGGCCCATCGAGTCTGTACCGGCCCTTACAAAGAGCACTCCACTCAAGCCCACGTCTCTACCCTATCCTCGGAACCCAGTAACCCCCACTTAATCTTTTTGGACACTAAGGGCAATTTAACATGACCAATCCACCTAACCCGCACATCTTTGGACTGTGGGAGGAAACCGGAGCACCCGGAGGAATCCCGCACACAAAGGGACAACGTGCAGACTCCACACAGGCAGTGACCCAAGCCGGGAAACGAACCTGGTACCTTGGAGCTGTGAAGCAACTGTGCTAGCCACTATGCTACCGTGCTGCCGTGATATAGGACTGGTTCATGGAAAGAAGGAACAATCCATGCAATAAATTTCCAGATATCATGATGGAAGCAAGAGCAGTGAAATCATTTGCAAAACATTCTGATGCTACTGTGGAGAAACGTTAGGATTTGTCTGGATGGATAAATTAGATTGTTGAAAGTTTTTCTTGCCTGTAATAATTTTGTGATTCGGAATGCATAATAAGTTCATAATATGCAACCAGATGAAAAGTTTTTTCCTCAGTACTCCAAAACTGTTGAAGAAACAAATTAATTTGGAACCTATTCTGATTGAAGGTTCAGTTTAAAATCAGTAATTAGCTGCTGTCTGCCGCGGCAGTGTGTGAGATGTTTAGACACTGCTGCAACGTGTTGTTCTGGGTTTATTAGACAAATAACACCACAGATTAAGTTATTTTGGGAGATGCAAGGCCTTTAGTCTGAAGACTTCTGATCATTTTAGGTGGCACATATTAATAGTACCTCTGAATACGTGATAAAAATATTTTAATCCACGACTTCGAGAAAAGCCCAATAATTAATGCATCATGGAGTCGAAGTTTTAGCATGCCACACTCTCATGTTGGAAGCCAAGTCAGGCACCATCAAGGTTTTTCTCCCCCCTGTCTTAGTAATAAGAGGGAGTCTATTCTAACGCTGTCAAACCTCCGAGCGGGCTATAATTTATATATTGAGTAGTTGTTTATCAGCACACCAAAAGCCTTTCAGAAATGAATGAGATTATCTAATCTTCTAAATGAGCACACTAATCTAATCTCAATGGAGACGGTGCATTTGTATGACTGACGGCGCTGCTGCTCTTGTTAGTACCTAAATGCTTTATGATTATGTGGGCTTCTGAAAGGCTTGCTTTCCCAGAAGGCTTGTCAGGGTTGTTCATCAAATTATTATGGTTTATTTTATCTCTGAATCCTTCCTAATGGCATGAGGAAGCACTTTCCACATCAAACACCAGATGGGGAGTCTTCAAATAATTTGTCCTTTCATCTCTTTTCTTCTCACTCCCCGAAGACTCGTGTTTGAAAAGCATCCCTCCCTCTTTCTTTCGCTTGCGTTTTCGGACATACCTTCAATAAGATGCCCACTGAGGTAATTACAGGATTGCTGCCCGCTTTTATGAGATTTAGATGCATTTTTCTCACTTTCTGGTTAGGACTTGCTTTCATCTTGCAGTGTCTGTCACTATCGACAAATGCGGTTGACTAAGCAACTGCCAGACTTTGGGAAGGGGGGGGGGGGGGAATTCTGTTACTTTAAAAAGCGACAAAATCAAATTGCAAGCTGCTGAATATCACAGCGCGGCTGCCTTTTGTTAATGACCCCCATCCCGATGGTGTGCATATACTATAGAGTGTTGTGGGGGATGGGCACAGACCACCGGTGTTAGGATGGGTTGTTCTCTGACATGCGAGTCACAATAGATTTCCCTGCTGGTTTGCCAGTGTTCAGTCAGAAACCCACAACGGCGAGTCAGCCGTTCATTGGAATTAATTGTTGAATTGCTTTGGGGGAATGTTCTAATTGTTTCCTCCTTTAGCTGTCCTTTGTTGTTCATTTTTACAAACTATATTTACCTTCCAGCTCAACACCCGCTGTTGAACTATGCTTGAATGCAAGAGGCTTGCCCAGGGGCAGTGGATTCGGTAACAAAGGCTCCGTGAAATCCTATTGAGTATGGACAGTGAGAGATTTATAGGAGTGTTTGCATCCCACAGTGTATTTAATGTTGTTTTCAGCCTCTTCCTGTGACTATTTGTCCAGATCAATTCTTTAACAGAATAAGCACAGAAAGTGATTTGAGGGGGGACAGACTCTCCTTTACCTATCCTTTGACAGTTGAAGAATAACAAATGATCTAAAGTTTCAATGACAACCAATCATTTCCATGAAAAAGATGAGTTGTATTGAGCAAGAAACCTAATAGAGGTTAAAGGAAAATCATTTTTGCATCCCTTTTAATAAGTGCTTTTGCAATATCGCCCCTCTTTGTTCTTGCCTTGAAACAATTATCTCCCATGTGTTTTTCTCTGCTTCTGGTGTCAGGAACTGATCTCCATCATTGTTCTAGGTTTTAGGATGAGACAGAAAGCAGAAAGGAATAGGATCAGCTCCTCTTATTTACTCTATTAGAATGGGTGTTGACTCAAAGGCAGATTCACCAACCTACATCTTCCCCAATGCCTACAGATTCTAACATTGGAATGACATTGGTAGAGCCATCTGCCAGTAACTGCACTCCATTAATGTAAAGAAAATATGGTTATCTTTTCTCCTTTATTCCCTTTTCTGCTCACCTCACCATCACTGACCCTACCCAGAAGCGTGACTTAAGATCACAAGGGCTATGTTATCCTCGCGGTTATGTTACTGGGCTAGTAATTCACAGGGGCCTGACAAATGTTTCGCAGATATGGGTTTCAATCCCACAATGACAGCTGTGAAATTTAAATTCTGTTAATTATATAAATCCCCAACAAAATACAAGTGTCCAGTAATGGTGACCGTGAAACTGGTGGATGGTTGTAAAGACCCATCTGGCTTCCGCATGTCATTTAGAGAAGGAAATCTGCCATCCTTACCCTCATCTACAGGTGTCCCCAGGCCTTCAGTAATATGGTCGGCTCTTAACTATCCTCCAAAATGGCCTAGCAAACCACTCAGTTCAAGGGCAATTAGAGATGGGCATTAAATGCTGGCATTACCAGTGATGTCCACATCCCATGAATGAATAATAAAAAAACACTTGACTGACTCTTTCTATTTTGCTAAAGCCCCTGGCCCCATTTGGATGTGTATTTAGCATGACGCAAGTGAATCATTAATTTTGTTGCCCCAACAAGCTCCCTCAAGCTATCAGGTGTGTAGGACCCAAGGAAGACATGTAGGCTATTCAGCTCTTGGGGCATGATGTGCGACACAGTGAAATCCTGGATCTTAACTCCATTTACCTGCCGTGGCTCCCTTTAAGCTTTTGTCTGGCAAAAATCTAATGATTTATGGTTTTAAAATATTTAAATGAGCTGGTAATCCAGATTTTCACTCCTGAGTTGGATAGCGGGAACAGGAAATGTTCTGGCTCTCCACGCTCACCTCTGGGGAGATTGACCTGAATGGCAGTATGGAGTCGGGATTGTCACCCCAGACGCAGATTGGTGGTGGGCGCAGGAACTGCCAAGTGCTGAGGCAGGATTGTTCAAAATGCCTTGACAAAGAGTCATCCAGACACAAAACGTTAGCTCCCTTTCCACTCCACAGTTGCTGTCAGACCTGCTGAGACTGTCCAGTATTTTCTGTTTTTGTTTAAAATGCCCACCTTGGGGCAGCACGGTAGCGCAATGGTTAGC
Source organism: Scyliorhinus torazame (assembly GCF_047496885.1). Taxonomy (NCBI): domain Eukaryota; kingdom Metazoa; phylum Chordata; class Chondrichthyes; order Carcharhiniformes; family Scyliorhinidae; genus Scyliorhinus; species Scyliorhinus torazame. The sequence continues at coordinate 168,326,648 of NC_092721.1, read as the reverse complement.
ACTGGGACGACGGCGCTGAGGCCCCGGGTTTGAATCCCGGCCCTGGGTCACTGTCCGTGTGGAGTTTGCACATTCTCCCCGTGTCTGCGTGGGTTTCACCCCAACAACCCAAAGATGTGCAGGTTAGGTGGATTAGCCATGCTAAATTGCCCCTTAATTGTAAAAAAAATAAAAAAATAAAATGCCCACCTTGGTTCTCAGACTTTATCCTAGTTGCTTTGTTAAATAGTAGGCCCTCTAACTCTTGGTACTCACACCTTCGCTCACTCCCTATGTGCCATTCATGTCAACCCATGCTAATTCATGCCTCCCTACTCACCCCAAATGGCTTCTCATACCATCCATGGCCACATGCAGTCTCCCTGCTATTTTAATATCAATTCATGTCAATTCATCCATCACCCTTTAGCTTTACATTCTGCATGCCAACTCACCCAGTATCAACTATGGGCAGACCTCAGGAGTCATGTTGAGATGAAGTAAAATGAGTTCTAAATATCTACTGCGCCTTTTATTACATCAAAAAAACTCCCATCCATGGAAGCCCATTCAAAACATTTAAATGCCCTCAAGCAATTAGTCAATTATCGAACTAATAGACTTGTATTCATAACCCCACATCAAAGTCAGCCAATCGTTTAATAACCTCTTTGAGCTGTAAATCAAACTATGAACTTAGTATCCCTACTGAGATAATTACAAGTTATGGAATATACCCGCGCATAAATAATGACATTATGATAGTGGTTGGCATAATGTCAACAAGTAGCTATTATAACTGTTAAAACAGATTTTCTTTCCAACTCCCACTGGCACAGGCAGCAGTTATTTTAAATGTTTAAATGGCTGGGATTTAAATAAATTCATAACTTGAGTTTTATTTTACCTCTCAGTCACATAGGCAGCTGTTTATTTTTTAAAGGGCAGGGAATTTAAATAACTTCACAGCTTGACAGTTCTACAGACTTTATCTGCCCTTCAAGTGCTTTAATGATTACAAAAATTCCAAACTCCCAAACTGCGGGTGAAGGCCCTTGCTCCAGTGATGATGATAATAATAATAATCTTTATTATTATTGTCACAAGTAGGCTTACATTATGCCTACTGCAAAGAAGTTACTGTGAAAAATGGGATCTTTTTGAACTCGGCACTGAATTTAGGTTTCCCACCAATGCGATTCACATACCTCTTTCTTTCTGCAGCCACCAAAAATTAGTTCTGTTGGAAATGGGGGCTGGACTTCTAAATCTAGAGTCCAACTGCCATTTTGGAGTTTCCCCTGTGGGAGTCAGTTCCACGTTTCTATCACCCCTTGTTTGAAGGACTGTCTTACAACCTTTTCTCTTACACATGGTCTGGCTCTGATTTGATGGCCATGTCTCCTTGTACTAGACTCCCCCAGTTGTTGAAAAAATGTTCCTCTCTACTCTATCCATTACTGTCAAAATCGTAAAAGCCTCAATCAAATCACCCTTTAAGGTGTTTTAGTGCTTTTCTTCCTTTCCTTGTGCAACCCATTCAAACTCCAAGACATTGTGCAACTAAAGCCATCGCATTATGTGGAAACATGTCTGGACAAGTTAAATAATGGTTGTTGTAGAAGCAGTCAATTACTAGAATTGTAGAAGATGACAAAAGAGCAGATTACAGAAGGGATTTGGCATGGTGGGGTGTGAGAATGAGGGAAGAACATAAGAGCAGGAGTAGACCATTCAACCTCTAGAGCCTGTTCTACCATTTAATCCAATTCTGGCTGGAGCCCATACCCAAAAGGTTACCGCATTGCTTGGGGCTGTTACGGAGATTGAAGCCTAAATTCAAAATGCTGTTGATCATCAGACAGATACCAATCTGTCAACATCGCCCTTAGATGATATGCAATTGAAGTATTTTCCTGCCCAATATTCCTCCTTTTATTGCTCATCTCCTGAAGGTACTGACTCATAGTCTTGGTACCTTACCTCACAAATAAAGGCCATATGGTTTATTTCTGAGTATGGACAATCATCTCCTCTCCTGACTCAGGTACAGCTGAGAGACACAGACCAAGAGTTTCCATGTCCGTTTTGATGCTGAGCTTATAGTTGTGAGCCAGGATGGTAATAAGACCACAACAATTGACATTCCACATCTTTGGGTTAGGGAAGAGAACAATTAGCTGGCATCCCTCCTCCAAATTGCTACCCAGCAATTTGTGCTGGGACATCTCTGTGTATGAACAAGTAGGGGGGAATTTTGCACCCCCATTTGAATAAAGAACAATACAGCACAGGAACAGGACCTTCGGCCCTCCAAGCCTGTACTGGTCATGATACCACCTTTGGTCAAAACCCGAAACATTTCCTAGTGCCGTATCCCTCTATACCCATCCTCTCCATGTATTTGTCGAGATGCCTTTTTAATGCCATTAATGTATCTGCTTCCACAAGCTGCTGTGGGAGTAAATGATGACGGGGGCTCAAAATCCCACAAGAGGCCCCAAAATGTGATTTGTGCCAGGCAATCACCCCCAACCCCACCAGCAACGTAGTGGGGTTCTCACCAAGCAATGACGGGAACCCCATTAAATATATTTGATTATCATTAATAGGCTTCCCCGCTGTATCTTATATCCACATTTGGATCTCCCCTGGCGAAGTGCCAGGGGCAGTGCTGGGTGGGGGGCTTTCTCTGGGGAAGTCCATGGTGATGGAGGGGGAGGGTTCCTTGTGTACATGGGGGAAGGGTTTCCCTATATCTACAAGGGGAGGGCGATTCTGTGTCCGAGGGGGCGGGGAAATCTTTGTTTTTATTTTTCGTTCTGTTGGAAAGGGCTCACTGATATTTGGATGGCCAATGTTGCTTGTGGATCCTGATCCGCCTGTGTGACACGTGGGACGTGCCTGCGGCATTTTCTTTTTCCAAGTCTTTAAAAGCTTGGTGGGAAAAGATAGCAAAGGAGCCGGTGGGCTACACACCGCTTTTCTCACCTGAGACAGCACTTTGAAAGAAATCCGGAAAATTCCGCCAGTAGGGTGAACACAGAATGAGAATTAGCTCTAATGCCTCCAGTGTTACAATAACCTAACATTCACTGTAAAGAATAGCTACTCGGTGAGATTCTGGAGGTTTTGCATTGCATGCGGAATTAAAGCATCAACATGATTCGACTGCTTTTTAAAAGGGGAGGAAATTGAGGATGTAGGGTTTTATAACTGGAAAAATTACTGAACAAAATAAATGGGAAAATAATCATCTTTATTGTCACAAGTAGGCTTACATTAACACTGCAATGAAGTTACTGTGAAAAGCCCCGAGTCGCCACATTCCGGCGCCTGTTCGGGTACACAGAGGGAGAATTCAAAATGGCCAAATGACCTAATAGCACGTCTTTCGGGACTTGTGGGGGGAAACCGGAGCACCCGGAGGAAATCCACGCAGACACTGGGAGTATGCCTAGACTCCTCACAGACAGTGACCCAGGCTAGGAATCGAACGTGGGGCCCTAGTGCTGTGAAGCCATAGTGCTAACCACTATGCTATCGTGCTGCCCAAGATTTTCAAATGTTTGTTGCAGTCCTTTTATTATCCAAAAGTGGCCTTTTCTACTTTGGATGCATAAATATATTTTAATATGTTAGTCGTCATAAAAGCAGGTAATTGTTACTCTGTAATTGCAATTGCAGGTCTTGATTCTTAGAATCCTGGGGCTTGATTCTCTGGCCGCCGACACCAGAATCGCGTTTGGCGATCAGCCAGAGAATCAAAGTTCCCCACTGAATCAGTGGAGGTGCCGCTTTCGCAAAGCTCCGCCCCCTCCTAAGTGGGGCGTACTCTGAGAGTATGCCGCGCGATGGATCGACGGCCTCAGGACATTGCCTGAGGCCCACCCCCCGATGCTCCGCCCCCGACCGGCTGAGTTCCCATGTGGTCTCATCCGTCGGGAACTCGACGTGGCGGTTGCAGACTCAGTCCAGCACCACCACAGTCGGGGGAGGGTCTATCCGTGGGCAGGGGGGGGGACTTTATCAGGGCTGAGGGCACTTGGGGGGGGGGGGGGGGGATGTGGTCTGGGGCGTGAGAGCCGGCCAAAGGGGGGTGCACTATTTTGCGGGCTGGGTCCACATGCGGCCTTCACCGTGCACGTGCGCGGCCACGAACCTGGCAGTTCTCCGGCTGCATCGGAAGCTAGATCCGGGTGCTCTCCGCTGCCAGCATGCTAGCCCCTAGCCAAGTGGAGGAACGGTGACCGTTTTACACCATTTGTTCTGGCATAAAACGCCACCGTTCCCACGCCGGTGTGGGGACATAGCCTCAGAATCGGAGAATCCAGCCGCTGGACTTTCAGAATATATCATCAGTCAGAATTTGTGACAGCTTAGGGAAAATAAGTAGAGTGGTTAGTAGCATGGGCGAAATTCTCCGGTATCGGCGCGATGTCCGCTGACTGGCGCCCAAAACGGCGCAAATCAGTCGGGCATCGCGCCGCCCAAAGGTGCGGAATCCTCCGCATCTTGGGGGGCCGAGCCCCAACCATAAGGGGCTAGGCCCTCGCCGGACGAATTTCCACCCTGCCAGCTGGCGGGAAAGGCCTTTGGTGCCCCGCCAGCTGGCGCGAAACTGACATCTCCGGGCGGCGCATGCGCAGGAGCGTTAACGGCCGCTGACGGCATTCCCGCGCATGTGCAGTGGAGGGAGTCTCTTCCGCCTCCGCCATGGTGGAGACCGTGACGAAGGCAGAAGGAAAAGAGTGCCCTCATGGCACAGGCCCGCCCGCGGATCGGTGGGCCCCGATCGCGGGCCAGGCCACCGTGGGGGCACCCCCCGGGGCCAGATTGCCCCGCGCCCCCCCCCCAGGACCCCGGAGCCCGCCCGCGCCGCTTTGTCCCGCTGGTAAGGTAGGTGGTTTAATCTACGCCGGCGGGACAGGCATTTTAGCGGCGGGACTCTGGCCCATACGGGCTGGGGGGGGGGCGGGCGCCAACCGGCGCGGCGCGATTCCCGCCCCCGCCGAATATCCGGTGCCAGAGAATTCGGCAACCGGCGGGGGGTCGGAGAATCTCACCCATTTTTCTGTAGTGACTTCAAATGATTATTAAATAAAGGTTGTAGCACAAAAGCTGACTATCGTTTGAGGTTCCAGCTTTTTCTCCTCAGTTGGCCATCCATGGGCATAAAGCATTCTGACATGGTGCTAAAGCTCTAAGGGGGAAGAGGTAGCTGAGAGGAGAATTTGGCTATGTCTGTACTGACGTTGACCTATTTGAAATGCTGCATGCAATAGCAACAGAGACACTGGCAACAGAAACCAGCAGGAATTATAGATTGAACTGGCTCCCATGACACAGCAGACAGAGGTCCCTGAAGCTGTTGATTTTAGGTCAATCCATATGCTTGTTTAACCATGTGTTCACCAATAGACGAGGCTTAAATTGTAAACAGTACCAGGGAGATGCAATTTCTGCTTCACTGTGAAAACTGGGAATTACAACATTTCTTTGTTGAAATGCTTTTAATGCAGCAAGTACAGTTTGGATATGCCCTTTGTCAAATCGGATGTGATGCACCTGGCAGACATCTCTTTCATTGAGCATGTAATGTGGTCAAGATTATAGTATAAAAGGGATGGAGTCATCCAGATGCTTTCAAACGCTGTTCTGCCAGGAATTTGAAAACACATAAATTGAATCAAATGGTTTCCACAACTTGATTACAGGCTAAAAGCAATGCATTGGCTTTATCAGTTTAGCCCTTTGTGTCGCCAAGATTTCTAATACTACCCGAGGCACTCTGTTATAGGGATGAGAAGCCAGCATGTTTAGTTTCCAATCTCAGACACACGCCTCTATTGATTTATTAGTCTGGCTTCCATTCCATGTAAAGTAGTGAAATTGATTACCAGAGGTAAACTCGGACATCTGTGCAAAAGCAGCACATCAAGGAGTAGTAAACGGGCTATAGTGCTTGATATGAAATAATGCTAACTGTCCTGAAAACCCAATATTTAAAGGGGGACCATCAGTAATTACCCTGCCTGTTTATTCCATGTCACATTTTAAGAATGTAATGAAGGTCTCAACAGTTTTCAGGAGACACACTGAGCCCTTGTTTCTCCATCCCTGGAAACATATAGGGCTGGATTCTCCCTTTCTGAGGCTAAGTGCGGAGTATCTGTGGCATTTTACTTGAAAAATATCGGCGGCGGCCCCTCACCGATCCTGCGACCGGTGAGGGCTAGCAGCCATCCCGTGTAAAGCCCCCGGCTCCTACGATATAAACAGCCGGAGAATGGCCGGGTCCGTGGCTGCGCATACGCACGGTGATGACCTGCAGCGGTGCACTGTAAAACATGGCGCAGGCCGTGCGCAGACCCCACCTGCCAGATAGTGCCCCCTGGCCACCACCCACCAGTCCACCCAGCCCTCGCGGAAGACCCCCAGCCAGCAGCATGGCTCCCGCCCGACTGTGGCGGCGTTGGACACTGTCCGCAGCCGCCATGCCGGATTCCCCCACGGTTGAGATCACACGTGCCCCGCGCCATCGGGGCCTCAGCCCATCGGGGCGGAGCATCGGGGCAGGCCTTCAGGTGACGTGCTGAGGCTGTCCCAATGACATGCGGCGCGATGATGCCATTTCAGAGGGGCGGAGCATACAAAACCTGCGTCAAACAGGCGCCGCCCCCGATTTCGGCATCAAATGGGGTTCGCTGCCCCATCGCTAATTAGGAAATCGGCATGGAATTACCAAGATGGTCGAAGATATGGGCTGGAGTATTTCAGAGTCAGCAGGAATCCCAGGACCGTAATCAGGGAGCAACCCCACTTTAGCAGGCAGCGGGACTGAGGGCATTTTAAAATTCACTGGCTGCTATTCTATTAAAGGTTGCGACTCAGTGCCTGGAGCTGCCAGCCCAACCACAGGGCCGGTAAGCTCAGCAGCACCACCACTGGCAGTGGCCATGATTGGGGTTGCACGGGCAGCACGGTGGCACAGTGGTTAGCATTGCTGCCTACGGCGCTGAGGACCTGGGTTCGAATCCCGGCCCTGGGCCACTGGCCGTGTGGAGTTTGCACGTTCTCCCCGTGTCTGCGTGGGTTTCACCCCCACAACCCAAAGATGTGCAGGATAGGCGGATTGGCCACACTAAATTGCCCCTTAATTGGTAAAAAAATAATTGGGTACTCTAAATTTATAATAAAAGAAAATTATTGGGGTTGCACCTCGAGGAAGAGGGCACATCAATGAGCGTGCACCCTCAAATAATGTAAGTGTGGTCTGCAGTGCCTGGACCAGTGAGGCAGGGCACAGTGAGGGGTTGGGGGAGGAGTTGCCGCTGAAGGCAAAACGACATGACGGCAGGAATTCCTGTGCCTTTTTGGCCTTATTCCTGCCTCCCAGTCCGACCCAAAATCCCCATGGAATTCCAACTCTTCCGAATGGGTCTCCCAATTTGCACTTGGCTGTCCTGAAAATCAAAGCTTCTGTGCTAAATGTACTGACTGAGTTGGCATATCACTAACTGGGTTAGTGATACTTTCAAACTCATGTTTGTGCTATACTGGTATTCGGTTTGTTATTACAGGGAGATCACAGATACTGAAATCATAGAATTTTACAGTACAGAAGGAAACTATTTGATCCATTTGGTCTGCGTTGACTCTTAAAATATCTGTTCAATTAGTCCCTTTGCCTTGTAGATTCTCCCATGGCACTGCATTTTTTTCCTTTTCAAATAGACATGCAGTTCTCTTGTAAAAGCTACAATTGAAGCAGCTTTCACCACTCTTTCAGACCATTATTTTTGGGATTGTTTAACTTGAGTGTCACGGACCAAAACTCAGGAATTCCACTCTTAAATCTCTTGCCCTCCTTACCTCTCTCTCTGCCTTTTAGATCCTCCTCAAAACCTGGGCAGGATTCTCCAATCAGCGGCAGAGTATCCACGCCGCGGCAGAGTGTCCACAGGCCGCTCCCAGTACTAATTCTGGCCCCTGTAGGGGGCCAGCACGGCGCTGGAGCGGTTTGCGCCGCTCTAGCTGCCGATCCCGGCACGAACTGTTGCTCTGGCGCCAACGAGGACATGCACAGTGGCGCCGGAGCCAACGCGCGCATGCGCAGTGGCCTCCTTCAACGCGCCGGCCCCAACGCAACATGGTTCAGGACTACAGGGGCTGGCGCGTAGGAAAGGAGGCCCACAGCCACAGAGGCCGGCCCGCCGATCGGTGGGCCCCGATCGTGGGCCAGGCCACATCGGAGGCCCCCCTCGGGGTCAGACCCCCCTCGCCCCCCACAGGCCGGCACCCGACCCTTCCACTCCGAGGTCCCCCCGGCCCAGAGTAGGTTAGAATGGCGCCGGCGGGACTCGGCTCTTTTCTTACGGCCTCTCGGCCCATTTGGGCTGGAGAATCGGCGGGCCTGCGACCAGCATGTCAACCATGCTGGCGCCAATGGCGCCAATTCTCCGCTCTGTGGAGAATCGCGTGCCAGCGTCGGGGCAGCGTGGCCCATTCGCGGGGATTCTCCGGCCAGGCCCAGGGCTGGGAGAATCCCGCTACGACCAAGCTTTTGGCCACCTTGCTTAATGTCTCCTTATGTAGCTCGGTGTCAAATTTAATTTCATAATCTTCCTGCAAAGTGACATGGGACATTTTACTCTGTTAAAAATGTAAGTTGCTTTTGATTATCAAATTTGTTGACGTCAATATGATCCTTATATGTTAGGCTTTATTAACCTGTTTTGCGGCCTTGGAAGATGGGTGCGCTTGTGCAACTTTATAAGCTCTGACCAGCACCAGCTGGTTGGCTGGCAAAGAGTAATTGAAAGGTGGTGTCATGAGAATGAGGAGTGCTCAATCCAGCCCCAGCATGGGCCACTGTCGCTCTGAGTCCATCCCTCCTCTGAGCCTGGCCCCTCTGGCCCAGAGCTGGCGTATTGCACAGTCTGCTCAGCTTCCAGCTGCAGCTACTGGCCTGTCCAAATAATGGGCCAGTCCCGAAAATCAAAAGGGCAGGACAATGGACAACTGCCTGCTGCGATCCAGAGCTCATCTGCCCAGGTATCGCTCTGGAGAGAAAAGAAAATCACCTCCTATCTTTCATTTCTTCCAAATGTATAGTGACCACTCATGGCGGGGTTGAGGAGATTACTCTGGAGGCGAGAAAAGTAAAATCTATACAATTTTTATTTGAATGAAATTTTTACTGAGCTTTCTAATGAAGACAAATGTCCTTCATTTTGACTTTGCAGTGCAAATCCAACCTCCAGAACCTATCTAGAAATGTTACAGAACCACTAAAGTCTGAAGTGCTCGTTGAAAGGGCAAGGCAAGGAAAATTAATGAAACTTTTCCAGAACACTTATGGTGAAAACACAATTTTGAACATCTCCAAAATCCAGTCAGTGGCCAAATTTCTGATTCTTCTTGCGATCATCCCAGACAGCTCACAGTCTGCAATCATCTTGTGTGCTAAAAATCTGTCTTCAAAGAGTAACCTTTGGGCTCTACTGTAGAATAACATTTCTCAACAACAAAGAGAACACTTATGTCTTTAACCACACTCTTTGATATGTAATTGTGAGCATCATTTCTAAAGAGTTGATGGTTTCAGGGAGGAGAGGGGTAAAGTGCAGTAGTTCAAACAAAACAATTTCCCTCAGTGCATCAGTTGTACCATCGGCACTGCCTATAATATGGACATTTCACTGCATCACCTTACAAATAAAGGTATCTAATGTTTGTCTTTGTGAGTTGCAGAGAAGCATATAGGGAGGGGAAAAATGACTTTACCTTCTTCACCTGTTATCGTCACAAGACAAATCCACAATATACTAATATCAAGTGTGGTTCGTAATTACAATCCCTACCCACATACAGGACAGACCCATGCTAATGGAATTTGCCTATTGTATGTGATGGACAGTAATACCATGTGACTGCGTTGCCCCAAGTCTCCACTTTCACACTACATTGCCTCTGGTAGCTGTTAACAGTGCAAATAGCTGAATGAAGTTTGCCATTTGCTCCTTTTATTATAATCCTCAGCCAATGCCCAGTTGCTAACAATTTGCCCCTGTTAAAAACAATCTATTACTGCTCATTCCAAAAAGCCCTTCAGAACTGAGAGCCTCAATAGATCGTCCTGTTCCTGTGAAAGAAATTTTAAAAAACGTTCTTCATGGATATAGGATGTAAAATTATTCTTATGAATCAAATACATCAATATTTTAAAAGAAGACGTGAAGAACTACTGCTGTTTTAGTAAAGACTGCCATGCCGACACACAAACCTTTGCGCCATACAACATTAGAAGCCTATTTGTTCCATCAGTACACATTCTGGAGTGACAGAGTAATGATGGGCAGCAGAGTAATGATGGGCACATACTTAATCGGCCCTCTGCAGATTTGCTAATGACTGCATCTCCCTGTTTTAATGTGGATCCCATGTTGTATAATTTAAAAAGAAATGTTGGCCCAAGAATGGGAAGAAAAAATTGCAACTGGGAAGATGAAGCCAAATTGTAAGTAATATTTGCATCTTCAACCCACAAGCTCTGGTTATCCATCCATTATCCACCCACCTTTCACTTCTCCTCCCTCAGATAAATTAAAGAAGAGGAAATAACACGATGAGCAGCGAATAAATCAGATCCACCACAGTCATTCTGAAATTCTCTCTGGGGATCATCCAGTGAATGTAATGATGCTCACGTAGATGAAAGCAAATTATTGTTTAAGTACACATTGGATCGATTAAAGGCAATAGATTGAAGTGCCTTCATTCTACACTGCTAGTTTGCTACGGGGCTAATTAGTCATGGTTCTTGTGCTGCAAGTTGCCGTCAATAACTCGAAGGAATTTATTGTCGAATCCAAAAAGAGGTGCTTGAGAGGTATATCTTTCCTGATATAAAAGCCAAACTCGTCTTGTTTCAGCTTCATAGCTCAGAATTTTTCAATATATATGTAAAAGAAATTAAATATTTCAAAGTCGAGGATGAGAATTAGAACTGAATGGCAATGAGGTGTTAATCCTGCCATTAATTCCCACACAGGACATATGCTATTCCAACCATCAATGTCATGCTTCTCGGACTTAATATTCAAATGATTGGTTGTTTTCGGTCTAAAGTGCAATTCCTATCTTATTTCTACTCAATTACTAATGGCATATATCACCTTTGGAAAGGTATATTACCCTATATTTCTCTCATTCTTTTTTATCTCTATGCACCCATGCAAATCCAGCAATTAGAAGGCTGGATAGGTAACACCTAGTTTTCAGCAGAAGCTGCACCACAGCAACACAAGGATAGTCTCTCTCCAATTTCTATCTACAGCACGGTGGCAGAGTGGAAGTGTTGCTGAATGAGTAATTCAGAGACCCAGGGTAATGCTCTAAGGAAATGAGGCAGGGACGATAGGGACATTTAAGGGGCATCTTGACAAATATATGAATAGGATGGGAATAGAAGGATACGGACCCAGGAAGTGTAGAAGATTGTAGTTTAGTCGGGCAGTATGGTCGGCACGGGCTTGGAGGGCCGAAGGGCCTGTTCCTGTGCTGTACATTTCTTTGTTCTTTGTTGAGATTCAAATCCAACCACAGCAACTGGAATTTAATTAATAAATCTGGAATTACAAGCTAGTCCAGGACCATGTTGTAAACAAAATTGAGTCCTTTAGCAAAGGAAATCTGCTGTATTTACCTGGTATGACTGACATGGTTGACTCTTAAATACCCTCTGAAATGGCCCAGCGAACTAATAATTGTTCCAAACCACTGGAGAAGTGTCAAAAAGGAATAAAACTGGATTGACCACCTGGAATTGACCTGGACGCTGGCAACAAGAGAGAAATCAACCATCTTTCTTCGGACAATCAATGACAATATAATTGCTGAAATACAAACTATCAACATCCTAGGGGTTACCATTGACCAGAAACCGAAGTGGACCAGCCATATAAATACCGCGACTGCAAGAGCAGGTCAGAGGCTGGGAATTCTGCAGCACGTAATTTACTTCTTGACTCTCCAATGGATGTTCAACGTCTACAAGGCACAGGTCAGGAGTGTGATGGAATTCTCTTTCCCCTCCCCCCCTGCCTGGATGAGTGCAGCTCCACCAACACTCAAAAAGCTTTGACACCATCCAGGACAAAGCAGCCTGCTTTGGCATCCCTTCCACAAACATTCCATAAACATTCAATCCCTCCATCACCGACACAAAGTAGCACTGTGTGTACCATCTACAAGATGTACTGCAGCAATTAGCCATGGCTCCTCAGAGCAGCATCTTCCCAACTCAAGACCACTACTTGGACCTGATGGGCTGCATCTCAGCATATTGAAGAAAGTAGCTACAGAGATAGTGGATGCACTGGTGATAATCCAATAAATCCTGGTGATAATTCAAAAAGGGAAAGGAGTCAAAAAATAGGTAACTATAGTCTAGTTAGCTTAACATCTGTCATTTGGAAAGTGTTAGGGTCCATCATAAAGGATGTAATAGCAGAGCATTTCGAAATACATGATATAATAAAGCAGAGTCAGCATGGTTTCATGAAGGGGAAATCATGTCTGACGAACTTTTAAAAAATCTTTGAGGTGGTAACGAGCAGAATAGATAAAGGGGGACCAGTAGATGCACTTGGATTTCCAAAAAATGTTCGATAAGGTGTCACATAAAAGGCTACTTAAGATATGAGCCCATGGTGTTGGGGGTTATATATTAACATAGATAGAGGATTGGCTAACTGATAGATGACAGTGTGTTGGGATAAGAGGGGCATTTTCAGGCTGGCAACCTGTAACTAGTGGAGTGTCACAGGGATTAGTGCTGGGAACACAAATATTTACAATAATTAATGACTTGGACAAGGGAGGCAAATGTAATATTGCCAAGTTTGTGGATTACGCAAAAATAGGTGGGACGGCAAGTGGTGAGGATGGCAGTTAACAGAGGGATATAAGCAGGTTAGGTGAATGGGCAAAACTTGACAGATGCAATATAATATAGGAAAATGTCAAGTTATGCACTTCAGTAGGAAGAATAAAGGAGCTGAATATTATTTAAATGACGAAAGACTGCAGAAAACTACAGCACAGAGGGATTTTGGGGTCCTCTTGCATCAATCACCGTTCAGCAAGTAATCGGGAAGGCAAATGAAATGTTGGCCTTATTTCAAAGGGAATGGAGTAAAAGCAAGGGAGTCCTGCTAAAACTATACAAGGCACACACCTGGAATACTGCAAACATTTTTGGTCCCCTTATCTAAGGAACGCTATACTGGCATTGGAAGCAGTCCAGAGAAGGTTCACTTGGTTGATCCCAGGTATGGAGGGATTTTCTTAGGAGGAGAGGTTAAGTAGGTTGGGCCTGCATTTATTAGAATTTAGAAGAATGAGGTGCAACCTTATTGAGACATATAGGATTCTCAGTAGGCTTGACAGGGTAGATTCTGAGAGGTTGTTTCCCTTATTGGGGAGTCTCGGACCAGAGGGCATAATCTCAGAGCAAGGGATCGCCTATTTAAGGCTGCACGGTAGCATAATAATAATAATAATCACTTATTGTCACAAGTAGGCTTCAATGAAGTTACTGTGAAAAGAAAAGCATAGTGGTTAACATAGTTGCTTCACAGCTCCAGGGTCCCAGGTTCGATTCCCGACTTGGGTCACTGTCTGTGCGGAGTCTGCACGTTCTCCCCGTGTCTGCGTGGGTTTTCTCCGGGTGCTCCGGTTTCCTCCCACAGTCCAAAGATGTGTGGATTAGGTGGATTGGCCATGCTAAATTGCCCTTAGTGTCCAAAAAGGTTAAGTGGGGTTACTGGGTTACGGGGTTAAGGTGGAGGTGGTGTGGGCTTGGGTAGGGGGCTCTTTCCAAGGGCCAGTGCAGACTTGATGGGCCGAATGTAAATTCTATGAAGACAGAGATGAGAAGGAATTTATTCTCTGAGGATAGTGAATCTGTGGAATTCTTTACTGCTGAGAGCTGCAGAGGCTGTCGTTCAGTATATTCAAGGCCGAGATAGACAGATTTTTAATTAGTAAGGGAATTGAGGGTTATGGGGGATAAGGAGAGGAAGTGAAATTGAGAATTATCATATTAGCTCAGTCATTATCTCAATAAATGGCAGAGTATACTCGATGAGCCGAATGGCCTACTTTTGAATTCTATGTTTTATAATCTATGGTCTAAGGACAAGAGCAGCAGATACATAAGAACACCGCTACCTCGATGTTCCTCGCCACGCCACTCACCATCTTGACTTGGAAATATATCGCCGTTCCTTCGCTGTGTCAAAATCCTGGAACTCCCTCCCTAACAGCACTGTGGGTGTACCTGCACCATCAAGAAGGCAGCTCACCCCAACTGATACAGGGTAATTGTGGGCAGGCAACAATTGCTGGCCTTGCCAGCAAAGCGCACATTCCATGAAAGGAGGTTTTAAAAAATAATAAAATCTGCTCAACGCATTTTCCCAAATTCAGCAGTTGGGACTGCACCTGTATCCGCCATCACAAGGTTCCATGAATAGGTGTGCTTATCTCCAAACTCATCTTACTGTATTGAAGTTAATATCTACTTTATGAGGTGATTGGTAAATTGATCAAATATTTATTTCAAATAACATTTGACCCATGGTGAGCCAACCTGTTAAATCACCTTAATAGACGATTACATAAAGTCAAAATGTGGTCAAAGAAAACTATCAAATGTGATGCTGATTGATCAGAATGGTCTCAGTTCAATTCCTGACCTGTGCTGAGTAAGCTGATCTCATCATCGGCAGTAGTAGGGCATCATGAGTGGCCTCAGCAGTGCCCCTGGCTTGGTGAGAGTTTCCTACTTCTGATGGACGTTCTGTGACCTGCAACTGTGACCTGCAACTGGTTTAGCCCAGTTGGCCGGGCAGCTGGTTCGTGATGCAAAGCAAAGCCAACAGCGTGGGTACCGACTGAGGTTATTCACAAAGGCTTTGCCTTCTCAACCTTGGCGATCCCCCCCCCCCCCCCCCCCCCCCTGCAAAAAGAGAAAATGTAAAATGAATGCACGAATATCAGCATCCGCCTGAGTTTAACAATGTTTTGCTTCATTTAGCCTACCTACCGGTGGGTAGTTGCAGCCTGTGGAATCAAAATGTAGCATGTGTCAGCACCTTCAAGAAATGAGGGGGACAAAAAAAAAACAGCGCCAAAATGCAACAACAAAAAAACTATTGAGCAAATATAATCCACGCAGTGGAACAGAGTCAACAGCGCAAAATCATCCCACCTACTCATTGCACAATCAGAATGGGAAGAGCAGCGATTAATGTCGATGAATATAATGGTAGATCTGTTTCTGCAACTTTAAGTGACCCGGTGGAACTATTTTCTCAGCACTGGTAGCAAAACGAATGTCGAATATAGTTATTCAGCTGCTCAAAGTCGGATAGACTTTTGATTGTTTCAGAAAATGTTTCAATCAATTCAAGGTGGTTCACTGTATCGATGTTAAAGGCCAAACACAAATAATCCAAATCTTAAATCACAAGAGCAGAGTTTCCACATTAGAGAATCATTCAGAGGTCAGTTCCTGGACTTGTCTGCCTGGTGCATGTGGCAGGATGAAGCAATCTTGCTCTGTGATATATGTTCTGCTCGCTGTCTGTGCCCCTTTCTGGTAGAATTTTAAATGGATTTTAATTTTGAAAAGAGATTTTAAAAATAGATGCATTATCAGTAGTTTAGTGGCATCATCATCACACCTTTGAATTGTTGCTTTTCTGCCTGTAAAAATATGGTCGAGTTTCTACATGTTACTATGGTTACACGAGCAATTAAGGTACAAATATTTTACAAAACTAAATCTGAGTACACAGTAGAGAAGAAAATGGTTCCAGCCACTGACCTCTTCAGGATAAATTATTTCCATACCAGTGTATAAAGAACCATAAAATTCTATTGTGCAGAAGGAGACTGAGGCATGATCAATTTGACTGGAGACGAAGTTGAATCCAAACTGAGGCTTTATTAGTATCAGATGTGTGGCCTCCCACAGCAGCTGGCGAAATGGCTGCGAGCTGGAGGCCACGCATATTTATACCCCGCCTCCTGGGCGGAGCTAACATGCAGGGGCCACAGGTGAACCTGTAGTGCAGATTCTACCGTACAACCACTAATATCAGAACACAGTGGTTTACCACATTCACCCCCTGTTAAAATTGAGTCCGGCGGAGGTGGTGGATAACTATATACAATTAGAAATTTAATATTTACAGAGCAGCAAAAAAAATGTCTCTTGGCATCCGGCGGGCTGGTCAGAGGTTCAGCCGGTCCGGTGCCTTGATGGTTCTTTGAGATCGGCAAAGTGGTGACGGCGATGTGGGCGCTGTCGTGGTCGAAGTTGACTCCGGGAGCGTGCCAAAATCCTCTTAATCGACAGGCGTGGGCAGGGGGAGGACAGACGGTCCTTGGGGGGGTGATGGGAGCGGCGGGGAGGGGAGGGTGGCGCCGGGGGCGACGGGGGTGGTGCGGGGGTGGAACCTGCCGGTGCCAGGTCCCTGTGAGAGACGGTATCCTGGGGGATACCATCTCCCTCAGGGGAACGCCACGTAGGCGTACTGTGGGTTTGCGTGGAGTAGGTGCACCCTCCCCACCAACGGATCCGCCTTGTGGAGCCGCACATGTTTACGGAGAAGCACGGTTCCCGGAGCTGTAAGCCAGGTTGTGAGCGATGCCCCGGATGTGGACTTCCTGGGGAAGGCAAAAAACCGTTCATGTGGTGTACAGTGTCATGTGTAGTGGCAGTGCAGAGTAATGAGCGAATGGAATGTAGTGCATCAGGGAGGACCTCCTGCCAGCGGGAGGCCGGGAGAGTCCTGGACCGCAGGGCCAGCTGGACGGCCCTCCATACCGTCCCATTCTCCCTTTCTACCTGTCCGTTTCCCCAGGGGTTGTAGTTCGTCGTTCTACTGGAGGCGATACCCCTGCTGAGCAGGAACTGACGTAGCTCATCACTCATGAATGAGGATCCCCTGTCACTGTGGCTGTCGGCGGGGAAGCCGAACAGAGCGAAGATAGAATTAAGGGCTTTAATGACGGTGGCAGATGTCATGTCGGGGCATGGGATGGCGAAGGGGAACCGGGAGTATTCATCGATCACACTGAGGAAATATGTGTGTCGATCGTAGGAGGGGAGGGGGCCTTTGAAATCCATGCTGAGGGGTTCAAAGGGGCGGGAGGCCTTCACCAGGCGTGCGCGGTTCGGCCGGTAGAAGTGCGGCTTGCACTCCGCACAGACCTGGCAGTCCCTGGTGATTGTCCTTCCTTCCTCGACGGAATAGGGCAAATTTCGTGCCTTAATGAAATGGTACAACCGAGTGACCCCTGGGTGACAAAAGGCTGTCGTGCAGGGTCCGGAGTCTACTTGGGCGCTGGCACATGTACCTCGGGATAGGGTGTCTGGGGGCTAGTTGAGTTTGCCAGGGCGATAATTAATCTCGTAATTATATGTGGAGAGCTCGATCCTCCACCGCAAGATTTTATCATTTTTGATCTTGCCCCGCTGCGTGTTGTTGAACATGAAGGCTACCGACCGTTGGTCAGTGAGGAGAGTAAATCTCCTGCCGGCCAGGTAATGCCTCCAATGTCGCACAGCCTCAACGATAGCCTGGGCCTCTTTTTTGACGGACGAGTGCCGAATTTCAGAGGCGTAGAGGGTGCGGGAAAAGAATGCCACGGGCCTGCCTGCCTGATTGAGGGTGGCAGTAAGGGCAACGTCCGATGCGTCGCTTTCTACTTGGAATGGAAGTGTTTCGTCCACAGCGTGTATTCCAGCTTTGGCAATATCAGTTCTGATCCGGGCGAAGGCCTGTTGGGCCTTGGCCGTCAGGGGGAAGTGAACGGACTGTACGAGTGGGCGGGCCTTGTCCGCATAGTTTGGGAGCCACTGCGTGTAATATGAGAAGAACCTCAGGCAACATTTGAGGGCCTTGGGGCAGTGGGGGAGGGGGAGCTCTATGAGGCGGTGCATGCGGTCGGGATTGGGCCCCAGAACTCCATTCTGGACCATGTAGCCGAGGATGGCTAAGCGGTTTGTGCGGATCACACACTTCTCCTTGTTATACATGAGGCTGAGGAGAGTGGCGGTGCGGAGAGATTTAGCGAGGTTGGCGTCGTGGTCCTGCTGGTGATGGCCGCAGATGGTCACATTGTCTAGGTACGGAAACGTGGCCCGCAAACCGTACCGGTCGACCATTCAGTACATCTCCCTTTAGAAGATCGAAACCCCATTGGTGACCTTAAGGAAGTGATATAGCCGGCCGTCTGCCTCTAAGGCGGTGTATGGATGGTCCGATTTACGGATGGGGAGCTGGTGGTAGACGGATTTCAGGTCCACCGTTGAGAAGACCCGGTACTGCGCAATCTGGTTAACCATGTCAGATATGCGTGGGAGGGGGTACGCGTCGAGCTGTGTGTACCTGTTGATGGTCTGGCCATTCGGCTTTTCTCCCCAGATTTAACCACTACCACTTGAGCTCTCCAGGGGCTGTTGCTGGCGTCGATGATGCCTTCCCGAAGAAACCGCTGGACCTCGGACCTGATGAAGGCCTTATCCTGGGTGCTGTAGCGTCTGCTCCTGGTGGCGACGGGTTTGCAATCTGGGGTAAGATTGGCAAAGAGGGAAGGAGGATCGACCTTTAGGGTCGCGAGGCGGCACACAGTGAGGGGTGGTAAGGGTCCGCCAAATTTAAGGGTCAGGCTCTGGAGGTTGCACTGGAAATCCAGGCCGAGGATAAGTGCAGCGCAGAGGTTAGGGAGGACGTAGAGGCGAAAGCCGTGGAACTCTATGCCTTGAACTGTGAGCGTAACCATGCAGTACCACCGGATCGCTACGCGATGGGATCCGGAGGCCAGGGAGATTTTTTGATTGGTAGGGTGTACCTTAAGGGAGCAGCGCCTTACCGTATTTGGGTGTACAAAGCTCTCGGTGCACCCGGAGTCTAGTAGGCAGGAGGTCACATGACCATTGACTTTCACGCTGGTGGATGTGTTGGTCAGATTATGTGGTCGCGACTGGTTGATTGCCATGGTGGCGGGCCGTGGTTGATCGTCGGGTAGTGAGGCAGCCGTTGAGTTGAGGTCCGGGAACGTCTTTGGTGTCCATGTGCTGCGGGGTGGACAAGGTGGCGGCGCCCGGAGATCCTGGGGGTTACAAAATGGCGGCGCCCATGGAACGCACATTGGGGGGTGGAGCAAGATGGGGGTGCCCATGAAACGCACGTGTTGCGTGGAGGAGAAGATGGCGGCGCCCATTGGTTGCATATGGCCTGGGGAGAGGAGGCAGATGGCAGCTCCCATTGTCCGGTACCGGGTGGGGGGGGCGACCGCGGCCGCTGAGCGAGCCTGGCACACCGCAGCGAAGTGGCCCTTCTTCCCGCAGGTCTTACAAAAGGCAGCGCGGGCTGGGCAGCGTTGGCGGGGGTGTTTTTGTTGGCGCAAAAGTAGCATCGGGCCCCCCCACCGAGGATCACTGGCTGGCGCGTAGCACAGGTGTATTGGGTGGGTAGCGTGCCCGCTGGTGTGGGGCCCATGAAGCATAAGAGGAGTGGGCCACGCGGTTGGGGGCGTAGGACTGGACATTGCGCAGAGCGACCTTCATGGAGAGCGCTAGTGTTTTAGTCTCTGCGAGGTCGCGCGTGGCCCCTTCTAGGAGCCGCTGCTTGATGATATCAGACCCAATCCCAGTCACAAAAGCGTCCCGCATAAGGAGATCTGAGTGCTCCTTAGCTGTAACGTCCTGGCAGTCACACTCCCGAATTAGTGGGATCAGGGCCCTCCAGAAGTCCTCGATTGACTCACCAGGTAGTTGAGTACGCGTTGCGAGCGCGTGTCTGGCGAAGAGCGTGTTCGTCTTCTGCTCATAATTTTCTTTGAGTTGAGTCATGGCATCAGCGTAATTGGGCGCATCCTGGATCAGCGGGAAGACTTTGGAGCTGAGTCTGGAGTACAATATCTAGATCTTCTGAGCCTCTGGAACAGGGGTCGGCGCCGCGTTGATATACGCTTCAAAACAAGCTAGCCAGTGCTGGAAGTCCTTTCTGGCGTCGCTTGAGTGTGGATCCAGCTGCAGGCGATCTGGTTTAATACGGAGGTCCATCTTCTGAATCTGATACTAATAAATTGAGGCACGATCAATTTGACTGGAGACAAAGTTGAATCCAAATTGAGGCTTTATTAGTATCAGATGTGTGGCCTCCGACAGCAGCTGGCGAAATTTATACCCCGCCTCCTGGGCGGAGCTAGCATGCAGGGGCCACAGGTGAACCTGTAGTGCAGGTTCTACCATACAACCTCTAATATCAGAACACAGTGGTTTACTACAGAGACCATTCGGCCTATCGAGTTTGCACCGACCCTCTGAAACAGAGCCCTACCTAGGCCCATGCCGCCAAGCTATCTCCGTAACCTACTTAACCTACACATCCTTGGAAACTAAGGGGTAATTGATCATGGCCAATCCACCCAACCTGCACATCTTTGGACTGTGGGAGGAAAGCGGAGCACCCGGAGGAAACCCACGCAGACATGGGGAGAATATGCAAACTCCACACAACCAGTTACGCATGGTGAGAATCAAACTCAGGTCCCTGGTGCTGTGAGGCAGCCGTGCTAACCACTGTTCCACCGTGTTGACCCATATGTAGGATAAGTTGTGGGGCAGACCGCCCCTCCATTTCTACCCAACCAATCTAACCCAGACCCCCACCATCGACCCAACCTCCTCAACCCATGCCCCAACCTCTGACCATCCCCAGCATCCTGAGATCCAACCCAAACCCCACTTTCCCACCAAGGGCATCCCACCGCACCCCCACCCAGGTCTGACCCCCCCCCCCCTCTCAAGACCTGATCCCCACCTGATCTCCAATCAACTCTGATCTCCGATCCCTCAAACTTTGATCACAACCCCGACTTCCGAGCCCCCTCAACATCCAAGCCCCTCAACCTCACTCCCCGCAACTCCCCAAATCCTATCCACTTACCTTAGATACTTACCTTCTCCCTGGCCTCATTTTCAATGAGACCTTTAAACGTATCTGGTTTACAGCAGCCTATGTCATAAATAAGGGGGTGTATCCTCCTTAGAATCATAGATTTTCCAGAGCAGAAGGAGGCCATTCGGCCCATCGAGTCCGCACCAGCCCCTGGAAAGAGCACCCTACCTAAGCCCACACCTCCACCCTATCCCTGTAACCCTGCAACCCCACATAACCTTTTTTTTTTGGACACAAAGGGGCAATTTAGCATGGACAATCCATCTAACCTGCATACCTTTGGACTGTGGGAGGAAACCGGAGCACCCGGAGAAACCCACGCTGACACGGGGAGAACGTGCAGGCTCCGCACAGACAGTGACCAAGCCGGGAATCGAACCTGGGGCCCATGAGCTGTGAAGCAACAGTGCTAACCACCGTGCTACTCTGCCGCCCACTGCTACCGTGCTGTCCACTGCTTCTGTGCCTCTTCAATCTGACTCTGCCAGACTGCGGTGCTGGGCCTTAGGGACTGCTGCCTGCATCTCCCTGGCTGGAGTCAGAAGGTCGGGAAAGACGGGCACAGAAGGAAATCCATGCAAGTAATTGGGCATGGAATGTCAATCCAACATTGAATGCCATGTTGAGGAAGTTATGGCACTGGTGCCTCTCCTGTTTCTGGGTGCTTATTCTCCACAACCCCCTTAACCCTCCTCCTCAATTATGCATGATTTTCTTCTCTTTCAATATTCATCAATCAATTCACCAAATAATCACACAGAGTCCTCAGTAAAACGAATATACCCATTGTTGGCATCTGGTAATAAATATATATATGCAGCACTGTCATTAGTATTAAAAGCAGCAACAATATAATGCAATGTTAATTTGTGTGCCCGATAGGTGAGCTCACCATGTCTTTTAGGCCAGAGAGTACAAATTTTACTTTGCGCAATGCTATAATGTTGTTAATTAGACAGGGAAATGTCCCATTAGTAATTTAGTACACTATAAAGAATGCAGATGATAACGCTGATTTGGGACTAATTACTGTTCTGCACATTGCACCATATGGACACAGTGACAGTAAATTCATATTTGGGGGGGGGAAGATCCAATACTTACAACCCAGATAAAGTGCACAAGATCTTTTCCATCCTGTCGAAGAAGTAAAAGGCTTTCTCTACACTATTGCCTGGAGGTGCTGAAGGCCTGCAGGGAGTTGAGCTCTCTCAAAAGAAGTTGGGAAGAGAACAGTCTGTACAGCCAAGCAGAAATGGAAGTGAATGGCTGAGGCAATTGGCACCAGAAGAGTAGCCTCTTCACCCTGGAGATCATGCTGATCCAGGATCTCAGGAGGCCATGACAGCTGACTGACATAATTTTTTCAGGTACCAAGTCCCACACTCTGGGCGGGATTCTCCACTCCCGCGTCGAAGTGCCCACGCCGTCGTGAACTCAGTCGAGGTTCACGACAGCGCCAAACGGCCCCTATCCCGACTGATTCAGGGCCCGATAATGGGCTAGGATCGGGGCCGCGTCATCTACACGAGCCAGGCCTTGTCGCCGCGTAAAGGCGGCGCCGCATACATGACGCGGCCGGCACCGCATAACTGGTGTCACCCGCGCATGCGTGGTTGCCGTCCTCTCCGAGTCCGCCCCGCAAGAAGATGGCGGACGGATCTTGCGGGGCTGCGGAAGGAAGGAGGTCCTCCTTTAGAGACATGGCCCGACGATCGGTGGGCACCGATCGCGGGCCACCCCACATTTGAGGTACCCCCCGGTGCAGGATCCCCCCCTCCCCCACCCCCCGCAGGCGGCCCCCCCCAGTGTTCCCGCTCTATTCCCGACGGCAGCGACCAGGTGTGGACGGTGCCGGGGGGAACTCGCCGTTTTGGCCTGGCCGCTCGGCTCATCCGGGCCTGAGAATAGCAGGGGTGCCGGAGAATCGCCATTTTGGGTGTCTCGGGCGATTCTCCAGCCTGCGGCCCGTGGAACTCGACGGGGCCATTCCCGCCGCTTGGGAGAATCGCGGGAGGGCGGACCAGCGTTGCAGGAAATTTTGGCGGCCCAGGTGATTCTCCCATCCGGCGCGGGAGTGGAGAATCGCGCCCTCTGTCTTTACCAGCATTCCCCTTCACTGCATTCCTCAGACCAACACATCTTGCAGCTTCACTCCTTCCTCTCTCTCCTAGCACAATCTCACATGCTTACCTGAGCAACTCAGACTCAACCTCAGCCTATTGCCTCTTGGTCATGCTCCGCAAATGTTAATCTTCCCTGCTTTCTACACAAATCATTATGACCACTCGCAACTCCCTGCTTTCACCCCTTGCGGGATAAGAGAGCCCATAACTTTCAGGAGTGGCAGAAACCAGGGTGGAGGGAATGATGTTTGGTCCTCCAGTGACAGGTCGGAAGCCACGGTGGCTTTCCGGAAGGATTTCTTCAGCGACTGGGAGAAGCCAGCTAGTGAGGATTCGGGCAATGATCTACCCGCAATGGAGAGTAGGGAGATTCTTCAGTAGTCCCCACAGTCTGCTTTGTCTCCTTTCCTGAAGATGTTGGCGATGACGGCATCCCCGAGGTCGGCAGGAATTTCTTCTCTTTCCCAGATTTTCAGGAAAGGCTGATGGAGATGATCTCCTCTCCTCCAAGTTTGTAAATCTCTGCTGGAATCTCATCCACTCCTGCAGCATTTCCATTCTTCATGTGTTTCATAACAGCTTTGACAGTATCCATGCTTAGTGGGATCCAAGATCATCTTTGATGGGGTGTCGGGAGTTTTGTTCGAACACATCCTCATCTACAATTGTATAATGGTTTGGAAGTTCTTTGAGGTGTTCTCTCCATCAAAGGCTGATGTTTTCTCTGTCTCTCAAAATGGTTCCATCTATGCTCTGCACCGGTTTAAGGCCCAGGGTGTGGTCTTGGTGGCACTGAGGAAGCCCCAGGTGTCACGCTTGTCGGAGAGGAGTTGTAACTCCTTAGCTTTTTCAATCCACCATTGGCCCTTGATTTCCCTAGTTCTTTGTATCTCTGCATTTGCTGTTTGATGAGTTCTCTCCTCTTTACCTTACTGGTGTTGACATTTTGCCAGACACTGGGAGCTTTCCTCTTCTTATTGATGAGGTCTTGGATGATGTGGTCATTCTCATCGAACCAGTTTTGGCGTTTCCTGGCCTTGTAGCCGATGGCTTTTTCTCAACTTGAAATGATGGCTGCCTTCAGCTCTTTCCTGTTTTCCTCCACTCCATTAGAATGAACACTTTGGAGATGTTGAGAAGACAGTGTTGAACGTTTGCTTGCATACTTGGCTCTTGAAGCTAGTCAACGTTGTTCCTTGTTCTGAGCTGTTTCTTAATCTGCCGCTGCTTCTGGTGGAGTTTGATGGACATAGAGAAGCAAATGAGTTGGTGGTCTGTCCAGCAGTCATCTGCACTGGTCATCGCCTTGGTGATGAGGGCATCCATTTAGTCGCGGGATCAGAATACGATGTAGTCAATCGTGTGCCAGTGCTTTGATGGTGAATGTCTCCAGGAAGTCCTCAGCTTGTTGTTTTGGTGGAACAGTGTGTTCGTGATGACAAGCTGGCGTTCCACACATTTGATGAGCAGAATAGCGCCTTTGGAGTTGCTATTCCCAACTCTTTCCTTTCCAAAGGCCCATTTCCAGAGTTGGGAGTCCTTTCCGACCCTGGCGTTGAAGGCCCCAAGGAGGATGATCTTATCCTCCTTAGGAATGTTGGAGAGTATGGTGTCCAGAGTGGAGTAGAAGCTTTCTTTGGACTCATCATTTGGATCAAGGATTGGGTCATAGACACTCATGACCATTGCCTGCTGATTCTTGGCAAGCTGTAGACCGAGAGTTATGAGGGTCCTCATTGATGCCGACAGGGAGCTCTGAAAATCGGTTGGCAAGTTTGTTCTTGATGGTGAATCCAGTTCATTCATCCTGGGCTTATCCTCTGATTTTTCTCTACAGAAGAAAGTGTAATCACCATCTTCTTCCTCTAGCTGCCCGTAGCCTGCTCTTTGGGTCTCTTGCAGGGCAGCGACGTCAATGTTAAAATGTCTTGAGTTCACGAGTAACAAGGGTAGTCGATTTTTTTGCTCATTATCCATGAGAGTACATACATTCTAGGTTCCAAGATTGAGGTTAACTTTGTTTTTCTGATCACTGGTAGATGAACCTGCTGGAGGTTGCAGATGGAATCGGCTATTTTTAGGGCACATATTCTAGTCCTTTCCCCATACGGGGAGAGCAGAGTGGATCCTGCAGAGGGCTGCTCAGTCGTGAAGAAAGCTGCCGAAATGCTCTCCTGTTTCTATTCCAAGAACGAGATGACTGAATCAAACTCCACGTGCCGGTCCGAAGCTAGGGATTGCCAGATCTCACGGTCCTGTCTCAGTCATCTCTCGCTGATCACTGCAGGGCGTGTCTGTGTGGGGATGTGTTAGTTTCCCACAAGGTATACACCTTGTGCAGGACTTGTTTTAACATGGGAATGATGTTGCACATCAGCAGATACATAATACTTGACAGAAGGTAGGTCCAGGTACAGTGGCAAGGGAACCTCGACGAGTGGGATTTCCCTACTGCTTCAGCCATCATCCACCATCAAAACCATTGATATCACATGATTATCTTCCACCTCATCTGCTGTTGAGGACTTGTGTTGGATTGTGCTTTGGTTCCTCCCCACGATCTTGCCGTCATGGGTGGCCCTGCCAGGCGTTAAAATTCCTGACGGCATCACTCTCGGGATTAACGGAATGCTCAAGTCTCTCCACCATGGCAAGGTGGCAATCCATGGAAAGAAGGTGGAAATTACATCGATCCAACAAGTTAATTTTCAGTTTAAAGTACCCAAATGCAATTATTTCTAATGAAGAGATAAAGCTGGTTTAGCTCAGTGGGCTAGTCAGCTGGTTTGTGATGCAGAATCAAGGCCAGCAGCACGGGTTCAATTCTCTGACCAGTTTACCCAAACAGGCGCCGGAATGTGGCGACTAGGGGCTTTTCACAGTAACTTCATACTTGTGACAATAAAAGGTTATTATTATATAAATAAAAGATAATTAGACAGAAGGCATTGAATATAGCATCAAACATAAATATTAGGAACAAAGTCTGCTATTTCTTACCCTTTCTGAAAAATAGCTTTATGTATTAATGTTTCAATTGGCAAAAGTCCTCTTTTCTTTAATCTTGAGTATCCCTTTCAGTATTGGCATTATTGGAATGGAAGCTTGATGTTTGAAATGTAATCTTACATTATTATCTTCTCCATTCGTCCAAATCCCAAAACTCAGCAAAACCTCAAACTCCCAATTTAAAAAAATCTTGATATTTCTTTTGAAGTCACGATTTCCAATTACTTGTGCAGTTGTGATTTGCATCGGAAATTGCTTATGGGTGGTATCCCAGCAAAGAGACAATGACCCTTAAGTTATGCTAGGCATTAACACATTATTATAATTTCAAATGAACATGTTAGTGAAAAGAAAATGCTTGCACATGAGTACCCAGTGGCACCGTTTCAAGGTCTGTATTTCCTGTTCAGACTCCATTCAACATTGTAGACAGAGCATAAGCCTAAATTTTCTGCCCACTGATTATAAATGGGAAGTATCTACGCAATAATAATATATTTCTGTCAGCTACAGCCACATTATATACATGAGTCTAGACCAACAGATTTAATAGTTAACAGGTGCAGCACAAAATTGGAAATTCCCTGCAAGTTGGAATTGCTGTTTAAATTGATGAACCCATCATAATAATGTGCCTGACTTTTTCACTCAAGCAGCTGTAAGCCTACGTGCTTTATAAAAGATCCAAGCACAATCCATATTCATGGCACTGACGCCTTTTCTTTTCAGTCTTTGTTGTTCTGGCCAGAGACATTCTGTGACATCAGGAGTAAGT
This sequence comes from Scyliorhinus torazame, assembly GCF_047496885.1. Lineage (NCBI taxonomy): Eukaryota > Metazoa > Chordata > Chondrichthyes > Carcharhiniformes > Scyliorhinidae > Scyliorhinus > Scyliorhinus torazame. The sequence continues at coordinate 168,299,712 of NC_092721.1, read as the reverse complement.
CCAAACAGACCATTTTGACAACATAAAATGTACTTCTCCCCTGAATGATGGACTGATTGAGAACTCAGAGAGCACACAAACTGAAATGAAATGGCAGACTCAATACCAAGTATCACTGGTAGATATTTACAGCTGGAGGCAGGCACTGAAACCCATTCATTTTTTTTTTGTATTAAATTTCGAGTACCCAATTCATTTTTTCAATTAAGGGGCAAGTTAGTGTGGCCAATCCACCTAACCGGCACATCTTTGGGTTGTGGGGGTGAAACCTACACAGACACTGGGTGCAAACTCCACACGGATAATGACCCAGGGCCGGGATTCGAACCCGGGTCCTCAGCGCTGTAGTCCCAGTGCTAACCACTGCGCCACTGTGCTGCCCTCTGAAACCCAATCATAAGCAGCAAATCTGTGTCTCAAAGGGAAGATACAGCACATCACTCACACTGTAGGTTTGCCTCTGATACCATATTTCATGGTGGAGCTTCTGCTGTGTAAAGCAAATTGAGTATAAATTGAGACTGACCCCTTTAAAGTTAACCAGATTTCAAAAGAAAGTTTAGAATTAAAATCATTCTTCCTTCTGCAGGCCATTGAAGAATGCCCTGGGTCCATGGCGCTGACACTGATATCTATTATTAAATCCTCTTCTTAGGCAGCTCCTCAAGTTTGAAAATGACTTTCTCCCATTCCAGTCCGATGAGGTGGCTTACAAGTCCAATGTGCAATCTACAGACTCTTTGCTGCTTGCGGGGTAGCTGGTGCTTGGAAGGTTGGGTGGATGAGTTGTTCGGAAGTTTGTGCAATCACTCCGACATCTCGACTTTCCTTCCTGATGAACCTTCTCCATTTTGGTCAGCCTCAGGCCAAGGACTCCCATAAGTCAGTGGGGATGTTCAATCTCTTCAGGGATAACTTGGGGGCACCCCTAAAGTGTTTCTGCTGCCATGATTGAGTTCTGAATAGAGCGGTTATTTAGGGAGTCTGGTGGCAGACAACGGGGCTGATTTTGAGTGATTCATGCCTCAATGCTGGGCATGTTGGTTTGGCAGATGTAGCTGTTGTCGGACTGCATTTACTGCCACTAGACTTGGAGTACCTTGCAAAGACACTGCTGGTGTTACGTTTCCGGTGCTGGAGCTGCTTACTGTAGGTTGTTCAATTTTCTAAAGCATATAGGAACATGAGATCACAGCTGCGCGGAAAATCATGATCTCAGTCTCAGGTTTGAGATCCTCGTCCTCAAATATGCCTTTCCTCAGTTGGTTAAAGGCTGAACTGACACATTGGAGGCAATAATGAGGTTTGTTGTCTGCTTTCCTTCCTCGAGTGGAGGCTCCCAAGGTAAGGAAAATGGTCCACGTTTTCCAGGGTTTCAACATTGATCTTACTCAATAAGGGGAGGGTTGTGCTGTAGGAGCTGGTTAGAAGAGGACCTTAATTTTCACTGAAAGAATGTTTACTGAAAGACCCATTTTCGTATGGGCTTGGAGCAGCTGTCAACAATAGACGGCATGGAGCTCAGTGTCTGAATGAATGTACACACAAGCACCATCTGTATACTGGAGCTTAATGGCTGAAGTTGGAGTGATTTTGGCTTTGGATTGAAGGTAGTGTAGGTTGAACATTTTCTGTAAATTATCTCTATACCCATTGTAATTTTCTGGAGGTGAGACACAGTGTAGCAGTGAGTTGATGGAGAAGGAATGACACAGCATTGTTTGTCCCCAGTCTGGACTACCAGTGAGAGAGATGACGCCTCAGGGAAGTGAAAAGAAAGGACAGGATTGGTAGTACCTATCAAGGAAAATATTATACTTTTGCAGAGAGGCAATCTACTGCAGGGTTCAAGGATGCAATATTTTTGGTTAGAATTAAGGTACAACACAGGGGCTGTTACATTGCTGGGTGTTTGCTCTGAGAAGGAGATAGAGGAAGAGCAAATCCATTGGCACATTTCCAAGAAATGTAAAAGTGATATAGTGGTATTAGAAGATGCCTTTAGTTACCCAAATAAATCTGTGGGCGAAAAACTTTAAGGAGCTTGAAGAATTTCAAAAATATTTACGGAAAAACATTCTTAATCAGTACACTCCTGACACAATGAAGCAGGAAGCAGTGCTGGGTCTCATTTGCTAAATGAAGTAGGATGTTGCTGTTGGAAAGCACCTGGGCAATAGTGATCATAATATAAATAGGTTAAAATTAGTGACAGAAGGAACAAAGTCAAATCATTGGTGACAAAACTCACCTGGAAGAGAGTTGATGTTAATTGCACAAGAGTAAGAATCCTTTGTTTTTTCTTCCTAATTAATGAGAGCTAATTTAGATACTCTGACTGTATACTTCTTTAATTTAATTGTTACACTGAAGTATTTTTTATTCCAGTTTGTGATATACTGTGGATAAAAGCAATTGACCAGTGACTTGAAAGGAAATTGTGATTTGTGAATTCCCTTCCTAACAGCACTGTGGGTGTACCTACACCAAATGGACTGCAGCAGTTCAAGAAGGCAGCTCACCTTCTCGAGGGATATGAGAGATGAGACACCAAATGTTGGCTTTACACGCACATTCCATGAACAAGTTCAAAGATCAATGAATGTGCACGCCAGGTCCTTCTGTCCCACGCCCAAATAGTGATGTCTGAATTGTACTGCTTCTTCATGTTGTTCCTTCCAAAGCATATTGATTCACAGACCAAGTTACATTTACCATGCTCATTTGCGATGGAGTTCCAGATCAGGATGGTGTTTGGCTTGGAAGGGAATTTGTAGGTGGTGGTGTTCCCTGGCTTTGAAAGCAGACCAAGGCAGGCCAGCAGCACGGTTCAATTCCCATAACAGCCTCCCTGAACAGGCGCCGGAATGTGGCGACTAGGGGCTTTTCACAGTAACTTAATTGAAGCCTACTTGTGACAATAAGCGATTTTCATTTCATTTCATTTCATTTCATGTGCCTGCTGCCCTTGACCCCCTTGGTGGTCAAGGCACAAGTTTGGAAGATGCAGTCGAAGAAGGCTTGGCGAGTTGCTGCATTGTATCTTGTAAATGAGACACACTGCTGCTCTGTGTGTCGATGGTGGAAAGAGTGAAGGTTTAAGGTAGTGGATGAAATCAAACGGGCTGCTTTGTCCTCAATAGTGTTGAGCTTCTTGAGTGTTGTTGGAGCTGCACTCATCCAGGCAAGTGAAGAGTATTCCGTCTCACCCCTGACTTGTGGCTTGTAAATGGCGGAGTAGTTGGAGGGAGGGAGAGAGAGAGGTGAGTCTCTCCCGCTTTCCCTCATCGAACAGCTCTGAGGTATGGTTTCATGAGATTCAGCAGTCTTCTGGTACTTCACCAAAATCAAATGGTTTACTGTTCAAGCCGGCTGAAATTAGTTCATTGAGGATGGACTGGGCTTTGAACTGGGAACCTATCTGACCTTGTACAAGATGCTCTGCATCTGCATATTATCAGAACAAGAGAACCAAGAACATTATGCCTGAAAGAATTAAAACTGACTGAATATGGTGATGCAACAGTGGATCTGAGATGCAATGCCATGCACCAAGGTGCCATTCATTACTGAAACCAATTGTGGGAGCATATGTATTGCAATAATGTTGGCATGATATGTAAAAATGATCCAGCGCATCTTGATTATCTTTCATGCTTTTCTGTGTGATGATTAGCCGCTGAGGTAATTAACCTTGTTCCAGAGCGGAAATTCCAGGCCATATCTTAAATTAGCCGATACAGACATGAGCCGTGAAATTCATTTTACACAATATCCTCTTTCAACCTCCTCATAAAGTACAGTGTCTGTTAAATATTTAATGAATTGAGATGACAGTGTCACAGCAGATTCACCCGTTCCTTCACAGGCCAGTAATATGCTGAACCTTCAGGGAATATGTCGGCTGGAATCACTGCCACAAGAGTTTTTTTTTCCCTCAATGAAGAATTATACAGCACATATAAAAATACTTTCATCATTTCCTAAAGACATGGCTGCTTCTAGTACGGTATGAGAAACCTGGACACATAGCAGCCTATTATTTCATGAGGTGTAGAATGAGCTGTGCTTAATACTTTGATAAAACCCTGTCTGAAGCTCCTGATTAATGAATGACAACACAGACAGGGACAAAACCAGATCCTTGGGGAGCTGGATCACATTTGAACCGGTGAACCAAATCAAAATATTCCCTTTTATCATCCGAAAAGTATGAGTGAACAGGAATTGAAATTTGTAATTATCAGATCATCAATGAGGACAAACTGCTCTAAGAATCTCTCTGAATGGACTATTAGTTGAAAGTAATGATTTATGAATTCAAAAACCATCCACTGGCTAAGAATCAGGCAGAGAACTGATAAGGGTCATGTATTTATTTAAAAGATATTTTGGTATGGCATGGGCCAAGACATAGGTATAAAATCTTAACCGTGAAAGTATTTCTGATGCGTTTATAGTTTTGCAGAAAACCCCCCCAGAGAAACTCTCACACGATTGCTGTCCTCACCCCTGCCTTTCCCATCCATCTTCCCTGCCCTTTCTTTCTGAAGGCAGCGACTAATGCCAGGCTACTGTTTCAGGGGAGCTGGTAGCCCTCTGATACCAGTGGCTATTTTTCAGGTGGAGCCTTCATGCTAAGTATCAATAGTCTATTTTGACTGCTGGGAGCATCGTAGTCCATCCCGATTCTATTCCTTACTCAAAAGGGTGAATATGTTTCTCACTTCATAATTGGAATATGGGCGATGCAGGCAGGGGGACACGATTCTCGTCCGCACAAGGTCCTCTGCAAAGGTAGTGATGGGATGTGTAGAATTTGCAGCGTTTAGGTTTTACGTGAGGGTGGCTTGTTCGGCCATTTCAGGAGGTATTTTTAAAAACTGCCATATTTTGTGGGATTGGAGTCAGATTTAGGTCATACTGGGTAGCGGTGGCACGTTCCTTCTCCTGAAGGGCATTGGGGGATAAGTTGGGTTATTAACAAACCTTCATGATCATTTACCTTGTGTGCCAGCCCGTATTTCACCAGATTCATTGAATTCAATTTCACGACTCACCGTAGCGGGATTCGAACTCACAACCTCTGGGTCGTCATTCCTGCTCCATTGTTATCATATCCTGCACTTGGAACAACAGAATCCACACCTGCAGCAAGTGTGAATTGGAAATCAAGCTACAACACAGCCAGTGGTGCAGATTGTCGGAGCAAAACCTGCTTCAGTGTGTGACTCCTCGCTCTGACTATAAGAACATGGAATTGACCCTGGAGCCCACACTTGTGCTTTTTTAAAACTAGTTGGGACCAATTCCCAGCACTGAGGAATGCAAACCTGAGCTGATTGCTTTTTCTCCCTACCAAACTCAAGGGACACGAAAGCACTATTACAAGGTCCCCCCCACCGAAACCTCCTGCCACCCAGCTGTTTTCAGCAAACCAAGTGTAGAAGATTTTAGTTGTGTAGAAGATTTTAGTTTAGACAGGCAGCATGGTCGGCGCAGGCTTGGAGGGCCGAAGGGCCTGTTCCTGTGCTGTACTTTTCTTTGTTCGTTGTTCAAGCACGTGGCCAGGGTTGTATCACACTCATTCCCACTTCATGTGCCCCACTTTCGCAGGGCATTAGCCCTGATCTTTGTCCTTTAAATCATCTAATCTCAAGGCAACAGCTGGGAGAGTACAAGTTAGACACTCGGATGTGTCAAAGCTAGGGGCAAAAGAACAAATCCAATCCTCAAATCCACGTTAGTGTATGAATCGATAAAACTGAACTGGTTCAGCCTGTGTTCTTTTTGCTCTCGCTAAGTTACTTGCTGCAACTGAGCTGCAAAGAAGAAATATTAAACGCTGCCAACTGGATTTAACTCTGGTTTGATGAGGGTGAGGAACGCTAGCTGGAGGCTCAGGTACATTTTGATTGGCTCCCTTTGGACTTGTCTGACAGTTCCAAACATCCGGAATTGTAATAGTGACAGTAGCCCCGATTAAGGTGAATGTAATTCCGCTTAAGAGATGCTTTCTCCTGATTTTCCCACTGGTAGTAAATGTTGAAGCAGAGATGTAAACAGCACATGCCTGGATTTTTGTCATGGTCATGGCAGATTCCTCTGCACCACACATTAAATACTATGACAAGTCAAGTTCTATTTGAAGTGGTTCTGTCATTTAAACACGTTAATTAGCTAGATAAATAAAGCACAATGTTCAGTTAGCATTCATGTCGCGAGGGCTAGAATACAAGAGCAGGGATGTACTGTTGAGGCTGTATAAGGCTCTGGTCAGACCCCATTTGGAATATTGTGAGCAATTTGGGGCCCCGTATCTAAGGCAGTATATGCTGGTTTCAGAGAGGGTCCAGAGGAGATTCACAAGAATGATTCCCGGAATGAAGGACTTGTCATAAAAGGAGTGGTTGAGGACTCGGAGTCTGTACTCAATGGAGTTTAGAAGGATGAGGGAAGAATCTCATTGAAACTTACAGAACAATGAGAGGTCTAGATGGAATGGACATGGAGAGGATGTTTCCACTAGTAGGACAAACTAGAACTAGAGGACACAGCCTCAGGCTGAAGGAACGATCCTTTAAAACTGAGATGAAGAGGAATTTCTTCAGCCAGAGGCTGGTGAATCTCTGAAACTCATTGTCGCAGAAGGCGGTGGGGGCCAAATCACTGAGTGTCTTTAAGACTGAGATAGATAGGTTCCTTATTAATAAGGGGTTATGGGGGAAGTCAGGAGAATGGGGCTGAGAAACATATCGGCCATGATTGATTGACGGAGCAGACTTGATGGGCTGAATGGCCTAATATTGCTCCTGAGCCTTCTGGTCTAAGGGGAACCGCTGCTTCCTATTTACCCTGTCCAAGCCTCTCATAATCTTATACACCTCAATCATTCCCCCCTTGGCCTTCTCTGCTCTAAAGAAAACATTCCCAGCCTATCCAGTCTCTCCTTACAGCTCAGGCATCTCCGAGTGAATCTCCTCCGCACCACTCACCAGAGAAGTCATTTCCTTCCTATAGTGAGGTGACCAGAACTGCACGCAGTACGGCAGCTGTGGCCTAACTGTAAGGGTCCTTCCTGTTTATTCCCTTATTTTTCCTTTCTTTTATTTTGCTGTTGCACGTTTGATCTATGGATGATTTATAGACATCTCACTTAAGCTGTGCTCTGCCTGGTAACAAGTGTTGATTGGATCTGATCCCACTGATATGTGTTTTTATCGTCACAAGGCTTGAATTTAGTTTCAGTTTTGATTCTAGCAGCCCAGTGAAGAGATTCAACTAATACTCTCCAAAAAGATCCAGTTAATTCTCTGCAGAAGGCCACCGTGAGGGCTGACTCTCTCTCGAGCAAGCCTCTGCGTGCTGTTCTCTTGAGGTTGCAGAGTCCTGAAGACAAAACATGAGCTGAAAACTAAGTTTGATGTGAAATAAACTCTCTCCCCAGAAAGATAAGAGACCTGGGGCGACATTCTCCGAACCCCCGCTGGGTCGGAGAATCGCCGGGGGCTGGCGTGAATCCTGCCCCGCCGGTTGCCAAAGTCTCCGGCACCGGATATTCGGCGGGGGCGGGAATCGCGCCGCGCCGGTTGGCGAGCCCTCCCCCCCCCGCTCGATTCTCCGGCCCGGATGGGCCGAAGTCCCGCCAATAAATTGCCTGTCCCGTCGGCGTAAATTAAATCACCTACCTTACCGGCGGGACAAGGCGGCGTGGGCGGGCTGGGGGGGGGGCGCGGGGCGATCTGACCCCGGGGGGTGCCCCCACAGTGGCCTGGCCCGCGATCGGGGCCCACCGATCCGCGGGCGGGCCTGTGCCGTGGGGGCACTCTTTCCCTTCCGCCTCCGCCACGGTCTCCACCATGGCGGAGGTGGAAGAGACTCCCTCCACTGCGCATGCGTGGGAAACTGTCAGCGGCCGCTGATGCTCCCGCGCATGCGCCGCCCGGAGATGTCATTTCCGCGCCAGATGGCGGGGCAACAAAGGCCGTTTCCACCAGCTGGCGGGGCGGAAATTCCTCCGGTGTCGGCCTAGCCCCTCAATGTTGGGGCTCGGCCCCCAAAGATGTGGATCATTCCGCACCTTTGGGGCGGCACGATGCCCGTCTGATTGGCGCCGTTTTGGGCGCCAGTCGGCGGACATCGCGCCATTTCCGGAGAATTTCGCCCCTGATTGTGAACCTTGAGCTTAAGGCCCAGTTTGCTGAGAAATAAGGGGCGGGATTCTCTGTTTTGCCAGAACCTGGGGGTTTACCGACGGCGTGGGGCTGCCCCTCAATGGGAAACCCCATTGACCGGCCGGCGTAACAGGGAATGCCGCCAGCGGGTCGGGGCAGAAAGGTGGCGGGGCGGAGAATCCAGCCCAAGATGTCTCTCCAGAAAGCCTACTGCCTGTGAGTACTGCGTTTTCTAAACTACAGGGCTCCTGAATGAATGAATCGACAAATAAGACCACTACAGGTTGCAAGCTTGCTGTGAAGTGGTGTGCTAAAATAATAATAATAATTGCTTATTGTCACAAGTAGGCTTCAATGAAGTTACTGTGAAAAGCCCCAAGTAGCCACATTTCGGCACCTGTTCGGGGAGGCCGGTACGGGAATTGAACCCGCGCTGCTGACCTTGTTCTGTATTACAAGCCAGTTGTTTAGCCCTCTGTGCTAAACCAGCCCCAGTACACCATCTGAAGCAAAAAGACTTTCATCGTTATTACTTTCCATCCCTTGTCCATCTTGTGTGTGTGGGTAAAGAATGGGGCAGTTAAAGTGGGTAGTAGGTATTAGCTTGTCATTAACCAGTTGTATTTACTGCATATTTCATGACAGTTCTTGGAATAAATAAACAGTAATCATGTTTATATTTAAAAAGCTGGGGGCTGTAATTATTGGGCAGCCAAGGTACAAAGACTTTGGGTATTTTTCTAAGAATTATCGGTGAATTCACTTGTGTTGTGACTCCAGGGCACATGGGCCTGGAACTGACCGTGCACTAGCTCAGGGGGTCATAACCTAAACGGTATTCTTTACAGCTCCAACATAACCTCCTCGCTCTTATATTCTATGGTATGACTGATAAAGGCAAGTGTCCTATATGCCGCCTTAATTGCGCTACACACACCTGCTGGTGCCCTGTCATTAATTACATACTCCCTTGTCCGGTTTCTTCTTTCAAAGTGCATTGCTTGGCACTTATTAGGGTTAAATACCATCTGCCACTCCTCTGCCCATCTGACCAACCTACTTGTATCATCCTGTAACCTACGACTCTTTTCTTCACTGTTAACCACCCTACCAATCTTGGTGTCATCTGAAAAATAACGTATCATTTCCCCCAAGTTCTCATCTATATCATTTATATATCTATATAGGGATCCAGGTGTGCAGCCAGTGGGAGGAGATCAGTTACATCGTCGTCTATCAAATGCATTGATATTGGGTACGACTTAATGGGAAAACAAGAGTCCAGTTTTGGACATGAATAGCGGGGTGTTTCTCAGAACCTGCAGCGGCGAGAATGACCCCACTATCAAATGGGATTTGATTTTCTTTTTTGGCCTTGGTCAGGAACACTCCACCAAGGCCACACTCGTCAGTGCAGGAAGAGATCGGGGATCGGGGCACCATTTTTAAATGCCGCCCCAATCTCCATGATATCTGGACACCCCCCCACCCCTCCCCCTCGCTAAAGTTCCTGAGTGGCAGAAGGAGTGCTAGGGTACCACCCTTCCCAGAGCCCGACCACCCAGGGGCCTCCAATGGCCTGGGAGACCTCCCTAGGTGCTGTTATGCCTGATCCACAGTTGTGTGGACCAGTTCTAAATGGCGCCCGGTCGAGGCCTTGCGGGGGAGGCTGTGAGTTCCCGGGCGCTGTGATAATCCAGTGCAGACGTATTTACATGAGCCTGCTTACTAACTCATTGAAATATGTTAATCTGGATCTTGGCCAGTGAGGGCGAGATTCAGATCGTGAGAGGCCTGCCGCGAGATTTAACGGCCTCGCCATGTCACTGAGTTGAGCACGACTAGGCCATTCAAACAGGCCTATTATTTCAAATTGCCTTGCCTTTAGCAGTCTGAATAATTGTTGGAGGTCCAGGTTGGATGCCGGTCTGCTATTTGTTTTGCCTCTTGACCGTTTGTTTGGCCATTGCAGTGTGACCTTTTCCGTAAAATACAAATCGATAGAAAATGCCTGAAAATGGAACAGAGTCCCAGAAACCGCTTCTTTGTAAGAATGACAAGAATGTATAGATTTATATGCTACAGTTTTATGAATCAATACCTGCATTGTCTCATCAGTTATTTCAAAGTTTAAAAAAAAAACACTCTTTCACAGCTGTGGGGGCCTCTGGCTAGGCCTGCATTTATTGCATGTACCTAATTGCCCCTGAGAAGATCAACATTAAACACCAACTAGATATTAGTTCTTACATTGTTGGATTAACTGCAGTGCTAGAGGCTTTTATCTGATGTTGGATATCGACCATACAGCATTCAGAAATGCAGTTACTGTAGACTTATATTCATAATCTAGGTTGGTTTTCTTACAATTGCTTATGCGTCAATCCTAAGTGAATTGAAAATTTCTCATGCATTTGTTTCCGGCCTCCACCTCCAGTTCCAATAAATCAACAGTAATTGTTTTTTTAATCCCTTTTATATCTTTCCTTCTGATCCTCTGCCTCAGACCAGCCAGAAAAGAACCCAGACCCTAAACCCCTCCAGGGGAGTTGGCAAGGATACTCTGTAATCGGCTCCACCACAAGCTGACTATATGAGGCCGCAAATCCCAGAGTCTTGTTCTGCCAAGTGTGATCAATATTGTCATGATATCCATATTAACATATCATGGTGCAATCACACACACACTGACGGACAGGTAGATGGACCAACCAACACACACACAACATACAGCCAATCACCAGTGAGAGCACACGCACTATAAAACAGGGAACACCACAGTTCCCGTTCATTCTACCAGGAGATAGCTCAGAGCACAGAGCTCACAGTGCGCCACTCAGACATACACCATGTGCTGAGTGCCTCACTAAGGTAGTGCTAGGACTGGGTCCACAGGTTAGCTGGTGAAGTACGAACCACAGCCAGAAGTTAATAGTTATTATTATACAGAATAATAAAACAGAGTTATACCATTTACAACCGTGTTGGTTCGTTTGTGTATCGGAACACCCAACACGACATGATACCAGGACTGTAAACTCGCCAGCGACTGTGAGACCTACCTGCACCTCTTCAGAGATCCGCCATCCTGCGCCATGGACACCATCAGCCTGCCGCAGCCGCTCCAAATCGCTGGAAATCTCGGCGTCAACTGGAAGCTGTTTAAACAGCGCTTCCAGCTCTTCCTAGAAGCCACAGACAGGGAGCATGCATCGGACACCAGGAAAATCGCCCTCCTCCTCTCCACGGCGGGGCAACACGCCATCCACATCTACAACTCCCTGGCATTCGCGGAAGGCGAGGACAAGACGATGTACAAGGCGGTCCTTCTAAAACTTGAGGCACACTTCAGCGTGGAAGTTAATGAGAGCTTCGAGTGGTACCTCTTCCAGCAGCGCCTGCAGGGTAAGGGTGAGCCTTTTCAATCTTATTTGACACACCTCCGTATCCTCGCGCAGTCCTGCGGCTATGAGGCCACCTCCGACTCCATGATTTGGGATCAGATAGTTTTTGGGGTCACCTCGGACACCCTACGCCAGCAGCTCCTCAAAATAAAGAGCCTCACCCTAGCCACCGCCATTGAAACCTCCACGAAAATGCGACCAGCCGGTACTCCCAATTCCAGGCGGCCGAATCGGCACGGCAGGGGCCCTACGAGGCCGAGCGGGTCCAGTCAATCGAGTTGCTCCCGGAACGCGGCCTGGACGAGGGCGGCCATTTTGAGCGCTTTCTGAGGCCTCCCGCGCTTGTACGCGCCAAAAGAGGGGATGTCGACGCAAAGGGACGTGCTGCGCAGGAGCGCTCTATGCAGGACTGCACCATGCATGCGCGGTGGGGCAATGAACGCCATGACGTCACGACATGCGGCAACTGTGGATCCGCACACTTAAAGCGGCAATGTCCGGCCAAAGCGCGACAATGCCTCCGCTGTGGCAGGATGGGCCACTACGCTGCCTGCTGTCGAGCAGCTCAACCTGCCAACTCTCCGCAATTCCGCCAGCCTCGCAGGGACGTGCGGGCCATTCAGCCCCCATACACCGAGTCATACCCTGACGACGTGCAGACCGGTGATACCGACGACGGGAACCCTTCCGGGTTGCGGTAATAGACAGGAACCGGATGTCCCCAAGTAGGACCCACTAGCCGATGCCAGTGCACAGCATTAATTCGGGCGATGAATGGTGTGCCATCCTAACGGTCAATCCAAATTCATCGCCCACCTAATAGACTGGACTTATGAGCCTGTTTGCACATTGGACTCACTGAATTGTTGTGCAACAATGTTAACGTGTTTCTTTCTTGTCGTTCCAGGAGTTCTCTTTAGATATTTGATGATTGCACTTGTTTTGTTCGTGGTACAACTTCGTTGCTCTGTTGCACCTGACACCTTCCTATGTATACAGTTTAGCCTCATGTACATGTTGTAAATATTGCACACACATATTCAGCCGCACTCAGTACACACCAATATTTATTACCATGTAGGCACATATCCTTGTGAAAAGGGGGGATGTCATGATATCCATATTAACATATCATGGTGCAGTCACACACACACACACTGATGGACAGGTAGATGGACCAACCAACACACACACAGCATCCCAGCCAATCACCAGTGAGAGCACACGCACTATAAAACAGGGAACACCACAGTTCCCGCTCATTCTACCAGGAGATAGCTCAGAGCACAGAGCTCACAGCGTGCCACTCAGACATACACCATGTGCTGAGTGCCTCACTAAGATAGTGCTCGGGCTGGGTCCACAGGTTAGCTGGTGAAGTACGAACCACAGCCAGAAGTTGATAGTTATTATTGTACAGAATAATAAAACAGAGTTATACCATCCACAACCGTGTTGATTCGTTTGTGCATCGGAACACCCAACACGACAAGTAGATTTTCAAATTAGCAAGAATGATGATTAGCAGCGACACAAAACCCCGTTGCATTGCATGACTGGGCTTCAAAGAGCTTTCTGACACAGTATTTCACTAGTTGATGGAATGCCATGCTCTTTTGGGACCCACAACCCTGATGTGCAAGGGAGAGGTGGAGGCAGGACAGGTAGCTGTTGAAATCCAATGTTTGAGGAAAGCAGTGGGCAGGTGCGAAGCTAAGGGTAGGGGCAATTTGGGGCAGACTTCAGATGCACCAGGTATCCATCCTGACTGTAGAACAGCTCATATTCTGGGGGAAGAGAGCTGACAAATCTTCTGCTCCTCTACATTCACGGTAGAGGGCAATGTTTGGAGTAAGTCCAGGAGCATTCCGAGGGAACCCCAAGAATTTTGAATTGAAAGGCTTAGCACCAGTACTCTATTTATTGGCAGGGAGGAGAGGCAACACATGCTTTGAATTTGATGTGGTACTTGTGCCAAGGCACTGAGGAGGGGGCATGCCAGTTGGACACGGGGCTAGTCAGCATTACTCATGTTGCATATTTGATCCAGTGAACACTTAACATGCTATCCCTCACATGGGCATTCCACATTCGTCGCTGTGATTTGCTTGGTAATTCGGATTCCAGAGATCCGAAATATCTCTCGCAGTGACAGTGAGATTAACCAGTGAGTAACTTCACCATGCAATCTAGGGAGGTCCCCAGATAAATTCCACACGAGCACTGCGTTGTCTAATTCCAATCATGGCAGTGTGTATGTGTGTATTTGTGGGGGCGGCGTGTGGCGCAGTGGTTAGCACTGGGACTGCGGCGCTGAGGATTCAGGTTTGAATCCCGACCCTGGGTCATTGTCCGTGTGGAGTTTGCACATTCTCCCCATGTCTGCGTGGGTTTCACCCCCATAACCCAAAGATGTGCAGGTTAGGTGGATTGGCCACGCTAAATTGCCCTTTAATTGGAAAAAAAAAAATTGGATACTCTTAAAAAAAATTTTTAATGTGTGTATTTGTGGGATAAGGATGGGATGAGATTTGGTTTTCATACCCGCGCTCATACTCGCAGTCAAAGATCACATATATCATTGTTATTTGGGCAAGGCGCTGGAGGGCACCTGACAGCTGTGTGCCCAATAAGGTTGGAAAGGGGAGAAAAGTTAGCAAAAACATTCTTAAAAATTAGCACAACACAGAAATGTAGGCAGATTTGTTGGCATAATTTGTTTCTCATACAGCAATTTTTCTTGACGGGAGGGGGAAAATTGCACAATGCTTTTTCCGCATGCTTCCCATAAAGCTTTGTCATAGTGATCATTGGCTGAGGGTGGGATGTGGGCTTCCTGGCTGCTCTCACCAAGATATCATGTAGCGTGTGAAGCCCAGCAAAGGAAAAATAAGTCTGAGATTAAAAAATAAGTTCTGGGGGAAGAGCCATAATTAATTTGCTTCGAAGAAAGTTCCTGAGTCCAGTATTTCGGGAGCAACATGTAGTTTCGGTGCAGAGGTTACTCAAAGTGGTTCAGGCAGACCAGATTCATGTATTGCTTCCGTGTGGCTGCCACACTACCCCGTGCTAGTCAGTGCCAAATAGCGGGAGCAGGGCTTTTACATTGAGCGAGGGCTGCTTCGCTCAGTTGGCTGGACGGCTGGTTTGAGATGCAGAGTGTCGTCAGCCGCGCAGGTTCAATACCTGTACCGGCTGAGGTAACTCATCAAGGCCCCACCTTCTCATCTTTGTTCCTCGCCTGATCCTCAGGTTAAAATCATCACTGGTCATTTGGCATTATGGCGACTTTACATTGCGTCCTTCTGTCAGGTAACAGCATGTTTGATTAAATTTGTCAACCTGTGCCTTGTTCAACAAGCTTGGGAAAATCACTCGCACTTGTTGTGCCTTTGTAGACACCCTCATTAGAATGTGCCAACTTTCCAGACATGCCAAAGGTAAGAAATATGAAGCAATTTATAAATGTAATGCGTGGCCGAGAAGACTAGTTTTAAGGAGCACAAAGGAGAAAGGGGTCACTTGTATATGTTTTGGCCGATTTAGCATTCAATAAGGACCATTCATTTTCACAGCATACTGGAAGACTTTATTTAGTCCTAGCCTGCGTGAAACTGCTCCATTGTGTGACAAAAGTCCAACTCTACTGGCCACGTTTAACTGGTTGTGTAATAATTTTCAAACTGTTTGTTCTTCCAAAGCACCAGGAACTTTCAGTAAAATGCCCATAGCTAAAACAAATCATAAAATGTGTTCTGCTAATACCAAAGACATTACAAATCCCTGCTCTCTGCGTAGTAACTCCCCCAGTTAAATATTAGTGTATCTCTGTTTGTATAATTACAAACAGCTGGTTAAGAAACCAGCGGAAAATAGCTGAATTGCATTGTTGTAAAGAAAATGCATACTTATCCAATCTTTGTTTTATCCCTTCAAGTCATCTAAATGCTTACCGTCCTTAGAGAGCCAATGCTTACATTATTAACTTTAGTCCCATTTTCTATGCTCTGCTATTGAGATTTCATTTTATAAACAGCGCGGGATACAAGTTTGTCAAATATTCCAAATATTCCCTTTCTATAAACAAATTCTGCACTCCCTTTTTCTGATTCTGTGTTTGCTTCTTTTCCCTTTTAACAGGCAGTTGCACATGCTAGGGAAAGGGTGCATGTTGGTACATCATCCACATGCACTTTTGGCAGCGGTTATTAAATAATTAATACGATTAGGAATCGAGCTGGTGTTGCTCCTCCAGTGCAAGGGGGCTGTGGTTGATTTCAGGGCACCATTGCTGTTCTGATCGACCATTCAGCCCAAGCCCAGCAATTGCAACAACAACATTGGAGCTGCTTTCACCAATAAAGACCAGTGGAAATCGATTTAGATTGTGCGTGGTGTCGTGTTGGGTGTCCTGATACACAAATGAGCCAACATGGCTGTAGATGGTACAACTTGATTTTATTATGTTAACTAACAGATGCAACTAACTATAGACTTGGGTACGTTCGCTACCAGCTAACCTATGGACCTAGCCCTATCACTAATGTTGGTGAGGCACTCAGCACATGGTCTATGTCTGAGTGTCACGCTGCAAGCTCTGTGTCCTGAGCTGTCTCCAACCAGAATGAGCGGGACCTCTCGTGTTCCCCCTTTTATAGTGCGCGTGTTCTCACTAGTGATTGGCTGCGATGTTGTGTGTGTGCTAGTTGGTCCAAATGCCTGTCCATCAGTGTGTGTGTGATTGTACCATGATATGCTGATCTGGATATCATGACATGTGGCTGCCGTTTGACTCAGCGTGACAGGGGAAATTGAAGCAGTGTATGTTCAAACTGGAGATCCAGTACTGGATATGCCTCCAATTGAAACTTGCACTGTCCAATGAATTACCTTACATGACTGGGTGGCAGCTGGAGATCATGCCATTCTCGCTGTGACTGGCATGGGTATTGAACAATTAAATGTAGGATGGATTTTTTGATCAGAAAGCACCTATACAAACATGGGGCTGGATTCTCCAGTTCCCCAGACACATGTATCTCGGTGATGCACTGTTCACTAGCGGCATGATTCTGTCTTCCCGCTGCTTGTCAATGGGATTTCCCATTGAAGCCACCCCACGCCACCAGGAAACTCAGGGGCAGGGTGCAGTGCCGGTGGAAGGTGTGAATCGCAATTGCCGGAGAAATCCAGCCATTGTTCACAGAAAGAGTTCTTATTTTCTGTATTGATACTCTACTGGGAGAGCTTAAATTTTAAAAAAAGATTGAAAAATATCTCTTTGTGTGGGAACCTTTTACAATTAACCGTTTATTTGTTTTACATTTTGATCTAATTCAACTTTTCCAAACCATTGTGTGACCATCTATTTTCACCTCCAGGAAATTACTCAACATCACCCCTGAACTCCTCCCCCCCCCCCCCTCCCCCATCTTCATAGTCTCCTACAACCCCCTGATATATCTGCATTAATCTTAATTCCAATGTCTTGAGCATCAAACAAAAAACAAAGAACAAAGAAATGTACAGCACAGGAACAGGCCCTTCGGCCCTCCAAGCCCGTGCCGACCATGCTGCCCGACTAAACTATAATCTTCTACACTTCCTGGGTCCGTATCCCTCTATTCACATCCTATTCATGTATTTGTCAAGATGTCCCTTAAATGTCACTATTGTCCCTGCTTCCACCACCTCCTCCGGTAGCGAGTTCCAGGCACCCACTACCCTCTGTGTAAAAAACTTGCCTCGTACATCTACTCTAAACCTTGCCCCTCTCACCTTAAACCTATGCCCCCTAGTAATTGACCCCTCTACCCCGGGGAAAAGCCTCTGACTATCCACTCTGTCTATGCCCCTCATAATTTTGTAGACCTCTATCAGGTCGCCCCTCAACCTCTTTCGTTCCAGTGAGAACAAACCGAGTTTATTCAACCGCTCCTCATATCTAATGCCCTCCATACCAGGCAACATTCTGGTAAATCTCTTCTGCACCCTCTCTAAAGCCTCCACATCCTTCTGGTAGTGTGGCGACCAGAATTGAACACTATACTCCAAGTGTGGCCTAACTAAGGTTCTATACAGTTGCAACATGACTTGCCAATTCTTATACTCAATGCCCCGGCCAATGAAGGCAAGCATGCCGTATGCCTTCTTGACTACCTTCTCCACCTGTGTTGCCCCTTTCAATGACCTGTGGACCTGTACTCCTAGATCTCTTTGACTTTCAATACTCTTGAGGGTTCTACCATTCACTGTATATTCCCTACCTGCATTAGCCCTTCCAAAATGCATTACCTCACATTTGTCCAGATTAAACTCCATCTGCCATCTCTCCGCCCAAGTCTCCAAACAATCTAAATCCTGCTGTATCCTCTGACAGTCCTCATCGCTATCCGCAATTCCACCAACCTTTGTGTCGTCTGCAAACTTACTAATCAGACCAGTTACATTTTCCTCCAAATCATTTATATATACTACAAAGAGCAAAGGTCCCAGCACTGATCCCTGTGGAAGACCACTGGTCACAGCCCTCCAATTAGAAAAGCATCCTTCCATTGCTACTCTCTGCCTTCTATGACCTAGCCAGTTCTGTATCCACCTTGCCAGCTCACCCCTGATCCCGTGTGACTTCGCCTTTTGTACTAGTCTACCATGAGGGACCTTGTCAAAGGCCTTACTGAAGTCCATAGACAACATCCACTGCCCTACCTGCATCAATCATCTTAGTAACCTCCTCGAAAAACTCTATCAAGTCAGTGAGACACGACCTCCCCTTCACAAAACCATGCTGCCTCTCACTAATACGTCCATTTGCTTCCAAATGGGAGTAGATCCTGTCTCGAAGAATTCTCTCCAGTAATTTCCCTACCATCCTTGGCTTTAGGGCTCAATTCAGCCACCGCATTGCGCCGGTGCAGAGCCGGTCACAACGGGTGAATTCTGGGAGAATCCCAAATCTGGCTTTACGCCGGTGATCGCAAGTCACCCAAATTGCTAAGCCCGGCATAATCTGTATCATGCCCTCGCAGCGCGTGATCCAGATAATATTTAAGTGAGCCCCGAGGCCCCTAACAAGCACGGTTTAGGACTGGTTTCCACAATCGTGAACCAGTCATGATGGCACCTCGGGGGGGGAGCTTACGGGCCATTAGAGTCCCTCCAGGTGGTCGGGGACAGGCACGATAATACCCTTTGGCACCTTGGTAATGCCAGACTGGCACTGCCAGGATGCCGGAGCACAACCAAGGTTTCAGCTTGGTACTGCTGAGGATCAGCACTTGAGGGTCATGCTCCTGAAAGGGGGGTTTGTAGGGGCCGCAGAAAGGATAAGGGGAGGGCTGCAGGGGGAGACTTGTTGAGGGGGTGGGGGGGGGGGGGGGGTGTAGTGATTGGGGCAGCCTTTCCAAATGGTGCAGTTCCACCTGGCGACTTCAGCTCCCCAGTGGCGGAAAACGTTCAAAGTGTGGCATTGACCGGGAGAAACGCCCTGAGGCCCAGAAAAACAGCTAAATTCTGTTAGATAGTGGTGTTAATCTCAGCATTGCAGCTGTTGAGACATACCCCGCCCGATACCGGACTCAGAAGTTTTTACAGTGAATTGCTCCCTTAATTGCCCGCCATTAGTGGCTGTGTTTTCAGCTGCAAATTCTCTCCCTAACCCTCTCACCCTCTACTTGGTTTTCCTCCTTGAAGGTGCTGCCTAAAACTTAACTCTTTGACTGAGCTCCTGGTCATCTGCCCTAATATCTCCTAATTTGGTTTTGGTCCCAAATTTTGTTTGATGATGGTCCTGAAGGTGCTACATAAATGCAGGTTGTTGCGGTGAAGATAATCCTGACTCTGCTGCCATCTTGGATATCCTTGAGCAGCAACTTCGCTTTTTGCACGCGTACGTTCTTGCCTGACTAGTTTTAATGAAAAAGTTATTTCCCTGCTTGTTGTGCATTTTTATTCCCTCATACTTCGAATTTATACATCTGGAAGGCATACTTCTTCTGATACCTCATATGATAATTGTAAATAACTATGTTGAATATGAGGAGCTGTGTATGTCAAGCTGCAATGTCTTGTGGGACAAAATCTTCAAGGCAGAGCTTGCGCATCCCGCAGAATATAAATTGAAAAGTTCTGATGATCTTACTACAGTAATAATGATGACCTTTATTAGTGTCACAAGTAGGCTTACATTAGCACTGCAATGAAATTACCCTAGTCGCCACACTCCATGGCCTGTTCAGGTACGTTGAGGGAGAATTCAGAATGTCCAATTCACCTAACTTGCATGTCTTTCGGGACTTGCGGGAGGAAACCCGGAGGAAAACCACACGGGCACGGGAGAACGTGCAGACTCCGCACAGACAGTGACCCCAGCGGGAATCGAACCTGGGACCCTGGTGCTATGAGGCAACAGTGCTAACCACTGTGCTACCGTGCTGCCCATACCGTGCTGCAGTGCAACATTATGTCTGCCCTGGTTAGTCATTTCATCAAGAACATAGTGCAT
Organism: Scyliorhinus torazame; assembly: GCF_047496885.1. Classification (NCBI taxonomy): domain Eukaryota; kingdom Metazoa; phylum Chordata; class Chondrichthyes; order Carcharhiniformes; family Scyliorhinidae; genus Scyliorhinus; species Scyliorhinus torazame. The sequence continues at coordinate 168,279,631 of NC_092721.1, read as the reverse complement.
TGGGGTTGACTTCTGCTCCACATGATTCATCATCCTATTACCAGTGTTTTCTTTGTCTTCAAGTGTATGCTGATTAATTTTCATATAAATGGCTGCAGACCAGTAACAGCTTTACAGAGAGCTAGTGTTCACTTTCTGGGAAACTAAGCCTGATGGTGACATTAGCACCCTCGCAAGTCCCATGGAAGAATGAAAGAATGCAGTCAATGTGCCAAGAGTGGAACTTTAATAAACTATTCATTGGCGCTGGAAGCCAATCCAATGATTTACAGTAGTTATTCGGTGCTGGGACTGCTTTGCAGTTTCCATTACTAATGTTTCACTGTCCAATTGCCATGGGATTCTTTAACCCATGTTGAATAAACGGCAAACCATAATAATAAATCATTCAGGTATTTTTTCCGGAGTGGACTGAAATTAAAAAACCTTGCTGTTTATTTTGCAACATCTCAGCTCAATTTCTGAGGCTGGAAATGTTGATCTGGAAGTTTCTTTCAATGGATTTTAATAAAGTTGAAGTGAGGGGCAGGTGAAGTCTTGTCACAATTTGAACTGATGTGGAGCTGTGTGCCTGAGGGGTTATAACGGTTAGGACAGAATGCACAAGCTGGGGTACTACTGTCTAGAAAATAGAAGAGTTGCCTAATGGAGGGTTTTATAATTCAAGAGGGGTTTGATAAGGTAGATGTAGAAAAAATGATTCCACGAATCCAAAAAATTCATTCCATTTCATGAAGTAATGGTGGGGTGGACAGATCCCAGCCCCCCCACCCCACCGCGAGATATGATGTGCTTCAAGATATGCATATCTAATGAGCTGAAAAGTGGGCAATCTGGCACAGTGCTATAGCTGGTGAATTCTATGCCACCTTTCCCGCCAGCCACTGCACTTGGTCTCCACAGCAGAAACTTCCACCCATGTACTTAAAAAAGAGCATTCAGCAGGTGAAAAGAGTCAGGCTTACATTTCCTCCTGGCAAACCCGACCGTTTTTAAAGGATTTTGTCATCAGAAATTTGTGACTCAACAGGCCTAAGAATCTTTCATGTTGTTCTCATTCAATACCTTTTGTCGATCCTCCAAGCAGTGTCGTGCTGGAAACCTGCTCTCCAGAACACTCCATCATTGAAAGATGTGCTCAGGCTTGCGCTTTCCCACATGTTGAAGAAGCCAACCTGGTCAGACTAGGGCCAGGTACCTCCCCACACCTGTACCAACTGACAGATCTGCCAAAGGACTTCTAACCGAGTGCAGCACTGAGAAATAATTGGAAGGTTAAAACAAAGTCAGTTTAATCATCAGTTATGATACTGCTATAAGTTTAATTATTTTTCAAAGTTGACAATCTTTCTAATGATTCATTAGGTCTAGACATTGATGTTTAAAAAGCAAGGACATCCAAGCTGATGGCACTGTGACATAAAAGCATGGATTTATATTAATAATTCAGGCTAAATTTAACATCATAAAATTAGAAGTGTACAGTCAATAGTTAATGTAGCAATATTGACCTTTTCTGTCTTGTCCTTGTTTGCTGACATAAATTATTACTCATCCTTTTGATGCTGTGCCAACGTAGAACGCAGAAACCAAAGAGCTCGGTTTAAAAGGGTCTCAGCTACATTAAATCTTTAAGTTATGGCTTTGCACACATCATCAATGCCATTTGCCAAAGTTTGTTAAGATCCTACTTTGAGCTGATAATTGTAATGTGGTTTCAAGTGCACCTGGCATAGGCACGCCAGAGCTCCAGGACTATTGTCTTACTGGGATTACAAGCTTTATTTGGTTTAATCTGTTCCTAAATAAAACCTGTCCTGTAAACAAGTTTAGTTGACAGGATTTTTTTCGGCAGATAGAAGCGTTTCAAGCTTGGTAAAAACAAATAGTGAAGCAGGTTGACAAAGCTGATCCAAGCAATCAGTCGCTTATGGCACCTTGTCCAAAAGAAATGACACAAGTTATAAACTGGGAGGTTAGGAAAGAAATCAGATAGGGTTGTGGACTAAGATATCGGGGAATGGCATGGAAGTGAACAGTAATAATAGTTGAGATGCAATTAGATGCATTTTTGCAGGGAATGCAAATAAGTTATGGTGAGAAGATTGGAGCTGGTCTAATTGAGAGATAATAGCCTTTTGCAGTTCATTAAAATTTGTTTCGATATTGAGACCAATAATTACAAAGCTAGAAGTTATCCAGTGCTGACAACAATCTTTATAATTTGATGCATTGCACACAATCAAAGCTGCTGAAGCGAAATCCATTGGAAATGTCAAAACTGAGATTGACAGGTTTTGGCTGAGTAAAGGTATTAACGGTTACAGAATCAGGCTGGGTAGATGGAGATAAAATACGTATCATTCACGATCTAATTGAGTGCTCACTCGAGGATGAATGACCGATTCCTGTTGAGCTGGAAAAAAAAGAGACATGTTGAAGCTTTTTGTCTTGCACTCATCAGGTCACTTTGCAAGAATACCAATATAAGGGAAAAACAACATTTTGTACTGCATGAGAAGAGAGTGCTGATTGGTTGGCAAGCTTCGACATGTCTTTTTTTCCAGCAATACTTAAGTTCAGTGTGACCAAATGACTATCCCTGCAGCACTGTTTGTAAAAGTGCTCCCCTGTTAAATGATTAGCTTTGAGAATCGGGCATTCTGAAAGCAAACTGCATTTCCTCAACCTGTACCTGCAAAATTAATAAATTCATTAAGGCTGCATCGAGTTACCCTTTAGCTCAGTGGACAAAGGCAGTACGTGGTGGGGAACTCAGCATACAATCCAAAAGGGCCCCAGTCAGCTCTGTCCCAATTTAGTTGATCTGAATTGGAATAGCGTTGAAGGCACATAGTTGCCCTCAATGCTCCTGAGCGAGGGAGGCAGAAACAAATCAACCCAAAATCCCTGCTTTAATTGCTGTCTGGTGTCTCCAACTGTCTACTCATAAGAGTGCTGATGCAGCTAACAGTCAACATTCACTAGCTTGTCTCCTGCACAATGAATAGTCAGTTGACTGAGATACTGGATTATCACTCGTGCCTGTGAAGCCAAGTGCAGGAATGGGCACTTTCCAAAAATAATTAGCTTTGTGAGCATGCATCTACACCATGATGGTACCCAACTGCTGCATCCTTATTTGTTTGAAGCCTTTCTGGACAGTTTATGCTGTAAAGTGTATTTGACACTATCGCTGAAACCATTATAAAGTGTAAATGTTATAAAGCTGTACCTATCATACACAAAGGAAGACTAATAATCCCTGAACAGGTCTGCAACTTTTACAACAACAACCCAAACTTCTGCAGCTTGCTACAATTGTCGTCCTTGAGCTGAAAGGCTACATCAATGATTATACTGTGCAGATTGTGAATTCTGTCATTGATATATCCTCGTGCCAGTTTATACTGGCACTGCCAAACCTGATTCGCATTTACATTAGGGAACAGAATTCGGAGCACTGGTTGAGCTGATCACAAATGTGCTTTTTATTTTAAAAAACATCAAACCTACAAGATTCTGGCATGGAACCTCCCCAGTGTTAGAAGTCTCTGCCTATGTACACGATCTCTGCCTACAGTTGAAACAAAATGGCAGCCAGTGTTGTGCAACATGAGGTCGTTTTTTATGGGCTGCTGACGGGTTGATGCTCCCGCACAGGGAGTAAGCACCTTGTCTATAGCGTACAACCTCGCCTCGAAAGTGGAGGCTACTTTGGACTATGCCAATGCAGCAGAATTAACTGTGATCTACAATTAGCAGAGTCCTAGTCATGAGAAAAAGTTGCTTGCAATAGGGGGGTCTGTCAGACACTAAAGAATGGAAAGGCTTTGACAGAAAGAATGGAAAGGATTTGACATTCAACTGTTTGATGTACTGCTGCCTGAATAGAACAGTTTTTTTAAAAAAAAGACAATTAGGTTAGATCCTGGGAAAACTGTACTGAACTGTTATTGACTGAACTCTTTAAAGCGAGCACTGGTCTAGACAGTAAGTTGTCCCAAATAGGAACTAATTACCTCTTTGTGTCTTCACTGCATTCCAATCCATTCCAGCTAATGAATTATAACATGTATTACAGTGCAACAGATGTTTCCTTACTGTTTTCAACAAGTAAGTTATTTCTACTTATTTTACAAGTCTATGTCCAAAACTAGACACTGAATTAAGGCCTTGGTATGATTTTAGTTCTGAGTACATTTGCTTTTTTTGACAATCACTACCACCAGAATTTACAACTTGCTTTTTATTCCTACGAAACTACAGCAACAAAACTCAATGGAGCTGAAATTAATCATCTTGCACCCACCAGCATTATTTTAGATATTCATGGTGGGTGCTTGCACTGGTACCAGTGCACCGTGTGACCTGCTTGGTGGCTCAGGGGCACAGAGTATCCAGCACAGGACCGGTATTTTCAGGAGAAGCAATGCCCTCTGTCTAGAATGGCTTCTCTTGGATTGCACCACGATACGTCCCGCTGGTATCATGCCAACATTCAGTAGGCTCAAAGCACAGGAATCAGGAGCAGTCAGAATGCTGATGTATGACAGCATTCCAGTCTGTCCCACGGGCTTTTGATAAGTTAGACCATAAATGGACACAACTACCGCGTGTGGACGCACCTTCACTGCAGAGGTTGGGTATATGAATTTCAGTGTTGGTGTGATGCCAGGTTCATAGGCATACATCCCAACGACTGGCAGATGAAATAGCACACCCCTTTCTGCTGTTCCCAACAGACAGAGTACTGACTGTACACAACCAGCCCATGCTTGCAAAACTCAAATGTCTAACATTAGATTTGATTCCCTGATTGGGCAGCACATTTTAAACAATCCGAGTGTGCTAAGAACTATATGAACAACCAATTAGGATTATCTTCTTTTCTTAAAAAAATTCCTTTATCAGAGTTACAAAGCCAGAGCGGCGGCACGGTAGCACGGTGGTTAGCAGTGTCGCTTCACAGCTCCAGGATCCCAGGTTCAATTCCTGGCTGTCTGTGCAGAGTCTGCACCTTCTCCCTGTGTCTGCGTGGGTTTCCTCCGGGTGCTCCGGTTTCCTCCCACAGTCAAAGATGCGCAGATTAAGTGGATTGGACATGCTAAATTGCCCTTAGTGTTCGAAAAGGTTAGGTGGGGTTACTGGGTTAGGTTGGAGGTGTGGGTTTAGTGCTCTTTCCAAGGGCTGGTGCAGGCTCGATGGGCCAAATGGCCTCCATCTGCACTGTAAATTCTATGATTCTGTGAGCTCAGAGTATGGACAGGTGCAAATACGTAATCCAGCTGCTTGCCTCTCCAAAAACCAATTCAAATTGAATCCAATTCATGGTCCCCACAAGAGAGGCATACCAGATCCAGGCATTACACCTGATCTCACACTCAGCTTAGCCAAAAGGCCGAGAAGCGATCCTAATTAGGATTATCAATCAGGCTTGTGTCACTCATATTTGCTAGGAGCTACATTTTTTCATAGAATCCCTGCAGTGCAGAAGAAGGCCATTTGGCCCATCGAGTCGGCACCAACCTTCTGAAAGAGCTTCCAACCCAGTCACCCATCCTATCACTGCAACCTTGTAACTCCACTCAACCTGAACATCCCTGGGTGCTAAGGGGTAATTTAGCATGGCCAGTCCATCTAACCTGCATATCTTTGGACTATAGGAGGAAACTGGAGCACCCGGAGGAAACCCACGCAGACACGGGGAGGACGTACAAATTCCACACAGTCACCCAAGGCTGAAATTGAACACGGGTCCCTGGCAGTGTGAGGCAGCAGTGCTTATTCATATGCAGGAATATATGAGCAATATATTCATATGCAGGAATTTATCCTCTTCAGGCAAATTACATTTGTCCAGATATTGCAACTTCTTTGAATAAATAAAAGATTGTGGGACAACAGCTCCCTGGGTGTTAGCCATGGCAATATCCTGACCAATCAGAGCTGATTTTGCGAACCAATCAGCACCCCTTTTCTCATGCAGTGTACGTTCTTGGTCCCTTTGAAATTTGGCATTCTTGGGTCTGTACATATGGATGCAAGATGAAGAGTTTCAATAATGCATCCCTTTTTTCAGCAATTCTCAAATTCTGTACAACCAAACGACGATTAGAATTGGTACAGATCCGCTGGAAGGGATCAAGGCAAAGTGGGAGGAAGAGTTGGGAGAGGGTATGGAGGAGGGGCTTTGTTGTGAGGTGCTCCGGAGGGTGAATGCCTCCACCTCGTGAGCAAGGTTGGGGTTGATACAGCGGAAGGGGGTGTATAGAGCACACCTTACAAGGGCGAGGATAATCCGGCTCTTTGAGGGGGTAGACGATATGTGTGAACGTTGCGGGGAGGGGCCCCGCAAACCACGTTCATGTTTTGGTCATGTCCAAAGCTGGAGGATGACTGGAAGGAGGTTTTTAGGGTAATCTCTAAAGTGGTGCACGTGAAACTGGACCCGTGCCCTCAGGAGGCCATATTCGGGGTGTCGGACCAGCCGGGGTTGGAAACGGGCGTGGAGGCAGATGTTGTAGCCTTCGCCTCTTTGATCGCCCGAAGGCAGATCCTGTTAGGGTGGAGACCAACCTCTCCACCCTGTGCACTGGCGTGACAGGGGGAACCTGCTGGAATTCTTGACTCTTGAAAAGGTAAAATCTGAACTGAGGGAAAGGATGGAGGGGTTCTACAATTCATGGGTATTATTATTTAAACGGTAAGATGTTAAAACATGCTGCTGTGCAGAGGGACCTGGGTGTGCTGGTGCACGAGTCGCAAAAAGTTGGTGTGCAGGTGCAACAGGTGATTAAGAAGGCTAATCGAGTTTTGGCTTTCATTGCTAGAGGGATGGAGTTCAAGACTAGTGAGGTTATGCTGCAATTGTATAGGGTGTTGGTGAGGCTGCATCTGGAGTATTGTGTTCAGTTTTTGTCTCCTTACCTGAGAAAGGACATATTGGCACTGGAGGGAGTGCAGAGGAGATTCACTAGGTTGATCCCAGAGTTGAGGGGATTAGATTATGACGAGAGGTTGAGTAGACTGGGACTGTACTCATTGGAGTTTAGAAGGATGCGGGGGGATCTTATTGAGACATATAAAATTATGAAGGGAATAGATGGAATAGATGCGGGCAGGTTGTTTCCACTGTTCGGGGAAAGCAGAACTAGGGGGCATAGCCTCAAAATAAGGGAGGTAGATTTCGGACGGAGTGTAGGAGGAACTTCTTCACCCAAAGGGTTGTGAATCTCTGGAATTCCTTGCCCAGTGAAGCAGTTGAGGCTCCTTCTTTAAACGTTATTAAGAAAAAGGTAGATGCCTTTCTAAAGAATAAAGGGATTCGGGGATATGGTGTACAGGCCGGAGAGTGGAGCTGAGTCCACAAAGATCAGCCATGATCACATTAAATGGCGGAGCAGACTCGAGGGGCCAGATGGCCTACTCCTGTTCCTAGTTCTTATGTTCTTATTCATTATGCACTTTCGAGAATTGGATTACATTGAACATTAGTGGGGGGGGGGGGGGGGGGGGGGGGGGCAGTGGGAACTGTATGTGTTAATGGTGACTCTGGGTGATTCCTGATTCCTTTTTGTCATTTATTTATGTTAACATGCGGACTAATGTTTGGGGTTTGGTGGGAGGATGGGATCGTTGTTATTGATATGGGGATTGACATTGCATTCGTTACTGGTTATTGTTTATTGTTGGGAGTAAATTTGGGAGAAAATGTGAAAAAGGAGGAGAATAAAATAATATTTAAAAAAAGAATTGATACAGACCATTCAGCCCAACTGGTCTATGTCAGTGTTGATGCATCCTCATCCCCAATCTATTCTAACCTAATCCTATCAAATAATCCTATTTCTTTCTCCCTCACATACTTATCTAGCTTCTCCTTAAATACAACTTTGCTATTTGCCTCAACTGCTCCATGAAGGAGAAAATTACACACTTTAACCAATCTGGATAAAGGAAGTGTTACATGCAAACACACAAATGGAACAGGAGTAGGCCACTCAGCCCCTCGAGCCTGCTCCGCCATTCAATAAGATCTTGGCTGATCTGATTGTAGCCTCAACCCTACATTCCAGTTTACCGCCGATAACCTTGCACCCCTCCCCCCTTGTTAATCAAGAATCTATTCCGCTCTGCCTTAAAATTATTCAAAGACTTTACTTCACATTTCCTTTTGAGTTCCATGGCGGGATTCACTGTCGGCCGATGGCAAAATCAGGAAAGGCGATTGGGCGGAGAATCGGTCCTGACGCCAAAACCTTGGGCTGGATTCTCCGTTTGGGAGACTAAGTCCCCACGCCGACGTGAAAATGGTGGTGTTTTACGCCAGGAAATGTGGCGCAAAACGTCCACCGATTCCCTGCTCCGGGGGGGGGGGGCTAGCAGCCAGGCAGCATAGAGCTCCCAGCGCCTGCAGCGGCCGTGCTGTGCTTCATGGCGGATGCAGCCCACGGACCCGGACCTCAAAAATAGTCCGTCCCCCCCCTCTTCGGCCGCTCACGCGACCTGAACCATGCACTCCTCCCCCCCCCCTCCCCCATCAGTGCCACAGCATCAACATTCAGTCTCAGGAACAGAGAATCCGGCCCCAGGTGTCAGCTATTTGATGGGGAGGCAATGGGGCCGTGGTATTGTCACTGGATTGTAATCCAGAGACCCAGTGTAATTCTCTGGGGGACCCGGTTTAGAATTCAATGGCAGATGGTGAAATTTGAATTCAACAGGTGTCTGGAATTAAAAGACTAATGGTGATTAACTGTTGTATAACCCACCTGGTTGATTAATGCCCTTCTCTTATCCTTATCCGCTCTGGCCTATATTGCAATGTGGTTGACTCTTAAATGTCCTCTGAAATGGCCTAGCAAGCCACTCAGTTCAAGGATAATTAGGAATGGGCAATAATACTGACCTAACAACGTTAAGAGACTGTCTACTTTCACCGACTAAAACATTGGCTGTCTCTACTCTTGTTTAGGCCCCATCTGCCAAAACCATCACAGTTGCCATATGTAGACAACCCAAGCGGCCTCCCATTGTCCGTCTTCCATGAACTTCTGCTGCCCCCTGTGTCCTAATCCACACCAATGGCAGTATTTTCGGAAAACTGGGAAGATAGGTGTGTAGTTTACTGGCACTGTCCTGCCCACAGCTAATGCCTGCAGGTCGGAAGGGGGCAGGACCCGGCTACTTGCCTCCAAACCTGTCAAGATTATTAAACAATTAAAAACAATGATCAGAGACTAAATGGAATGTTCTTGTTGGTCTGGATGCCTTCCAGCAGTGCTGAGTGTGCGCCAGCTCTCTCCCTCCATAATCACAGTCCGGCAGCTGTGGCTGTTTTTGTTTCAAAAGTATTAAAAATGTTGAGAGTGTCTCAAAATGGAGATGCACTCTCTCTCTCTCTCTCCATTACCTGAACTGCAGTTCCTTCCATGCTAGTGAGGCTTCCCACTGCACCACCATCCTTAATTGCATTGTGAGCGTGTCTGACCACTAAATGCGAAATCTAGGCTAAGTCACTGTCGGGTTGCTGCTCCTGATATACTGCAGTGTCAGAACCCGCATTCGGCTGCGATGTCGGAGTCCTGACCCAAAATGCAAAATCCTGCTCAAGTCTCACTCACCCTCGCAAACTTGAATTGGCTCCTGCCCATTGTCATCCTCGAAAGCGAGGGAGTTTGAGACTTAAACACTGTTACAATCAGCAAATGGAGGGGATTTGCGAATGTGACTGACACTGAGAAGGAAATAAAATGGATCTCACTTGCAAGCCTCTTCTCGGAAATGCTATTTGTCAATCACATTCTTGTAGTTAAGCTGTTATTCAGCAGTCTTGTTTGGATCTATAACCACAAAGTGACAAGCTATCACAAGAGAATTACATGTCCTGAATAGTGAATTATGTCGACAATAGCAGTACGAACTCACTAGAAATTTGGGCAAAATTCTCCGCCTCGCGATATCGCAAACACAAACCGCGATCGGGCGGACAATTGGGCGTCGATTTGAACGCCATGCTCGGCCTTCATTGGCAATAATGAGGTTTGTGCTGGTGGTGGCATGCAAAACTGGTATTTGTATACATTTAGATGTGATTAGCGGGTTGGACAGACGTCCGCGATGCTCCCCTCCTCTCAGGCAGAAGCCCTGCGGCCGTGAATTACTATAAGTATTTGCAAAGTTGGACTAGGCGCCATGGCTGCAGAGGGAGAATGAGAGGTTGCTAGAACACTGAAAAACCGTTGAACACTGTCGGGCTTGCTGGGGAGATGGCTGCCCAGGCCTACGGCAGTGGCAGATAGTGATTTGGTGCCAAGTCCGTGCACTTGGGGTGTCCCCTTCGGGATAGGGATGGTCTGGCTCAGACCCCCATTGCTGCATTCTGTCTTTTAAATACACCCCTTTGGTGCTACTTAGAAGCTCCTGCGTGCTCGCATTGTTGAGTGCTGCCTGTGTCCTTTAAATGCTCAGAAGGGCTCTGGTCATCTGGGAGCCCACCCATCTGTCCCTCTGCATACCCACATTTATCATGAATGTCCAAAGATGTGCAGGTTAGGTGGATTGGCCATGCTAAATTGCCCTTCATGTCCAAAAAGGTTCGGTGGGGTTACAGGGAGAGGGTGGAAGAGTGGAGGTAAGTAGGGACTCTTTCCAAGGGCCACTGCAGACTCAATGGGCCGAATAGCTTCCTTCTGCACCGTAAATTCTATGATCTATGATAAAGGGCCAAGCTCAATCAAGAGCCCATCAGGTGTTAGCAATTGTCTGAAGTGCTGCCCCATTGCAGAGCAGGCAGGGGAATCAGCAGAGCTCAGCCCAACCACAGGCCAACAGAACCCTCCCTGGTTTTCTCTCTCATCAATGACCCCCACCCCTATGGATCACCAGCTAGTGCTGGCAGATTAGCAGTGCTGGCTGCCTCTGCCACCTCACCCAAGCAGTGTTCAGGAGTGCAGATTTGAGTCTGCGGCCCACACCAGGAAAGAGGGTGCCCCTCCCCTCCTCACTGGCATGGATCTATGGGTCCACCTCGGACTCCCAATCTTGTGGGGGTGGAGGCAGGTTTTCTCTGAGCCATCGGTGGCTGCAGTGAGTGTGGGGTGAGTCAAGTCCTTAAAAACAGCTCCAGCTGCCAGGCTCTTTGATGTAACTCCAGCCCCAGAAAAGTGCTGGCCTATTCGCATGTCCTGAATTGCTCCAGAAATAGCGCCCCCAACGGGAACATGAACCGAACTTAATTCAGTCCCTCTCGTCAACACTAAGAGCTTGGTTCAACTAAATGGGAACAAAGTCCCATTGCGAGCGCGCTTAGCCGCTTATTTCCCTGCGCTCGAAGCGCCAAGAAATACATGGCTATACTACGCGACTCGAATTGTATAAAGGGTCTCAGCATGTTGTATAAAGGGTCTCAGCATGTTGTATCAAGGGTCTCAGCGGGGAATGCATGGTCGAGGCCGCACAGCCCCATTTTGTACACTGGGTGGCAATCCGTTCTCTGAGGGCCCCGAAGCAATCCCTGACCACCCCCCCCCCCCCTCCTCCACCTCCCCCCTCCTCCACCTCCCCGGCCCGATCATGCATGTGTAAAAAAAATGCCAGCTTGTACCTGGCACCCTATCAATGCCCATGCCTGCTGGCAATGCCACTTAGGCACCTTGGCAATACCAGGCTGGCACCCATATGGCACTGCCAGGGTGCCAGGCTGACAATGCCAGTAGCACAGTGCACCACTCTGCCCAAAGGGCATGCAGCTGGGGGCTTACGATCCCCTGGGAGACCCCGCATGACTGCCGTTCCGTCTGGTCTCCGTTTGTGGGTACCAGTGCTGAATGGCGCTCACCTAAGGTCTCCAAGGCGAAGAGGATAGATCCCAAAGTCTCAGGTACCTCAGGAATCTGCACAGAGTGGGACTAGCTGTCTTGCTCTAATATACAGATTTGCCAAAAAGTGATTCACCCACAATTGGCGGGATTTACATTGCAACATCCCGTGAGATTACTTTGGATCTCGTGAGATGTTGCGAGCCAGGTAGATCTCGGGAGCAGGGAGCTTTTATCGGCCATGCTGCACCGCGGTGCAGGCGCAGTGTCGCCATTGGATCGGGCCCATAGTCTCCCAAATGGAGAATTATGCCCATTGTCTCTCACTTTGCAGAAAGTGCATATGCAGGATTCTGCATGTGGAATAGCATTAACAGAGATGGCAGCAATTACAGACAGCCTGCTTTCCGCTCCTTGACAAAAGATTATTGAGTGTAGTCTAGTTTCCAGCTTTTTGATGCTCAGAATAAATGGCACGAACAGTAGGTTATTCTGAAGAAGGGCTTGTTGTTGGCCAATATTTTCCCCCCCATGACTGCTGATGTGCTATGGTTATAGTGATGCAGTCTCCTTTCAGTACCACATCCTTGTCGCCTTCAAACGAGAACCTATACAGAGACCAGTGACAGTTCCAAGAAAGCTGAGCTTATTCCACATAAGTAAGTAAAGTCACCATAGTCTCAGATAGAACATAGAACATAGAACAATACAGCGCAGTACAGGCCCTTCGGCCCACGATGTTGCACCGAAACAAAAGCCATCTAACCTACACTATGCCATTATCATCCATATGTTTATCCAATAAACTTTTAAATGCCCTCAATGTTGGCGAGTTCACTACTGTAGCAGGTAGGGCATTCCACGGCCTCACTACTCTTTGCGTAAAGAACCTACCTCTGACCTCTGTCCTATATCTATTACCCCTCAGTTTAAAGTTATGTCCCCTCGTGCCAGCCATATCCATCCGCGGGAGAAGGCTCTCACTGTCCACCCTATCCAACCCCCTGATCATTTTGATGACCATAGGCTTCTTTCCCTTTGAGGGGGAGAGCTGACTGGTGGTGATTTAACCTGAGGGTCACCAAGATTGAGAGAGCGAGGCCTTCATGAATAACCTCAGCTGGCATGGGAATTGAACCCACGCTGTTGGCCTTGCTCTTTATCACAAACTAGCTGTCCAGCCAACTGAGCTAAACTGGCCTCCTCGTTCTACAGTCACGATGTGAAAGTAAATATGTAGGGGTAGAAATTGGAAGGCATAATGCTTGTTCTTTGGGCGTAAAATGGGCGCAACCTTTCATAGGCTGCCTGACCTTACACGGATGAGCTACCTGTGAAGACACGGCTGGCTCTGACAACTCACATGGAGTATATTGATGAGGCCTGAGGACCAATTTCCATTGACCCACGAGCACCTCAGTTCGGGTGCATGCTAAACGCCCAGTGCATTTGCAGCACAGAAAGTAGGATCGACTTTCCAGATATCTGTCATTTAACAGCTGAATTAAAGCAAAAATGGACAGTGAAAGCTTTTAAATTATATTAGATGAGCCCCTTTGTTATCAGCACTTCCATGCTTGCTTTAACAGATGTGCTTGCATTTATCTGTATTCTCAACAGCTGAGCAGGGCTCCTCAGAGCAAGCTCATGAGCCTATTGAAATGTGGAATGAACTGGGTGGCTTCCCTCCTTCTTAATTAGAGATTAAGATGTGGGTCCCATTGGAATCAACATTACTCACACTTTCGAGCACAGTCACAAAATCAAAGTTATGGAACAGGTGCTAACAGGAAGACAAATTAACACCATCAATATCTACCAAACACAGCACTGTATATTGCGGAAAGGAATGGCTTGAGAGCTGCATATTTAAATTCGCAAAGATGAATGTGCTAAGTGTACTGCAACAGATTATATTTTTCTACCCGCTTCTTTCTGTTCATGGATTCATAATTGAAGCTGTCCTGGTGATTTAATTTACAGCAGTATTTTGCTAATGTGAATTTCCTTTATTCAGCAAACACTTTGCGTTGACTTCTCTCTTGTGTTTCGCCCTGATAAATGGATGATAGATTGTGGGACATCAATTATCCAGTCAATGGGAGTGTCGGTGTGCTGTATGCACCGGTACATTGAACAGAGCTCAACACACTCAGCATCATTTTATTTAGTGAGAGCTGGAGTTGTAGATGCAGGATCTCATTGTTTACATGCTGGTTGGGTTAAGGAAAGCCGTGGCTTGCCAACAAAGTAATTTACAAATAACTTTCCCATTTATGGTTTTCCACTGACTAATCTGCCTCACGTTGGCTCGCTTCCACTCTGTGAAATCCGGCATGCAGCCCGTCAGCCTGCTGAAGAATCCGAGGAGGGGGCGGCAGTCCCAGGTTCTTAACTACAGGAAACAGCCTTTGGCATTGAGATGGATAATTTCCCATGACCTTAATGTTCACTCTGGAATATAAAAGACAATGCAAATATCTGACCAACAACAGCAAGAGAGAAACTGCAGAGTCTGTTTTTCTCAGACTTGACTCTTTAATAAAAAAGATTGAAGGAGCTCACTGCCATTGTTATTATTTCGTCAAGGCCTGGGTCAATTTAAATTGTTGTCATGTGAGAGTACCTTTAAGAAATGGGTGTTTAAGAAATGTGCCTTTAAGAAATGGAACTGCTCATGTTACTGAAGTGATGTCAGAGTGTGTGTGTGTGTGGGGGGGGGGGGGGGGGGGGGGGGGGGGGGAGCTGAGCTATACTTCTGCTGTTTGAGTTTCAGTTTGAGAGAGTAGCTTGGGTGTGTGTGTGTTTCCAGTGAGCTGCATGAAGAAAACAAAGGGGCTATAGCTGAAGTAACCAAAAGCAGCAGCACGGTTGAACCCTTTCTCACTACATTATTATTGAATGTAACCTAATGTGCTCCTGTTTGAACATTGGTTAAGTCTTTTGGATGTTAAAAGGACAGCTGAAACGATTACTTAGTCTTTGGGGGTTATCTTTGAATTAGTGGGTGTTAAGATATTCAATGGTTGTTTTAAAAAGGTTAACTTGAGTTGATAGAATAAACATTGTTTTGTTTTAAAAAACACTGTTTATACTGTATCACACCTGCAGAGTGCGCCGTGTGCTCCCCACACCACAATCTATTAAAAGTTGTGGGTCAGTTGAACTACATGCTACATTTTGGGGTTCTCTAAACTCTGACCCATAACAATTGTATTTATTTTATCCTTTACCAGGGAAGGGCGTTTTTAAAAATATATCCAAAAATAATTGGAACAGTAAAATGTGAAAAGGCCATTGACCTATTGAAGCATGTTTTTCCAGAATAATAAATTTGTTGTTGTGGAGCCCAATTTTAATTCTTGCAAGAGTTAATATCTCGCTCATGGTTCCCAAATACATTTTAACGAAAGAGGGCCACGATTTTGGTGTCGATAGACGCTCAATATTTTTTCAAAGGAAACCAGGAATGTTGGACAATAAAGATGCATTTAAATTATGACATTTTTTTTTTAAACCAGTATTTTTTTTTCCTTTTTTTTTTTTTTTTTTTTTTTTAAATCCCTCTGCTGCTAGAATTCACCTTTGATACAGGCCCTCAGGTCAGCTTGCAGCTTTAAGCTTGCCCTTCCCCCGCCTGCATGCTGGAAGAGGCCCTGTTTATCCTGTAGTTGCAGCCAAATCCTTCACTGTTTCTGCGTGTGTCTGGCAACCAAGAGACATACCCTTCCTGGGGGACACTGTCGGGGGAATATTGCCGCCTTCTTCCCACACCGGGAAATGTCAAACAAATGCCGTGGGGGCCCTGTAAAAGAGCCCAAAAGTCCGTTCCAAGCAGGAGCTGCCGAATGTGCGACCTAGCTCTGCATAGCCGCACCCGGAAGTCCTTTTTAAACCAGTATAATAGCAACATGTTATCTTCTCAAAGTTTGAAAAATTCTGCCAGCTTAGAAGGGATGTAAGCATTAAATATTGTGGATAAGGGCAACTGCAGCTGCTGTCTGTCTGTCTGACCAAAAACTTCCAGGACAGAGCCCTGTTCTTGGTTCTATGCTGAAGGTCACTTTAACTCCCTTTGACTGTGAGCAGCCTCTAGCTTCACAGCTAAAGGCTATTGCTAATGAGGAATTGGCCTTGTTGGTTGTGAGAGTACTTCACAGCTGCAGGTTGTGTTTGCTGCTTGTTCCTGCTCGTGGCTTCCAATGCCTGCAGGCTGCTGTTGTTGTTTCCTTCCTTTTCTGTAACCAGAAAGTAGGACAGTTTTTTCTCAGATACCTGGGACCTGGAACACTGAGCTCAGGGGGACGTACGAGTCCAGAAGGTAATCCGGTTTGAAGCAAGAAACTGCAACGGGACCTGGTGTGTGACATTGTTCCAAATGGGCCTCCTGCTAACCATTGAAGAAATGTTTTTACAGGTTGTTGATGCTTTTGATGCTGTTGTGGTGAGTGCTGCACATAACTGGCATGTCACCGTGAGTTAAACACGCTGGAAGTCAAAGTTGTTCAACTGCACTTGAGCGCCAGTGGAATATGTGGATGCCAGGATTTGGTTCTGGTGAGATTGGGCTGTGTGGGAAGGGCTGCACAGCTGCGGCTCCTGGACAGAAAATGGCACTGATCTGTGGAACAAGTAACACATTGATGGACAGATTATTTCTATGACTAAGTTCTGCACATGCTATCACATTGTCACACTTAGCTTCCGGGTCTGTTGAAGAACCTGCGAGTGGTGATATCTTGGACGGGATTCTCCCCTACCCGGTGGGGCGGGCGGTCCCGGCGCCGAGGAGTGGCGTGAACCACTCCGGCGTCGGGCCGCCGGAAGGTGCGGAATCCTCCGCATCTTCAGGGGCTAGGCCGGTGCAGTTGGCGTCGCGTCAGCCGGCGTCAAAGGGCTTGGCGCCATGCAACCGCCGCCAAAGGGCCTCCGCCAGCTGGCGCGAGTCGGCGCATGTGCAGGAGTGCCAGTGTGAGCTGGCGTCATCCCAGCGCATGTGCAGGGGGTTCGTCTCCGCACCGGCCATGCCGGAGGTCCACAGTAGCCGGTGCGGAGGGAAGGAGTGCCCCCACGGCACAGGCCCGCCCGCAGATCGGTGGGCCCCGATTGCAGGCCAGGCCACCATGGGGGCACCTCCCAGGTCAGATATCCCCCCCCCCCCGTGCATTCCCGAGGACCCCGGAGGCCGCCCGCAGTTGCTTAATGGCTAGTGTGATATGTGGAATGTTACGTAGTTGATTTTACAAATCTTTGTTACTGTTGTCCATTTAATAAACAAAATATCACTTGAGTGGCTTCTTGTGGGTACACGTGCCATGTCTCAGACGACGACTATCGCATCGCGTTTCAATCAAACTTCGAAGCCTGAACACTTCACCTGAACTCAGTACCATAGAGGCAGCAGCCAACAATCAAACACTCAAGAGCCGGGCTTCAGCACTGGGGATATCTTTGTGACCAAAGGGTGAGTGTGTGGATCAGGGGAGGGCACCTTAGCATGACCTCCTGAATGTTTCCAGCAGGGGTCTGGGGTCTAGGTGCTCCTGATGTGGCCGGGCGAATGAGTGTGCAGAGCGATGTTCTCCAGCACAACTGGGTCGTTGGATGCCACCCAGAAAAGACAGGACACATAGGAGGGGGGAGGCTTGGGGGATTTGAGGGTCCTGGGGTGGAAGCCCAGTGTTCTCGAAACGTGATCTGGACGTGATCTACCGGCCAGGTCCCGCCAAAACCAGGGCGAGACATGGCCGGTAGATGCTAGGGGAGGCCTCTTCCTGGACTTATCTGGCTCACTAAGCCTCTCGAGGTCTTGCGAGATGTCGCAATCTTGGGTGGGATCAGTATGTGGCAAATCTGCAAGTTAGAGTGAACAGCTAGTCTCACTCTAATATGTGCTCACCTGATCTCCCCGAGGATCTAACCCCTTCGCCCCGGAGGTATCAGGCGAATGCTATTCAGTACTGGTCCCCACAAATGAGGACCAGGCGGGACATCACTTCGGGAGGGTCTCCCAGGGGATTGTAGGCCCTCTGGTGATTGGCCTCTGGGCAGGTTGGCACCCTGGCACTGCTGGTGTGACTTGGACACCCTGGTACTGCCAATGCCACCTGGGTATCTTGGCACTGCCAGCCTGGCACCCTGGTACTGCTGGAAGGCTGGAAGGCAAACTCAGGTTGGCA
The DNA here is from genome assembly GCF_047496885.1 of Scyliorhinus torazame. Taxonomy (NCBI): domain Eukaryota; kingdom Metazoa; phylum Chordata; class Chondrichthyes; order Carcharhiniformes; family Scyliorhinidae; genus Scyliorhinus; species Scyliorhinus torazame. The sequence goes on along the minus strand of NC_092721.1, from coordinate 168,261,630 downwards.
ATGTCAAGGCGCCAGGTCAGCATTTTGCCCACACAGGGAATCAGGCCAGGGGGTGCCCTGCCCATGTGAGGTGGGGTGCAGGGGGGACCCCAAGGACTCCCGTATAGGTGAGTTGGGCATTGGGGGGTACCGGGGATAGTCCGAAAGATTGGGGCGCCATTTAAAAATATGGGGCGGCACGGGGGAGGAGGGGTGGCATTCCCTGCTGGGCCACGAAAAAAAAAGTGCCGTCAAATAGCACTGCCGGCGGGAACAATCCTTCAACTCCTGCCCAGATTGTGCTCTCTGTTTTTCTCTCCCCACAGATGCTGCCAGACCTGCATTTTCTGTTTTTATTTCAGATCTCCAGCACTTGCATTTTTTCTTTTCTTTTAAGGGGCAATTTAGTGTGGCCAATCCACCTACCCTGCACATCTTTGGGTTGTGGGGGTGAGACCCATGCAGACAAAGAGAGAATGTGCAAACTCCACACGGACAGTGACCCAGGATCTTGACAGTGTGAGGCAGCAGTACTAACCACTGTGCCACCATGCCACCCCATAGTTTTAATTTTCTAAAACCTGTTACCATTTGATCTGTTTACTTCTTCTTTTACCCATCAGGAAATCATTATGCTAGCGTATTTTGGAATAGATTTTAGGCCAAAGCATGAATCAGGATTTTGGGAGGGGTTGATTTTCTGTACTTTTCATTTTAATGCACAAATTGGGGGTCTGAACTGAGAGTGTCTCCAAATTTCTCAAACGCTACCAGCGCATGTAGCAAGCACACTGCCAGCAGCACTAAAGCTGAACATTCTCCCCATTAAATATTCTAATGTATAATTCTTTCAAACTATCTTATCTAATTAATCAAACGTACCTTTAAAGAGGACAAATAAATAAGTTAATAAAGTGTATGGGACCTTTAATTCCGAGCACTCGGGTGTCGGATAGTATCAGTGATCCCGTTTGCTAGTTCAAGGGGAGGGAGAAACAAGAGGAATGTTTTGATAAGACAGCATTGTGCTTTGGGGGATATAAGTGCCTCTTCTTTGACCTAGCTAATTGCTAATTAAATCACATGCTAATTATTCTGGGGGAAAAAGGCTGCATCCAGGCTGTGTCTGACAGGCAGCCTCTTGAGGGAAGGCGGAAAGAGTCATTTATTTTAAAGGCTGGTAAACCTTTACATCTGGCAGAGGAAAGACAACATGTAAGCTGTAAACGCCAGACAGTTCTTTCCTGGAGACGGTGGTCTTTTACGTGTAAGCTGCAGAGCTGATTATTACTCTCCTTGTTTAAAGCTGGAATCACACTGCGTACGGTCCAAACTTTAGTCAATATGAGACTGCTGCTCAGAAGTGCTAAAAATTGCTTTGGCCTTTGTGAACGAGGAATTATTAAATTTATGATACTACCACGGCACAAACCTGGATTAATTGCTTTTTCACCGTTGACTTTTGACCCCACAAAAAGGAAAGGCAATTTAATGACAATTAGTAGGAGGATGAGGACCAAAAAGTAGCTGATTCTGTGCTCAAAGGTGATTTATAATTATTTAGTTTGGGCTTTAGGAAACTCACATCTGTGTGTCCAATAACTGTGTTCACAGCTTTTCCATGGATTTCTGATTCTTCAGTTGTGGACAACAGATTCCTATAAACTAAACAATTGGATTACATTCATGAAAGTAATTGCATATCTAAATGAAAAGCTCTTCATAAATATTGTTACTGGCCATGTACTTGGCAGTTTACTCCACCCAGCATTGTCAATTTATGAAATATTCTGAAATAGATGTGGTTACATGTGATGGTCTAGAAGACAAAGAGAGCACTGAAAGCAGCTCAAGTGAACCAAGTATGGTCCCCAGATGCCATTGTGGGTAAAGCCACTGAATTATGTGGTGCTGCTCTATACAGATGAGAAGCCCTGTGGTGTGTTCACTGGTTTCAGCCTGGGCAGCAAGTAGGATGATACTTCGACCGGGCTTCATCGACCAGGGTCCCGACCCCTGATTGCCACGTGGTGACCCCTCACAACATTGCACATGTGTGTGGATTTCAGGAACAGGCTGACCTGCTGATGCTTCCCATCCCACGGTCAAATAGCTTGCTGTCACTCATCTTCTGGACTCGTACACAAGGGATAGCCATTTGAATGGGGCGCAGGAAATCTGCCAATGCCCCTGGACCAGTTCTCCATAAAGGGACAGTGGCCTCAAAAGAGCAGGAAAGAACATTTAGGGCTCAATTCAACTAAATAGGAACAAAGTCCCATATTGAGCATGTTTAGCCGCGGGTTTCCGGCACTCGCAGCGCCGAGAAACAGCGCTGTTCTCCGGTCTCAGTAGGGAACATGTGGCTGAGGCCGCACATAGTCCTGTTTTGTACACTGGGAGCGCCGCTCGCCAGAACCCCCCAGTATAGCGAGAGAGGTAAATGGCATCCCGATCTCCGAGACCTCCGTGCAATCCCCAACCCATTGTCAAGTGCACTATGGGAACATCCCACCCCCACTCCCAACGCACACACAGCCTGATCGTGCATGCACAAAAAATGCCTGCTCGACACCTTGGCATTGCCAACCTGGTACCACCCTTGTCAACTGGCAATGCCATCCGGGCACCATGGCAGTGCCAGGCTGGCACCTTGGTGGCACTGCCAGGGTGCCCAGGTTGCACCAACAGTGCCAGGGCATCACCCTTCCCAAAGGGCATGCAGCTGGAGGCCTCTGACCTCCTGGGAGACACCCATGAGTGCCGTTCCATCTGGTCCCCATTTGTCTCCGAGGTGAAGGGGATGCTGAACCTCGGGAATCCGTACATTACAATAATCCTCGCTGTCCCGCTCTAATATGCAGATTTGCCAAAAACTGATCCTGCCAGATCGCAATGCCTCCCGAGATCGCATTGGATTGCACGAGGCGGTGCAAGCCCGGTAGATCCCGGGAGCGGGGTCTCACGGCTTTTATCGGCCACACTGCGCCCGAAAAGCAGCCATTGGATCGTGCCCTTTGGGAATAAAACATGAGGCTGCATTTATGACACCGTTACATTTCCTGTTGCATCAAAATCCTTATTCAGCAGGGCTGAAGATAAACTAGTTCCTCGTGAGCCATTAAAAGTCTCTGCTGTGGTACTGATGATTTGCCGAATAGGAAACAGATGGTTTCCTCTTGTTCTCATTCTCCCCAGGTATCAGTAAGGAATGAAATCTTAGCAAATGTGAACTTCTGAAGCTCTCAGTACATTTGTTGATTACCAACTTGTTCTTTGGGCCATAACTCATAGTGCACGGTCACTGAAGGAGGTGTTTTTGTTTTAAATGTTATTTCAGACAATAATTAGTTGACTGTTGCTATAGATAGTGATGGTGAAAATATGTACCATACATAAAATCGGTACAAAGCAGGACAAAAGTGTTGCACTATGATTTAAAGAGTACTACATAACCTTATTAAAAGTGGTGTCATTTGCGGAGACCTTGCAATAAGCAAATAAGAAACAGCATTAGGTTTCTGTTAACAAACTGCCACCTTAAAAATGCTGCTTGCCTTCGCTGTTGACTGAACTGGTTTCTATTAGGTAGGAATTTTGCACCACTGTGTTATAATAAACAAGCTACAATTTCATATCCTCCAGCCCAAACTTACCTCTCCTGAAGCTGTTGACATCTACTGGGCAGAGTTCCACCAATCTCGAATAATTCAATTGTTACACCAACCTTTCAGTGCCTCCGAGTAGCTTTATATCATGTGTGAATCTAGCCAGCAAATGCTGACAGATGATTGAACCATTGTGGCCATAACGGACCCACACAATCATCTCCTCACTTAGAGTCCACACGGATGCTCTTTCCTGCAAGCAGTCTAACATTAGGGGAACTGAGGCCAATTATCCCACTGTCACTGCTACAGTCCCAATCAGCTAACGCAGAGTGAACATATCGATTGAACCTGAGGGCACAATCTACCGGCCGCGTCCCTCCGGAAACAGTGCACAATGTGGAAGGTAGATCCTGGGAGACGCCTTTCCGGGATTTCCAACTGCTGTTACCTTCGCAAGATCTAGCCAAATCTCGCGAGGCGTCACGATGTAGGTAAGACCCAATCTCACATGGTGAAGTGCGTTTAAGAACCCACTTAGCCGTGGTTGCGCTGGATCTAACGGCCACCCAGCATCTATCGGCCTCGCCAAGGCGACCCCAGTCGGGTACCGTTCATTACTGGTCCCACAAATGGGGACCAGGTGGAATGGTAGCTGGGAGGTCTCTCAGGCGATCAGAGGCCCCCGCGTGGTCGGCCTCCAGACAGGGTGGCACCCTGCCACAGCTGGTGCCACCTGAGCACTTTGACATTTCCAGCCTGGAATCCTGGTAGTGTCATCCTGGCACCCTGGAAGTACCACCCGAGTGCCAGCCTGGCATTGCCAGGGTGCCAAGGTGACACTGCCAGGTTGGCAGTGCCAAGGTTCCAGGCTGGCATTTTGCCTGCTCTAGAATCCAGCTCTGGGTTGCCCTACCAGCGTGAGGTGGGTGCTGCGGGTGGGTACGATGACCCCCTTATAGGTGAGTTGGGGCGTTGGGGGGTGTAGGGGTTGAGAGATTTGAACGGGAGGAGCTCCACCCGCTGGAGCTCCTCAGTGCAGGAAATGACACTGTGTGGCCTCGTGGAGGAGGTGGGGGTATTCCCCCTCGGGGCACTAAAAACAGTGTGCTCCCGGGAACGACCTCGCTAATCCCTCCCAGAATAGATTCTCTTTTCTTTTAGTTAGATTGCGCCCTGAGGCTTTATGATTCATAGAAGATCAAACAGCAGCCATTCAGCCCATCATGCCCATGCTGGTTCTTTACAGAGTTATCCACTTAGCCCCATTCCCCTGCTCATTCCTCTGAGTCCTGCTAGTTTTTTTCTTTTTACACACATCCCCATCTCTCAATTCCCTTCCAGTAGTTAGTGTAGAATTTGCTTCCACCAGCCCTTCAGGTAGTGCATTCCAGAACGCGCGTCTTGATTCATAAGATCATTCTGCCTGCTCATGGGAACATCAGCTTATGGGAACAAAAAGGAAGTATTGGGAGAAAGCCCTGAATTCTGACTCATAATTAACCCTAAGGACAGGGGTAGGTCATTCAGCCCATTGAATCTGCTCCGCCTTTCAATCATCATGGATGATCCTCAACTCAATCACACTTACTTGCTTGAGTTCAACATTGATAAGCTGCCCTTGAGAAGAGTTGGTATCCAAAGGCTGGAGTTAGAAATGTGGTTGTGGAGAAGGATGGAGTGGGAGAAAACACAAGAATAATGAAGAACTTCTCAGGATGGTGGAAGAAGAAAGATGGTCAGTGGACAGCATCAAGAAAAGGTTGGATTGGCCATGTTCCGAGGCATGAGAACTTGCTGAAGGAGGTGATTGAAGGAAAGTTATAAAGGGACGTAGTCGAAGAGGGAGATAGGAAATGATATTGTTTCATAACTGGAAATTGAAAATGGAGAGGGGGGGGGGGGGGGGGTGGAGGGGGGGCTGATGGGGGCTCCTACGAACAATTGAAGAGGAAAGCCCAAACCGGGAACCACGGAGAATTGAACAGAGGACCTGAACTCACGCTATCATACCCTGACAAAGATCTATTGTTCGCAATCCTAAAGCTCCAATTGTCTGATCATCCATATAAGGACACCATTCCAGATTTCCAGTACCCTTTTGAGAGTAAAATTGTTCTTGATTTCACTCCTGAATGGTCTGGCGCTACTTTTAAGATTGTTACCCTCTTGTTCTGGATTTCACTGCTCCACCAGTGGAACTCCTTTCTCCGCGACTGCCTTAAAGCTGCCTTTTAAAATTTGTAATTTAAATGAAATTGGCCCTCAACCTTTGAAAGAGGCCTTGGGACACCTTACTGTGTTAACGGTGGCTATGTGAATACAAGTTGTTGCCACAGATGTTCTAATGTTCACACAGCAGATTGCTGGGGAGATCTCATTCCTGTTAACTTGACAAATGACTCCTGCTGCCGTGTCTAACAAATTGCAGATGATTCTCTGCTCGTCAGCCCACAGTTCACTATTACATGGAATATTGCATTGGCTCATCAAGCTGTTGTCGGGAACTCCAGGAGATTTTGCGAAATAAATTTGTGAACAGGAAGAGTTCAAATCTTAAAATGTTTAGGGGACAGTAAACTGTCTACTCTCGCAAATTCAGTGTTTCTTCTTATGCTAAAAAGTTAGCTATTCAGTAGTTAGTTAGAATAAAACTGCACTATAAACTGTTTTAGTGCAATTGTTCAGTAATTCAAGTTAAGTGACCTTGACTTAACAGAAATAGACTGTGGTCATCTCGACAGTGCTTTGTAAATAGAGTGAATTGGCATGGTAAGAGTTCTAATCCTTTTTAGTATTGTAATATTTTTGTTAAATTTAAATGTTAAGCCACCTGAATTTTAGTTCAGTTGCTGGCCTCAAAGGAATTTCAGGAAAGGATTATTTCCATTCCTTCATTTGTTGCTGGGCTGTTATCCCACAAATCCCTGCCTAGCAACATCACCAATTGGACTGCAATGGGCTCATTGAGAAGGCTCACCACACCCTCCTCAGGAACCAAGGGATAGGCACCAAAGAGCATTGTCAAACCCTGAGAACGCCTAATAAAGAAAGAGCAAGACCTGAACTAACTGCGGGCAGTTCCAGGCACTGCACCTTGGAAAGAATGAAGCAACCTTGGAAGCAGTACAGCATGGGTACATTGGTCAAAATAACTGGGCTCGAAGGTTAAATTACGAGGATAGTTTGCACAAAGCAGCATTGTGTCTCTTAGGCAGCACGGTAGCATTGTGGGTAGCACCAATTGCTTCACAGCTCCAGGGTCCCAGATTCGATTCCGGCTTGGGTCACTGTCTGTGCGGAGTCTGCACATCCTCCCCGTGTGTGCGTGGGTTTCCTCCGGGTGCTCCGGTTTCCTCCCACAATCCAAGGATGTGCAGGTTAGGTGGATTGGCCATGATAAATTGCCCTTAGTGTCCAAAATTGCCCTTAGTGTTGGGTGGGGTTGTTGGGTTATGGGGATAGGGTGGAGGTGTGGACCTTGGATAGGGTGCTCTTTCCAAGAGCCGGTGCAGACTCGATGGGCCGAATGGCCTCCTTCTGCACTGTAAATTCTATGAAATTACGTCTATGAAATTTAGAAGGTTGAGGAATGATAGGGTCAAAGTTTTCAAGCTGTCAAGGGGAACAGATAGGGCAGTTGGGGGGAAAACCTATTTCTGCTGGTTGCAGAGTCAAAGTGTGGAATTTTATTGCCAAGTCGAGTGTCGGACCGGTGGGACTGGACGCAAGCGGCACTTCTGCTCAAAAACAGGACAGCTGGCCATGTGCAATCAAGACAATGGCCAGCCAATTAGCTATGTCTGGTCAAGGGGCCTGGCCAATTGTGTGGCAGGGACGGGTAGGAAGTCACTGACCCCATCATTACCTCAAGGGTGTTGAAAGTTCAAACAACACCTGGACAGGCATCCGCTCCCAGAAGGCCAGCCTGCAAAATTCTGGCTGGTTGAGACGACCCCCCCCTTTGAGTTACCATGCACTGACCTTCCTGAACAACGCCACCGAAGCTCAGTGTAACAGCTCAGCCTCCTATCCCTGGTCCAATAAAGTTCTCCATACAAGAAAAGCCACTCTTACTCACTCCAGATCCTCCGGAAAGACTGCCTTACCTGCTGAAAGCTAGCTTTAACCAGTCATGAGTCTGTAGCCACTTGTTTCTTGTTTGCTGCTGACCCAACCACAAAGTTACAATATAATCTGGTGACCATGTGCTTTAATGAGTATGCATGACATACTAATGCATTAAAAACGCTGCCAACCTACTTCCCAACTTTAATCTTTTTTTTTTTATAAATGTTTTATTGAAATTTTTTTCCCAAACAACAATTTTTCCCCTCTTACAAAGCAAACGCAACAATAACAATACAGAAATTTTAAACAATACACAAGTAACAAAACCCCTTTATCTTTGACCTAAACTAAACCCCCCCCCCTCCCCCCCCCCCTCCCCCTGGGTTGCTGCTGCTGGTCATCTGTCTTCCCTCTAACGTTCCCCTAGGTAGTCGAGAAATGGCTGCCACCGCCTGGTGAACCCTTGAGCCGATCCTCTCAGGGCAAACTTTATCTGCTCCAGTTTAATGAACCCCGCCATATCATTTACCCAGGCCTCCAGTCCGGGGGGTTTCGCCTCCTTCCACATGAGTAGGATCCTGCGCCGGGCTACTAGGGACGCAAAGGCCACAACGTCGGCCTCTTTCGCCTCCTGCACTCCCGGCTCTTCCGCAACTCCAAATAGAGCTAACCCCCAGCCTGGTTTGACCCGGGCCTTCACCACCCGCGAAATCACTCCCGTCACTCCCTTCCAATACCCTTCCAGTGCCGGGCATGCCCAAAACATATGTGCGTGGTTTGCCGGGCTCCCGCCACACCTCCCACATTTGTCCTCCACTCCAAAGAACCTGCTCAATCTTGCTCCCGTTATGTGTGCTCTATGTAGCACCTTAAATTGAATCAGGCTAAGCCTGGCGCATGAGGAAGAGGAATTTACCCTGCTTAGGGCATCAGCCCACATACCCTCCTCTATCTCCTCCCCTAGTTCTTCTTCCCACTTTCCTTTTAGTTCGCCCACCGACTCCTCCCCCTCTTCCCTCATCTCTCGGTAAATCTCTGACACCTTGCCCTCTCCGACCCACACCCCTGAAAGCACCCTGTCCTGTATCCCCTGTGTCGGGAGCAACGGAAATTCCCTCACCTGTTGTCTAGTAAATGCCCTCACCTGCATATATCTCAAGAAATTTCCCCGGGGCAACTTATACTTTTCCTCCAATGCTCCCAAGCTCGCAAAAGTCCCATCTATAAATAAATCTCCCACCCTCCTAATTCCCAACTGGAACCAGCTCTGAAATCCTCCATCCATTCTTCCTGGGGCGAACCTATGGTTGTTCCTGATTGGGGACCCCACCAGGGCTCCCCGCACCCCTCTCTGTCGCCTCCACTGTCCCCAGATATTCAATGTTGCCGCCACCACCGGGTTCGTGGTAAACTTTTTAGGTGAGATCGGTAGCGGCGCCGTCACCAGCGTCCCTTTACAGGACTTTCTCTCCAGTCTTTTCCACGCCGCTCCCTCACCCTCCATCATCCATTTACGTATCATTGCCACATTGGCGGCCCAATAGTAATCGCCCAAGTTCGGTAGTGCCAATCCTCCTCTGTCCCTACTACGCTGAAGGAACCCCCTCCTTACTCTCGGAACTTTCCCTGCCCACACGAAGCTCGTGATGCTCCTGTCTATTTTATTAAAAAAGGTCTTAGTGATTAGGATAGGGAGACATTGAAATACAAATAAGAACCTCGGGAGGACCATCATCTTAATTGCTTGCACCCTGCCCGCCAGCGATAGAGGCTGCATGTCCCACCTCTTGAAGTCCTCCTCCATTTGTTCTACCAACCGTGTCAGATTAAGTCTGTGCAAGGTTCCCCAGCTCCTAGCGATCTGAATCCCCAGGTATCGGAAGTTTCTTTCCACTTTCCTTAGAGGCAAGCCTTCTATCTCTCTACTCTGGTCCCCTGGATGTATCACAAATAATTCACTCTTCCCCATGTTTAGCCTATACCCCGAGAAATCCCCGAACCCCCTCAAAATTCGCATAACCTCTATCATTCCCCCCGCTGGGTCCGACACGTATAACAATAGGTCATCCGCATATAACGAGACTCGGTGTTCTTCTCCCCCTCTAATCACCCCTCTCCATTTCCTGGAGTCTCTCAACACCATGGCCAGAGGTTCAATTGCCAACGCGAACAACAATGGAGACAGCGGGCATCCCTGTCTTGTTCCCCTATATAGTCGGAAATACTCTGATCTATGTCGACCTGTAACTACGCTTGCCGTTGGAGCCCCATAAAGAAGTCTAACCCAGCTAATAAACCCGTTCCCAAACCCAAACCTCCTTAACACTTCCCATAAATACTCCCACTCCACCCTATCAAATGCCTTCTCTGCGTCCATTGCCGCCACTATCTCTGCCTCCCCCTCCACTGGGGGCATCATTATCACCCCTAATAGTCGTCGCACGTTAACATTCAGTTGTCTCCCTTTTACGAACCCTGTCTGGTCTTCGTGCACCACCCCCGGGACACAGTCCTCTATCCTCGATGCCAGTACCTTTGCCAACAATTTGGCGTCCACGTTCAACAATGAAATGGGTCTATAGGACCCGCACTGCAACGGATCTTTATCCCTCTTCAAAATTAACGATATCGTCGCCTCCGACATCGTCGGGGGTAGAGTCTCCCACTTCCTGGCCTCACTGAACGTCCTCACCATCAACGGGGCCAACAAGTCCACATATTTTCTGTAATACTCCACCGGGAACCCGTCTGGTCCCGGGGCCCCCCCCGCCCGCATGCCCCCCAGCCCCTTAATAACCTCGTCCACCCCAATCGGTGCCCCCAGGCCTACCACCCCCCGCTCCTCCACCCTCGGGAACCCCAACCGGTCCAGGAACTGCCGCATCCCCTCCTCTCCCTCCGGGGGTTGAGACCTATACAGTTCCTCATAGAAGGTCTTGAACACCTCATTTATCTTTCCTGCCCTTCGCACCGTGTCTCCCCTTTCGTCTCTAATTCCTCCTATCTCCCTCGCTGCTGCCCTCTTTCGCAATTGATGAGCCAACAGGCGACTCGCCTTTTCCCCATATTCATACCTCCTCCCCTGTGCCTTCCTCCACAGTACCTCCGCCTTTCTGGTGGTCAGAAGGTCAAATTCCGTCTGGAGTCGTCTCCTCTCCCTGTACAATTCCTCCTCCGGGGTCTCTGCAAATTCCCTATCCACCCTTAAAATCTCCCCCAGTAATCTTTCCCTTTCCTTGGCCTCTGTTTTCCTTTTGTGGGCCCCAATGGAGATCAGCTCTCCTCTGACCACCGCTTTTAGTGCTTCCCATACCACTCCCACAGGGACCTCGCCGTCGTCATTGACCTCTAGATATCTCTCAATACACCCCCGCACTCTTGCACACACTCCCTCATCCGCCATCAGTCCCACATCTAATCGCCAGAGTGTTCTCTGCTCCCTTTCCTCTCCTAATTCCAGGTCCACCCAATGTGGGGCATGATCCGAAACCGCTATGGCTGAGTACTCAGCTTCTTCCACCCTAGAGATCAACGACCTTCCCAAAACAAAAAAAAAATCTATCCGGGAGTACACTTTATGGACATGGGAGAAGAAGGAAAACTCCCTAGCCCTAGGTCTAAGAAATCGCCATGGATCCACTCCCCCCATTTGGTCCATAAACCCCTTAAGTACCTTGGCCGCTGCCGGCCTTCTTCCGGTCCTTGAGCTGGATCTATCTAGCCCCGGGTCCAGCACCGTATTAAAGTCCCCTCCTAAAATCAAGTTTCCTACCTCCAGGTCCGGTATACGCCCCAGCATCCGTCTCATAAATCCCGCATCGTCCCAGTTTGGGGCATACACGTTAACCAACACGACCTCCATTCCCTCCAGCCTGCCACTCACCATTACATATCTACCTCCGCTATCTGCTACGATGTTCTTTGCTTCAAATGCGACCTGTTTCCCCACCAAAATGGCCACCCCTCTTTTCTTTGCGTCCAGTCCTGAGTGGAACACCTGTCCCACCCATCCTTTCCTTAGCCTAACTTGGTCCGCCACCTTTAGGTGCGTCTCTTGGAGCATAACCACGTCTGCCCTTAGTCCTTTCAAATGCGCGAGCACTCTGGCCCTTTTTATCGGTCCGTTCAGGCCTCTCACGTTCCACGTGATCAGCCTCACTAGGGGGCTACCTGCCCCCCTCCCGTGTCGACTAGCCATTACCTTCTCTAGGCCAGTCCCATATCCCGCCTCCGCGCTCCCGCTCGCTCCCCCAGCGTCGCACACCATCCCCGCCCACCCACTCTTTAGCCATTTCCTTTTGGATTTCCGCAGCAGCAACCCAGTTGTTCCCCCCCACCCCTCCCCCTCCCTCCCCCCCCTCCCCGCTAGATCTCTTTCTAGCATGATTGCTCCCCCCATATCACTTCCGTAAGTCAGCTGACTTCAACTGACCCCGGCTACTCCTGCTCACTCCTCGACCCCCCCCATGTGGGGAACTCCCATCCGCCTTGCGCCTGTCTTCCCGCCTTATTCTTTCTGGTGCGGGAACATCCCTTTACCTGACCCGCCTCTTATGGCGCAGCTCCCTTTCCCCTCCCCCTCCCCTTCCCCATTCTCCAACTATGTCCCGTCTTTCCCCCCTCACCGGCGCCCACATTTCCCCAATGTCTCCCCCCTTCCCTGTTTACTTCTCAATTAACTTCCACCGTAACATTAACAATAACATTTCCTGCAGCATCAGTCCCTCAGTTCCGATCCAATTTCTCTTCTTTGATGAAGGTCCATGCTTCCTCCGCCGTCTCGAAATAATGGTGTCTCTCCTGATACGTGACCCATAGTCTTGCCGGCTGCAGCATCCCGAACTTCACCTTCCTTTTATGCAACACCTCTTTGGCTCGGTTGAAGCTCGCCCTCCTTCTCGCCACCTCCGCACTCCAATCCTGGTATACCCGTACCACTGCATTCTCCCATCTGCTACTCCGCACCTTTTTAGCCCATCTCAGGACCTCTTCTCTATCCTTAAGGCGGTAAAATCGCACGATTATCGCCCTGGGTGGTTCTCCCGCTTTTGGCTGAATTTGGTGCATTTGAGTGAGAGTTTGGTGACTGAGGGAGTGCTGAATTTGGTGCATTTGAGTGCTATAGTGGGAGTTTGGTGACTGAGGGAGTTAGGTGAGGAGGGAGGAAGGTGCTCCTTTCATTTTGTTACCTACATTTCCGCAAAGCGTGAGAAGAGAGCCAGGAGTTTACAGAGAGTGCAGCTGACTTGGAGCAGAGTTGGAGGGCGGTGATCCAGTTGGTCCACAAGGCAGCTATATTCTGTAAGGTAAGAGGGGATGGAGGCTAGGCCAGTTGCATGCTCCTCTTGTAGGATGTGGGTGGTGAGGGATACCACAGGTGTCCCCGCTGACTATACCTGCGGGAAGTGCACCCAACTCCAGCTCCTCAAAGACCGTGTTAGGGAACTGGAGCTGAAGCTGGATGAACTTCGGATCATCCGGGAGGCAGAGGGGGTGATAGAGAAAAGTTACAGGGAGGTAACCACACCCAAGGTACAGGACAAGAATAGCTGGGTTACAGTCAGGGGAAAAAAACAAAACAGGCAGACAGTGCAGGGATCCCTCGTGGCCGTTCCCCTTCAAAACAAGTATACCGTTTTGGATGCTGTTGGGGGGGATGACCTACCGGGGGAAGGCCCTAGCGGTCAGGTCTCTGGCACGGAGTCTGGCTCTGGGGCTCAGAAGGGAAGGGGGGAGAATAGAAAAGCAATAGTTGTAGGAGATTCAATGGTTAGGGGAATAGATGGGAGATTCTGTGGTCGCGAGCGAGACTCCCGGAAGGTATGTTGCCTCCCGGGTGCCAGGGCCAGAGATGTCTCTGATTGTGTCTTCATGATCCTTAAGGGGGAGGGGGAGCAGCCAGAAGTCGTGGTGCACATTGGGAGCAACGACGTAGGTAGGAAAAGGGGTGTGGAGGTAATAAACAAGTTTAGGGAGTTAGGCTGGAAGTTGAAAGCCAGGACAGACAGAGTTGTCATCTCTGGTTTGTTGCCAGTGCCACGTGATAGCGAAGCTAGGAATAGGGAGAGAGTGCAGCTGAACACGTGGCTGCAGGAATGGTGTAGGAGGGAGGGCTTCAGGTATTTGGATAATTGGAGTGCATTCTGGGGAAGGTGGGACCTGTACAAGCAGGACGGGTTGCATCTGAACCAGAGGGGCACCAATATCCTGGGAGGGAGGTTTTCTAGTACTCTTCGGGAGGGTTTAAACTAATTTGGCAGGGGAATGGGAACCGGATTTGTAGTCCAGCAACTAAGGTAGCCGATATTCAGGACGCCAAAGCGTTTAATGAGGCAGTGGGGAAGGGAACACTGACAAAGGAGAGTACTTGCAGGCACGGAGATGGGTTAAAGTGTGTATACTTCAATGCAAGAAGCATCAGGAATAAGGTGGGTGAACTTAAGGCATGAATCGGTACTTGGGACTTCGATGTGGTGGCCATCACAGAAACTTGGATAGAAGAGGGGCAGAAATGGTTGTTGGAGGTCCCTGGTTATAGATGTTTCAATAAGATTAGGGAGGGTGGTAAAAGAGGTGGGGGGGTGGCATTGTTAATTCAAGATAGTATAACAGCTGCAGAAAGGCAGTTTGAGGAGTATCAGCCTACTGAGGTAGTATGGGTTGAAGTCAGAAATAGGAAAGGAGCAGTCACCTTGTTAGGAGTTTTCTATAGGCCCCCCAATAGTAGCAGAGATGTGGTGGAACAGATTGGGAAACAGATTTTGGAAAGGTGCAGAAGTCACAGGGTAGTAGTCATGGGTGACTTTAACTTCCCAAACATTGAGTGGAAACTCTTTAGATCAAATAGTTTGGATGGGGTGGTGTTTGTGCAGTGTGTCCAGGAGGCTTTTCTAACACAGTATGTAGATTGTCCGACCAGAGGAGGGGCAATATTGGATTTAGTACTTGGTAATGAACCAGGGCAAGTGATAGATTTGTTAGTGGGGGAGCATTTTGGAGATAGTGACCACAATTCTGTGACTTTCACTTTAGTAATGAAGAGGGATAGGTGTGTGCAACAGGGCAAAGTTTACAATTGGGGGAAGGGTAAATACGATGTTGTCAGACAAGAATTGAAGTGCATAAGTTGGGAACATAGGCTATCAGGGAAGGACACAAGTGAAATGTGGAACTTGTTCAAGGAACAGGTACTATGTGTCCTTATTATGTATGTGCCTGTCAGGCAGGGAAGAGATGGTCGAGTGAGGGAACCATGGTTGACAAGAGAGGTTGAATGTCTTGTTAAGAGGAACAAGGAGACTTATGTAAGGCTGAGGAAACAAGGTTCAGACAGGGCGTTGGAGGGATACAAGATAGCCAGGAGGGAACTGAAGAAATATCATAGAATTTACAGTGCAGAAGGAGGCCATTTGGCCCATCGAGTCTGCACCGGCTCTTGGAAAGAGCACCCTACCCAAGGTCAACACCTCCACCCTATCCCCATAACCCAGTAACCCCACCCAACACTAAGGGCAATTTTGGACACTAAGGGCAATTTATCATGGCCAATCCACCTAACCTGCACATCTTTGGACTGTGGGAGGAAACCGGAGCACCCGGAGGAAACCCACGCACACACGGGGAGGGTGTGCAGACTCCGCACAGACAGTGACCCAAGCCAGAATCGAACCTGGGACCCTGGAGCTGTGAAGCAATTGTGCTATCCATAATGCTACCGTGCTGCCCCAGGGAAAGGGATTAGTAGAGCTAAGAGAGGGCATGAACAATCTTTGGCGGGTAGGATCAAGGAAACCCCCAAGGCCTTTTACACATATGTGAGAAATATGAGAATGACTAGAGCGAGGGTAGGTCCGATCAAGGACAGTAGCGGGAGATTGTGTATTGAGTCTGAAGAGATAGGAGAGGTCTTGAATGAGTACTTTTCTTCTGTATTTACAAATGAGAGGGGCCATATTGTTGGAGAGGACAGTGTGAAACAGACTGGTAAGCTTGAGGAAATACTTGTTAGGAAGGAAGATGTGTTGGGCATTTTGAAAAACTTGAGGATAGACAAGTCCCCCAGGCCTGACGGGATATATCCAAGGATTCTATGGGAAGCAAGAGATGAAATTGCAGAGCCGTTGGCAATGATCTTTTCGTCCTCACTGTCAACAGGGGTGGTACCAGGGGATTGGAGAGTGGCGAATGTGGTGCCCCTGTTCAAAAAAGGAAATAGGGATAAGTCTGGGAATTACAGGCCAGTTAGTCTTACTTCGGTGGTAGGCAAAGTCATGGAAAGGGTACTGAAGGTTAGGATTTCTGAGCATCTGGAAAGACACTGCTTGATTAGGGATAGTCAGCACGGATTTGTGAGGGGTAGGTCTTGCCTCACAAGTCTTATTGAATTCTTTGAGGAGGTGACCAAGCATGTGGATGAAGGTAAAGCAGTGGATGTAGTGTACATGGATTGTAGTAAGGCATTTGATAAGGTTCCCCATGGTAGGCTTCTGCAGAAAGTAAGGAGGCAGAGGATAGTGGGAAATTTGGCCAGTTGGATAACGAACTGGCTAACCGATAGAAGTCAGAGAGTGGTGGTGGATGGCAAATATTCAGCCTGGATCCCAGTTACCAGTAGCGTACCGCAGGGATCGGTTCTGGGTCCTCTGCTGTTTGTGATTTTCATTAATAACTTTGATGAGGGAGTTGAACGGTGGGTCAGTAAATTTGCAGACGATACGAAGATTGGTGGAGCTGTGGATAGTGAGGAGGGCTGTTGTCGGCTGCAAAGAGACATAGATAGGATGCAGAGCTGGGCTGAGAAGTGGCAGATGAAGTTTAACCCTGAAAAGTGTGAGGTTGTCCATTTTGGAAGGACAAATATGAATGCGAATACAGGGTTAACGGTAGAGTTCTTGGCAATGTGGAGGAGCAGAGAGATCTTGGGGTCTATGTTCATACATCTTTGAAAGTTGCCATTCAAGTGGATAGAGCTGTGAAGAAGGCCTATGGTGTGCTAGCGTTCATTAACAGAGGGATTGAATTTAAGAGCCGTGAGGTGATGATGCAGCTGTACAAAACTTTGGTAAGGCCACATTTGGAGTACTGTGTACAGTTCTGGTCGCCTCATTTTAGGAAGGATGCGGAAGCTTTGGAAAAGGTGCAAAGGAGATTTACCAGGATGTTGCCTGGAATGGAGAGTAGGTCTTACGAGGAAAGGTTGAGGGTGCTAGGCCTTTTCTCATTAGAACGGAGAAGGATGAGGGGCGACCTGATAGAGGTTTATAAGATGATCAGGGGAATAGATAGAGTAGACAGTCAGAGACTTTTTCCCCGGGTGGAACAAACCATTACAAGGGGACATAAATTTAAGGTGAAAGGTGGAAGATATAGGAGGGATATCAGAGGTAGGTTCTTTACCCAGAGAGTAGTGGGGGCATGGAATGCACTGCCTGTGGAAGTAGTTGAGTCGGAATCATTAGGGACCTTCAAGCAGCTATTGGATAGGTACATGGATTACGGTAAAATTATATAGTGTAGATTTATTTGTTCTTAAGGGCAGCACGGTAGCATTGTGGATAGCACAATTGCTTCACAGCTCTAGGGTCCCAGGTTCGATTCCGTCTTGGGTCACTGTCTGTGCGGAGTCTGCACACCCTCTCCCTGTCTGCGTGGGTTTCCTCCGGGTGCTCCGGTTTCCTCCCACAGTCCAAAGATGTGCAGGTTAGGTGGATTGGCCATGATAAATTGCACTTAGTGTCCAAAATTGCCCTTAGTGTTGGGTGGAGGTGTTGACTTTGGGTAGGGTGCTCTTTCCAAGAGCCGGTGCAGACTCGGTGGGCTGAATGGCCTCCTTCTGCACTGTGAATTCAATGATAATCTATGATTAATCCAGGACAAAGGTTCGGCACAACATCGTGGGCCGAAGGGCCTGTTCTGTGCTGTATTTTCTATGTTCTAGACCTTATAGGAGTGAAATTATGAAACACATCTACACAGAAAGGGCGATAGAAGTTCAGACTTTTCCACAAATGGGCATTGATGCTGGATCAATTGTTAGATTTTTGGAAACCGCAGGTATTGAGGGAGGTAGGGCATAGATCAGGCACAATCTCATTGAATGGAGAACTGGCTCGGCTGAATGACTTGCATCTGTCCCTGTGTTCTGAGCAATGTAAAAACAGCCTTCGGAGACTTAGATGTGTAAAAGAGAGCAAATGTTTATCCAATTTTGATGAAAGGCCATCAGCGTTAAGTCTTTCCACAGATGCTGGTGTGTCTGCTAAGTATTTCTAGCATATTTTGTTCTTATTTCAGGTTTCCAGCATCAGCAATATTTTGTTTTTGTTTTCAAACAGCTCAGTCTGGGGTGGATCGGCTCACAGAAGAAAAATTGTTAATCCACTGGACCACCCAGTCCCACGCATCCAATATTGTTTTCATAAACTATCTGAACCTATCAATTAGATTACCACAGGATTTTGTTATTCTGCAAGACAAGATTTGTCTGGAAAGCAATTTTGTATTTAAGGAAGTTTGGGGTCATAGTCTCCTTGCATTTTTTTTTCCAACTGAAAAATTTGGCCCTGTACATTAGGCATAAATGGACGTTGAAACGCAGGCCAATCTGCACTGACATTTCCTCAGGGTCTCAGTTGCATCTGCTGGAACTTAAAAAACTGACACAAAACAAGTACAAATTCAGAGAACCATTAAGGGCCACGAGAAACCTGTGGAGAACCTTCCTTTTTTAAGTCCAGTGTTGAAACTATCAAAACATTATTTACGCACATTAAGCACTCCAGCATGTTGAGTTAAATGCAAGTATGGAAGTGTTTAGTTGTTTCAATGTTAAAGTCTCAAGAGTGGCATTTTGAAGCATTGCTATAAAGATATATCACATGGTATCAGTGAGAGAAATTTAAAGATGCAATTGCCAAGCCATTCACTGAAAAACTCCAGAAGTAACGTTTGGCAAATATTCAAAGGCTGAAACTTGCTTGTTCTATCAATTTAGGGTTCAGTGGGGAAGGTTTTAATTACATGTTTACACCCATTTTCAACACTAATGTAACTGCAGGAAACTCGCTATCTCTGTTTTTTTTTGCATGAGGATGAAGTTATGTGCATGAGCTAATTGAGGGTTCAGAGTATGACTTGAGAGTTGGGCAAGTGAGTCATTTTCACTTTTTGCAGTTCATAGAATCATGGAATCCATACAGCCCAGAAGGAGGCCATCGGCCCATGCACCAACCCTCTGAAAGAGCACTCTGCCCAAGCCCACTTCCCCGCCCTATCCCAATAGCCCTTTAACCTATCCTACACATCTCTGGACACTAAGGGACAATTTTAGCATGGCCAAACCTGTACATCATTGGACTGTGGGAGGGAACCGGAGAACCGGAGAAAACCCTCGCAAACATGGGGAGAATGTGCAAACTCCACACAGTCACCCAAGGCCGGAATTGAACCCAGGTCCCTGGCGCTGTGAGGCAGCGGTGCTAACCACTGTGCCTCCATGCTGTCCCCAGTTAGCTGCTCCACAGTAAACTGTCATAAGTCGGTGATGTGCGAATTTTCTCAGACAAAACTGATTCCAGGGATAAAGGACGGTAGCTATGAGAGGTTAAGACTGATTTCCTTGGAGGAACAAAGACTGAAAGGAGATTTGATAGAGGTATTCAAGCTCCTGAGGGGTGCGGACAGGGTAAATAGTGAAACTGTTTCCTCTCAAGAGAGCAGCAAGAACCAGAAGGCATAGATTAGCAAAGGGGTATTCAAGCTCCTGAGGGGTGCGGACAGGGTAAATAGTGAAACTGTTTCCTCTCAAGAGAGCAGCAATCTTGATGGGCTGAATGGCCTTCTACATGGCAGCACAAGTGGCTAGCACTGTGGCTTCACAGCGCCAGGGGTCCCAGGTTTGATTCCCATTTGGGTCACTGTCTGTGCGGAGTCTGCACGTTCTCCCCATGTCTGCGTGGGTTTCCTCCAGGTGCTTCGGTTTCCTCCCGCAGTCCAAAGACGTGCAGGTTTGGTGGATTGGCCATGCTAAATTGCCCTTAGTGTCCAAAAAAAGGTTAGGAGGAGTTATTGGGTTACGGGGATAGGGTGGAAGTGAGGGCTTAAGTGGGTCGGTGCAGACTCAACGGGCCGAATGGCCTCCTTCTGCACTGCATGTTCTTTGTTCTACACTGTTAAGATTCTGTGGTGGGCCACAGTTGTACCAAAGGTAATGTCAAAATTCCAAGCCTTTCTATGAAATTTTGCTTAAGTTCCCCCATCTTGGGGGGAGGTGTTGGTGTAGTGGTAATGTCACTGGACCAGTCATCCAGAGGCCCAGGCTAATGCTCTGAGGACATGGGTTCAAATCCCACCACAGTAGCCGGTGGAATTAAAAATTCAATGAATAAAAGCTGGAACTGAAAGCTGGTCTTGGTAATAGGTAAAGTCGCTATAGTCCCTGGTGACCATAGGCTGCTTTCCCCTTTGAGGGGGAGAACACACTGGTGGTGATCTAACCTGAGGATCGCCACACCTCGGGCGGGGGGGAAGGCTGAGAATACGGGGCCTTCATGAATAACCTCAGCCAGTACGGGAATTGAACCCACGCTGTTGACCTTGCTCTGAATCACGAACAAGCTGTCCAACCAGTTGAGCTAAGCCTGCCCCCTCAGTAATGGTGACCTTGAAACTATCATTGATTGTCGTGAAAACCCATCTGGTTCACTGATGTCCTTTAGGGAAAGGAAACTGCCATCCTTACCTGGTCTGGCCTACCTGTATCTCCTGGTCCACAGCAATGTGGCTGACTGTTAATTACCCTATGAAATGGCCCAGCAAGGGATGGGCAGAAAATGTTGGCCTTGCATCCCATGAAATAATTTTTGAAAAATCCCTGTTCATTCCAATAAAATCAATAATATAATAATAATCTTTATTGTTACAAGTAGGCTTACATTAACACTGTAATGAAGTTACTGTGAAAAGCCCCTAGTCGCCACATTCCGGCGCCTGTTCGGGTACACAGAGGGGGAATTCAGAGGGCGGGATTCTCTCCGCCCGGGGCCGGGCCGGAGAATCCCCGCGACCGGCACGAAACGCGCCACGCTGCCCCGAAGCGGGCACGCGATTCTCCGCCGAGTCCCGCCAGCGCCGGCCACACCTGCTCTCAGCCGGCGGGAACTCGGCGTTGAAGGGTCGGGGGTGACCTGTGGGGGGGGGCGACCGCGTGGGGGGCCTCCGATGTGGCCTGGACCGCGATCGGTGCCCACCGATCGGCGGGCCGCCCTCTCTGGCTGGGAGCCTCCTTTCCTACGCGCCAGCCCCTGTAGTCCTGCGCCATGTTGCGCGGGGCGGTGCGTTGAAGGAGACCACTGCGCATGCGCGGATCCCGCGGTGCACACTTTGCGCCGGGATCGGCAGCTAGAGCGGCGCGAAGTGCTCCAGTGCCGTGCTGGCCCCCTTTAGGGGCAAGAATTAGTCCTCGATTCGGCCCGTTCACACCATCGTAAAACACAACGGCGTTTACGACGGCGTGGACACTTGCGGCGGGATTAGAGAATCCCGCCCAGAATGTCCAGTTCACCTAACAACACGTCTTTCGGCACTTGTGGGAGGAAACCGGAGCACCCGGAGGAAACCCACGCACACACGGGGAGAAAGAACCTGCAGACTCCACACAGACAGTGACCCAAGTCGGGAATCGAACCTGGTGCCCTGGAGCTCTGAAGCAACAATGCTAACCACTATGCTCAGGTGTTGCCCATAGAATAAGTAGAATTAGGAAAAAAATGGTCAGTATTGTAGATTTACTTTTGAAAGGGGCAATTTCCTTTTGAGAAAGAAATGTTGCCGAATTTTGGGGGGAGACGCAGAAGAGATTTTGTGGTTTATCAGAAACCAGATTGGAAGAGTTTATTTGCTCTCTGTGCCTTGGGCCTCTACCTAGATAATTAGAAAATGATCCCTGCACTATTAATATCCTCGTTCCACCTTCAGTGGTCAGAAGTTCATAATTTTCGACGATGATTCTTGCAGAAACTTTACTTTATTTTGGCCTGATTGTAGAATTGTTTCTACTGCTGTGAAAGAGAAAAAAATGGAAGTATCTTGTTTGTAAGAAGACGAGGGTTAAACATATCCCCGTTTGATAGCCGTCTGTAGACCAGTGGAGCATAGAGAGGAGAATGATTTGTCTCTGTTGGAACAAATTTAAAAAAATAAAAATAGAGAAGTTCCTCTTGGCATTTTCACTTTTTCTTGAATTATTCAAGGAGGACAGTGCCATTTCCAAGGAGGATTGATTAGATTATTACTCAAACCTCATGAGGGGTTCCTTATGATGTGAAAACTGACTGCTCCTGAATCAGGTACAGGAAAAAGCTCATGTGAACCGATCAGAATAAAGTACCAACCTTTTTTTTTGTCTGCGTGATGGATGGAGGACTCTGTAATGGGGAATTTAACAAGAATATAAAAAATGAGCTGTCAGACGTTAAAATAGGCACAGCTGAAGTCAGTGAAACAAACAGTTGTAGGTCAAAGGTCTTCTAATTACTTCTAATGCCCTGACTCCTGCGCTTCAAGGCCTTATCCCTTGCATTGTGTTGGAGGATTATTTTGCCTGCTTTCCGACCATAAATTTAACACCGCTCTCTGAGGAATTTCATGTCGCCATCAGGGAACAGTTTTCAAGGCTCGCTAGTTTTACGGAGACAGGACAACACCAGCAGAGCAGTCACTGGGGGCTTACAGTTTGATTGCACTCAGATCTCTTGTCACTTTCCAGTGCAGCTGGCATTAGAGCACACACCACTGGTGCCCCAGACAGATCCGCAGATGGCAGGCACACGGAGAGAAGTTGATAACCATCAGTGCAGCGGAAACAGTGGATAACGCTAATGATTACTTTACTCGTCTCCCACTGGCAGGGTGTGAGGCGTTTGCTTTACACAAATTTAGCATGCAAATTCACACAAATTGCATTTACATAAAATATTCTGCAGGAGCTGCTTGGCTTGGCTATGTTCTGATTTAAAAATTCTTCCAAATTTAATCAAATCCTAAGTGTTTGCATTCGAATGCGGATTAGGATATCGCATGCTTGCAGGACCAGAGAAAAGGCAGATTTTCCATCAGATTACTTCAACAAATTTGAATTATATAGTTTTTAAAATTAGAGCTTTTTTTGTTCACGTAAAATGCAAGACCCCCCCAAAAAAAAAGATATTTAAAGCCCAGTGCTGGTGGATGTTCTTTATCATATATTCAATTTCTTCCTTCTGTCCTTCTTGTCTCTATTTCCCAATCCTTTACTGATTTCCTGAACAGGCTGACTGATTGCTGTAGTACAATTCCATGGCTGCCTACAGCATATGGCCATTCCTCAAGTGGGCATGGCATTAAAAGGAAGGCTGTTTGCCCACTGGCGGCTTTCACAGCCAAATAAATCCGCGCACACACATGCTTTCTACCTGAAGTCACCAGATACTGATCTAGATCAAGGACTCTGAGTGGTGTCTCCTCACCCTAACCTGATACTAACTGCCGTGTTCATACTGCTGTCAGAACTGGGACCGAGGCCTGAATGTTCACTCCCAGGTCAGAAGCGGAGAGTCGGGATAATTCCAGGCTCAACGAACCCGACCCGGGAGAGAGTGCCCCTGAAGTTGGGATTTTCATTCTTGTCTGGTGGGGTTCTCTGGAAGTCAAGACGGGCGACCTTGGAATGAGTATGAAAACAACTAAATCAAAAGATAGTCCTCTTGCCCTCACCCTTCACATCCCCTCACTCCACAAACTCTCTACACTTCATCTGGGCCGAACCATGCCCCTCCAACTACTCTACATGGCTCCCCATACTCTCCACGCCAATCTAAGCCCCTTTGCAAACCCCCATAGTCCCTTACAGCCCCTATGCCAACTTAGTGCCAACTCATGTCATCCTATGCCCCCCATCCACCGCCCTTTACCCTTACCCATGCCAATTCACTCAGTTTCCACCATGGGCAGGCCTCTTAAGCCATGCTGGCAGTAAATAAAATGAAGTCCTATGTGTCCACTGCTGAATTTTTAAAAAATCATTCTCATTTATAAAAGGCTACTTATTACATTTAATTTCCTTCAACTATATAATCTCTTATAGGAACAAACTTTTAATTCAAATGCTAATCCCTTACTAAAACGAGGATTGGAACGCATAGTCCCACCTCAAAGGGCATAATTTTATGTTCCCCTCCAACGGGTTTGGAGGAGGTTGGCAGTAAAATTCCTCAGATGGTCTTCCCACCAAGGAGTAGGGCACCCCAACCTTCTCTAATTGAGACAATCAAGTGGTCACTTCGCAACAAGCCTCAACTGTAATGCTGGTGGGAGGAGGTCAGGAGGCAGAAGGGAAGCCAAAAAGTGATACTGTTCATGTCTCGGGCAGGAATGGGCTGTCTCCATCAAGTGCCTTTATTCAATATTGAGAACCACCCCCCCACCAAAAAGGTCTGGCCCCTGTGGGATTCTGTTATTCTGTTCAACCGTCTAGTGGTAGGAGAGGTCCCCAGTGGATGGCTCTCTGTTTGGGAATCCTCTCTTTTTCCATTGGGAACCTGGCATGGAGGGTGTTGCAGGGTGACTCACAGACTCCCAGGTTGTGTGTCTTTTCTGTGTCCGATGGGAGTCCGTGTTTCATGGGCTGGATTCTCCGTTTTGGAGACTAAGTCCCCACGCTGGCGTGAAAATGGTGGTGTTTTACGCCAGGAAAACTGGCGTCAAAAGGCCACCGATTCCCTGTTTTGCTGTGGGATAGCAGAGAGGCAGTGTAGAGCTCGCAGCTTTAGCTACCGATACGGCCCTCAGCACTTCCGGTTCAGAAGCCGCCCTGCAGCGACCGCGCCGTGCTCAGCCCGCGGACCTGGACCGCCAAAGACCCCCCATCGGCTCTCGCACACCCCGGACCACTCGCCCACGTTGCCCCCAGCCCCGAATGAAGCCCCCCCTGCCCACGATCGCCCCTCTCCCGACTGTGGCGGCCCCGGACTGAGTCCGCAGCCACCACGCGAGGTTCCCGGACGGTGTGAGCACACGTAACCCACGCTATTGGGAATTCGGAAGGTCGGGGACGGAGCATCGTGGGGTGGGCCTCAGGCAATGGCCTGAGGCGGTGGATAATTGGCGCGGCGTACTCCTGGAGTATGGCGCTTTTCAGGGGGCAGAGAATTGAAAAACCGGCGTGCTCCCAACTTTGGCCGCAAAACGGATTCTCCGCCCCATCGCTGAATGCAATTTCAGCGTCTGAGAGGGGAGAATCCAGCTCCGTGTTTACATAGTTTGCCCAAGGTTGCAGCCCATTTCTCATGATTTGGACTTTTCTCTACACCTTGCTATAACTGACATTATATTCTGCAGTCTCTCCTTCCCTATGTACGGTATGCATTGTTTGTACAGCATGCAAGAAACAATACTTTTCACTGTATACTAATACATGTGACAATAATAAATCATATCAAATCAAATCAAATGATTTGCTCCTCAACATTTGGTTGCACTCCCTATGCACTCCCTATTGCCCTATGCTTCTAACCTTTGGTCACCTGGTACAGAGGACAGGATGGCCGGAAGAAGGAGGATCTTCTCGTAACCCTGCTCATGGGCCTGGGAAATTAGCCGTTAACAAGTCCAGGTAGCAGGCAGTTAAGCGGGTTTCCAACCCAACTCTCTGCCCCTCTACCATGGCTGCATTCACGGCCAGGTGCGGTGTCCACTGGCAAAGTACAGGCCTCCCATGACTGATGGACACCATGGGGGATGGGGTGCTTCACCACTCCTGGTAATGACATTTTGGTTTAGTTAGTTATGTTTCCTTTGCTATTTTGTGATAGTTACTGTGCTCCAACAGCAGCTGTCACTCTGCCATTTTTGTTTAATTGACTGATTTTTGGATCTAATCAAAAGTGTATAAAGCAACACTTATTCAATCTGTGGGAGGTTGGGTGAGAATCATAGAATCATAGAATTTACAGTGCAGAAGGAGGCCATTCAGCCCATCGAGTCTGCAATGGCCCTTGGGAAGAGCACCCTACTTAAGTCCACACCTCCACCCCATCCACCTAACCCAGCAACCCCACCTAACCTTTTTGGACACTAAGGGACAATTTAGCATGGCCAATCCACCTAACCTGCACATCTTTGGACTGTGGGAGGAAACCGGAGCACCCGGAGGAAACCATCGCAGACACGGGGAGAACGTGCAGGCTCCACACAGACCCAAGCCGGGAATCGATGCTGTCAGACCAGCTGAGATTGTCCAGCATTTCCTGTTGGTGTTTCAGATTCCAGCATCCACAGTCATTTGCTTTTATCTTCATTTATGACTGCTAGTCAGGCTTTCTTCTTTTAACAGGGATAAATGTGTGTCTTGACAGAAACAAAGTGGCAGCAGTGAAAATGATTTCCTGACAAAGCAACGTGAATGACATTAAAATCTATCCAGGCCAAAAACCTGCACTACTGTCTGTTTTCACAGTTCTGCGATGACGAGTATTTTTTCTTTGGACTTCCATATAGGGATTGTTTTCAACATGGCTGTTGTAAAAGATCCTTGGGGTCCAAAGGGTTTCACATGGTTGTTGTAAAATAACTTAAGATTTATACAATGGGTTCACATGATTAATATAAATTGTCCGCAGCGTCAACTGGGGGTAAACTATTATGGAGTTCTGGACATGCGTAGAGAGGAACTGTTTTTCTTTTGAGAGAGGTCGTATCACAGTGCAAATCTTTTTAATGGAATTAATACTGATGGTTCCTGGTAGAGGGAACAGAATGATACAAAGCATTAACAAAGCTCGAAATGTGAAAGGATGTGAATGTTGCACAGTGGCATGAAAGTAATGGCACTGAATCTCACGGATAAACTTCTTATTTTAAAAAAATTTGGGGGGATAAATTTAGAGTACCCAATTCATTTTTTCCAATTAAGGGCGATTTAGCGTGACCAATCCACCTACCCTGCACATCTTTGGGTTGTGGGAGCGAAACTCACGTAGACACGGGGAGAATGTGCAAACTCCACACGGACAGTGACCCAGAGCCGAGATCGAACCTGGGACCTCGGCGCCGTGAGGCAGCAGTGCTAAGCGCTGTGCCACCGTGCTGCCCCTTTCATGGGTCAACGTGATGAGAATATGTGTGGAGATGCCTTTGCCACAATTCCCCTGCTCTGCTGGCTGTGATTCCACTTTATCTGGCAGGGAAAGGGGAAAGCACTGAGTGTTGTTCTCATCATGAGTATTTGCTGATTGAATTTAACAAGGCAACAGCGCTGTCTTGAGCCAAGACCACGGATGCAGAATAGGATATTGCAGTGGACATAGATCGATAAGAGAATTGGACATCGACATGTCATAGAAACACAAAGGCAGTCAATATCTCATACCAACCTCTTAATTTGCTGGTGTACGGAAATCCGAGGAATGAGAGCTTTCTGAGTATTTGATTTATATCCTCGTGTCAATAAATGCACCTTTTTTCCCTGAGAATCCAGCACCCAATAAAATCTCATCAGTTCTGTGATGGAGAATGCATTATAGAAGTGTTACTAATCGATGACCAGTGCTCGGTTTTTTAATATTTATTCTTGGGAATGTGTGCCCCAACCCATAAGTGGGGGGCTTTCTGGAGAAGAGGAGGAGGTGGTGAAGTTGAATGAGCTTCTTTTCTATTACATCATTGCGATGCACATCTCAATAGAGGGAATTGTGTTGAGGCATCATGTCAGCACGGAAATGACACTTGGTAAGGTGTAGGTTGCCAGTTGGTGAATACAAAGGCTTTTTGTTTGGTTTTGAGGCCTGGTTGTCATGTGGGCGATGCAGGGGGGAGTGAGGGGAAGGGTGGTCAAAGGTGTTCTCTTATCCTTCACTGTCTCTTAGCCTTGGTGGTGTAGTTGCTTTGAAAGCTGGAAGATCAAAGGCTATGGAGGAAATACCAAAGGGCGCTGTCAGGTCCCCCGTGGTTCCTGCAGCAGTAATACTGAAAGCATTTATCTGAATTTCTATGGAGACACTTGGAGCCATTGCCAGGCAGTTATTGTTCGGCAGTCTGACACGGTGTCACAGTGAGATGACTGGAAAGTGTCAGTCTGCTACGCTCTGCTTACACTTGGACTTGATTTCCAGGCAATAAATAAAACTATAAGGGGCCTGTCTGCGATGTAAAGAACTTCAGCATAGGAGGCATGACAGCACAAACTGTTTTAAAAAAAAGTCTGACAGCCAGAGAAAAAGAAAATTCCCCCTTATTCTAGATTTATTTGCTTTCCATTGTCTTGCTGAACACATGTTGAATTACTATGTCCCACTGGGCAGAATGAGATACTCCAACTTTCATTTTGTATCAATAATGAAAGAATTGATGAAATGTGTGTTTATTTTGAACGTAATTACTTTTGCTGTGGAACACTGCAAACGTACTGGTGTTCATTTTGGCCAGCATCCAGAGTGGTGGAGGGTCAGAGGTCAGGGGCAGGGCCAACACAGCGTTGGGAAATGAGTTTTGAGACCGCAGGTGGTCAGAACACGGCTGCAGCTCATCAAACCTACATGATTTCAAGTTGGCAAGATGGAAGGACCAGAAACATTCTTTTGAGTTGCCATGGTATTTTTTAATCTTATAAAGAGACAAGATGAATGCTGCAGCAGGTTAGTTGTAAAGTTGTTGTGCTCATATTTGTACTGCTAAGCAACTCACCCTTGAACGGGTCACTTCTTTTAGGCAATGAAGTGTCACTGAGTCAAGCTTCTGCAATGCAAGTGTCATGTTATGGACCGCAGTCGATACTTTGGGTAGGATTTTCCATTCCCGCCGCAGTAGGTTCCCCCACGACGTATGTGGCGAGCCAGCCAAAGGTCCATTGAATAGGAGGGCCTGGAAGATCCCACTGATGGTCGGCACTAGAAAATCCCATCCTTTATATTTAAAAAAAAATACAGAAGTCCACAAAAATATGTCTGCCTGAGGATCACCTGATCTCTCTTGTGGATTGAAACACAAGAGGGAACAAAAGGGATTTTCCAGATTGGCGTTGACGCAATGCCTTTTCCCTGAACTAGTTCAAAAGAATAATTTCGAATTGAATGGGTCATTCAGTTACAAAGACACTAGGGGCGGGATTCTTTAATCCCGCGGCAGAGTGTCCATGCCGCCGTAAACGCCGTCGTAAAACGTGGGTCGCTGCCAGGACTGATTCTGGCCCCTTCAGGGGAACGGTGCGGCGCGGGATCCGCGCATGTGCAGCGGCGCACGGAGCCAACGCGCACATGAGCACTGGCCCCGGCGCCAACATGCGCATGTGCAGTGGCCCCCTTCAACGCGCCGGCCCCGACACAACATGACGCAGGGCTACAGGGTCCGGCACGTAGGAAAGGAGGCCCCCAGCCAGAGAGGCTGGCCCGCCGATCGGTAGGCCCTGATCGCGGGCCAGGCCACATCGGAGACCCGCCCCGGGGTCTGACACCCCCCCCCCCACCCCCCCCCACCCCCCCCCCCCCCTCTCCCCCCCCCCGCCACAGGCCGCCACCCGACCCTCAAAACCGAGGCCTCGCCGGCTCAGGGCAGGTTAGAACGGCGGCGGCGGGACTCGTTTTTTGCTCTATAGCCACTCGGCCGATTCGGGCCGGCCGTGTAAAGCGGCCTGCGACCGGGGTCACGCCGGCGCCAATGGCGGTGGAGAATCGCGTGCCGGCGTCGGGGCGGAGTGGCCCGGTCGCGGGGATTCTCCGGCCCGGCCCAGGGCAGGGAGAATCCCGCCCATGCTGTCTCAAACTCTCACGGTGAGAATGTCATCACACACAATGTATAATTCGCCTCACTCACCCCATTTGGAAAAGGGCTTTGGACTTAGAACAGGTCACAATGGTGAGACAGCCAGGTTTGTTACTTGCTTTTAGAACAGCAAGAATCAGCTCTGCAGAGACAGAGACCAGCTGCCAGCAACTAAGGAGCCAAGGTAATATACAGCAATACCTGGAAAACTGGGAAAAGTACGCTCCCCAACATGTTCCAACTTCAAGTTCACCTGAGAACCAACCTCCTGGAAATTCAACCACAAGAGGGCTTAGAGCTTAGTGAGAAGCCTCTGTTGTTAGTTTAAGTGAAGAACGTGTTGCCGCTGGGACTGAATACGATCTGCACTTCAGTTGGGGGCCCTATTCGGTCAGGAGATGCAAATGGGCCAACTCTCTGCCGACGTGAATTCAGAGCAATACCCCACCCAGCAGGCATTGTAACCACTGGGGCTGGAGGTAACGCTAAAGAGCTGACAGCTGCAGCTGTTTTTAAGCGCTCCATTTACCTGCAACCACAAAGATGGTTCACGAAAGACCATCCACATGACCAGAGGCCTTCTGAGCATTCAAAGGCAGCATTCATCAATGTGAACAGCCAGGAGCCTGTAAGTAGCATCAAAGGGGTGTGTTTAAAAGACAGACTGCAGCAATGACGGTCTGAGCCAGGCCACTCCGTTCCAGAAGGGGGCGCTCCGCGTCCATGGACTTGGCACAAAGTTGCTCCACACAACTTCCCCCAACCTGGGAAGCCCCCCTGCCCCCCAGCAAGCTCGCCAATTTGTGAGGATTTTCCAGTGTTTTTTCAGCCTCCCGCTCCCCCTCAGCATCCATGACGCCCAAGCCCCGCTTGTAAACACTTGTACTAATCCGCACCCGTGAGACCGCCGCCTAGGAGGTGCGGAGTATCACGGAAGGATGGAGCATGAAGTAACCAAACCGCTAATGATATTGAAATCCATGCAAATGACGGTCTGCATGAATCCACCCGTGTGGGGCACAAACATCAATATCGTCACTTGTGAGAGACCGGAGCATGGTGTCGGAATCGCAGCCGGGTGCAAACCTCTCTCTTATGATTACCTGCTATTCTCCGTCCAGCGTCGCAAAGCAGAGAATTCAGCCTCATATAAACATCAGCATATCTAAGAAACTACAGGCCTTCTACGAAAGAGAGACTGAGACAATTATACTTTGTAATATACTAGGTGTTTTTCTTGCTCTGTATCTAGTCTTTGTGTGAGTAACAGTGTGCATTGAGTGAGTGAGGTGCGCCATTTTTAAAGGCCAAGTGTGTGATGAAAAACAATAAAAAAACTTTTTTTTTAAAACTCATGAAAACACTTGCTTCTGGGATTATTTAAATTGTGATAACCATTCTAATGGTAAGAAATTACACAGACCTCAAATACAAACAGATTGATCACGGATAGTAAGAAAACACATAAAACGCTCTGCGTGTCACAATTATTGCTTTGCAGATTGTTGCATGCTCACCTCATTTCTTTAGCAGGTTTAATGAGAAAGTCTCCGTGGATTAGTCAGCTCATATGTCCTGTAAAATATTCCAGAATAAGATAATTTCACTGGCTGCAGGTTTGAGCCAGGATATTCTGCTCCCATTTTCATCGAGCGACTTATGCAATGGGAGTGGGAAATTTCATGAGATGTCCAAATCGCGTTTCACGGCGATGTAAAAGCGTGACATGATCGTCCCCTCCCCAGTGATGGAACCGGGTTCTCGACATTGAGTTCTCGACATTGAGTCCAAAGATGTGCGGGTTAGGTGAATTGGCCAATGATAAATTGCCCTTAATGTCCAAATTGCCCTTGGTGTTGGGTGGAGGTGTTGAGTTTGGGTAGGGTGCTCTTTCCAAGAGCCGGTGCAGACTCAAAGGGCCGAATGGCCTCCTTCTGCACTGTAAATTCAATGATAATCTATGATTAATCTAGGACAAAGGTTCGGCACAACATCGTGGGCCGAAGGGCCTGTTCTGTGCTGTATTTTCTATGTTCTATGTTCTGAACATCGGGAACAGGGGACTGGATTCTCCGATCTCCGACGCTGAAATCGGATTCAACGAGGGGGCGGGGAACTTCCAATGGCGCCCAATTTGGAGGCGGCGCCGCTTTCACGATGTGCCGCCCCCTGAAAAGTGGCATACTACGCCTTATCTGCGGCCTCAGACCATTGCCTGAGGCCCGCCCTGCGATACTCCGGCCGAGTTCCCGACGGCGTGGGACACATCTGGTCTCACCCGTCATGAACTCAGCGTGGCAGATGTGGACTCAATCCAGCGGCGCCACAGTCGCGGGAGGGCCAATCTGCGGGCAGGGTGGGGTTCAATCGGTGCTGGGGGCCTCGCAGGGGGGAGGCGGTCGGGGGCATGTGAGCTGCCGAAGGGGGGCCACTGCAGGCCGCCACCATGTGCATGCGCGGCCACAGATCTGCCAATTCTGCAGGCCATATCGGTAGCTAGAGCTGGGAGCTCGACACTGCCTCCCTGCTAGCCACCCCCCGAACAGGGAATCGGTTGTCATTTTGCGCCAGTTTTCCTGGTGTAAAGCACCACCGTTTTCACGCCGGCGTGGGAACTTAGTCTCCTAAACGGAGAATCCAGCCCATGACTTCCACGCACTAACATTTCATAATCAGGCCTCAATGCCTGAATCATTCCCCGTAGTAAAGGTCCATTCCCATCAGCATGAGGGCAGACTGACGTGAAACCCGACAGGTTTCCCAACGCATGCACCTGGCGAGCAGAACTTCCAGAGAAAAAGAAAGACTTGCACTTATAGAGCATCTTTCATAACTACCAAATGTCCCAAAGCACTTTACAGTCAGTCATGTACTCTTGAAAATTGGCTACAGTTGCAACGTAGAAAATATGACAGCCAATTTTCACACAGCAAGCTCCCACACACAGCAATGTGCTAATAGCCAGATAAACTGCTTTCATCACATTGATTGAGAGATAAATATTGGCCGAGACATCAGGTATAACTCTCCTGCTCTTCGAAATGGTGCCATGGAATATTTTGCAATCCACCTTTGAGGCAGTGGGCAAGATCTCGGTTTAATGCCTCATCCAAAAGACTGCACCTGCAATAGTGCAGCACTCCCTCAGTATTGCACGGGAGCATCGGTCTTAATTTTTGTGAGCCGTTCCTGGAGTGGATCTCGAACATGAAGTGTTCTGATTCAGACCTACTGAGATGTGCTGACACAGAGGGCTGGAGTTTACTGGCCTTCTAGGGGTGGGTTGCGTGCAGCTGGCCCATAAAATGGCGGGGGAAGGCGGGAGATGGAGTGTTTGTCGCCTTTCTGCTGTTTTACCAGCAACAGGGAAGGTGGAGGATAGCCCTTCCGCCCCAGTAGCGTCACTGAAGTGGCTCCCTGAAGCATTGTCTCAATTTTAAAATTCTAATCCTTATTTTTAAACTGCTCCATGGCTTCACTCTCATTATCTCTGTAGCATACTCCAGTCCTCCACAATTTCTGCGCTCCTCCAAATCTTGCCTCTTACACATTCCTGATTTTCAATGTTTCCACCACTGGTGCCTGTGCCTTTTTTGTGGCCTTGGTTTTAAACTCTGGAATTCCATTCCTAATCCTCTTTGCCTCTCCACCTCTCCCTCCTCCTTTTACGGTGCTTCTTCAAACTTAACTCTTTGATGAATTTGGTCACCTGTCCCAATATCTCCTTCTGTGGCTTTGTGTCACAGGCCGGAATTTTCTGGTTATTGGGTCCCCCTTTCCCCGTTGGCTGCGCACCCTCGCCTGCGGGTTTCCTGGCGGCTTAGGGTGGCTACATTGGGAAATCCCATTGACAAGCGGTGGGAAGAGAAAATGCGTGCCACCGAGAAACCCGTGGCTAGGGGGTGGGAGGATCCCGCCCATTGTGTCTGTTAACTCTCCTGCAAAGCAGCTGGGAGGTGGTTACTACATTAAAGGTGCTAGAGAAGTGCAAGTTGATGTTATTGTCTGCAATGAATGCTTTCAAGGAGCAGTATCAGTACAGTTCATTCAGCTGGGGATGAGTGCAGTCACACCATGATATCCCAACAACTGGATCCCTGACTTCAACAATGGCAGGGGATTGACTCCCCATGGGTGCACAGATACGTAGCAAATACAGTGCAGAAGGAGGCCATTCGGCCCATCGAGTCTGCACTGACCCTCTTAAGCCCTTACTTGCACCCTATCCCCATAACCCAATAACCCCTACTGACCTTCTTTTGGACACTAAGAGCAATTTAGCATGGCCAATCCACCTAACCTGCACGTCTTTGGACTGTGGGAGGAAACCGGAGCACCCGGAGGAAACCCACGCAGACATGAGGAGAACGCGCAGACTCCGCACAGACAGTGACCCAGTGGGGAATCGAACCTGGACCCTGGAGCTGTGAAGCCACAGTGCTATCCACTTGTGCTGCCGTGCTGCCCAAACAGGTACACGAGGAAATAAGAGCCCCATCACCGTGATGCTTTGGAACATTTCTCAACATCATGGACTGAATGGTCAGGGGTTGGTTGCTGGTGGTCTGACTGCTCCCTCATTGTGTGTGTTACCGCCCCCCCCCCCTTTCCCCTCCAGAAGACGCGGTGAGCCATTTAATCTCCATTCAGTTCTACGGGACTGTAATGTCCCCTCAGATGGGTTTGGCTGTAGAATCCTGGCCATTTAATGATTACAGCATAGAAGAGGGCCATTTGGCCCTTCATGTTTGTAATTTTTCATTGTGGCTTTGCCCTTACACTTTGTCCTCTTTAAATAATTATTCAATTCTCTTTTGAAGGCCTGATTGAACCGGCCCCCTCCATACCCTCAGACGGTGCACCTAACCACTCGCTGCATTAAAAAAATTCTTCCTCGCGTCACGTCGCTTATTTGGCCGATCACCTTTAAATGGCTGTCCTCTGGCTCTCAACCCTCATGTGGAATGGGAACAATTTCTCCCTCTTTATTCTGTCCAGACGCCTCGTGATTTTAAACACCTCCATCAAACCACTTCTCAACCTCCTCCAAAGAGAACAGCCCCAGCTTTGTTCATCTGCCCTCGTAACTGAAGTCCCTCAACCCCAAAACAATTCTCATCAATCTTTTCTGCAGTTAACCCGTCCCTTCTCAGATAACTGAGCATTCAAGGATAAAACCCGTACAACGCAAAACAAGCACATTTCTTTAAAG
Source organism: Scyliorhinus torazame (assembly GCF_047496885.1). Taxonomy (NCBI): domain Eukaryota; kingdom Metazoa; phylum Chordata; class Chondrichthyes; order Carcharhiniformes; family Scyliorhinidae; genus Scyliorhinus; species Scyliorhinus torazame. The sequence goes on along the minus strand of NC_092721.1, from coordinate 168,226,971 downwards.
TGTAACGGACAAAACAATTTCTGTGAAGAGATCCATCTGCTGAATAGGGCTGTGTATTTTCTTGGAATCTTTGGTAAAATTTAAGTCTTCACACAGCCAAACAAGACAAATCATAAATAGACACAGTAAAAAATATAACAAATCAAAATGCATGTATTCATTCAAGACTCCTTATGGATTCATAAATCCTACAGTGTGAGAAAGAAAAACATGATCTATTATCTATTTGAACTTCAGCTGCCTGTGTAAAACTGTAACAATATTATTTTTGCTCCTACACCCACTCTAAATCATGCTGCCCCCTCCCCAAATCCAGCTTCCCCTCCCCAAATCCAGCACCCCCTCCCCAAATCCAGCTCCCCCTCCCCAAATCCAGCTCCCACTCCTCAAATCCAGCTCCCCCTCCCCAAATCCAGCTCCCCCTCCCCAAATCCAGCTCCCACTCCCCAAATCCAGCTCCCACTCCCCAAATCCAGCTCCCCCTCCCCAAATCCAGCTCCCCCTCCCCAAATCCAGCTCCCCCTCCCCAAATCCAGCTCCCCCTCCCCAAATCCAGCTCCCACTCCCCAAACCCAGCTCCCACTCCTCAAATCCAGCTCCCCCTCCCCAAATCCAGCTCCCCCTCCCCAAATCCAGCTCCCCCTCCCCAAATCCAGCTCCCCCTCCCCAAATCCAGCTCCCCCTTCCCAAATCCAGCTACCCCTTCCCAAATCCAGCTACCCCTCCCCAAATCCAGCTTCCCCTCCCCAAATCCAGCACCGCTTCCCAAAATCCAGCTCCCCCTCCCCAAATCCAGCACCCCCTCCCGAAATCCAGCTCCCACTCCCCAAATCCAGCTCCCCCCTCCGCAAATCCTGCTGCCCACTTCCCACATCCTGCTGCCCACATCCCAAATCCTGCTGCCCCCCTCCCCAAATCCTGCCCCCACTCCTCAAATCCTGACCCCTCCCACACCGCTCACAGATATCTTCCAGCCCCTCAAAGAGCCGGCTCATCCTCACTTTCCTGAAGTGCGTCCTATACACGACCATCAGTTTTTTTTTAATAAACATTTTATTGAGGTATTTTTGGTATGGTGACAACAACAAAAGAAACAATATACATGAAACCATAAACATAGTGCAAAAGCCCTCTCGTACAGGTCCCACCCTTATTGACCCCCTACTCTAATCTAAACTAACCCCCCCTATCTGCTGACGATTAATTTCCCGCAAAGATGTCGACGAACGGTTGCCACCTCCGGGTAAACCCTAACAGTGACCCTCTCAAGGCGAACTTGATTTTCTCCAAACAGAGAAAGCTAGCCATGTCCGATAGCCAGGTCTCCGACTTCGGGGCTTTGAGTCCCTCCATGCTAATAGCATCCGTCTCCGGGCTACCAGAGAAGCAAAGGCCAGAACATCTGCCTCTTTCCTGGATTCCCGGCTCTTCCGACACCCCAAAAATCGCCACCTCTGGACTCAGCGCCACCCTTGTTTTTAACACCACTTTGGACATGTCCAAAACATGTGGACATGGTTCGCCGGTCCTCCCGCACATTTTGCGCACCTGTCCCCAAAGAATCTGCTCATCCGGGCCACTGTCATGTTAGCCCGGTAAACCACCTTAAATTGTATCAGGCTGAGCCTGGCACATGTTGCGGACGCGTTGACTCTACTCAATGCGTCTGCCCATAGATCATCCTCTATCTCACCTCCCAGCTCCTCCTCCCATTTGCACTTCAGCTCCTCGGTCTGCGTCTCCTCCGACCCCAGAAGCTCCTTATAAATGTCCGAGACGCTCCCTTCTCCTACCCACCCTCTGGAAACTACCCTGTCCTGAATCCCCTTAAGACCACAAGACCATAAGACATCGGAGCGGAAGTAAGGCCATTCGGCCCATCGAGTCCACTCCACCATTCAATCATGGCTGATTTCAACTCCATTTACCCGCTCTCTCTACATAGCCCTTAATTTCTCGAGAAATCAAGAATTTATCAACTTCTGCCTTAAAGACACTCAACGTCCCGGCCTCCACCGCCCTCTGTGGCAATGAATTCCACAGACCCACCACTCTCTGGCTGAAGAGATTTCTCCTCATCTCTGTTCTAAAGTGACTCCCTTTTATTCTAAGGCTGTGCCCCTGGGTCCTAGTCTCCCCTGCTAATGGAAACAACTTCCCTACGTCCACCCTATCTAAGCCATTCATTATCTTGTAAGTTTCTATTAGATCTCCCCTCAACCTCCTAAACTCCAATGAATATAATCCCAGGATCCTCAGACGTTCATCGTATGTTAGGCCTACCATTCCTGGGATCATCCGTGTGAATCTCCGCTGGACCCGCTCCAGTGCCAGTATGTCCTTCCTGAGGTGTGGGGCCCCAAATAGCTCACAGTATTCTAAATGGGGCCTATCTAGTGCTTGATAAAGCTTCAGAAGTGCATCCCTAGCCTTATGTATATTCCAAGCCTCTTGAGATAAATGACAACATTGCATTTGCTTTCTTAATTATGGACTCAACATGCAAGTTTATCTTTAGAGAATCCTGGACTAGGACTCCCAAGTCCCTTTGCGCTTCAGCTGTATGAATTTTGTCACCGTTTAGAAAATAGTCCATGCCTCTATCCTTTTTTCCAAAGTGCAAGAACTCGCACTTGCCCACGTTGAATTTCATCAGCCATTTCTTGGACCACTCTCCGAAACTGTCTAAATATTTCTGCAGCCTCCCCACCTCCTCAATACTACCTGCCCCTCCACCTATCTTTGTATCATCGGCAAACTTAGCCAGAATGCCCCCAGTCCCGTCATCTAGATCGTTAATATATAAAGAGAACAGCTGTGGCCCCATCACTGAACCCTGCGGGACACCACTCGTCACAGGTTGCCATTTCGACAAAGAACCTTTTATCCCAACTGTCTGCCTTCTGCCTGACAGCCAATCGTCAATCCATGTTAGCACCTTGCCTCGAATACCATGGGCCCTTATTTTACTCAGCAGTCTCATGTGAGGCACCTTATCAAAGGCCTTTTGGAAGTCAAGATAGATAACATCCATTGGCTCTCCTTGGTCTAACCTATTTGTTATCTCTTCAAAGAACTCTAACAGGTTTGTCAGGCACGACCTCCCCTTACTAAATCCATGCTGACTTGTCCTAATCCGACCCTGCACTTCCAAGAATTTAGAAATCTCATCCTGAACGATGGATTCTAGAATCTTGCCAACAACCGAGGTTAGGCTAATTGGCCTATAATTTTCCATCATTTTTCTTGTTCCATTCTTGAACAGGGGGGTTACAACAGCGATTTTCCAATCCTCTGGGACTTCCCCTGACTCCAGTGACATTTGAAAGATAATAACAAACGCCTCCACTATTTCTTCAGCTATCTCCTTTAGAACTCTAGGATGTAGCCCATCTGGGCCCGGAGATTTATCAATTTTTAGACCTCTTAGTTTCTCTAGCACTTTCTCCTTTGTGATGGCTACCATATTCAACTCTGCCCCCTGCCTCTTCTGAATTGTTGGAATATTACTCATGTCTTCTACTGTGAAGACTGATGAAAAGTACTTATTTAGTTCCTCCGCTATTTCCTTGTCTCTCATCACTAGATTACCAGCGTCATTTTGGAGCGGCCCAATGTCTACTTTTGCCTCCCGTTTGTTTTTAATGTATTTAAAGAAACTTTTACTATCATTCCTAATGTTACTGGCTAGCCTACCTTCATATTTGATCCTCTCTTTCCTTATTTCTCTCTTTGTTATCCTCTGTTTGTTTTTGTAGCCTTCCCAATCTTCTGACTTCCCACTACTGTTTGCCACATTATAGGCTTTCTCTTTTGCTTTGATGCACTCCCTGACTTCCTTTGTCAGCCATGGCTGCCTAATCTCCCCCCTCTGATAACCTTTCTTTTCTTTGGGATGAACCTCTGTACTGTGTCCTCAATTACTCCCAGAAACTCCTGCCATTGCTGTTCTACTGTCTTTCCCACAAGGCTCTGCTCCCAGTCGATTTTCGTCAGTTTCTCCCTCATGCCCCTGCAGTTACCTTTATTTAATGTAACACCTTTACATCTGATTCTACCTTATTTCTTTCAAATTGCAGACTGAATTCTACCATATTATGATCACTGCCTCCTAAGTGTTCCATTACTTTAAGATCTTTTATCAAGTCTGGCTCATTACATAACACTAAGTCCAGAATGGCCTGTTCCCTCGTGGGCTCCATCACAAGCTGTTCCAAAAAGCCCTCCCATAAACATTCAATGAATTCCCTTTCTTTGGGTCCACTGGCAACATTATTTACCCAGTCCACCTGCATATTGAAGTCCCCCATGATCACTGTGACCTTGCCTTTCTGACATGCACTTTCTATTTCGTGGTGCATTTTGTGCCCCTGGTCCTGACCACTGTTAGGAGGCCTGTACATAACTCCCATTATGTTTTTTTTGCCTTTGTGGTTCCTCAACTCTACCCACACAGACTCCACATCATCTGACCCTATGTCGTTTAGTGCTATTGATTTAATTTCATTCCTAATTAACAAGGCAACCCCGCCCCCTCTGCCCACCTCTCTGTCTTTTCGATAGGTTGTGAATCCCTGGATGTTTAAATGCCAGTCCTGAACCCCCTGCAACCACGTCTCTGTGATGCCTACCACATCATACCTGCCAGTCACAATCTGGGCCACAAGCTCATCTACCTTGTTCCGTACACTGCGCGCATTTAAATATAGCACCTTTAATTCTCTATTGACCGTCCCTTTTTGTTTTCTTAGTGTGGTGGACCTTGGTTTACTGAGCCTTTCCATACACTGTGTCATATTTTGTGAGATGGGGTCTATCGTAACCTCTCCTGAGTTCTGTCTTTTCGTGCTTTTTTGTATTCCTAAGCAGCTATGCTTCCCACTGATTACTTCACCTCTTGGTTCCCTGACTTTCCCTTCCCCCATGAACGTTGCAGTCAAGTTCAAAAGTTCTCAATCCATCACCAGCCCTTTCTTTTTCGCAAAGTCTAACGTGTCCTCAGGCGACTCGAAGTAGAAGTGCTGATCCTCATGCGTGACCCAGAGACGGGCTGGGTACAACAGTCCAAACTTCACCTTTTTCTTAAAAAGGATCGACCTGATCTGGTTGAAGCCTGCTCTTCTCCTGGCCACCTCTACACTCAGGTCGTGGTAAACTCGCAGGATGCTATTGTCCCATTTACAGCTCCGTGTCTGCTTGGTCCACTGTAGAATGTGCTCCTTATCCGAGAACCTGTGGAATCTCACCACCATTGCCCTGGGGGGGTCTCCCATTCGCGGCTTCCTCGCGAGTATTCTGTGAGCCCTATCCACCTCCAGGGGCTTGGAGAATGCCCCATCCCCCAGCAGCTTCACAAACATATCTGCGATGTAATCCCCAGTGTCCGTTCCTTCGGACTCCTCCAGGAGCCGGACGATTCTTAAGTTCTACTGGCAGGACCTATTCTCTAGGTCCTCCACCTTCTCCAGGAGCTTCTTCTGCTAGTCTCTCAGCATTCCCACCTCCAGCTCCACCGCAGTCTGATGTTCCTCCTGCTCAGCCAGCGCCTTCTCCAACTTCTGGATCGCCCGATCTTGGGCGTCCAATCTAAGCTCCAGCCGCTCAATCAACTCTTTTATCGGGTCCAAGCAGTCCCGTTTCTGCGTAGCAAAGCCTTCCTGAATAACTTGCACCAGCTGCTCCATAGACTGCTGGGTCGACAAGCCAGAGGTCCGAACCTCTGTCTTCTGTTGCAGCTACAGCCCAAGACTTTGATGTGTTATTTACTCTGGGATAACACAGGCTGCAACCCGATGCAGCTTTGACCAAAAGATACTCCAGACATTGAAGTAAATTCAATGTGATTTTTTGAAACATTAGCACAGTTCTCTATGAGTTCGACTCTCCTGCTAATCTTGCTATAGTAACTCAGTCTAACTAACCAGTCTGCTCTAAGCCACATGGTGGGTGTGATGCTTCTAATCTGCCCCTGTCCTACTCTCTAAGTGTCGACTGTGGAAAGAGACAGAGCATGTGTGCCCTGTCCTTATATATGGGGTGTAGTGCCCCCTTGTGGTAGTGTCACCTCTGGGTGTCTTGACTGCCCATTGGTCGTGTCCTATTCTATGTGTTCATTAGCTGTATGTCTGCATGCCACGACGTCTCTGGTGCTCCCTCTAGTGTTTACTTAGTCATAATGTATTTACATTAACCCCTTGTGTATTTACAATGGTGCATATCACCACAGCCTTCTCTATCTTTTTGTTTCTGCCCTTATGAACACTTCTAGACCTTCTCTCCATGCACCGAAGTGGGAATTCAGTAAACAATTGCCACTAACATCCGTTTTACAATTCAAGTCTGGTAGAAAAACAGAGGTAAGGTCCAAAAGTCCGACCAGACCGGGAGCCACCAAATGTGTGACTTACTCCTTCATAGCCGCCACTGGAAGTCACATGACCATCAGTTGCATCAGCCCCAACCTCGCGCATGAGGTTGAGGCAGTCACCCTTCATAGCACCTCACACCACAGACCGTCTTCTATTACCTCACCTAACTCTTCTTCCCACTTGGCCTTAATCCATTCCATGGACACCCTGTCCTCCTCCAGGATCTTTCAGTAAATCGCCGATCCGACCTCTTCTCCAATCCCCCTGCCGACTGTACCTACTCCAACAACGAGGAGGCTGGTGCTATCGGGAAGCTCAGAAACTCCTTCATTACAAAGTCTCGGAGCTTCAGGTACCTAAACCCTTCCCCTTGCGCCAGTCCATACTCCCCCCCCCCCCCCCCCCAACTCCTGCAATCTCGCAAAACATCCCCCCAGGAACAGGTCTTTTATTACCTTGGTCCCCCTCTCCTCACATCTCCGAAACTTCCCATCCAACCACCCCGGCTCGAACCTATGGCTCCCCCTAATCGGCATCTCCCTTGACCGCACCACCCCCCTCCCCGCCCCCCAACTTAAAGTGTTGCCTCAGCTGCCTCCAAATCTTCAGCGATGCCACCACCACCAGACTCCCAGAGTACTTGCCCGGCGCCATCGGGAGCGGCGTTGTTGCCAACGCCCTCAACCCCGACCCCCTGCACAAACCTCTTCCTGCATTCTAACGCACCGGGACTCTTCCCCCTCCCCCGCCTGCAACTACTCCGCATTCGCCGCTCAACAGCATGACATTTGTACTAAACTGATCTGGGAATGAGTGTCCATTTGAACACAAATATTCAATCCATTACAGCTGGTTGTTAAAATAAATAGGCTAGGAGGCTCCTTCTCTTGAGCAACATCTTTTCAAGATGAACTTTGAATTTTTAGGTTGAGTGCATCCAGATATGCATTTCTTATTGACACTAATTGACGCTCTTGCTCAAACAGGCTAGAAAGGTACACAATGTGGATAATAGAATCGTTGAATTTATAACCCATTCCCCATTCTCTTTGAGACTTTTCTTTCCCAAATATATTTATTCACTTGCCCAATAAAAGATGTTTTACAGTCCTTAACACTGAGCTTGTTTCCCAATTAGTGCCAATTCACACAGCACAGTTACCTTCAACAATTGTATTTGTGTCCATTTGAACATTGGTTTACTTGATCAGATTGTAGCCATAATCAGGTTCAGCTTAAATATTTGTCATAACGTTGAAAAACTTTGAAAGACTGATTTTGTTTCCAAATAGTCAAAGTGATAACTCAATTAACCTCATCCTGTTAACACAGGCGTGTCCAAAGTACAGTCTACAGGCTGCATCCTGCCTGCCCAGCCCCTCTTTGCCAATTTTCAAAATTCATGTCAAAGAAGGGAGTTTCAGTAGAAGATTCTGCGTCGAGCTGCTTCTCCAATCACGGGCCATTCTTCTCCCGCGACTGCTGCTGATAGGTCACTGGTTAACAGTTAGTGTCGCTCAAATGCAAATATATCGAAAGTGTAAACTTCTGAAAACTTGAAACGTTTGTGAAATTTTTATGAGTGATTTACAACTTAAATCACAGAATAAAAACCGCAGGACCATAGCAGGGCTGTGAAACACCTCACAAAATGTTGATAAACTTATTTCGCTGTCCCATTTCCTCAGAGGTAAAATAGCCAGCCGGAACAACAGAGAGCAGCAAAGTGCCAGAACTCATGGTTAGTTCTTGCTGCGAGAGCTGATTGCAGCTGAAGAAACGATACCGCACCTGGGAATGTTACCATTCTGAATCAGGGAAGTTACAAAAAAAAAAACAGGCAGACTGCCCATTCCATCTTGCAATGCAGTCTGTTATTGAATGCATGTGGAAACTGAGTGTTTACAAGATTGAGCTTCGCTGCAATCTCGTTCAGTGGTCGTGAGGAAATTTGAGAGAAAGAGGTAAAAAAATGAGTTTGAACAACTTGCTTTTCATACACATTCTATGCATTCTTGACTTCAGACAGAGGTAGGCAAGGAATTGACCGCGAACATGGACACTTTGCTATGCTCCACAGAGCAACCCAGATTATAGAATTGGCACAAACTCCAAGGCACATTTCTACAACTTTACTATCAAATATATAAAGCAAACATAACACCTAATTAATATGTGAATCAAGACTACAGTTTCCTTTTGCACATCTTAATGGCCTCTCCTGTGGCTGGTTTGGAGTCATTCAGTCAGGTGGGAGGATTGTGCTTGGGGACTCTGCCACCTTGCAGCCTCCATCCCAATGAATTCCATGCTGGAAGACCCGTGAATAGTGTCCCCAACCTGCTGCCAATTGAGGCCCTTATATGGGCCCTTATCCTGCTGCCTCTGGTATTAACTCAGTGGGCAGTCGTGCAGGGAACACAAGCAAACCCGTGCAGACTTTTGGGATGGGGGAGCCCTCATTCAAAGTCCCACCAAGAGCTAATTCTTTGACGTTGCTGCCATGCACCCCCCCCCCCCGCCCCATCCTTCTCCCCTGCAACCCCCACCCTGCGATTCTTCGACCTACCATCATCCATCTGTGGCTAGGACTGACTTTGAGTAAGTGTCAATTTTGATTAAGTGTGAGGAAAAGTTATAAGCAGCAGTCTCCACCTCCTGACCAACTGTCTTTCAACAGAGCCTCTAATTAGCTGACAACTTCTAGCTCCCCGGGATCCTTGATCCCAGGTAAGGTCTGCCACTGTCCATTTAAGTACCATTGGCCTTCCCTTAAGAGAAGTGATGAGGAACTTTTGCTGGCTATCCAGCCTGGGAGCGGGGTGGGGGGCAGGATTCCTGTTTCTCCATTAAATACTACCCACAGTGGCATTGATGGCGACATCCGAAAGTTGGAGACCATAAACAATTTGAATCCATCTTGCAGAGCTACAGAAGGGTGTGATGGTTTTGTTGAAGGCAATAGGTTACTTTAATGGATTATTGGTAAAATTTTTTATCATATAATCCCTACATTGCAGAAGGAGACCCTCTGAAGAAGCACTCTACCCAGGCCCTCTCCCCTGCCCCATCCCCACAACTCCTTAACCTAACCTACACATCTTTGGACACCAAGGAGTAATTTAGCATGGCCAATCCACCGATCCTGCACATCTTCGGACTGTGGGAGGAAACCGGAGCACACACAGGAAATGCATGCAGACACGGGGAGAACGTGCATACTCCACACAGTCACCCAAGTCCGGCATCATCCCTGGCACTTTGATGCAGCAGTGCTAACCCCTGTGTCACCATGCCGTTGTGTTACTGCAAGAGATTCCCACTCCTGTTATCCAGGTATCCTGCAGCAAAGTGCCTGAGTGTGGGGGATTAGTTGAGGATGAGGATTCAGCTGAGATGCTCCGATGGCTTATTAGGCCACCCATATCGATTTATGCAAATTAGCAGAATGAACACTTGTTTTTGTTTTATAAATTTAGTGTACCCAATTCATTTTTTCCAATTAAGGGGCAATTTAGCGTGGCCAATCCACCTAGCCTGCACATCTTTGGGTTGTGGGGGCGAAACCCACGCAAACACGAGGAGAATGTGCAAACTCCACACGGACAGTGACCCAGAGCCGGGATCGAACCTGGGACCTCGGCACCGTGAGGCTACAGGGCTAACCCACTGCGCCACCGTGCTGCCCAGAATGAACATTTGTGATGATAATCACACCTATAATTGGTGTAATTTTAAGAAAGAGATTTTTCTAATGACAGCATTTCAGAAAATATAAATGTTACTCCTGCACTTTGACAGACCTTCAGAGACAATACAGTGCAGTGTAGGATATACTGTAGTAGTGGACAAAGCCATTATGATTGAAGAGGGCAGTTGGAGCTCCATCAATCCTTTATACTAACTGTTAAATTAGAGTTATTATCGTTGTCAACCTTGGCTCGATGGCAATACGCCCACCTCTGACTGGTTGTGGATTCAAGTGTCGCTCCAGAGATCTGAGTGCATAATTTAGACTGACGTCTCAGTCCTGCACTCGTGGATGCGCCATCATTCGGCTGACATTTTGTTGATCCTCTCCATGGACGTAACACATCCCATGACACTGTTTTGAAGAAAAGCAGGGAAGTCGTTCACCTGATGGTCTGGGAAACATTTATCCCTCTACAAAAACAAACAACAGATTATTTGACCATTGTCGTATTGCTGTTTGTTGGGACCTCACTGTGCACAAATCGGTGACCACATTTTTCAAATAGCAACAGTGCTTCAAACGTATTCCATTGGCTGTAAAGTCCTTTGGGAGGATGTGACGGGCTCTGTATAAATGCAAATCTTCCCTAGATGCTTACATAGAGGCTACATGATGAAAACATAAGCATTCTTTTTCGAAAACGACAGCATTTGATTTTGAGTTTATTATACTTGACCTAGTTGTAAAACTCATGAAACAAATCAAATGCAGAGCTTTTATAGCTTGAAGCAAGATAGAGCACTGATTCTATCACAGTATAAAGCCGGTTTGTAACTTATCCGATGCTCCAATTCTACTGTGCACCTGTAATAAAAACTACCAAACAGCTTTATTTATAAATAAATAGAAAAAATAAACCGTCAAATTGCAGTAATTGACAGCCATGACTAATGTTCTTCACGATGTAGAGAAACAGCAGTCGCACTAACACTCAGCCCAAAACTGGAGGCAAAATAGAATCTTTGACAATGACATGAAGCAGAGATTCACTATTAACTACATATTCACAGATTCACCAGCCTTTCTATCACAAAGTTTTTGGAAGAATGCTGACTTTAAGGTAGTCAGCCCAAGATAGATTTTTAAAATCCTTGAAGATTGATTGGGACAAAGTAAATTAAAAAGACATCTCTTAAACGCACGTGGCTCTGTCAGTAAAATTATTACTTTGAAAGGCCCTCATGAGGATTATTGTTTGAATTGGTGGCTTCCCCCATGGATAAAACGAACCTGTTACAAAATCTTCGGACAAACTGCGTGACCTTTTCTCACTGAAGAACATTCTCCAATGCTAGGACATTCTAGTTATCCCCTGCTGGTAACACACTTCAAGCACAACGAGCAATCCAGTTAATAAGGTCTCAACTTTAGATTTGTGTCTCCTTGATGTTTATATTAAATATATGGGCCTAGAAATTTGTTCATGCAACACCCATTCTTCAGGCACGAATGGTCTCCTCCAATATGGCGAACAGGAAAGCCCCACATGGTATCGACCAAAAGTCTGTCCCCCACAATATTAGTAATGGCCAAATCATTGACTTCACTGAACACATCTGAAACATGCAGTAGAACCTGTGTATATGCAAATAAGCGGCCTTATGCCAATTTGTGATCCTCAATACGAGACTGAGGCAGCCGACAAGGTACGGTTTTAAAACATACTAATCTGACTGTGGAGCCAGACAACGCGGGAGCATTTCTACATTCAAAGAGTGTGGGCTGCTGCCTTCCCCTGAAACTCCCACCATCACCCTCCCAGGGCCGACTGTTAACTCGGCCCCTTTCTTGCACAGTGGCTATCTTCCACCATCCACCCCTGCTAGGTCTTTGTTTCCTTCCCAAATCCACCTGTGAGTGAGATTGATTTTAGCCCATTATATAGCGTGACGTAACGAAAGAACCCAAAACAGAATTCAGTAAAGACAAAAGGCTTCACTGTTGTCACGGTCTCAAGAGCTGACCCACTTAACCAGTTACAGTCAGCAGGAAAGCTCCGCAGCAAAGCAAGGCAATATATTACTTCCATATATTTGTTAGGGATTTGAAGTGGCAATCTAACCTTGCCAGGTGAAAGAGTTCTCTTTCCCCCTGACCCCAGCTCTGCACTGCTGGAGAGGTGCACAAAAAGCAGCCACCAGGAGGCTTGCTAAATGCCTCTTTGAGATCAAAACAGCTGCAGATGTCTGAAACCGCAGGGAAACTGTGCATGTACCATTCGCAAAGATTCACAACAGTACCATTGTTCTTTATAATCAGACCAACGTCCCCCACACTCGGCCTTCATTAGTCCCACCCACAGCGCTTTATGACTGTGGAGGACGGGGGGGGGGGGGGGGGGCACGCCAATGTTGTTTCGGGGTAGGGGGGTACAGGGGGGAACAGGCCATCTGTGCCCCTGTATTATTCCACCTATGGTTAATACAAAATAATTTGAAGAATTATTTGTATATTAAATTAATCCAATAGGAAAATGAATTAAAAATCGACCAGCAACTTTCATTTTATTGTTTTGATACAGTTTGTTTTAACAAGTTTAGTGATTAGGCAGAGCTAATTTCTTGTTGTTTTTTTTAAAGCCATTTCCAAAAAAGCAACCCGTTTTGAAATGGATTTTATAATGATATAATAATCTTTATTGTCACAGTAGGCCTACACTAACACTGCAATGAAGTTACTATGAAAATCCCCTAGTCGCCACACTCCGGCGCCTATTCGGGTACACTGAGGGAGAATTCAGAATGTCCAATTCACCTTACAGCACATCTTTCAGGACTTGTGGGAGGAAACCGGAGCACAGAAAGCTTCATACACCCCAACACGGTAAGGCGCTGTTCTCTCCCCATACACCCAGTTAACCAAAGAATCTCCCTGGCCTCCGGGTCTCACTCTGTAGAGATCAAGGGGGTCTGCGTAGCGGACCTCACGGTCCAGGGAAGAGAATTAAAAAATTTCCGACTCTCCCTCACCTCTGCACTGCCACGCTCCTGGGATTGGACTTCCAATGCAACCTCCAGAGCTTAACCTTTAAAGTCGGCGGCCCTATACCCCCCCTCACTGTCTGCAGCCTCGTGACCCTCAAGGTCGACCTGCCTTCTCTTTTTGCGAACCTCACCCCGGATTGCAAACCCGTCGCCACCAGAAGCAGACGGTACAGCGCCCAGGACCGGACCTCCATTAGGTCGGAAGTCCAGCGGCTACTGAAGGAAGGTATTATTGAGGCTAGCAACAGCCCCTGGAGAGCTCAAGTAGTGGTTGTAAAGACCGGGGAGAAGCACAGGATGGTCATCGATTATAGTCAGACCATCAACACATATGCAGTTCGACGCATACCCTCTCCCCCGCATATCTGATTTGGTCAATCAGATTGCACAATACAAGGTCTTTTCCACGGTGGACCTCTAATCCGCCTACCACCAGCTCCCCATCCGCCTGGGCGACCGCAAGTACACTGCATTCGAAGCAGATGGGCAGCTCTACCACTACCTAAGGGTTCCCTTCGGTGTCACAAATGGAGTTTCGGGCTTCCAACGGGAGATGGACCGAATGGTTGACCGGTACGGTTTGCGGGTCACGTTTCCGTATCTCGACAACGTCACCATCTGTGGCCATGACCAGCAGGACCATGATACCAACCTCCGCAAATTCCTCCATACCGCAAAAACCCTTAACTTAACCTACAACAAGGACAAATGCGTTTTCAGCACCGACCGTCTAGCCATCCTCGGCTACGTAGTGCATGATGGAGTCATAGGCCTAGATCCTGAAAGTATGCGCCCCCTCATGGAGTTTCCCCTCCCCCACTGCTCCAAGGCCCTGAAACGCTGCCTGGGATTTTTTTCATATTATGCCCAGTGGGTCCCCAATTATGCGGACAAGGCCCACCTACTAATCCAATCCTCGGTTTTCCCCATGTCGGCAGAGGCCCACCAGGCCTTCAGCCGCATAAAGGCGGACATCGCAAAGGCCACGATGCACGCAATCGATGAATCCCTTCCCTTCCAAGTCGAGAGCGACGTGTCTGACGTAGCTCTGGCGGCCACCCTCAACCAAGCGGGCAGGCCCGTGGCCTTCTTCTCACACACCCTCCATGCTTGAGAAATCAGTCATTCCGCCATTGAAAAGGAGGCCCACGCCATAGTAGAAGCTGTGCGGCACTGGAGGCATTACCTGGCCGGCAGGAGATTCACGCTCCTCACTGACCAACGGTCGGTAGCTTTCATGTTCGATAATGCACAGCGGGGCAAGATAAAGAACGATAAGATCTTACGGTGGAGGATCGAACTCTCCATCTACAACTATGAGATCTTGTATCGTCCCGGGAAGCTAAATGAGCCTCCTGATGCTCTATCCCGCGGCACATGTGCCAACGCACAAGCGGAGGGACTCCGGGCCCTCCATGAGGACCTCTGCCACCCGGGGATCACTTGATTCTTCCATTTTATCAAGACCCGCAACCTGCCCTACTCCCTCAAGGAGGTTAGGACCGCCACCAGGAACTGCCAAATCTGTGCGGAGTGCAAGCCGCACTTCTACAGGCCAGGGAAAGTGCGCCAGATAAAGGCTTCCCATCCCTTTGAATGCCTCAGTATGGACTTCAAAGGGCCCCTCCCCTCCACCGACTGCAACACGTACTTCCTGAATGTGATTGACGAGTACTCCTGGTTCCCATTCGCCATCCCCTGCCCCGACATGACCGCAGCCACCGTCATAAAAGCCCTCCACTGTATCTTTACACTGTTTGGTTTCCCCACCTACATCCACAACGATAGGGGGTCCTCCTTCATGAGCGACGAATTGCCTCAATTCCTGCTCAGCAAGGGCATCGCCTCGAGCAGGACGACCAGTTATAACCCCCGTGAAACGGACAGGTAGAGAGGGAGAATGGAACGATCTGGAAGACCGTCCTACTGGCCCTATGGTCCAGGAATCTCCCAGTCTCCCGCTGGCAGTAGGTCCTTCCCGATGCACTCCACTCCATCCGATCACTGCTGTGTACCACGACAAACGAAACACCTCATGAACGTCTCCTAGTCTTCCCTAGGAAGTCCTCCTCCGGGACCTCGATCCCAACCTGGCTGGCAGCTCCTGGACCCATTCTGCTCCGCAAACACGTGCGGGCGCACATGTTGGACCCATTGGTAGAGAGGGTCCACCTCCTTCACGCTTACCCTCAGTACGCCTACGTGGCGAACCCCGACGGCCTGCAGGATACGGTCTCCTTACGGGACCTGGCGCCCGCTTGTTCTGGATCCACCCCCCCCCTTCCAACCCCACCCTCCCTCCCACCGGCGCACCCCACGGGTGCCCCCTTCCCAGGTGGATCGGTTCTTCCACTGGTCCCACCTAGGGGTGATGAAGCCACCGAAGAAGCTGAAGTCACGCTCCCGGAGTCACGGATACCCGAGCCGGCGCCTGCATCACTGCCGAAACTACGACGATCACAGAGGACGACCAGTGGCCCCCGATCGATTAATTGCTTCATTCTGATATGTACATGTAAAATGAATACTGTAAATAGTTGTGACATGTAATAAGGCAAAACACTGTATCCCTCGCTACCGTAAATATCATCCCCCCAGCACATTCACCGGGAATACCTCGCTTTTCCCTACATTCAGCTTGTATCCTGAGAACCCTCCAAACCTCCCCAACAGGCCCATAATCCTTCCCATACTCTCCAACGGATCCGAAATATACAGCAAGAGAACATCGGCAGAGAACGACATCCGATGCTCCCTCTGTCCTCTCATTATCCCCTGCCACTCTGCCGACCCCCTGAGAGCCATCGCCAATGGCTCTATGGCCAGCGCAAACAGCAGCGGGCACCCCTGCCTCATACCCCTGTGTAAGTCAAAGCTTTGTGAGCTCATATCATTCGTCCTCACCCTCTCTCTTGGCGCCACATACAGCAACCATGCCACAAATCTTGGCCAAAACCCAAACCTTCCCAAAACTTCAAACAAGTACCGCCACTCCACCCGATCAAATGCTTTCTCCGCATCCATGGACATCACCACCTCTGGTACCAGAGCTCTCGATGGATTCATCACCACATTCAACAGTCGTCTTATATTACTCGCGAGCTGCCTGCCCTTCACGAAGCCTGTTGGATCTTCTGCAACCACCCCCGGGACACAATCCTCCATCCTCCCCGCCTACAACTTAGCCAATACTTTCACATCCGTGTTCAATAGTGATATGGGTCTATACGACCCACATTCCACCAGATCTTTCCCTTTTTTGGGGATTAGTGTGATTACTGCCTGCATCATCGTCTCCGGCAACTCCCCCTTCTCCAGTGCTTCATTAAACGCCCCCAACAGATTTGGGCCAGGTCCACCGCAAATTCCTTATACAATTCTGCCGGGTATCTATCCGGCCCAGGGGCCTTCTCCGACTTCATACTCCTGATACTATCTAGCACCTCCCTCAGCCCCAGGGGCTCCTCCGACACCTGCCTCTTTGCTTCCTCCACCTGGGGAAATTCCAGCTCGTCCAGAAACCACCCCATGTCCCCCTCCTCTCCTCCTGAATCTGCCTCATAAAGTCCCTGGTAATACTCTCTAAATGCCTCATTTATCTTCCCTGGCTCTGACACCACATCCCCAGCCCCAGTCCGGATCTTCAATATTTCCCCGGACGCAGCCTGCCTCCGCAGCTGGTGCGCCAGCATGTGGCTTGCCTTCTCCCCATACTTGTATTGCACCCCTCTTGCCCTACGCAGTTGCCCTATCGCCCTCCCCCTTGTCAGCCTGTCAAATTGCCCCTGCAGCTTTTTCCTCCTCGCCCATCCCTCCACGGTGGGCACCCTCGAATATTCCCTGTCCACCTCCACTATCTCGCTCACTAGACAGTCCTGTTCCGCCCTCCTTTCCTTATTCGCACGAACCGTAAATGAGATAATTTCTCCCCGGAGCACTGCCTTCAGTGCTTCCCAAACAATGCCCGCCGACACCTCCCCATTCTGATTGAACTCCACATAATCCCTAATCGCCAACCGCACCTTATCACAAAAACCTCCATCCGCCAACAACCCCGAGTCAAACCTCCACTCCAGCCTCTGCTCTCGTCCCGTACTGAACCGAATATCCAGCCAGTGGGGTGCCTGGTCCGAGATAACTATCCCCGCAGACTCTGCCCCCTCCACCCCAACCAAAATCTCCCGACTCACTACAAAGTAATCAATCCTCGAATACACCTTAGAGATGTGTGAAAAGATGGAATACTCCCTTCCCCCTGGGTTCTGAAAGCGCCATGGATCCACCATACCCATCCTCTCCATAAACCCCCCCAGCTCCCTTGCCATTCGTACCCTACCCATTGACCTGGGGCTCGATCTATCCACCCTCGGCTCCAGAACATAGTTAAAATCTCCTCCCATGATCAACTGGTATGTGGCCAAATCCAGGATTGCTGCCAGCAACCCCCTCATAAAACCCACATCATCCCAATTTGGGGCATACACATTGACCAACGCTACTGGTGCCCCTTCCAATACCCCACTCACAATCACATATCTCCCACCTGGATCCCTCACCTCCTTCGCACTCACGAATCCCATTTTTTTGCTCATTAAAATCGCAACACCCCTCGATTTCAAATCAGACCCCGGGTGAAAAACCTGCCCGACCCACCCCTTCCTTAACCTAATCTGGGGCGAAATTCTCCGTAATCGGCGCGATGTCCGCCGACCGCCGCTAAAAACAGCGCAAATCAGTCTGGCATCGGGCCACCCCAAAGGTGCGGAATCCTCCGTATCTTGACCGGCCGAGCCCTAACCTTGAGGGGTTAGGCCCGCGCCGGACTGATTTCCGCCTCGCCAGTTGGCGGGGCACCAAAGGCCTTTCCCGCCAGCTGGCGAGGCGGAAATCAGTCCGGCGCGGGCCTAGCCCCTCAAGGGCAGAAATTACATTGCCGGGCGGCGCATGCGCAGGAGCGTCAGCGGCTGCTCACGGCATCCCCGCGCATGCGCAGTGGAGGGAGTCTCTTCCGCCTCCGCCATGGTGGAGACCGTGGTGGAGGCGGAAGGAAAAGAGTGCCCCATGGCACAGGCCAGCCCGCGGATCGGTGGGCCCTGATCGCAGGCCAGGCCACCGTGGGGGCACCCCCCGGGGCCAGATCGCCCCGCATCCCCCCCCCCCCCCGGAGCCCACCCGCGCCGCCTTGTCCCGCCGATAAGAGAGGTGGTTTAATCCACGCCGGCGGGACAGGCATTCCAACAGCGGGACTTCGGCCCATCCGGGCCGGAGAATCGCCGGGGGGAGGGGGACCCATGGTCCTTCACATGGAGGTGTGTCTCCTGCAAAAAGACAACCCCCGCTTTCAAGCTCCTGAGGTGCGCGAACACCCGTGACCTTTTAACCGGCCCATTCAGTCCCCGGACGTTCCACGTTACCAACCTTACCAGAGGCTTGCGCCTCCAAACCCCTCTACCATCCGTCAACTTCCCCACTTAACTCCTGCCCCTTTAATTCCACTCTGTACCTAGCCCATCCCAGATGGCCCCTTTCTTCACCCTTGACCATGTCATCTCTCACCCCCTGCTGCATCGCAGATACCCCGCCCCCACTTTTCCCCTTCTTCCCCCCCCACTTCCACTTTCACCCCTCCCCCGGCCACCCCTCTTGGTCTTCTCCCCCACCACCTCACTTCCGTTCACCAGCATAACCTGTTAGCGCAGCTGCCCCTGCCCAAAGGCACATCCTAATGACCCCCTCCTTCCCCCCCCCCCCTCCCCCACCACCACCACCTCCTCAGCTCAAATAAGAAGCTGGCCTTACCCTCCCCCACCCAAACAAGGACTTCTCCTGAACTCTAGGTAGCCTTCTCCAAAAGCAAACAAACAGATGTTAAACACAAGCAGTCCCATAAAACAGGAGGGGGGATGGGAACATCCATCCCCACATAAACTTTTCACCTCTACAACTCCTTACAATCTCAACATTGAACAGAACCCCCCCCCCCCCTCCAAAAAGCGAAAATCCCCCAATCCCTGCACCCACTTCAAACATGCGCCCGACCATTACATATTGCCAGCACCCCGGTTCTCAAGCATTGTCCACTCAGTTCTCCCCCAGTTTATGCTCCTTAATGAAGTCTTCGGCCGCTTCTGGGGTCTCGAAATAATACTCCCGGCCTCAGAACGTCACCCATAATTTTGCCGGGTAGAGCACCCCAAACCTGATCTGCCGCCGGTACAGCACCGCCTTGGCCTTGTTGAAACCTGTCGCCGTTTTGCCAACTCGGCTCCGATGTCCTGATAAATCCGGACGTTATTTCCCTCCCAGTCGCAGCTACGCTTCTCCCTGGCCCACTGTAGAATTTTCTCTTTCTCCACAAATTTATGGAGTGTCACGATCACCGCCCGTGGCAGCTCCCCAGCTCTAGGCTTTTGCCTCAGAGACCTATGCGCTCGGTCCACTTCAGGTGCCTTATCTAGCACCCCTTCTGCCACCCGTCCCTCCAGCATCCTCGAGACGTGGCACTCACACCTTCCACTCCTTCAGGCAGGCCCACTATTCGCAGGTTCTATCTTCTCGAGGTATTCTCCTGCTCCTCAACCTTTGCCTTCAGCGTTTTACAAAGGTCTCCTAGGAGCCCCACCTCCACCTCCAGAGCCACCACACGATCACTGTGGACTGAGATCACTCCTTTAATCTCCCGAATCTGTGACCCCTGCACCTCCAAACACCTCTCCATCCACTCCAAAGTACTCTTCAGGGGTGCCACAACTTCTGCAATGGCCTTTGCATGATCCTCATGCATTTCTTTCCTCTGTTTATGGAATTCCTCCTTGATAAAAGTAATCAGTTCCTGTATCTGGGGCCTTACAGCTTGCCCCTCCCCCACCTGCATGCTGGAAGAGACTGTCTGTGAAGCACAAGACTTTCAACTTTCCAGCCAAACCACTCAGCTTTCTGCCGGGTCCGGTGATCCGAAGACATACCATTCCCCGGGTAAACTACTCCTCTAACATTCACCTGTGCCTTTTCATCAAAATTCCACCCGGATCTGGGTAAAAAGAGCCCTTTTCTGTGACTTTGAACAGGAACAGCCCTTTATGTGACCAATCACTCCATGGTCACAAGCGGAAGTGAATGAACATGTTATAGCCAAAACTGTTACTTTGTTCTTATATCATAGCATTTTTTCATCGCAGAGGACTGAGTGACTTTCGTCCCAATTGTGATTTTAGTTGTATTTTAAAATTTTCTTTAAAAAATGGTGGAATGTTCCACTATTTCGCTGCACATATTTCTCCAAATATTTACCACCACTTACAATAAAAACACTTAAATTATGTTACGGCACAGCATATGGTAAGTACCAGGCTGCCAAAACCCCAAAGGGAAACTTGGAACAAGCTGCCAGACGGTTTGCAACTTTGTATATGATGAGGAGTTATCTGAAGTCATGATAAGTAATTTCCTGACCATTTCTGATGATTTTAAATATTAAATTTAAACATTTAGTAAAAGAAGAAAATAACATTTACAGACACAAGAACATTTTTACAGTTAACACTACTTTACAAACATTTCCTACAAGATATTAGATTTTTCTGGACGATAAACTTCCAGTATCATTACCAAACAATGGCCGGCTGCTCTAGAGGAAATCTCACACAGATTCCCCTCTTTGAGGATGGCAGCAAACTGCGGTTCATGGGCGCGATTCAGCGGACTGAAGTTAAAGTCTGCTGAACGACGCGTTTAGCGGGGTGTTTCTCAGCGACATGCAGCGCCGAGAAACATATCACTATCCAACGGCACTTTGTCATATTCTTTTGTCTCAGGGGGATTCTCTCCTCCGAGTCTGCACTTAGAGGAATTTCGTACTGGTGATCTGAAATGAAGGCACGATCCAAATTGGGCCGGCGGAGCGAGTCAGGTCAGTTGCGATCGCCCCACGCAGAGCCTGATTTGGGGCTCACGCGCGATTCATCTGTTGTGCCCGATTCTGCGGCGGGCGCAACAGTGTCACAAAATCGGATCCCATAGGTCTGGCTTCAATACACACCATATTGTTCAATATCTCCAAAGTCAACCCCAACAGCCTAACATCTCACTTAAAATATGTTTCTCCCTTTGATCTTCCACTCTGTTGTTTCTTTCCTTCCTTAGAAGTTCTTCTTCCCAGAATTGATCAACCTTCTTTTTATTACTTTAAAGCTACTATATTTATAAAGTAAACTTACTATTTTGCGTCACACATTTATGACCTCCCAATGCTGCAAGTTTCTTTTGAAATTTGCCAGTCAATTTTAAAGTAATTTCTCTTATCTACCTAATGTAAATTCCTGGTGAAGCTGTTTATTAGCATTTCAACCACTTGCCTTCATACCTATGTTGACCTTTGTAATCTGATTGTTTCCAGTTTAATTAACGAGTCATACCCATACTCACACACTCATGCTTGGTTCCCAGTATATGACAAGTTGACAATGATATTGCAAAAAGTATTATGAACTCACATTTGCCTAACACATACTTGAATCGTATTGAAAATGTGTAAGGTTTATGGCTGACAAACTGAAGGATTTTTAAAATTTCTTTATGCGATATGAGCATAAGTATCAAGGCCAGCTTTTGTTACTATCAATGGAGGCTTGGCAAGTTGCTACAGTGCATCTTGTAGATGGGAGACACTGGCACCACTGTGCACCAGTGGTGGAGGGAATGAAGTTTTATGGTGGTGCACAGGTAATAATTAAATGGGATGCTCTGGCCTGGGCGGTGTTAAGTTCTTGGTGTTGTTGGAACTGCGCTGATCTGAGTGACCAGAGAGCATTCTGTCATTTCATTTAAGACTGGTGATCTCTTTACAATCTTGTGCCAACAGCAGGTAATTTTCAAGATCTCTAGTGGTTGGGACTAGTTAGGATTTATGGATGGGGCACCGAATAGAGGAATGTTTCCCAAAAGCGGACTATATGGTTATACTCCTACACTGCTGGACCATGAAGGACGAAACAGAGAGGCAGAGAGAAAGTCAAATGTATTCAATTATTTCAGAAGAATGAAAGACTTTTAAGGAACAGGAATAGGCTATTAAGATGACAAGCCCCCCCCCCCCCCCCTCCTTTGACTATCTCACCCTTTCTAAACAGTCTAAAAATTGAACTGTGCCTTAATAGATGGAATTTAGCTGATGACTGTAAGGCCGGTGCAGAATTGTGCACTGCAACTTTCTCAACCCTGCCAGCTTTCCCTTCAAGGCAATAAAGAAGTTAATGGAAATACACTGTCACCTGGAGCAGAAATTAGAGGCACGTGTGTTCTGAGAAATACACATCATTAGATGAATGCGTCCATGCTCCAAGGTTACAGAAAGGAACCTTATAATTCTCAGCTTGTTCTGATACTTCTTCATTTATCTGTGATGAACACTCTAAATAGATATGGTGAGATATCAGGCTTTAATATTTTGAAATTACCACTAATGTGACAGCATATAACTTATAACAAACAGCAATCTCCAATAAAGTTGAAGTGCTTATAAATAAAAGTTGCGTTTCAGTAATACGGACGGACAACAACAAGGTAATTGGCTAAATAACCAGGGTGGATAATGAGGATTTATTTTAAAGCAGCGAGTTGTCATGATCAGGAAAGCATCACCAGAAAGGGTCATGGAAGCAGATTCAAGAGCAACTTTCAAAAAGCAGTTGTGCGTTTA
This sequence comes from Scyliorhinus torazame, assembly GCF_047496885.1. Taxonomy (NCBI): domain Eukaryota; kingdom Metazoa; phylum Chordata; class Chondrichthyes; order Carcharhiniformes; family Scyliorhinidae; genus Scyliorhinus; species Scyliorhinus torazame. Next base: position 168,204,168 of record NC_092721.1, on the reverse strand, counting down.
CTTGCAAAGGAAAGATTTTCAGCTCTGCAGAGTGGGGCCGTGAGACCACGTGGATAGTATTTTTGAACAGTCAGCACAAGCACGATGGGTCAAATAGCCTCCTGCTGTGCTGCTAGATGCCTTGTAAGTTCTGATGTGCCATGCCACACAACAGCAACTTGTTCGGGCTGTGATTGATTGTTCGGGCAGCATTCCTCATGTTCGGGCTGTGATTGAGATTAAAGTGTGTTCCAATGAGAAGAGAAATAACTCCAACATGGAGGGTTATTTTGGGAAGTTCTGAAAACTGCGCCGGGATCTGCAGCTGCAACGGCGTTTACGATGGCGTGGACACCCTGCCGCGGGATTGGAGAATCCCGCCCGGGATGTTGGCAGATGATGGTAAAGACCCTGAAGATTTTGTGGCGGAACAAAAATTATAGTTGCACAGAATATTGTTAGTGATTCATATCATTTCAACTTCAGTATTATGATGGGGGCTGAAGTCAAATTGGAGGATTTTGAACAAGACAGAGTGGGAGATGGCATAGGTCTAAGGTAACATGTTCCAAGGCAACAAAAGGATGGTGAGAGGTGTTAATTGGAGAAATTGGATTGGTTAAAGTTGGGTTTCTTGAGGCAGTGAGGTAACTAAAGTGATTAAAAGAAAAGGAAATCCCAAAGTTGTTAGCAAAGATGTACCTTAGAAGATGAATTGGACTGTGTGGGACCGGGTATGAGTGTGATAGTACTGCATAGAATCCCTACAGTGCAGAAGGGGAGCATTCGGCCCATCAAGTCTGCACCAACCCTTCGAAAGAGCAGCCTACCTAGGTCCACTTTCCCGCCCTATCCCCATAACTGCACCTAACCATTGGGCACTAAGGGGCAATTTTAGCATGGACAATCCACCTAACCTAATAGCTCATACTTTTGAGGCATACACTGTATTCACACTACTGTAAAATCAATGAAGAATCCCCTTGCAGGGAGATACAGAAAATTGAATGCATGCTGATTGCTATATTTACAGATTGGCATCGGTTGAGTCCCAGGACCGATGACTTAAGAGGGAAAGGCAGTATATACCTTACAGACTGCAAGGAGTGACTAATCTTCTTCAGTTCCATGCTCAAAGGCCAGACTTTGACACTTCTTCACTGAGCCATGGCAAATTGCAGTGATTTTTTTACTAGGGGTGAGGTGAGGAGGCAACCCGAGTACTTCAGCCAGAACAAGGGTCAAATCCCATGCTGTTGGCATTAACCTGATCCACACACAAGCCGTCGAGCCAACTGAGTTGACCGGCCCCTCCGCCCCCAAGAGTGGCGAACAAGGGCATAAAAGCTAGGATTTTAACTTAGTGTTCAAAATAACATCAAATGTAAGCTTCAGTATAAATTGTCTGAGCCATTTTATGTTAAAGTTTACAGTCGCTGTTATTTTTAATGCGGGGTTATAAATAACACCAATTAACTCACAGTTAAGGAAAAACATAGAAAAACATTCTGGTGTGCAAAAACCATTTAACTTGACAATTCTTCAAATACCAAGGGACAAGTAAGCTGTTCTACTGTCATCTTGGTACCAATCTCTTCCAAATCATATTGCCAACACAATGGATATATACACTTCTGGGGCGAAATTCTCCATTATCGGCGGAAAGTCCGCCGATCGGCGCAAAAAACGGCGCAAATCCCACTTGCGTCACGTCATAAAAATGGGCCGATATTCTGCGGCCCGAAATGGGCTAGCAGCGACGTAACGGGATCCGCGCTTGCGCAGTGGTTCACGCCGTGCAGCGTCATACGCGCTGCACGGCGTGACGGCTCATAAGGCCGCGCAGCTCCCCCCCACCCGACCGGAACACCCGACCGCAACACCCGACTTGATGGCTGGCCGTCGCTCAGCCCCGAGGTTCGAGTCACGCGATGTGGAGGCGCTCCTGGACGCGGTGGAGCAGAGGAGGGACGCCCTGTATCCCGGGCATGGCCGCAGAGTTGCCCCACGCCACAGCCGGCGTCTGTGGAGGGAGGTGGCAGAGGCCGTCACCGCTGTGGCCCTGACACCACGGACAGGCACCCAGTGCCACAAGAAGGTGAACGACCTCGTCAGAGCAGGCAGGGTGAGCCTCCCCCATATCCCCCATATCCCCCCTCCCCCAAATCCCCCCTCCCCCATATCCCCCCCTCCCCCATATCCCCCATATTCCCCCCTCCCCCATATCCCCCCCTCCCCCATATCCCCCCTCCCCCATATCCCCCATATCCCCCCTCCCCATATCCTCCATATTCCCCCCTCCCCCATATCCCCCCTCCCCATATCCCCCCCTCCCCCATATCCCCCCTCCGCCATATCCCCCATATTCCCCCCTCCCCCATATCCCCCATATCCCCCCTCCCCCATATCCCCCATATCCCCCCTCCCCCATATCCCCCCTCCCCATATCCGCCCATATCCCCCCTCCCCCATATCCCCCCTCCCCCATATCCCCCATATTCCCCCCTCCCCCATATCCCCCATATCCCCCCTCCCCCATATCCCCCATATCCCCCCTCCCCATATCCCCCCTCCCCCATATCCCCCCTCCCCCATATCCCCCCTCCCCCATATCCCCCATATTCCCCCCTCCCCCATATCCCCCATATCCCCCCTCCCCCATATCCCCCATATCCCCCCCTCCCCCATATCCCCCCCTCCCCCATATCCCCCATATCCCCAAGTGAATCCAGCCCTAACCTTAACCTCTGCAATGCACGCGCAACCGATGGCGTGCATTCATATACCTGCCTAACACTGTTGCCTTTTACCCCTGCCACCACCCCCCCCCCCTCCCAGGAGAAGCGCGCACACAACAATAGGGAGCATGTGAGGACTGGAGGAGGGCCCGCTGATGAGAGGCCACTGACCGTACACGAGGAAAGGGCCCTGGAACTGGCTGGCGGACCTGAGGACCGGGAGGTTGCTGATGCAGAGGTCGGGGCCCCACGAGCAAGTGAGCCACCAACAGCCCGTCCCCATATCCCCCCTCCCCTATATCCCCCTCCCCCGTATCACCTGATCACTGCCTGATGTCTAACCATGCATGCTTCATTGTGTATCGCAGGACCAAACGTCCAGGCACCCATCCCCGCAGATGCAGACCGCCCGCAGGATGCCCCTCGGAGACCACAGGAGACGGAGAGACCCGCACCCTCCAGCATGCGACGCCCGCAGGATGCCCCTCGGAGACCACAGGAGACGGAGAGACCCGCACCCTCCAGCATGCGACGCCCGCAGGATGCCCCTCGGAGACCACGGGAGACGGAGAGACCCGCACCCTCCAGCATGCGACGCCCGCAGGATGCCCCTCGGAGACCACGGGAGACGGAGAGACCCGCACCCTCCAGCATGCGACGCCCGCAGGATGCCCCTCGGAGACCACGGGAGACGGAGAGACCTGGAGCAACAGGGAGACGACACCCCCGTCACGTGCGGGAGCGACCACCCAGCGATGAGGGGGGCAGCCACAGGCCCCCGTCACATCCGAGCCAGGACACCACTACCCAGGACACCACTATCCAGGACACCCCTACCCGGGACACCACTACCCAGGACACCCCTACCCGGGACACCACTACCCGGGACAGCACTACCCGGGACAGCACTACCCGGGACAGCACTACCCGGGACAGCACTAGCCAGGACACCCCTACCCGGGAAGACGAAATACCGGACAGTGACTCAGAGTGGATGGGTGGAGACGAACCCCCACCCCAAAGTGCCATGGACTCAGAGTGGGATGAAGAGCACGACACAACGCCACTGCTGTCACCAACACCCTCCACCATCGCAGAAACACTCACCACGGTTGGGCACTTTAGTGATGAGGCGTCTGGTACACTCACTGGTGCGCACAACACAGCCGTCCCGGTACAGCAGGTGGAGGTAGGAGCAGCAGAGGGACCGGGCGGTCGGAGGGCAGCCCAGGCCAAGCGAACATCTGCCGCCCAGATGGATCCCGGGTTCCTGCAGTTACCACACCCACACATAGATCCGATGCAACCACTGACACGGAGACGAGTGAATAGGGTGACGGGTGGCTTGCGGCGGCTGCGGTCGCAGGTGGAGGAGTCCACCCGCGTCCAGGAGCTGGGAGTGGTCCCGGTCATGCGTGCCACCCAGGCTGACACCGCACGGGTGGCGTCCGCGGTGGAGGCAATGGGTGCGACGGTGTCAGACATGGGGAACGGTTTGCGAGGCCTGGGGCCTTCCGTGCAGGCGGCGTCTGTGGCCCAGGAAATGGCTGCCCTCTCACAGGAGGCCATGAGCCAGTGCCAGCGCCAGATGGCAGAGGCGCTCAACGCCATAGCCCAGTCTCAGCACGCCATAGCCCAGTCTCAGCAGGCCATGGCCCAGTCTCAGCAGGCCATGGCCCAGTCTCAGCAGGCCATGGCCCAGTCTCAGCAGGCCATGGCCCAGTCTCAGCAGGCCATAGCCCAGTCTCTGCAGGCCATGGCCCAGTCTCTGCAGGCCATGGCCCAGTCTCTGCAGGCCATGGCCCAGTCTCAGCAGGCCATCGCTGAGGGCATCGGCGCCAGTGGCCATGTGCGAGCTGGCGTCGCACTGTCGCAGACAGGGTTCGACAACCCCCTGGGCTCCATGGCTGCGAACCTGCAGACCCCTGTCGATACCAGCACGGGCCTCCAGGACTGGCAGCGCCAGATGTCGGGGGCGTGTCGGATGGCCAGTCCGTTCGCATCCCCCACCCATGTAGAGGCCTGGGGGCCATCGGGCACCCCGAGGGAGGAGGAGGTGGTGTGGTCCGTCCCGGCTCCCTCTGGAGGGGAGGTCCCGGTACACCGCGACACCTCGGACTCCCCCCCCTTCCGTCCCAGGTGCATCGGGTGGGCAACGGGCAGGACAGGCTGGCAGCTCGCCATCCCAGTCGCCCGGGCCGCAGCCTGGCCCATCTAGGCCAGGACGCCCCAGGAAACGGCCGCCAAAGGGATCCAGTGTCAGAGGGCAGGAATCACAGGAGTCCACCTCCAGTTCTGCTGTACCGTCTGGGGAACCACGTAGACGTAGTCAAAGGGCCCGTAAGGCCAAACAATTAGACACTGAGTAAGTTGGCACGGGTGCAGGGCACAGATGAGTTTTAGGCGCTAGGGCACGTGCATGAACTCCTTTGGTTATTAAAGTCAATGTTACACCTACAGAAGCTGCCTTTGTGCTCTGTCCAAAGTGTGCGGGGGTGTCATGTACGTTGAGCGCAAGTGTGTGTGTGAGGGGTGGTCTTACCTCAGCCCCAGGTGAGTCTGCCCCCTTCCCCCTGGGCCGCCATCAACATCCCCCGGGCAGAGGACGGGACCGTGCGCTGCAGTGTCACAGCCGCATGCAGGGATGGTCCGGGTGGATGGTGGTACTGTGGCCATGGGTCAGACATAGTCCAACGATGTAGAGCCAGGAGCTCATCGGAGGCGGGTTGTCATCATTCTCCATGGCCTGCGATAGACACGCGTCCACCCGCAACTGGGTGAGCCCGGCCCGTTGTGCCGCCGGTGGATCGGCAATTGGGGGTGGGGGGGGTGGTGTGCATGCGGGTGGGGTGTGTGGGGTTGGGGAGGGGGGTGAGGGTGCTGGGTGGGTGGATGGGTGGGGGGTGTGGGTGGTCGGCTGTTGTCATGGTGTGCGGTCTGTGACCATACTACCCGATTCCCACGCCCATCTAGTCAGTGAAGCGGGCGTCTATCAGTCTGTCCCGTGCCCGCTGGGCCAGCCGGTAACGGTGGACAGCCACCCGTCTGTGTCTACCCCGTCTGCCCTGACCATTGCCCCCATCCCCCTCATCTGGGGAGGACTGGGCCTCTTCCTGCTGCTCCTCCACTCCGCCCTCCTCTGCCTGCGGCACATCGCCCCTCTGCTGGGCTATGTTGTGCAGGACGCAGCACACCACAATGATGCGGCCGACCCTATCAGACCGATACTGGAGGGCGCCCCCAGAGAGGTCCAGGCACCTGAAACGCATCTTCAGCACGCCAAAGCACCTCTCGATCACTCCCCTTGTCGCTACATGGGCATCATTGTAGCGGTTCTCCGCCTCATTGCGTGGCCTCCGTATAGGCGTCATCAGCCACGATCGCAATGGGTAGCCCCTGTCGCCCAGCAACCAGCCCCTCAGCCGGGGATGGCGTCCCTCGTACATGCCGGGGATGGATGACCGCGACAACACGAATGAGTCGTGTACACTGCCTGGGTGACGGGCGCAGACGTGCAGGATCATCATGCGGTGGTCGCAGACCACCTGTACGTTCATTGAATAGGTCCCCTTCCTATTAGTGAACACGGCCCTGTTCTCTGCAGGTGGCCGCACGGCGACGTGCATCCCATCGATCGCGCCCTGGACCATGGGGAACCCGGCAACGGCAGAGAAGCCCACGGCCCGGGCATCTTGGCTGGCCCGGTCCACGGGGAAGCGGATGTAGCGGTGCGCCATGGCATAAAGGGCATCTGTCACTGCCCAGATGCACCGGTGCACCGATGTCTGCGATATGCCGGACAGGTCCCCACTCGGTGCCTGGAATGACCCCGTTGCATAAAAGTTCAGGGCCACCGTAACCTTGACGGACACGGGGAGAGGGTGTCCCCCGCCAGTGCCACGCGGTGACAGGTGTGCCAGCAGGTGGCAGATGTGTGCCACGGTTTCCCGGCTCATCCGGAGTCTCCTCCTGCATTCCCGGTCCGTGAGGTCCTGGTATGACTGCCGGGGCCGGTACACACGGGGCGCCCTCGGGTGCCTCCGTTGCCGTGGGGCCACGACGTCCTCCTCCCACTCCTCGTCCTGTCGGTCAGGTGTCCCTCCAGCCTGGGCGGCTGCCGCCTGCCCCTCTGCGGCAGCCTGCGCCGCCTCTCTGGCACGCTCCTCCTCCTCCTCCTCCTCCTCATCCAGGGCAACATAGACATGAGCGGCTGCCACCACGGCGGCCAACATCGCTGGATGGTCTGAAAACATGACGGCCTGGTGGGGGGGAGGGGAACGACGACATGTCATCATTGCCCATATCCCCTCCTCCCCCCAGCCAGGTGGCATGGACCGCATGGGTCCAACAGTTGGAGGCTGGCACCTGGCCAGGTGGACCAACTCATTTGCCCTCCCATCACCCACCCCAGCACGGACCCCCCCCCAACCCCCAACCTCCACCCCGGCACGGACCCCCTCCCCAACCCCCAACCTCCACCCCGGCACGGACCCCTCCCCCCCAACCTCCACCCCGGCACGGACACCCCCCCCCAACCTCCACCCCGGCACGGACCCCCTCCCCAACCTCCACCCCGGCACGGACCCCCCCCCCCAACCTCCACCCCGGCACGGACCCCCTCCCCAACCTCCACCCCGGCACGGACCCCCTCCCCAACCTCCACCCCAGCACGGACCCCCCCCCAACCCCCAACCTCCATCCCGGCACGGACCCCCTCCCCAACCTCCACCCCAGCACGGACCCCCCCCCAACCCCCAACCTCCACCCCGGCACGGACCCCCCCCCCCAACCTCCACCCCGGCACAGACCCCCCTCCCCCAACCTCCACCCCGGCACGGACCCCCTCCCCAACCTCCACCCCGGCACGGTCCCCCCCCCAACCTCCACCCCGGCACGGAACCCCTCCCCAACCTCCACCCCGGCACGGACCCCCTCCCCAACGTCCACCCCAGCACGGACCCCCCCCAACCCCCAACCTCCATCCCGGCACGGACCCCCTCCCCAACCTCCACCCCAGCACGGACCCTCCCCCAACCCCCAACCTCCACCCCGGCACGGACCCCCTCCCCAACCTCCACCCCGGCACGGACCCCCTCCCCAACCTCCACCCCAGCACGGCCCCCCCCCCAACCCCCAACCTCCACCCCGGCACGGACCCCCCCCCCCAACCTCCACCCCGGCACGGACCCCCTCCCCAACCCCCAACCTCCACCCCGGCACGGACCCCCCCCCCCAACCTCCACCCCGGCACGGGCCCCCCCCCAACCTCCACCCCGGCACGGACCCCCTCCCCAACCTCCACCCCGGCACGGACCCCCCCCCCAACCTCCACCCCGGCACGGGCCCCCCCCCCCCAACCTCCACCCCGGCACGGACCCCCTCCCCAACCTCCACCCCGGCACGGACCCCCTCCCCAACCTCCACCCCAGCACGGACCCCCCCCCAACCCCCAACCCCCACCCCGGCACGGACCCCCTCCCCAACCTCCACCCCGGCACGGACCCCCTCCCCAACCCCCAACCTCCACCCCGGCACGGACCCCCCCCCCAACCTCCACCCCGGCACGGACCCCCTCCCGGCACTCCCCCGGAGCCCAACCTACTCTAACCCCCCCCCCCCCCCCCCCCCCCCCCCACCCCACGGCCGCACACACACACACACACACAAGCCGAGACACACCTCTCCTCAGGCAATCAGTCTGCGGCCACGCCATTTCCTGCCCAGAGCCAACCCCCCAGGCCGTCACTCACCTCCTCGCTGGTCGGCGTGAGCCTGGAGCACCGGGTCACGCCGATGAAAAGGAGGTTTGATTCACGTCGACGTGAACGGTCATCACGTCGACGGGACTTCGGCCCATCCGGAAGGGAGAATATCGGCAGGCCGAAATTCGGCTGCCTTGCGCAGACCCGTGACATTCTCCGCGGCAGCGGCGCCATTAACGCCCCGCCGACTTTTCTCCCTTCGGAGACTTCGGCGGGGGCGGGGGCGGGATTCACGGCGGCCAACGGCCATTCTCCGACCCGGCGGGGGGTCGGAGAATGACGCCCCTGATCTATCACCAACAAGTTGCTGTCAAGTTATTTATTATTCTGCAAAAATACTTTCTATAAATGGTGGCTGCTTGCAGGCTGAATTTCTGTTCAAAAATTCACCCCCTCTTCGAGGTATACCGTCAATTGGGTGTTCTCACAGTAATGATATTCTTGTGAGCTGAGCAATTCAGCTCAAAAAATGACTACAAAGATACAAGTATGGGAAAGTGCGCAAATCTTTGGGAGTGAAACATTGACAATAGTTCAGACAACCTTAAAGAGTTACCCACTATGAAGCCTGCTGATAAGGGCCAAGGAGGAGGATGCTTTTTACTGAATTGATTTAGTTTGTCATCACTGCTGTAAGTAGTGTGACCAAAAGGACCGGAGGATTGGAGAATAGCCAGTGTTGTTCCTTTGTTTAAGAAGGGTAGCAAGGTTAATTCCAGGCCGGTGAGCCTTACATCAATGGTAGGGAAATTATTGGAGAGGATTCTTCGAGACAGGATATGCGCCCATTCGGAATCAAGTGGATGTATTAGCGAGAGGCAGCGTGATTTTGTGAAGGGGAGGTCGTGTTTCACTAGCTTGATCGAGCTTTTCGAGGAAGTGACAAAGGTGATTGATGAAGGTAGGCCAGTGGATGTTGTCTACATGGACTTCAGTAAGGCCTTTGACAAGGTCTCTCATGGCAGACTGGTACAGAAGGTGAAGTCACATGGGATCAGAGGCGAGCTGGCAAGCTGGATATAGAACTGGCTCAGTCATAGAAGACGAGGGAAGAAGTGGAAGGGTGCTTTTCTGAATGGAGGGCTGTGACTCGTGTGGTGGGATTCTCCGACCCCCCCACTGGCTGCCGAATTCTCCGGCGACGGGTTTTTGGCGGGGCGAGAATCGCGCCGTGCCGGTCGGTGACCACTGGCAGCGCCCCCACCACCCCCCGGCGATTCTCCGCCCTGCGATGGGCCGAGCGGCTGCCCATTTTCGGCCAGTCCCGCCGGCGTAAATTATGCAAGGTTCTTACCGGCGGGACCTGGTTCTGCGGGCGGCCTGGGGGGGGGTGGATCTGGCCCCTGGTGGGGCCACCACGATGGCCTGGCCCGCGATCAGGGCCCACAGATTTCGGGCGGGCCTGTGCCGTGGGGGCACTCTTTCGCTCCGAGCCAGCCGCTGTTAACCTCCGCGATGACTGGCGCGGAGAACAAACCCCTTGCGCATGCACTGGGATCACGTCAGCGGTTCGGCGCATGCGCCAGAAGACACTGGCACCGGCCTAGCCCCCGAAGGTGCAGAGGATTCTGCACCTTCGGGGCGGCCTGATGCCGGAGTGGTTCACGCCACTCCTCAGCGCCGGTAGGCCCACCCCGCCGTTGAGCGGAGAATCCCGCTCCTGGTGTTCCACAGGGATTAGTGCTGGGCCCTTTTGCTGTTTGTGTAATATATAAATGATTGGGAGGAAAATGTAACTGGTGTGATTAGTAAGTTTGCAGATGACACAAAGGTTGGTGGAATTGCGGATAGCGATGAGAACTGTCAGAGGAGACCTCAGGATATAGATCGATTGGAGACTTGGGCAGAGAGATGGCAGATGGCATTTAATCCGGACAAATGTGAGGTAATGCATTTTGGAAGGTCTATTACAGGTGGGAAATATACAGTAAATGGCAGCATCTTTAAGAGTATTGACAGGCAGAGGGATCTGGGTGTACAGGTGCACAGGTCACCGAAAGTGGCTTGCCTTCATCGGCAGGAAGGGACATTGAGTATAAAAATTGGCAAGTCATGCTGCAGCTGTGTAGAACCTTAGAACATAGAACATAGAACATAGAAAAATACAGCACAGAACAGGCCCTTCGGCCCACGATGTGCCGAACCTTTGTCCTAGATTAATCATAGATTATCATTGAATTTACAGTGCAGAAGGAGGCCATTCGGCCCATTGAGTCTGCACCGGCTCTTGGAAAGAGCACCCTACCCAAAGTCAACACCTCCACCCAACACTAAGGGCAATTTTGGACACAAAGGGCAATTTATCATGGCCAATCCACCTAACCTGCACATCTTCGGACTGTGGGAGGAAACCGGAGCACCTGGAGGAAACCCACGCAGACACGGGGAGGATGTGCAGACTCCGCACAGACAGTGACACAAGCCGGAATCGAACCTGGGACCCTGGAGCTGTGAAGCAATTGTGCTATCCACAGTGCTGCCCTTAGTTAGGACACACTCAGAATATACTATTCCATTCTGGTTGCCACACTACCGGAAGGATGTGGAGGCTTTGGAAGGGTATAGAACAGGTTTACCAGGATGTTGCCTGTTATGGAGGACATTAGCTATGAGGAGAGGTTGAATAAACTCAGTTTGTTCTCACTGGAACAATGGAGGTTGAGAGGCATCCTGATAGAGGTCTACAAAATTGTGAGGGGCATGGACAGAGGATAGTCAGAAGCTTTTTCCCAAGATGGAAGAGTCAATTACTTGGGACATAGGTTTAAGATGCAAGGGGCAAAGTTTAGAGGACATGTGCGAGGGAAGTGTTTTACACAGAAGGTAATGCCTGGAATTCGCTGCCAGAGGAGGTCGTGGAAGCAAGTATGAGAGTGATGTTAAGGGGCGTCTTGACAAATACATGAATAGGATGGGAATAGAGGGATCCGAACCCCGGAAGTGAAGAAGGTTTTAGGTTAGATGAGCCGCATGGTCGGCGCAGGCTTGGAGAACCGAAGGGCCTGTATGTGTACTGTACTTTTCTTTGTTTTTTGTTGTTCTTTGTTCAAAGAGGCTTGCATATCATAGATACAGGGTGGATCATTGACTTGCAATAAACACTCCCTGGGATTTTATTGCACACTTCAGCACAGATGATGCAATCATTGAAAAATGATCAGTGAGCATTCATTCCCTTGTTTCTTTTGGGTCGCTTTTTTGCTGATTATTGTGAGAGATTTCCGGCAACCAACGTCAGTATTGAGTAAAATCCAGGTATAACACAGGGTACATTTTGACTGCACTTACTGGGGTTGCCACCCAATACACCAGGTAGGATTGAATATTCAAGGCGAGGTTCATGCCCACCAGCTACGGTTGCAACCCCATGGTGAACATTTTGAGGAGGTCCAATGCAATTTAGCAAGGAACAGACATTTAGCAGGATAGCACTGGGCCTCCCGTTGAATTAAGTCAGTGTAGGTTGAAATCCTGATCTGCAGAGCTGCTGGTCAATCAGAGGCCGGCAGCACCTCAGTACCAACAGCACCACCAGGGGCAGAGGCCTGTATTGCACTCAGGACTTCTCCAGACTGATGCTAAATCCCTGGAGAGAGGTAAGTGGGATGTGTTGAGGGGTGCCAGGGGGTGGTTGCTGGCGTGGGATGGGAGGGGCTCACCAGCAAGTGCAGGGGTGAACCTTTGCAGAGGGAGGCTGATGCGACCATCAATTCACTCAAAGACACGTGGAGAAGTAAACCGTGGTTTTAATCAGCTTAGAACTGAGCCTGCCTGTGACCGGTACAACACTGAAGGCGGCCCCGCAGGTCAGCAGCTCTTATACTTCCTGTAAAGGGGGTGGAGCCATGGGCGGAGCCCGTACATGCCCCAACATATCCCCTGTGGGTGAAGCCCATAGGTAGAGCCCACAGGGTTAATAACATAACACAGTGCACTGGTGAATTATCAGTAATTATACATTCACCACAGAGGCCTCTCTTGAAGGCAGGTCCCTCAATTGGGCACAATGTGCCACATTCAAAGATGTGTAGGTTAGGTGGATTTGCCATGCTAAATTGCTCCTTAGTGTCCAAAGAGCTGCAGGATAGATGGGTTATGGGGATAGGGCAGGGGAATGGACCTAGGTGGGGTGCTCTTTCAGAGGGTCAGTGCAGACTCAATCGAATGGCCTTCTTCTGCATTGTAGGGTTTCTACAGTTCTATAGTTAGAACGAGGGAACCCCCCCTCTCCCCCGCCCCGCCCCAAGGAGGTTGCAGGAGTTTGATTTGTTGACCACCTGGTGAGTTCCTCGCCTACCACTGGTGGAATTCCAGTGGTGGTGGGATGAGGTCCTTGAGTAGCGACCAATTAATATCTTCAATGGCCTCTGGACACAAAGGTCAGCCTCCAATGGCTCTTGCAGTGAGGGGGTAGTCAGAAAGGCTGTAGGATCTCTCCATCCCTCCTGATCACATGGGCAGCCCGACCTCCCCACATCCAAACAAATTAAATTCTGTCCTTCAATTCTGCTTTCTGCAATCCAGGCAAGAACTCTGCATCAGTTCTTGCACTTTACCTGGAGTTAAACATCAAAGTGACAAAGATTGTGGTCATTTTGGTGGAAGAAGAACTTCAGCTGGTGTACATCCAAATGGCCAGCGACGAGGGAAAGGAAGTTTTTCTGAATTGTTTCTATTCTGCTGGTGTAGCGGGAGCAGCAATGAGGAATTTCCAGGCCTTGTTTTGGATAAAGACAGGCTGAGGCAGCACCTAACCCACGACCGCTACCATCTAGAAGGATAAGAGCAGCAGAAACCTGGGAACCCCACCCCTGGAGGTTCCCCTCCAAGTAACTCAGCACCCTGACTTGGAAACAGATCGCCGTTTCTTCACTGGGGCAAAATCCTGGAACTCCCTCCCTAACAGCACTGTGGGTGTACCTACACCTCAAGGACCACTATGGTTCGAGAAGGCGGCTCATCACCATCCCAAGGACAACTAGGGATGGGCAATAAATGCTGGTCCAGCCAACAACGCCCATATCCCATAAATTAATTTTAAAATAAAAGACTGGAAATTCTGTTCCGCCAAGCAAAGAGCAGACCGTCCACCTGCCGCTTAAGAGTTCAGCAGTAAAAGAAAGATAACGATGGACATTTTGAACATTGGAGATTCTGTGACCTGGCCTCCCCAGAAACTTGGCATTTGCTTGGCGAAGTTCCGTGTGGCATTGGTCGCAGGTCATGATAAATTGAGATAATAGAAGCCCCCATGCCCGGAAGAGTTTCGCTCCCTCAACGTAGATTTTCAAAAGGGACCCAAGAAAACCTTGAACGCAGTTTACATCTGGTTTTGCTCTGGGTATACCAAATAAAAGCAAAACACCTCCTCTTGAAAAAGTGCTCCACCGATCCTCCAAGCGAAACTTTGTGCTGAGGCAGACTTGATTGGATTCAAATCCAGTTCCCAGGCCATTGTCACTGCTGGGTGACAACCTCACTAATTGCCACGGTCCTGTCATTTAATGTTAGAACTTGATAGTCAGACGCTAGGCAACATTTAGTGAAGTAGAGTGAGGTGCATTGTGGAGCTATGGAGTGCGATGAATGTATTTGTGCTATGTGTTGTTGAATTTTCAGTATGTTATAAGAGTAATAATGTGCATTTATCTCCCAGTTTAATACATTGATGCTTTTTATTCGGCAGGTCTCCTGATTGGCTCAGGCTGTGCTCTGTATCCCTTGGGCTGGAACAGTGAAGAGGTGCAGCAGACGTGTAGCAATCTCTCAGACCAGTTTGAGTTAGGTAAGTGAACTGAACTTCCAGTCAGGCGCTTCACTTATATAAACCATTTTCAAATCCTATTGCATGTTGGGGTCAAAATATAGGCAGATGTTTGCAGCATATTCGACAATGAGTTGAGGTCCAACCCCACATGCTGTCCCTCACAAAGACTGCCAACTTTCATTTCTTTCAGCTTCACCTGATTCTGCCTCAGCTCATGCACTGAAACCCTCGTTGATGCTTGCCTATGCTGCTCTAATGCTGTCCTGACAGCTCATCCACCCCCTACCCTCTCTATACCATAGTTCACCCAAAGTCCTGCATTAACATCTATTTTTCCATCCACCCTTGCTGACGCCGGTTGGTTCTCAGTCTCAACCCTGTCCTTGCCGACACATGTTGGCTTTCAGTCTCAGCCCTATGCATGTCAGCTCTCAGTTTCCCCTGTGTCCAACCCTTTATGTTCTTATTTTTGTGTTTAAATCCATTCATTTGCGTTTCCACCTCCCCCAGCCATCCAACCACCCTCAACGCTTTGGGTGGGATTTTCCGGTTCTTTCTGCCAATGGAATCTTGCGGTCCCACCAAAGACAAGGGAGGGGGCATTGGAAAATCCCACTCTTGTTCCACTGAATTAATTTCATGCCTTCGGACTTTATCCTACCACTATTTGCTGTGCATCAATTGACTCGACTCCACTTTCAGGAATTCCACTTTGAACCTTTTCAACTTTCACCTCCAGCAACTCATTTTCAATCCCCTCCTTAAATGTTTGCCCAAGCTTTCAGACCATAAGACGTAGGCGCAGAAATAGGCCATTCAGCTCATTGAGTCTGGTTACCTCCTTCTGATATCTCCTTTGATTTATGCCCCATTATCCCCTCCTTGTGGTGCCTCAAATGGTTTTTCAACACAAAAGCCACTGAAGGGATGGATTTTAGACAGAATTTCAGGACAAGAGAAAAATACATTCACCTGAAAAGACAATCAGAGCATCCATGTAAGATCGGATCCAAAGCAGCACCTCTTAACAATTCAGCACTTCTTTAGTAGTACATTGAAGTGTTAGATACTGGATTGCATGTCCCTGGGGTAGAACTAGACCACGCAAGGGCAGCACGGTGGCACAGCGTCTATGGCGCTGAGGACCTGGGTTTGATTCCAATCCCAGGTCACTGTCCTTGTGGAGTTTTCACATTCTCCCTATGTCTGCGCGGATTTCACCCCCACAACCCAAAAATGTGCAGGTTAGGTGGATTGGCCACGCTAAATTGCCCTTGATTGGAAAAGAATTATTGGGTGCTCTAAAATTTTTTTTAAAAAGAACTAGACCATGCAACTTTCTGGTTCAGAGTTGAATTGTAACTGAACCAATTACTGACACTGATATTTATTTATTTTTCATTCATTCATGGAATGTGAGCGTTGCTGGCTAGGCCAGCATTTATTGCCCATCCCTAATGACCCTTGAGAAGGTGGGGGTGGGCTGCTTTCTCAAACTGCAGCAGTCCATAAATTAGAAACACATCTTGTTAATTACGTGTTCTGGGGTGATACGGTGGCACACTGGTTTGCACTACTGCCTCACAGTGCCAGGGACACGGGTTCAATTCCGGCCTTGGGTGACTGTCTGTGTGGAGTTTTCACTTTCTCCCCTTGTCTATGTGGGTTTCCTCAGGGTGCTCCGGTTTCCTTCCACAGTCCAAAGATGTGCAGGTTAAATGGATTGGCCATGATTAATGCGTGGGGTTCCGGGAATAAGGCGGGGGAGTGGACCGAGGCAGGGGCTCCTTCAGAGGGTCGGCGCAGACTCGATGGGCCGAAAATTCTCCTTCTGCCCTATAGATGCCATGGAATGTTAACCTTTACGATACAGGGCGGGATTTTCCGACCCTTACCGTCAGCGGGATCCTCCGGTCCTGCTGAAGTTGACCCCTACCATGGGTTCCCCGGTGGCGGGATACGCAAATTTCCATCAACTTTGGCAGGATTGGAAGATCCCGTTGCCAGCCAATGGCATGCTGCCTTTCCACAAGGATGGGGGGGTTGTGGGTGGGGCGGCTGGAAAATTCCGGTGCAAGTTCATTGCTATTCGGCTTCCAGAGGCTGCCAATGAGTCGTCTTGCCCAGCTGCAAGCTTTGTTGGATTTCCTCATTTAAGATTGTTGCAACACAATCATATTAATACCACTGTCTGCTATTTTAACAGAGCATTAGCCCATGTAAAATTAAGAGTTCAGCTCTTCCATCGAAACAACAGAGAAGAATTTGATATGAGTGCGACAAATACTTATATAATAACAGTGCCCACAGTAGTTCTTAGGCTTACGTTTATGACTATGGGGAAGTACCTGGTTTCTGTCTCATTCTGTACTTAGTCCAAATTCCATCCGTGACTGGGAACTTACTGTGTGACAAATCCAGTGGCACTTTGGAAAGCTCAGTTCTGTGGGTAGAACGTGTACGGTCTCACGTGTACGTGAGTGAAAGTTTCAAATAGACGTGGTAGTTGAATTTCTTACAGAAACTCGACATCTTTGACTCGAAAGCTGAACGTGAAGCCAGGTTTGGCACTATTAGAATTAACACAGTTGTATTTATTTATTTATAGGTACATGTCAGCTGGGATGGGCCTATTACTGTACTGGAGGAGGGGCAGCGGCTGCAATGCTTCTCTGCACTTGGCTGGCTTGCTTTGCTGGCAAAAAACAGAAACAGTATCCATACTGAAACCCCAAATAAGGACAGTTAAACCGCTCTGAGCAAGAGGTCTGTGGAGGAGTAAAATCACAGGCAAAACATTTCATGGAACTTTTCCAATGCTTCCTTCTTGAACTCATTCGTAATGGGATACAAAATCTGAAATGAGAAGATTGCAAGCTGCAAATCAATCTAAGGAAAAGACTTGAGGTCTGCATTTATGATATTTCTTTTCTTCTAAGCATTTGTCTCTCGGATGTATAGCGCCAATGCCTTCAAGATCATTAAAGAGGAAGGATTGCCTTGGACAAGTTCTCTCTGTACAGCGTGCCCCCTGCTCAAAATCCCTTATTTTACAGAATGGGCTCGCCGTCTAGTATTGTTGCTGAGTCAAGAACAAAGGGAGACCCTCGAGGAAGACAATCCTGTTTGTTTGGCCACTGGTGACACCATTGATGGAGAGCATCCTAAAATGGCCCCGTAGCAAAGAGTGGGTGAGAAAGAACTGATTACAAAGCAGCCAGTCGCTTGTTTTCCTGCTGTCGGTGGCCCAAGGGCTCCACTCAAGCTGCTTTAAAGTCACGCCTTCTGTTTGCTTCACGATTGCTTTGTAGGTTACAGAGAGCACCCGCTCCTCGGAGGGAGTCGGTCTCCTGGCTGGCAGTAATAGTCATAGTCGTTTTCTAGCAACAGTATTGCGGTGAGTTTTAGTCTTCTCTGGAAAAGATAGGTCAGTTTGAATGAATAGCTTTCCCATGCACCCTTCTTCATCTTTTAGTAACGTTCTTCAAAGGACCAATTTATAGTAAAAGCTTTTTTTTTATACATACATGTACATGATTATATATATAATTATATACCCATATTTACACATTTCCATTTTGGAAAAAAATGTATGTTTATAATTTGGTGACAATGTTAAAGCCTAGTAAATGTTTGTAATAGCAGTATTTTACATTGTGTATCATATTATCATGTCATGGTAGATTGTATCCAACACGTATACACTTCATTATATAAGTTCATACAGTACAAATTTGTGTCAGTGTTTTGCTGTTATAATATACAGTTAACAGTCAGTTTCTATGCAAATATTTAACAAATCCTGTGAAAATCAAAAAGAAAGAAGATTTAGGACTGGACTTTCCTCATTGCATCAAGGCAGGGGTTCTACCCAACACCAATCATGCCATGAATCCAGCCCAATTTCTTGGGTTAGGGATCATTAAGTCTGCAAGGTTGACTCGCGGTGACATTCTTATCAACAAGTGGGGGTCATCCCTTCCCCCAACCCACCGCAAACACGGAAAATTTCTGTGGTTCCGCAGCAAGACCACTGCTGCCACACCAGCTGACATGAAACCAAGGCTAAAGGGATCACAAAGATCAGAGGTAAAATTCACTATTGGGGCTCAAACTGAGCCACGTCCCAACAAAGCGAAGGAGTAATTGGAAGGAGAGAAAAGCACCAGATGCAGGGCTCTTTCCCTTATAAATGGTGATAGGGCAGTGTTGGAATGAGCTGCTGACCTAGGGATTACCATCACCCCTTGCCTGTTGGTCCCTAAAACGACTGAACCCATCGTAGACGACAGGGCCCAAGGCTTCCTGCGGTAATCTACCTGCAATGGGCATGGTGACACAGGTGGGGCGGGGCAGGAAGGCAGCGGCAATCCTCACTGCTTCATTTTCCCACCAGTTCCACCATTACCCCACCTGATTTGAGGGCTAAGGATGATCCAAGCCTTGTGTCTACTTACAACTTCAACAACCAAAAATTACACACTCCTGACTAGTCAGAAGTCATTAGTGCATCAATAGTACACTAAGAGGGCATGGAATAGAGAATACATGTCTGTACAGCAGAATCTATCTGGTAACCCTGGGTATTATGTCCGTCTTAGACAAAACTCCACAATCAACATTAACTTTACTCTGAGGAACCACCTGGCTTGCAGGTGTGAAAAGTCAATAGTCAGCCCCTTTGCCTGGACAGTTCAAATCAGGCTTGGACTAAAAACACACTGAGCAGCTTGCGGGAGCAATTAACATTTCATGTCCACGCCACAATGGAATTTTGGGTCCACAGTCGAGAGACAATTGACTGGCTCTTGCACCTTTAAGAAGTATCAAACAAATATTTGGGCTACCAACACTTGTTGAGTTGAAAATCCGCATGTGACTTGAAAGCCAAAGCTTTCTAATCCAAATTAAACTTCTGCACATCAACCAAAAAACAAATGTGAACACATGTAGATTAAGTAAGAACTAGGAGCAGGAGTAGGCCATCTGGCCCCTCGAGCCTGCTCCGCCATTCAATTAGATCATGGCTGATCTTTTGTGGACTCAGCTCCACTTTCCGGCCCGAATACCATAACCCTTAATCCCTTTATTCTTCAAAAAACTATCTATCTTTATCTTAAAAACATTTAATGAAGGAGCCTCAGCTGCTTCACTGGGCAAGGAATTCCATAGATTCACAACCCTTTGGGTGAAGAAGTTCCTCCTAAACTCAGTCCTAAATCTACTTCCCCTTATTTTGAGGCTATGCCCCCTAGTTCTGCTTTCACCCGCCAGTGGAAACAACCTGCCCGCATCTATCCCATCTATTCCCTTCATAATTTTATATGTTTCTATAAGATCCCCCCTCATCCTTCTAAATTCCAATGAGTACAGTCCCAGTCTACTCAACCTCTCCTCGTAAACCAACCCCAGGTTACCCTACAGGTAATGTCATTGTAATGTACAGTGATTACACTGTAACAATGAATTGAACAATTCAATTCTTTTGTAAATTCCTCGTAGTTGCCGAGCGAAATAGTAGAGTTAGAATTTCAAATGTGCGCTGACTAAGGACTAAGGTTTATCACAATGGACGCATATTGATCATGCTCAGAAACATGCCATCAAAGCACAATGTCAAATGAGTATTAAAAATATGAGGTCTGAAAATTGTTGGTGAGTTTGTTGAGGTCTTTCCAAAATCTTGGGTAAATTCCCAATCCTAGTAATGGCCTGGAGGAACACGAGCCAAATGATTAAGCATTTATACTTAGTATAGATGCTAAATCTGTCAGTGTTCATAATGGTCCCCGTTCCCCAAAGTAAGTTGATGATTTATAATATCTTAATATCACTAGCTGAAGATACTTAGCTTTGCTTACATTTTATTGGCCCTCCAATGTTTCCCAGACCTCAACGTGTGAAAACATCAATGTTACATTGTATATGAAGAGGTCACTGCCTCCCCATTAGTTTACCAAGTAATTATAGAGTAGTGTGCTTTTTAAAATCTCACTAATTCAGACTAGTGGAGAGAACAGAATTGAACGCAGCATATCATAGAATCTAGGTCATCACCAACAACTTGCTTTACATGTAGTATGGATCCCAGAAGACTTCAAAATTAGATATTGAGGATTTACAGGAAAGGGAAATTAATTTGAGTAGGACTTCGTAAGCATGGAGAAGTTGGTGCATTGAACCTCCCTTGAACAAGGATTTCACTGTGAATGGAAATCTCACGAGAACGTTGAACTATGTGAGGGTAAATTTTAACTTATGTTGACTTCAATGAAGGAAAAACCTATGTGCATAACAGATGGGTTATTAGTTAATGCCTATTTTGCAACCCCATCAATGTTTACTTTCTCCCCAAAACCTTCTGTAATCCCATCCACCGACTGTTTTCAGAACTCTAATATTTGAAAGGGCCAACATATCTCAAGATTGGCAGGATGGAGTGGTATATGTAAAAGCTTGGATGAAATATGCCATGAAGATTTGGGATGGGAATTCTCAACTGAAATATGTCCACTCATGCATTGCCAATGTCAGCCGTGCCGAGAGTGAAGGCAAAATGATTCACTATGGGGCAGGCGAGGATGGCTAATTAAAGGAACAGTCATGATCGGTCCAGCTCCTGGTGTCTGGTGAATAGTTGTGGGCAGAGAACATGGGACAGGTTGTCACTTTTGGCTGCAGTTACCCTATGGCTTGCTGTTGATTCGAGAAGCAGAGAACAAAATAACTTAAACAAGATGGGTGTGCACCTCACATACCAAGAAAATCTTAACATCTATTGCCCTCTACTGGTCCAGCTGGATACTGTTATAAGGTGGGATTTTTCTTCAGGCGGAGCAGGAGTTGCTGTTTTTTATAGTCCTAGACAAAAATGCTCTTACATGCATATATAAAGAAGTAGGTTTAAAGTAAAATTCTCATACGTGCAAATTTCTACATCAATAAGTATTGCCTCAATCGGGCTTTAGACATACTGACTAAATTACTGTGTGTAAAATGAAGATTTATGACTAGTAGGTCTGCCACTGAGGGACCACAAACATTTTTCTCTAACCTCTTAATTGTTTGTAAACTTTCCAAACAATCATTTCAAGGAATGTTGAAACTGAATGCAATTCAGAACCTAAAGTTATGTTTTCACCGTCTCTACTTGTGATTCTCAATGGTGTAATTTCAAATCTGTATTTCCTTCCAATTTGCAATTTTTAATACTCTGTAATAAGCCATTGCAACTGTCAGCTGACAGATTTGCAGCCAACACTATGTACTTTTGATTGGGCCATTAAAGTACCTACAGCTGCTTTAACTTTTTAGCGTCAAGGTTTCATTTATTGCAGAGCTGCCGTTTTGATGAAGTAATTTAAATGGGTTGCAATTAACCATATTAGTTTTTTCCACTGTCACATACAGGTGAAGAAGGGTGCAATGACTCCCCCTTTAAAATCATCGGTTGGTTGATCATACGAAGAAGCTGGATTCTCCAGTCTCCCGGCCGTGTATATCCCGGCGACGCGCTGTTTGTTGACGGCAGGATTCTCTACTCCTGCCATTTTGTCACTGGGAATCCCCATTGAAGCCACCCCGCCCATGGGTTTCCCAGCGGGAACAGAGAATCCCAACGGCTGGAAAATTCCGGCCAAGTTTTTTTTCAAACTTTATATGGACTAATGTGCCATTTCAGTTTGACGTGCTAATTGTAAAGATCTCAATCAGCCAGCGTTCCTTGAGTTTAAACCAAGAAGGGGTTGTTTTTTTTACTGTGCTAAAAACCCACTCAAGTAAAGATAGCTACATTTTTTAAAAGGTGAACACGCATCCCAAATGTCACAACGCACACATAAACACAAGCATACAAAAGTACAAGTTACAAATGGAGGAGGTTAACTTTCGGTCTAATTAATTTTCAACAAGATAAGACAAGTGCATTAAGAATTCACTGATTAAATGTCCTTTACGCTGTTATTCATGGCGGAGGCAGCTTTTAAAGCTGTAGATCTTGTTTTTTTTCTCTCCAGGAAATGATGCTTAGGAATTTGAACTCTTATTTTGAATTTCTTTGTCTGCTGTGTGATATCAGTGGGCAGGGTTCAAGTTAGTAGAGAGTGGGAGGGGAGGCAGACAACATTCGGCCTGCTGGTACCATCTGCTTTTCAGGTGTCACTTTTCAGACTGCGCCAAAGCAGGCAGGGTTTTACCACGGACGAGATGTCAAAATGCTGACTATGGTCACATGACCTCTATCCACGATGATCGAGTGTTTCACAGATGTAATTGATCAGCTTATGTCTGGGCAGACCTTGGCTATTATGTTCCAGACTAGGTGATTACTTTTTAATGCCCAAGCCATCAGGCGCAATTTAACAGAAACATTTCAAAGTGTCATTTTCGGCATGTTTGCTGGGGTGTTTATCACTATCTTTTTCGGTGAGATCCACACCAGTATTTACCCACACTTCGGGCAAAATCGAACGGATGTACCGCGTCCGACTCGGCGCAATGTGGGCGGTTAATTTTTACCCAGCTCGCTATCCCTCACGAGAACAAACAGGCTCTCACGAGACATCGCGATCAGGGGCGGGATTCTCCTCTACCCGGAGGGGCGGGGGTTTCCGGCGCCGAGGAGTGGCGTGAACCACTCCGGCGTCGGGCTGCCCCAATGGTGGGGAAGGGGCTTGGCGCCACGCCAACAGGCGCCGAAGGGTCTCCGCCAGCCGGCGCGAGTTGGCGCATGCGCAGGAGCGCCAGCGTGTGCTGGCGTCATCCCAGCGCATGCGCAGGGGGATTCATCTCCGAGTCGGCTATCGTGGAGGACCACAGCGGCCGACATGGAACAATAGAGTGCCCCCATGGCACAGGCCCGCCCGCGGATCGGTGGGCCCCGATAGCGGATCAGGCCATCGTGGGGGCACCTCCCGGGGCCAGATCCCCCCGAGGACCCCGGAGTCGCCCGCGCCACCAGGTCCTGCCGGTAAGGCCCTACTCTAATTTACACCAGTGGGATCGCAAAAAACGGATGGCCACTCGGCCCATCACGGGCCGGAGAATCGCCGGGGGGGACCGCTGCCAGCTGCCGCCGACCAGCACGGCCCGATTCCCGCCCCTGCTAAATCTCCGGCGTCGGAGAATTCAGCAGCCGGCGGGGGCGGGATTTACGCCACCCCCCGCGTGATTCTCCGACCCGGTGGGGGGGGCCGGAGAATCCCACCCCTGGATCCTACCCACAATGAGGTAAGACCTAAATTTAGTGGTTAGCACTGTTGCTTCACAGCGCCAGGGTCCGGGTTCGATTCTCGCTTGGGTCACTGTCTGTACGGAGTGTGCACCTTCCCCCCATGTCTGCGTAGGTTTCCTCCGAGTGCTCCGGTTTCCTCCCACAAGTCCCGAAAGATGTGCTGTTAGGTGAATTGGACATTCTGAATTCTCCCTCAGTGTACCCGAATAAGCGCCGGAATGTGGCGACTAGGGGCTTTTCACAGTAACTTCCTTGCCGTGTTAATGTAAGCCTACTCGTGACAATAATAATGATTATTATTATTACATTTGCATATTTAAGTATGCAGTTCGGCTGACTTGAATTTTTAAAAAACATTTTTATTTACAATATTTCAATATAACATCTTTACATGCATATACGTACAATAGTTTCAATATTTCAACCCTTCCAACCCCCCAAACCCAAAAGAAAGAACAACCAATCCCCTATGCTTCCCCTTTAGGCATACGGCATGCTTGCCTTCATTGGCCGGGGCATTGAGTATAAGAATTGGCAAGTCATGTTGCAGCTGTATAGAACCTTAGTTAGGCCACACTTGGAGTATAGTATTCAATTCTGGTCGCCACACTACCAGAAGGATGTGGAGGCTTTAGAGAGATGCAGAAGAGATTTACCAGAATGTTGCCTGGTATGGAGGGCATAAGCTATGAGGAGCGATTGAATAAACTCGGTTTGTTCTCACTGGAACGAAGGAGTTTGAGGGGCGACCTGATAGAGGTATACAAAATTATGAGGGGCATAGACAAAGTGGATAGTCAGAGGCTTTTCCCCAGGGTAGAGGGGTCAATTACTAGGGGGCATAGGTTTAAGGTGAGAGGGGCAAGGTTTAGAGTAGATGTACGAGGCAAGTTTTTTACGCAGAGGGTAGTGGGTGCCTGGAACTCACTACCGGAGGAGGTAGTGGAAGCAGGGACGATAGGGACATTTAAGGGGCATCTTGACAAATATATGAATAGGATGGGAATAGAAGGATACGGATCCAGGAAGTGTAGAAGATTGTAGTTTAGTCGGGCAGTATGGTCGGCACGGGCTTGGAGGGCCGAAGGGCCTGTTCCTGTGCTGTGCATTTCTTTGTTCTTTGTTCTTCCCCCCTCCAACATCTGACGGTGACCAACTTGCTGAAATAAGAAATAACTGGCTGCTACCTCAGATAGAACCTTTCAGCCGACCCTCTCATTACATACTTGATTTTTTTCCAAGTACAAAAACTCCATCAGCTCACTTAACTACGCCACGACACTGGGTGAGGCCACCATACCTCCACCAATCAGAACTCGTGCTCAGGCCTTTAAAGAAGAGAAGGTGAGTAATTCCATCTTCGCACCTGTCTGCAACTCTGGTAAATCAGAGATCCCAAAAATAGCCACCAACGGTCATCGTTCCAAATCAGCTCCAAGAATTCCTGATATGGTGCTGAAGAAGGAGACCCAGAAGCTCATAAGCTTAGTATATCCAAAAGAAACCACTCATTTGTGCCCCAGCCACAATGCCATACGCACTACCTTGAATTGAATCAGGCTTAGCCTAGTGCATGAGGAGATAGAATTGACTCTATAAAGAACCTCATTCCACCCTCCCCCAATCTCATGGCCCAACTCCTCCTTCCATTTCCTCTTAATCTCATCCAACAGGACCTTCTCCATTGACATCAGCTGACCATAAATCTCCAACACTCTCCCCTCACATATGGTTAAATGAGTCTAATGGCTCATTTAAGCGAGGGTGAGATCCAGATCACGGTATTTTGCGAGATCTGGTTAGATCAGTGAGGCGAGCGGTGCGTCATAAATCTCGCGAGTGACCTCTCGCAAGATTTAACAGCCTTGCTGCCTCAAGGAATCGGGCAAGACAGGGCTGTTTGATCACGTACATGATTTATGAATGACGCATTCAAGGACTTTCCAAATTTTTCCGCCCACCCATGATGATGCCCACCAGTGTTGGGTTTGGAAAAACCATGCCCTGAATCTAAAAAGAACATAGCAACATATTTCAAGACTAACCATTGTCTCTGTCGACTCTCTGGGTCTCCATTCTGACAAAGTGGAATGTAAATTGCATAGTGATGCAAGTGGTGGCCAATTTCAGTTTCAGTCTATCTTTGAAGTAATCCTTGAAATTCCACAGGAAGGCTGTCTGGACTTGTCCTTATTGTTATCCATATTGGTAACTTTCAGAAACTTGACCAACTTGCAGTTGTAGATGTCAGGTGACCTCTGGCAGCCATTTTAATGTCTTTGTTTTAACAATTGAAATGGCCTTTTTTTAAAAACCCATACATGAGTCCAGCAGATGAAATTGTAGTTTAATATTTATTTATTATCAACACACCTCTGTAACACCAAGTAAATATATTTTAATTTCTAATTAGATGAAACCAGTCAATTAAAGCATTTAATCATACTCACACCATGAATGGTGTTGAAAAAGCTAAAACTGAAGCAGAACCTAAGTTAGAAATATCTCAGTATAAATGGCTTGTTCCTATGTCATAATTTTTATGTACCAGTAATCCATCTGTCTTCATCAGTCAGCTTGTGATCACTTGAGGTTAAGAATTTTTCTCTGACTCCTGAGGGTAATCAAGTGAAAATCAGTTTAGCTCTCTGATAATTCAGCAAGTTTATTTAGTGTGTTATACAAACCAGAGAGGTGACAGATTTAATCTGCTGTGTTAAAGAAACGATTGGTTTCAACACTTGTTTATTAGGAGAGGGGAAATCTGTTGCAGCTCCTGCTTCTAACAGTTGCAACAATTCCTGTTGGAAGTCTGTTGATCCTTTTTTCTTTATTCTTTGCTGGGGTGTGTGTGTCCTTGAACTGAGTGGCTTTTCAGAGGGTATTTAAGAGCCAACCATGCTGTTGTAGATCTGCGATCACATGTAGGCCAGGCAAGGTAGGGACATCCCATTTCCTGCCCTCAATGGGCTTTATGACAATAGAAGTCAGCTGCCATTTGCATGTCGATGAAACCCAGCCCCATCTCCCCAATAACTGTCCCAAATGCCTCCATCGCCTCTATATTATCAGGTTGATTTACTGACCCACAATCTTGGATGAATTTCAATTGATTCAGCCCACTGCCTCTTTGATTGGCCACCAGCCCTCTCATGTCTTCTGTTAAATTTAAGAAGCTGTGGGATGAGGCCTTCGAGTGGCCATTAATTGCCGCCTTAAAGGCCTGAATTTGTGTAGGCCAGGTGGCCCTCCAGGTGCCTTGTCATCACTCATAAGACTGTGGGGAGGACGGGCAGGCAGTGGACGGGCAGGTTGCTGATATCTTGGTGCCTTATTTTATGGGTCCACTCGTTCGCTTTCCCCACTACAGCTGACCCCTAAAATCCAGCCCATCTCTTGAATGTCTTTAAGCAGAAGCACATTGATAAGGAAGAGAACATAATGGTGTAGGGGTTGAAGATGCTTTGGCTCTGATCTAAAAGTGAGTAGTTTAGGTAGCAGGGGTCCCATCAAAAGTGGACATTGGGGAAGAGACATTGAAGGGCGCTGGTGTGGTCGCCAGCTCAAAGATTGTAGAGTGATTGAGAAGGATGAGGAGTAATAATGCATCTCTGTCACAGTCACAGAGGATGTAATTTGTAAATGTTTATGTGCTATTCAACCACACGGCCTATGACAGTTTAGCCTAATCCTAACTTCACTAATGTTTACACATTCATCCTTTGCAGCATGGGCAATTAATCGAAGCAAGAATTCTGTCCGATTCCCCTGCCCTGCTGCCCACATAAAAGCTGCCTAATATCCTTATTACCATTAACCTGACTGAGATTACTGTTGGGAATGTTGGTGATGGGCGGGAGGAGGTTATTAATGTCATGCTGGCAGGGGTAGTATTTGGCTGTAAGGCCGTCGAAAAGTGTGTGACTAAATATTTAAGTAAAATTTTAGTCAGGACCACAAAAGATACCTTAAGAACAGTGTCATAGATATCATAGAATTTACAGTGCAGAAGGAGGCCATTGGGCCCATCGAGTCTGCACCGGCTCTTGGAAAGAGCACCCTACCCAAGGTCAACACCGCCACCCTATCCCCATAACCCAGTAACCCCACCCAACACTAAGGGCAATTTATCATGGCCAATCCACCTAACCTGCACATTTTTGGACTGTGGGAGGAAACCGGAGCACCCGGAGGAAACCCACGCACACACGGGGAGGATGTGCAGACTCCGCACAGACAGTGACCCAAGCTGGAATCGAACCTGGGACCCTGGAGCTGTGAAGCAATTGTGCTATCCACAAGGCTACCGTGCTGCCCCTAGTGTCCAGTGGGTAGCACGATGGTGCAGTGGTTAGCCTCGCGGCACCGAGGTCCCAGGTTCGATCCCGGCCCCAGGTCACTGTCCATGTGGAGTTTGCACATTCTCCCCGTGTTTGTGTGGGTTTCGCCCCCACAACCCAAAAAGATGTGCAGGGTAGATGAATTGACCACTCTAAATTGCCCCTTAATAGTTAACACGTGGCTGAAAGAGTGGTGTGGGAAAGAGGGGTTCCTTTTCATGGGACACTGGCATCAGTTTTGGGACAGGGGGGACCTATACCATTGGGATGGTCTCCACCTGAACCGAGCTGGGACCAGTGTTCTGGCGAAAAGAGTAAATAGGGTGGTCAATAGGACTTTAAACTAGAGATTGGGGGGAAGGGAAAATCAAAGAACCAAGAGGTGAAGTAATCAGTGGGAAGCGTAGCTGCTTAGGAATACAAAAAAGCACGAAAAGACAAAACTCAGGAGAGGTTACGATAGTCCCCATCCCACAAAATATGACACAGTGTATGGAAAGGCTCAGTAAACCAAGGTCCACCACACTAAGAAAACAAAAAGGGACGGACGGTCAATAGAGAATTAAAGGTGCTATATTTAAATGCGCGCAGTGTACGGAACAAGGTAGATGAGCTTGTGGCCCAGATTGTGACTGGCAGGTATGATGTGGTAGGCATCACAGAGACATGGTTGCAGGGGGTTCAGGACTGGCATTTAAACATCCAGGGATTCACAACCTATCGAAAAGACAGAGAGGTGGGCAGAGGGGGCGGGGTTGCCTTGTTAATTAGGAATGAAATTAAATCAATAGCACTAAACGACATAGGGTCAGATGATGTGGAGTCTGTGTGGGTAGAGTTTAGGAACCACAAAGGCAAAAAAAACATAATGGGAGTTATGTACAGGCCTCCTAACAGTGGTCAGGACCAGGGGCACAAAATGCACCATGAAATAGAAAATGCATGTCAGAAAGGCAAGGTCACAGTGATCATGGGGGACTTCAATATGCAGGTGGACTGGGTAAATAATGCTGCCAGTGGACCCAAGGAAAGGGAATTCATTGAATATTTACAGGAGGGCTTTTTGGAACAGCTTGTGATGGAGCCCACGAGGGAACAGGCCATTCTGGGCTTAGTGTTATGTAATGAGACAGACTTGATTAAAGACCTTAAAGTAAGGGAACACTTAGGAGGCAGTGATCATAATATGGTAGAATTCAATCTCCAATTTGAAAGAAAGAAGGTAGAATCAGATGTAAAGGTGTTACAGTTAAATAAAGGTAACTACAGGGGCATGAGGGAGGAACTGACGAAAATCGACTGGGAACAGAGCCTAGTGGGAAAGACAGTAGAACAGCAATGGCAGGAGTTTCTGGGAGTAATTGAGGACACAGTACAGAGGTTCATCCCAAAGAAAAGAAAGGTTATCAGAGGGGGGATTAGGCAGTCATGGCTGACAAAGGAAGTTAGGGAATGCATCAAAGCAAAAGAGAAAGCCTATAATGTGGCAAAGAGTAGTGGGAAGTCAGAAGATTGGGAAGGCTACAAAAACAAACAGAGGATAACAAAGAGAGAAATAAGGAAAGAGAGGATCAATTATGAAGGTAGGCTAGCCAGTAACATTAGGAATGATAGTAAAAGTTTCTTTAAATACATTAAAAACAAACGGGAGGCAAAAGTAGACATTGGGCCGCTCCAAAATAACGCTGGTAATCTAGTGATGGGAGACAAGGAAATAGCTGAGGAACTAAATAAGTACTTTGCGTCAGTCTTCACAGTAGAAGACATGAGTAATATCCCAACAATTCCGGAGAGTCAGGGGGCAGAGTTGAATATGGTAGCCATCACAAAGGAGAAAGTGCTAGAGAAACTAAGAGGTCTAAAAATTGATAAATCTCCGGGCCCAGATGGGCTACATCCTAGAGTTCTAAAGGAGATAGCTGAAGAAATAGTGGAGGCGTTAGTTATGATCTTTCAAAAGTCACTGGAGTCAGGGAAAGTCCCAGAGGATTGGAAAATCGCTGTTGTAACCCCCCTGTTCAAGGAGGGAACAAGAAAAAAGATGGAAAATTATCGGCCAATTAGCCTAACCTCGGTTGTTGCAAGATTCTAGAATCCATTGTTAAGGATGAGATTTCTAAATTCTTGGAAGTGCAGGGTCGGATTAGGACAAGTCAGCATGGATTTTGTAAGGGGAGGTTGTGCCTGACAAACCTGTTAGAGTTCTTTGAAGAGATAACAAATAGGTTAGACCAAGGAGAGCCAACGGATGTTATCTATCTTGACTTCCAAAAGGCCTTTGATAAGGTGCCTTATGGGAGACTGCTGAGTAAAATAAGGGCCCATGGTATTCGAGGCAAGGTACTAACATGGATTGACGATTGGCTGTCAGGCAGAAGGCAGAGAGTTGGGATAAAAGGTTCTTTTTCGGAATGGCAACCGGTGACGAGTGGTGTCCCGCAGGGTTCAGTATTGGGGCCACAGCGGTTCTCTTTATATATTAACGATCTAGATGACGGGACTGTGGGCATTCTCGCTAAGTTTGCCGATGATACAAAGATAGGTGGAGGGGCAGGTAGTATGGAGGAGGTAGGGAGGCTGCAGAAAGATTTAGACAGTTTAGGAGAGTGGTCCAAGAAATGGCTGATGAAATTCAACGTGGGCAAGTGCGAGGTCTTGCACTTTGGAAAAAAGAATAGAGGCGTGGACTATTTTCTAAACGGTGACAAAATTCATAATGCTGAAGTGCAAAGGGACTTGGGAGCCCTATTCCAGGATTCTCTAACGGTAAACTTGCAGGTTGAGTCCGTAATTAAGAAAGCAAATGCAATGTTGTCATTTATCTCAAGAGGCTTGGAATATAAAAGCAGGGATGTACTTCTGAAGCCTTATAAAGCATTAGTTAGGCCCCATTTAGAATACTGTGAGCAATTTTGGGCCCCACACCTCAGGAAGGACATACTGACACTGGAACGAGTCCAGCGGAGATTCACACGGATGATCCCAGGAATGGTAGGCCTAACATACGATGAACGTCTGAGGATCCTGGGATTATATTCATTGGAGTTTAGGAGGTTGAGGGGAGATCTAATAGAAACTTACAAGATAATGAATGGCTTAGATAGGGTGGACGTAGGGAAGTTGTTTCCATTAGCAGGGGAGACTAGGACCCGGGGGCACAGCCTTAGAATAAAAGGGAGTCACTTTAGAACAGAGATGAGGAGAAATTTCTTCAGCCAGAGAGTGGTGGGTCTGTGGAATTCATTGCCACAGAGGGCAGTGGAGGCCAGGACGTTGAGTGTCTTTAAGACAGAAGTTGATAAATTCTTGATTTCTTGAGGAATTAAGGGCTATGGAGAGAAAGCGGGTAAATGGAGTTGAAATCAGCCATGATTGAATGGTGGAGTGGACTCGATGGGCCGAATGGCCTTACTTCCGCTCCTATGTCTTAATTGGAAAAAATTAATTGGCTACTCTAAATTTAAAAAAAAAACAGTGTCTTGAGGTAACCATTCTTTTAAATCATCCAGCCAACCCGATGACAGAATGCAATGGCACAATAATGCGACAATACTAAGCACAGTGTGCCAATAAATACTTCATATAATATCCACTGTGCAGGTTGTGCTAGTTTCTCCGCTATTGTGTTCTCATATTATTTTAATTGAATAAAAAGAGAGAAGTAGGAGAAAAGGTGAAAATGAATCAAGAAATAATGATTAGGCAATGCTAAGTTTGAGTTTTAAAAGTATTTGGTTGACAAGAAATGAAAGAAGGACTTACGTGGTGGAGCTCCTGTGGTAGAGACTCCGAGAAACATTCTGAGTTCAACGCAGTGACAATGCAGAGTGATAAGATTCAAAATGGAATCCAATCTTTCTTTACAATAATATGTACAGAAGAGTTAATGAGCTCTCTTTTCCCTAAAAAGCTGGCAGTGTGGGATCTGCTAGAGAATGTACTAAAGGGCACTGCAGTCTTATAGGGTCTGACCTCAGAATCTTAATAATCAACTGTAAATAACTGAAAGTTAAACATGCCTCTGAGCAGGACTCCGCTTAAGTTGTGCGAGTGTGTGGTCCTATCAACCACAGACTTTTGTCAGATTGATTCAATAGCCGTCATAAGACAACATAAGGACAGAAGTTCAATTCATTGGGCCTTGTGGTGAATGATATCTGTATACACATGTATCCTTAATGCGTAGGCCCCTTTAAGATCGGGTTTGGAACCCTGGGGGACTCTGCCTCCAGCTCCGCCCCCAGGAAGCTGTATATAAGGTTACGTTCAGTAGGCAGCGTGCAGTGAGTACACTTCTCGGCAGCTGTCTGATCTTCTGGCTATTAAAGCCTTTGTATTATCAAACTCCTCTCCTGAGTCGTAATTGAGGGTATCTCAATTTAATTACCAGACTACATCAAGATGGACAGCGGTCTAAAGCCGGAGAAGCTCAATTTGGACCCTCGGTCGCCGGAAGCCACTGAAATTTTTAAATACTGGCTCCGGTGATTTGAGGCCTATCTAAATTCCTCAGAGACTGAAGTTGACGGACCTCACAAGCTGAGCTTACTACATGCCCGGGTGGGCCACCCACTATCCGCCGTGATCGAGAAAGCTACGACGTACGAAACGGCGGTCGAAATCCTACAGAAGCGCTTCGTAAAGCCGATAAACGAGGTACATGCCAGACATTTGTTCTCGACCTGCCGCCAGCGCTCTGGGGAAACGCTAGATCAATACTTGGAGACACTCAGCGCGCTCGTCAGGAACTGCGACCATAAAGAGGTGACGGCAGAAGTCCACATGAACTTACATATTCGTGATGCTTTCGTGTCCGGTAACCGATCCACGTACATCCGGCAGTGGCTCCTAGAAGACGGAGCGAAGGACCTCCAAGGCACGGTAAGGCTCGCCTCTTCCCTGGAAGCGGCCCACCATAATCTCCACACATACTCCGCGGACCTTGCGAACCCTTCTCGATCTCCTCCAGACTCGGCCACGCTTCAGGCCTGCGCCGCGCGGCAACCCGCTCACACCGGGGGCCCCCAATGCTATTTCTGTGGGCAAGGCCAGCACACACGCCAGTGTTGCCTGGCCCGCTCTGCTATCTGCGGCGAATGCGGAAAGAAGGGGCACTTCGCGAAGGTCTGCCTGGCTGGGCCCAAAGGCCAGAAACAATAGTCTCATCGGGCCCAGAAATCGAACTCCCAGGACCACAGGCCCCCCAAAGCGGCCGCGCGCCGGCCGGACATGCCTACTTCCGACGCGTCATCGGTCTCGTGCGAGTCATGGGGGCGGCCATCTTGACGGCGGCCATCTTCAAAACTCGAAACGTGTGACCGACGGCGGCGGCCATTTTGCGAGTCCGATTCAACCGAGGACTCTGACTGCCAGCAACTAGGAGCGATCACGCTCGATCAATCTCGGCCGAAGCACCTGTGAAACTCAATGATGCAGGTTCAAATCAACACCCCCTGCTTTTTTGACTCCGGGAGCACGGAGAGTTTTATCCTGTGCAGCCACCGAAGCCTGACCCTGAAGTTCAGTGGACCCCTGCCCCCGCTCACAGTATGTAGCCTGGCGGCACTCAAACCTCACCCCCGCCTGTAAGCCCGTCGCCACCAGGAGTCGGCGGTACAGTGCCCAAGACATGACTTTTATCAAGTCAGAGGTTCAGCGGCTACTAAAAGATGGGGTCATAGAGGCTAGCAACAGCCCTTGGAGCCCTTGGTAGTCCGCTCCGGGGAAAAACAACGTATGGTGGTGGACTATAGCCAGACCATAAGCCGCTTTACGCAACGCGATGCGTACCCACTTCCCCGCATAGCAGAAATAGAACATAGAACGATACAGCGCAGTACAGGCCCTTCGGCCCACGATGTTGCACCGAAATAAAAGCCATCTAACCTACACTATGCCATTTTCATCCATATGTTTATCCAATAAACTTTTAAATGCCCTCAATGTTGGCGAGTTCACTACTGTAGCAGGTAGGGCATTCCACGGCCTCACTACACTTTGCGTAAAGAATCTACCTCTGACCTCTGTCCTATATCTATTACCCCTCAGTTTAAAGCTATGTCCCCTCGTGCCAGCCATTTCCATCCGCGGGAGAAGGCTCTCACTGTCCACCCTATCTAACCCCCTGGTCATTTTGTATGCCTCTATTAAGTCTCCTCTTAACCTTCTTCTCTCCAACGAAAACAACCTCAAGTCCATCAGCCTTTCCTCATAAGATTTTCCCTCCATACCAGGCAACACCCTGGTAAATCTCCTCTGCACCCGCTCCAAAGCCTCCACGTCCTTCCTATAATGCGGTGACCAGAACTGTACTCAATACTCCAAATGCGGCCGTACCAGAGTTCTGTACAGCTGCAACATGACCTCCTGACTCCTGAAATGGTGAACCAAATCGCCCAGTATCGAGTATTCTCCACGGTCGACCTAAAATCGGCCTATCATTAACTCCCTATCCGCCCAGAGGACCGCCCCTATACAGCCTTCGAAGCAGCCAGTCGGCTCTTCCACTTCCTCAGGGTCCCTTTTGGTGTCACAAACGGAGTCTCCATTTTCCAAAGGGCAATGGATCAAATGGTGGACTAGTACGGCTTACGGGCCACATACCCGTACATGGACAACGTCACCATCTGCGGCCATGACCAGCAGGACCATGACAAAAACCTGAGGAAGTTCCTCCAGACCGCCCGGGCCCTCAATCTGACATACAATAAAGAGAAATGCGTGTTCCACCCAACCCGGTTAGCCATCCTCGGCTACGTCGTGGAAAACGGGGTCCTAGGGCCAGACCCCGACTGCATGCGCCCCCTTAAGGAACTTCCCCTCCCCGTAGCCTCAAGGCACTCAAACGGTGCCTGGGGCTCTTTTCCTATAATGCCCAGTGGGTCCCCAGATATGCAGACAAAGCCCGTCCACTCATTAAGACCACGGTTTTCCCCTGACGGCTGAGGCTCAGTCGGCCTTCAGTCGTATCAAGACCAATATCATCAAGGCCGCCATGCACGCGGTGGATGAAACCATTCCCTTCCAGATAGAAAGCGACGCATCAGACGTCGCCCTGGCTGCTACCCTCAACCAGGCGGGCAGACCAGTAGCGTTCTTCTCCCGAACCCTCACCGCCTCGGAAATCCAACACTCTGCAGTCGAGAAGGAGGCACAAGCCATAGTGGAGGCTGTGCGGCACTGGAGGCACTACCTAGCTGGTAGGAGGTACGCCCTCGTCCCCGACCAACAGTCGCCTTTATGTTTGACAACGCACAATGGGGCAAAATAAAGAATAAGTCCACGCTTTATTTGCTCAAAGGGCACCGGCACCAATCACCCTAGTCACCCCGGATACCCCCACTGCTCCAACGCGGGCAAAGGCTCAGACAACTGTGCTCCCGGATATACCACCACCGAAGACGACCGTATCCGCCGCACCACCGCCGGAGCTGAGAAGGCCAACAAGGGCAATCAGACCACCCAAAAGACTGAACTTGTAATTCCACTTCTCCCCCCCGATGGTCTATGCGTTTTTGTTTTAAACAGGGGGTGAATGTGGTGAATGATATCTGTATACATATGTACCCTTAATGCATAGGCCCCTTTAAGACCGGGTTTGGAACCCTGGGGACTCCGCCTCCGGCTCCGCCCCAGGAAGCTGTATATAAGGTTACGTTCAGTAGGCAGCGTGCAGTGAGCACACTTCTCGGCAGCTGTGTGGTGTTCTGGTTATTGAAGTCTTTGTATTATCGAACTCCTGTCCTGAGTTGTAATTGAGGGTATCTCAGGCCTATTCTCCCAAAACATGACTAGGGGCTGGATTCTCCATTTGGGAGATAAAGGTCTCCTGTTGGATTTGAAGCGCGGGCTAGGCAAAATACTGGTGATGAAAATGAACCAGCATGCTGTCCATGCGCCTTGCTAGCACCTGATTTGCTGGGGTCTGGATTTTTTCTGATAATGTGTAATTTGTTGGATATGAAGTATGAAATCTCAATAAAAAACATTTCCAAAAAATAAGCTTGACAAGTTGGAGCAGCTTTTAAGTGCTCCACTCACCACACACTCTCATTCCAGCTGCAGGCAGCCAGCCCCAGGTTTCCGGGAATCGGAGATAGAGCAACACTGGATGCTATTGAGGAGAGGAGTGACACCCTGTTCCCTAGGGTGGGGCGACGACTCAAGCCAGCCCTTCTCAACAGCACCTGGGATGTAGTGGCGAGGATGTCAGTGCTGGCAGGATCACCAGGGGGACCAGCATGCTATGCAGGAAGAAGATGAATGACCTCCTTACAGTAGCTCGGGTGTGTCGCCACCTCTGATCCCCTGGCAACTTGATGCAACCATCAATTCACTCGAGACAGAGAATAGAAGTGAACAGAGGCTTTAATCAACTAGAACAGTGCCTGCCTGCGACTGCTCTGCTATGAGAGCAGTCTACAGGGCAGCTGCTCTTTATACCTCCCCTCAAGGGGGCGGAGCCCACAAGGGCACCAACATGATACAATCAGTGTAGTACAGTACAATGGTCCATAGGTGGAGCCCACATGGGCAACAGCGTGATACAATGTAGTACAGTGGTGAATGGTAACTATAATACGTTCACCACATTCACCCCCTGTTAAAAAATTGAAGTCCGGCGGGGGTGAAGGGCTCACAGGTTCAGTTTGTCCAGTGCCCTGATCATGCGCTGCGATCGCCAGAGCTCTGGTTTCGCAGCGGGCACGGGCGTCAAACCCGTCGGTGCGGGCATGGGTGGTGAACCCGTCGAAGCGGGCACGGGCGTGGACTCCGGGAGCGTGTCTTCTGGAGCTTCGTTCCTGTCGGACGGTGAAGGGGGGAGGGAGTATAGGAGGGGGTGTAGAGGCCATGTAGGGGCGGGCCGCTGTTCAGTGTAGGTTGGGGGGGTAGATTGGGGTGATGGTAGGGGATCCTGCGGGTGCCAGGTCTCGAAGGGAGACCGTAACCTGTCGGCCGTTGGGGTGCTCTACGTATGCGTACTGGGGGTTGGTGTGAAGGAGTTGGACCCTCTTGACCAGGGGGTCAGGCTTATGGCTCCTTACGTGTTTGCGGAGTAGGACGGTGTCTTCAACCAGGACGGAAGTGAGACCCCAGAGGTGGATTTCCTACGGAAAACAAACAGGCGGTTATGAGGGGTCTCGTTCGTAGCTGTGCAAAGGAGTGACCTAATGGAGTGGAGTGTGTCGGGGAGGACCTCCTGCCAGTGGGAGACTGGGAAATTCCTGGACCGTAGGGCCAGGAGGTCATCTTTCCATACCGTTGCGTTCTCCCTCTCCACCTGTCCATTTCCCCGGGGGTTGTAACTGATAGTCCTGCTCGAGGCGATGCCCTTACCGAGCAGGTACTGATGCAGTTCGTCGCTCATTAACGAGGAGCCCCGGGTCACTGTGGACATATGTCGGGAAACCGAACAAGGTGAAGATACGATGTAGGGCCTTAATGACGGTGGCCACGGTCATGTCGGGGCAGGGGATTGCAAAGGGGAAGCGGGAGAACTCGTCAACGACATTGAGGAAATACGTGTTGCAGTTGGCAGAGGGGAGGGGCCCTTTGATGTCGATACTGAGGCGCTCAAAGGACCGGGATGCCTTCACGAGGTGGGCCTTATCCGGTCGATAGAAGTGCGGCTTACACTCCGCGCAGATTTGGCAGTCCCTGGTCATGGCCCTGACCTCCTCGGTGGAGTAGGGCAGGTTGCGGGCCTTGATGTAGTGGAGAAGCCGGATGACCCCCGGATGGCAGAGGTCATCGTGGATGGCCCAGAGTCGGTCACCTTGCGCGCTGGTGCATGTGCCGCGGGACAGGGCATCTGGGGGCTCGTTGTGCTTCCCAGGACGATACACTATATCGTAATTATAGGTGGAGAGTTCGATCCTCCACGTCAAGATCTTATCGTTCTTGATCTTGCCCCGCTGTGTGTTGTCGAACATAAAGGCTACCGACCACTGGTCGGTGACGAGGGTAAACCTCCTACCAGCGAGGTAGTGCCTCCAGTGCCGTACAGCTTCCACGATGGCTTGGGCTTCTTTTTCGACTGAGGAGTGTCGAATTTCGGAGGCGTTGAGGGTACGGGAGAAAAATGCTACTGGCCTGCTCGCCTGATTGAGGGTGGTGGCGAGGGCAACCTCTGACGCGTCGCTTTCCACCTGGAAGTGGACGGACTCGTCCACCGCGCGCATCGCGGCCTTGACAATATCTGCCTTGATGCGGCTGAAGGCCTGGCGGGCCTCAGCCGACAGTGGGAAGATGGTAGCTTTGATCAGTGGGCTGGCTTTGTCCGCATAGTTGGGGACCCGCTGGGCGTAATAGGAAAAGAACCCGAGGCACCTTTTCAGGGCCTTGGGGCAGTGGGGGAGGGAGAATTGCAGGAGGGGACACATACGGTCGGGATTGGGCCCTAGAACTCCGTTTTCCACGACGTAGTCGAGGATGGCTCGTCTGGTTGTGCAGAAAACGCATTTCTCCTTGTTATAAGTAAGGTTAAGGGCTTGGGCGGTTTGGAGAAACTTCTGGAGGTTGGCATCGTGGTTCTGCTGGGCGTGGCCGCAGATGGTGACGTTGTCCAGGTACGGAAATGTGGCCCGCAGCCTGTACTGGTCCACCATTCAGTCCATCGTTCTTTAGAAGACCGAGACCCCGTTGGTGACGCCGAAGGGGACCCGGAGGAAGTGGAAGAGGCGGCCATCTGCCTTAAAGGCCATGGTGGTGGCGATCGTCCGGCGGATTGGGAGCTGGTGGTATGCGGACTTCAGATCCACCGTGGAGAACACTCAGTATTGTGCAATCTGATTAACCATGTCCACTATCTGGGGGAGGGGTACGCATTGAGGTGCGTGTACCGGTTTATGGTTTGGCTGTAGTCTACAACCATCCGATTCTTTTCCCCGGTCCTGACGACCACCACCTGAGCTCTCCAGGAGCTATTGCTGACCTCGATGATTCCTTCCCGCAAGAGTCGCTGGACCTCGGACCTGATAAAAGTCCTGTTCTGGATGCTGTACCGCCTGCTTCTGGTGGCGACTGGTTTACAGTCGGCGGTGAGATTTGTGAAGAGCGGGCGAAGGTCAACGTTCAGGGCCGCGAGGCTACATACGGTGAGAGGGGGTAGGGGCCCGCCGAACTTCAGGGTCAGGCTCTTGAGGTTGCACTGGAAGTCCAGTCCAACAGAAGAGCAGCGCAGAGATCGGGGAGTACGTATAGCTTAAAGTTTGCGTATTCGACGCCTTGTGTCGCGAGGTTCGCGACAGTGTACCACCGGACCTGCACTGAGTGCGATTCGGAAGCGAGGGAGATTGTTTGAAGTGCGTGGGAGATTTGGAGCGAACAGTGCCTTACCGTGTCTGGGTGAATGAAGCTCTCCGTGCTCCCGGAGTCAAACAGGCGAGGCGTGACGTGTCCATTGACTCAGACGGTCATCATGGCGTTCCGGAGGTGCTTTGGGCGTGATTGGTCGAGGGTGACCGTGCCGAGTTGCGGGTAGCCGGCGTGGTCAGAGGTGGTTGGGTGATCCCAAGATGGCAGCTCCCGTCGGTTGCACGTGTCGGGCGGCATAGCAGATGGTGGCCAAGATGGTGGCCCCCATGAGTTGCACATGGCGGGCCGTGTGGGAGGCGGTGGCCAAGGTGGCGGCCCCCGTGAGTCGCACGTGTTGTGCGGAGTTGAAGATGGCTGCCTCCACGGACAACACGAGGCAGATGACGCATCTGGAGGGGGCGGAGCCGGCAGGCTCTGTGAGTCTGAGAGTCGGGCCTGCGATTTGGAGGACTTGGACCTGGCCAGGCAGACTTTGGCAAAGTGTCCTTTCTTGCCGCAGTCGCTGCAGTGCGCGTTCCGAACCGGGCAGCGTTGCCTGGGGTGCTGGAGCTGGCCGCAGAAATAGCAGGGTACCCCCCGGGTTGGGCAGGTAGCCGCGCGGCACAGGCCTGGGGTACTCTCTGTCGGGGATCCACGAGGGGGTCACGTGATCGGACGGGAAAGCATTGATGCTTTGGAACGCTACTTCTATGGAAGTGACTAGTTTTACCATCTCTTCTAGGTCAAGGGCGCCCTTCTCGAGCAGGCGCTGTCTGACATAGTTGGACCGGACTCCAGTCACGTTGGCGTCCCGGGCGGCGAGTTCCATATGTTGGGAGGCCATGACGGCCTGGTAGTTGCAGCTTCGCGCGAGGACATTGAGGTCGCATATGCACTCCTCCAGCGATTCCCCGGGGCGTTGGCGGCGAGTGGTGAGGAGATGCCGCGCGTACACTTCTTTCACTGACCTCACGTATCGGCGCTTCAGCATCGCAAGGGCGTCTGCGTATGTGGTCGCTTCCTCGAGTTGTACGGAGATTCGATGGCTCACCCGGGCGTGGAGGAGGCTCAGCTTCTGATCATCGGTGACGGAGGGCGAGGAGGAGGCGGCGAGGTAGGCCTCGAAACATCGGAGCCAGTGTGAAAAAATCCCTTTTGCTTCCGCGGCCTGTGGGTCGAGTTCCAGTCGGTTAGGTCTGAGTGCTGATTCCATTGCGGTGTTGTAGTTGATTAAATTGATGCGACCATCAATTCACTCGAGACAGAGAATAGAAGTGAACAGAGGCTTTAATCAACTAGAACAGTGCCTGCCTGTGACTGCTCTGCTGTGAGAGCCGCCTACAGGGCAGCTGGTCTTGATACCTCCCCTCAAGGGGGCGGAGCCATGGGCGGAGCCCACAAGGGCACCAACATGATACAATCAGTGTAGTACAGTACAATGGTCCATAGGCGGAGCCCACATGGGCAACAGCGTGATACAATGTAGTACAGTGGTGAATGGTTACTATAATACGTTCACCACACAACTCTCCCGTCCCTCACTCCTCACATCAGCCCCCAATCCCCTAGAAGCCAACCACACCCCACTTCCCTGCATGATCCTTACAACCCACTCTCCAACAAATCGCCCAACAGAGGTATTGTCCTCTTTGGCCAGGAGCCTTGCACACACATGCCACCAGCTACAGAACCCCACAGAACTCACCTCCCAGGGTCTCATTATGTCCATTCTGTGTGCCCGAAGAAATGATGGCCTATAATTGGTGGGAATGCCAGAAGACGGGAGGGACATCCCCGGCATTCAGTTCCTCACCCCGTCAGACGAGAGGGCCCTGTAACCCGCAGGGGAGATCGAGGAGGGGGCATTGGCTGCGTTGGAGGTCGCCATGCAGCACGCAAGTGAGAGCCCAATGTAATGTAGATGTCCCTATAGAAAGTGAGTCACCCATCTCCCATCTCCCACAGATCAGCCCTACCCAAGATCTTACCCCATGTCGTTTGTCTTGCAGGATCACCATCAAATGAGGCCGGACTATCCAGGGCCGCTGTCCCTCAGCCAGATATTCAGAGCCCCCGGAGCACCACTCCGGAGAAGACACCGACATTTCAACACTGCTGTAACATGCACCTTCCACCATTGCAAAGACTATCACCTCAGTGGGGAATGTTAATGATCAACCTCCTGGCTCACCCTCTAGGGAGCAGCACATCAGGTGGAGGCAGGGACTTCTGAGGGAGCATTCCACCCACCACTCCACCACACCACCACTCCCACATCGCACCCTCCGCCATACTATTCCCCCCTCTCCTCCCAGCCGGCCACCAGCCGGAAGAGGGGCATCACGTGACCCACCCAAAGGCAACAGCCACAGTAGCCCCTGCAGGAGGGCGTCGGACGGGGGTTGCAGAGAGTACCGCTGGAATGGGCAGCGCCAGCTGACAGTACCTCTGGAAGCATGGAAAGACGCCAGGGCCAACAGCCCCCCACAGTGTCGGGGAACGACAGGGCCTGGGGTGCAGAGATTGGGGGAGGGGAAATGTGGGGACAGGATCTGCAGTGCCAACCGGGGCCACCATGTAGCTCATTGGACTTGGTTGTGCACGGAGGTACGCACCATGCCTTTCACCCTCTGCAGACAATGGGTATAGGAATGAGCTGCGTGTATATCAGGACCTGGGTGAGGGGCTGGCTTAGCACAGGGCTAAAGAGCTGGCTTTTAAAGCAGATCAAGGCAGGTCAGCAGCATGGTTCAATTCCCGTACCAGCCTCCCCGAACAGGCGCTGGAATGTGGCAACTAGGGTTTTTTCACAGTAACTTCACTTGAAGCCTACTTGTGACAACAAGCGATTTTCATTTCATTTCATTTCAGATGTGCCAGGAACAGGGTGGCGGGGGGAGGGGAGTCCGAGGTGCTGCGGTGTTCCGGTATCTAGCCTGCAGGGATTACTGGAATGGGCTCCATTGCGTTCTCTTCCCTCGGGGTGCCTAATGGCCCCCGGACTACTGTATGGGACAAGTTTACATGCCCACGGCCTGGAGCACGGGGAGTGGACCACTACCATCTGGGACTGCGCCACATCACGCTGTGACTGTGTCATCACCTTCTGGGTGTGTGCCACATCAATCAGTGACTGCGCCATCTCCCGCTGGGACTGGGTCACCTCCCTTTGGCTCTATGCCATGTCGGCCATCACCTGGGCAATGCCACTGACGCTTTCAGCCAAGGCCTGCTGTGACTGGGCCATGCTCTGTAGCGTCTCTGCAATATCCAGGTGGCTCTGGTAGATGGCTGCCTGTGATAGGGCAGCCTTGTCCTGGGCCTTGGCCACCGCCTGCACATATTGCCCCAGGCCTTGGACATGTTGACCTACGGTAGAGACCTTCGCCTGCAAGGTCTCCACCGCCGACACCACATGTGCAGTGTTGGCCTGGGTGGCACACATGGTCGGCACCACATCCTGCTCCTGCAGGCGGTTGGACTCCACCAACTGCACCTGCAGGTACTGGATGCTGGCCGACAACCCCTCATGTAGTCCCTGGCTCTGCGATTGCACCTCCGCAATCGATGGAACTGTCTGTTCCAGAACCCGAAACCCATCTGGACGACAGCCAGTTCCTGGGTCGGCCCTCCCTCCAACCGTCCACCCCCTTGGGGGTTCCTACCTCCAACTGCTGTACCGGTGCATGTATGTGGTGCGTACCAGAGAGTATCCCAGGAGCATCTTCACTAAATTGTCCAACCGGGGAGAGTTTCTCTGCGATGGTGGAGGGTGTTGGAGACAGCTGTGACGGGAAGCCAGTGTCTTTCCCGGACTCGAGCTGTGAGGTGTCTCATAATGCGGGTCTAGGGCTCCCAAATGTTTCAGTCTCGTCTTCATCGCCGGTCGACACACAGGGTTCCGGTTCTGGTTGTGATCTGGGGCGGGTGTGGTACTATCCATCACTGTAAATACACAAGGGGTTAATGTAAATACACTACAACTAAGTAAACACTAGAGGGAGCACCGGTGATGTCATGATATGCAGACATACAGCTAATGAACACTTAGAATAGGACACGACCAATGGGCAGTCAAGACACCCAGAGGTGACACTACCACAAGGGGGCAACCCATATAAAAGGACAGGGCACACATGCTCTTTCTCTTTCCATAGGCGACACTCAGAGAGACGGGCATATCAGAAGCATCACACCCACCGCATAGCTTAGAGCAGACGGGTTGGTTAGACTGAGTTACTATAGCAAGATTAGCAGGAGAGTCGAACTCAAGTAGGAGAATTGTTAACTGTCAATAAATGTGTTAAACCTATCTCCAAGTCTGAACCTTCCTTTGTCAGAGTATACACCAAGGAAGCAGCTTATGCT
Organism: Scyliorhinus torazame; assembly: GCF_047496885.1. NCBI lineage: Eukaryota > Metazoa > Chordata > Chondrichthyes > Carcharhiniformes > Scyliorhinidae > Scyliorhinus > Scyliorhinus torazame. The sequence continues at coordinate 168,160,687 of NC_092721.1, read as the reverse complement.
ACATGAGGAAACATAACACAACAGCGGGGACACCAGAAGGACCCGCATCATCACCAGCACCTCCTACAAGACACAGGACAACGCGCATGATTGCATCGTGGGCCGAGGGGAGTGCGATGGTGGGGGTACGTGGGGAGGGGGTGGTGTGATTATGGTGGTGGTGCTGGGGGCGGTGACACCCCTGCCATGGGGAACCGCAGCTCAGTGGGGTCTCACTTCCTCGCCCGATGCCAACCTCCACCCTGGTAACTGCCCTTTCCTTGGGCCTTCCCACCACGTCCAGTGCCCTCTCTTCTGCTGTGGTGAGCGGCCGCAGGTCCGGCAGTCCCCCACCTGTCTTCCCCCACTCTTGGCGGTGCTGCACAGCCTTCCCCTGGTGTGGGTGAGGGGGGGGGGGGGGGGGGGTACAGAAAACGCACAGTGTTAGACAGTCCAATGCTTGCAGCTCAGAAGGTGAGTATCTGTGGCTTCGATGGTCAGGGCATTGTGGTGCAGGGTGTGGGTTTGGTCACCCTGTGTGTGAGGGAGGTGGGGTTATGGGTCTAAGGGATGGGGGTTAGTGCCAGGAGCACAGTGCTGCCTACTCACCCTGACTGCCCAGTGGAGGTAGTGCAGTTTTCTTGGCACTGCTGGCCGGTCCAGATGGTTTTGCCCATGGCGCTGATAATGTCTGCTGCCTGTGTCCAAGCCCAGTGAACGGCAGTGGCTGGCACCCTCCTTCCCAACCCAGGGTAAAAGATCGCCTGTCTTTTCTCCACGGCATCCAGCAGCGTCTCCAGTTCCTCGTCGGTAAATCTCAACGCCGAGCGTCTTGCTGCCATCTTGTTGGCTGGGATGGTGTGTGTGTGGGGTGTGCAGTGTGGATATGCAGCTTGTCAGCTTCCTGTGTGTCAATCCCAAACTCGGCGAATCCGGCACCGTTTCTCACTGGGATCGATTGTGTTCCACATGGCGTCAGTGCCAGCCCCTTAACGGTCGATGAATTGACCAGATGTGGCGCCAGTTTTGCTGTAGTAGACCTCCTCGAATCCTGCCCTGGCTTCAATACTTATCTCAGGAATGGAGAATCCGGCTACTAATGTTTGCCTACATAATCAGTACCACATTTCAAAAAGTAATTCACTGGATGAAGCACTTTGCAATATTTCAATGTGATATGCTGTTATATAATTTGTTATGGGCCAGGGTTTAGAGAACCCCAAAGTGTATCATGGAGTTCACCTGACCCACAACCTTTACTAGATTGTGGTATGGGGAGCACACAGCCCACTCTACAGGTGTGGTACAGCAGAAATCAAAAAGTATTTTTTAAAGCAAAACAATGTTTATTCTATGAACTCAAGTTAACCTTTTTAAAACATACAGTGAACATCTCAGCAACCATCAATTCAAATACAACCCCCAAGGAATACAACATTAAATAATCCTTAATAACTTCCCAAACAACATCCAGAAGACAAAAGAAACACATTTTAACAGGAGCACATCAGGTTTACATTCACTACTGAAAACATTTATAATTCCGAATTCACCAAATGATAAAGAGATCATTTTTTCATGGCAGAGAGATCAACAGTACACCTGCTTTGTCTGGCTTCAGCTCCAACACTGAAAACGAAACCAAAAAACACAGATACACCCAAGCTTTTCTCAAAGTGAAACTAAAAAGCAGAGCCAGAGCTCAGCTCCACCCACACTTTGACATCACTGCAGTAACATGAGCATTCAAACATTTCTTAAAGTGACATTTTCATGACAAATTAGGAACATTTGCCTCATTTTCTAATGATTCTACCAATATTTCAATGCGCTCGAAAATCAAAGCTTTCAGAATCTACAAATTTAAAAATTCATTTATGAGATGTGGTGTTGCTGGCTAGGCCAGCGTTTATTGCCCACCTCTAGTTGCCCTTGGAAGGTGCTGGTAAGTTACCTTCTTGCAGTCCTTGAGCTGTAGGTACATCCACAGAAGGAATTCCAGGATTTTGACCCAATGACAGTGAAGGATGGTGATATATTTCCAAGTCAGGATAGTGAGTGACTTGGAGGGGAACCTCCATGTGGCGCTGTTCCCAGCTATCTACTGCTCCTGTCCTTCTAGATGGTTGTGATGATGGGTTTGGAAGGGGTTATCTAAGGATGCTGTGCATCTTGTAGATGGCACACACTGCTGTTACTGTTTGTCAGTGGTGATGAATGTTTGTGGAAGGGGGGAGCAGTCAAGTGGGCTGCTTTGTCCTGGATGGTGTCGATCTTCGTGGGTATTGTTGGAGCTGCATTCATCCAGGCATGTGAAGTGTATTCCATTACAATCCTGACTTATGCCTAGCAGATGGTGGACAGGCTTTGGGGAATCAGGCAGTGAGTTACTCGCCACAGGATTTCTTACCATTGACCTGCTCTGGTAGCTACACTATTTATATGGCTCGTCCAGTTCTGTTCCTGGTCAATGGTAATCCCCAGGATGTTAATAGTGGGGGTCGGCTAGCTCAGTTGGTTGGACGGCTGGTTTGTAATGCCAACAGTGCGGGTTCAATTCCTGGGCCAGTTGAGGCTTTCCATGAAGGTCCTGCCTTCTCAACCTTGCCCCTCGCCTGAGGTATGCTGATCTTCACGTTAAATCACCACCAGTCAGCTCTCTTTCAAAAGGGGAAAGAGCAGCGTATGGCCCTCTGGCAACTTTCATTTCTTTGATTGTGGGGGAATTAGCGATGGCAAGGCCATTGGAGATCAAAGGGCGATGGTTATATTATCTCTTGTTAGAGATGGTCAATGCCTGGCACTTGTGTGGTGTGAAAGTTACTTGCCACTGGTCAGCCCAGGCCTTGATATTGTCCAGGTCTTGTTGCATTTGGACATGGACTGCTTCAGTATCTGAGGGGTCATGAATGGTGCTGAACATTGTGCAGTTATCATCTGCGAATATCCCCACTTCTGTCCTTATGGTAGAAGGAAGGTAATCGATGAAGCAGCTGTAGATGGTTAGGCCAAAGACACTACCCTCAGGAACTCCTGCAGTGATGTCCTGGAGCTGAGATGATTGACCTCCAACCACCACAACCATCTTCCTTTGTGCCGGTTATGACTCCAACCAATGGAGAAATCCCCCCGTGATTCCCATTGATTCCAGATTTGCTAGGGCTCCTTGATGCCGTACTCAGTCAAATGCTGCCTTGACATCAAGGGCAGTCACTCTCGCCTCACCTCTGGCCAGGCCAGCTAAGTGCAGCAGGTTTCCTTCCCGAAGGACATTAGTGAACCAGTTGGGATTTTACGACAGTCGACAATTACACTTTTAATTCCAGCTGTTTATTGAGTTTAACTTCCCCCATCTGCCGTGATGGGAGTCAAATCCAGGTCCCCCGAGGTCTCTGTATTATTAGTCCAGTAACAACACCACTGTGCCACTCCATCTCTGATAACTATGATCTGTAACACGTTCCAAAAATATATATGTTTTTATTTCCAACAAATTTAGAGAACTCAATAAATAGGATGATTAACTCACTTCACTATGAGGAAAAACACCATCAAAAACCTGAGCTGGGCAGGAACAGAGTCCAATAAAAGATTTATACTTTAGTGCATACAGCAGACAAAAAAAGAGTGAGTTAGAAGCACAATGGTGATAGCCATATTCTTGTGGCATATTTATCTCGGGTCTGTTTAGCTCAGTTGGCTACATAGTTGGTTTGTGATGCGGAGCGAGGCCAACAGCACCAGTTCAATTCCTGTACCGGCTGAGGTTATTCATGAAGGCTTTGCCTTCTCAACCTTGCCCCTCTCCTGAGATACAGTGACCCTTAGGTTGAATCACCCCCTCAAAGAGGAAAGCAGCCCATGGTCATCTGGTTCCATGGCAACTTCACTTTTTATTGGTAATATTAATGGACCAGTAATCCAGAGGGCCACCATGGCAGCTGGTTGAATTACATTCAATTAATTAAATCTGGAATTGTAAACTACTCTCAGTAATCTTGACTATGAAATGATCACAGATTGTCATGACAACCCATCAGGTTCAATGCTGTCATTTAGAGAAGGAAATCTGCCATCCTTACCTGGTCTGGTCTACATGTGACTCCAGACCCACGGCAATGTGGTTGACTCTTAACTGCCCTTTGAAATGGCTGAGCCACTTAGTTCAAGGGCAATTAGGAATGGGCAACAAATACTCACATCCCGTAAAAGAATGTGAAACAGTTACAGAAAGCTGGCTACAAAGTAGAAATTATTATCCGCCAAATACTTAGACTATAGGATAAGGAACTGGATAGAAGACGTGGGTCTGACTCATATGGGTGGTGGCGGGGGCGAGGTGGGGGGGGGGGGGGTGCAGTGGTTTGGATGGCTTGATCCAACCTTCAGAAATGAAGTTGCTGTGGAGCCACGTCGACCCGTTCCCTGCAGCCATAAAATGCCACAGGTGGGCTAAATGAGGGCAAAGTGGGACTTCTTTCCCTTACCTGCAGTTCCAGCAACACCAAGCGCACATCAGAGGCCACTGCCAGGACTGCACCAAGTCAGAAGAAGAAGGCCCACAGATCACTGGAGCAGGTAAGTCCGGGGTCTTCGCAGGGTGGGCAGGGCGGGTTTGCGCAGGTAAGGGAGGGGGAGGGGATTGGTTTTATACTGTGTGTGGTCAAGAGAGAAGTGCGGGTTTGATGTTGGGACGGTTGCCCCAACAACCATACACCGCACCCCCCTCACCACCTCCTCTGATCAGCGAGAGGAAGTTGATCTTTCCTGTCCTTTGAAAAGCTTTACCGGCCTCGTTGCGTCACAGAGTCGGGTGTGACGAGGTTGCTCGATCGCGCCCTATGACTCAAAAAACAAGGTCTGCGTTTTTTCACTTCCCAGGTAACCTGGCATGTGTCATTGTGAAGATTGTCTCTAAGAATGAATGAACTTGAAGGTCCAAATGGTCTTACTTTTCCGTACTTTCTTGTGTTCTATTTCTTTGTTAACTTGCAAAATATATATAAATTTGAGGATTTCTGAAAGTATTGACCTAGGATGGTTCAATGGATGGACCATCATGTGGCCTGACCTTGATCCACATACCCAAAGGTCCCAAGCTTGAGCGGCAGTGACTTCCGGGTGCGGCTATGCAGAGCTAGGTCGCATATTCGGTAGCTCCTGCTTGGAACGGACTTTTGGGCTCGTTACAGGGCCCCCACGGCATTTGTTTGCCATTTCCCGGTGTAGGAAGAAGGTTGCAACATTCCCCCGACAGTGTCCCCCAGGAAGGGTATGTCTCTTGGTTGCCAGACACGGCAGAAACAGTAAAAGATTTGGCTGCAACTGCAGGATAAACAGGGCCTCTTCCAGCATGCAGGCAGGGGAAGGGCAAGCTTAAAGCTGCAAGCTGACCTGAGGGCCTGTATCAAAGGTGAATTCTAGCAGCAGAGGGAACAACTGTGAAAAGATCTCATCAAGGCCACTGAAGGGACTTCCGGTTGCGGTGATGCCTACCTAGCCGCACGCTTCGGCGGCTCCAGCTCCGACGGACCTTCGGGCTCTTTTAAGAGCCCCAACGGGGAATTTTTCGACGACGCAACCCGGTGTGGGGTGTGTGAGAAGGGAGTCCCCCCCAAACGAAGGAGGAAAAAACCGGCGGCGGCGGCTGCAGCGCAAGGAATCGTCGACCAAAGGGTCAGAAAGAGAGAAGTACAAGATGGCGGCGGAGAAAGCGCAGGCGACATGGGGGCCTGAGCAGGATGAAATCGTGAGACGGTGCGTGGAGCTGCTGAAGAGGGAGGTGCTGACCCCGATGCTACAGGCAATTGAGGGGCTCAAGGAGACATTAAAGACCCAGGAGACTGAGCTCCGCGTGGTGGAGCAGAAGGTGACAGATATTGAGGACGAGATCCTGGGCCTGGCGGTTAAGACTCAGACGCACGAGGCACTTCCTAAAAAGTGTACTGAAAGGATCGAGGCCCTAGAAAACGGAGCGCGAAGGAAGAACCTTCGGATACTAGGTCTCCCTGAGGGTGTGGAAGGAGTGGACTGTGGAGAGTACGCAAGTAAGATGCTGAGCTCACTGATGGGTGCTGAGGCCCCTGTGGGCCCCATGGAGGTGGAGTGGGCAAATCGGATTCCGGCGAGAAGACCAAAAGCGGGAGAACCACCGAGGACGATAATCGTGCGATTTTCCCGCCTTAAGGTCAGAGAAGAGGTCCTGAGATGGGCTAAAAAGGTGCGGAGTAGCAGATGGGAGAATGCTGTGGTACGGATATACCAGGATTGGAGTGCGGAGGTGGCGAGAAGGAGGGCGAGCTTCAACCGAGCCAAAGAGGTGTTGCATAAAAGGAAGGTGAAGTTTGGGATGCTGCAGCCGGCAAGACTATGGGTCACGTATCAGGAGAGACACTATTATTTCGAGACGGCGGAGGAAGCATGGTCCTTCATCAAAGAAGAGAAATTGGACCGGAACTGAGGGACTGATGCTGCAGGAAATGTTATTGTTATTGTTTTTGTTAATGTTACGGTGGAAGTTAATTGAGAAGTAAACAGGGAAGGGGGGAGACATTGGGGAAATGTGGGCGCCGGTGAGGGGGGAAAGACGGGACATAGTCGGAGAATGGGGAAGGAGAGGGGGAGGGGAAAGGGAGCTGCGCCATAAGAGGTGGGTCAGGTAAAGGGATATTCCCACGCCAGAAAGAATAAGGCGGGAAGACAGGCGTAAGGCGGATGGGAGTTCCCCCACACGGGGGGGGGGTCGAGGAGTGAGCAGGAGTAGCCGGGGTCAGTTGAAGTCAGCTGACTTACGGAAGTGATATGGGGGGAGCAATCATGCTAGATAGGGATCTAGCGGGGGGGGAGGGGGGGGGGGGGACAACTGGGTTGCTGCTGCGGAAATCCAAAAGGAAATGGCTAAAGAGTGGGTGGGCGGGGATGGTGTGCGACGCTGGGGGAGCGAGCGGGAGCGCGGAGGCGGGATATGGGACTGGCCTAGAGAAGGTAATGGCTAGTCGACACGGGAGGGGGGCGGGTAGCCCCCTAGTGAGGCTGATCACGTGGAACGTGAGTGGCCTGAACGGACCGATAAAAAGGGCCCGAGTGCTCGCGCATTTGAAAGGACTAAGGGCAGATGTGGTTATGCTCCAAGAGACGCACCTAAAGGTGGCGGACCAAGTTAGGCTAAGGAAAGGATGGGTGGGACAGGTGTTCCACTCAGGACTGGACGCAAAGAACAGAGGGGTGGCCATTTTGGTGGGGAAACGGGTAGCATTTGAAGCAAAGAACATCATAGCAGATAGCGGATGTAGATATGTAATGGTGAGTGGTAGGCTGGAGGGAATGGAGGTCGTGTTGGTTAATGTGTATGCCCCAAATTGGGACGATGCGGGATTCATGAGACGGATGCTGGGGCGTATACCGGACCTGGAGGCAGGAAACTTGATTTTAGGTGGGGACTTTAATACGGTGCTGGACCCGGGGCTAGATAGATCCAGCTCAAGGACCGGAAGAAGGCCGGCAGCGGCCAAGGTACTTAAGGGGTTTATGGATCAAATGGGGGGAGTGGATCCATGGCGATTTCTTAGACCTAGGGCTAGGGAGTTTTCCTTCTTCTCCCATGTCCATAAAGTGTACTCCCGGATAGATTTTTTTGTGTTGGGAAGGTCGTTGATCTCTAGGGTGGAAAAAGCTGAGTACTCAGCCATAGCGGTTTCGGATCATGCCCCACATTGGGTGGACCTGGAAGTAGGAGAGGACAGGGAGCAGAGAACACTCTGGCGATTAGATGTGGGACTGATGGCGGATGAGGGAGTGTGTGCAAGAGTGCGGGGGTGTATTGAGAGATACCTGGAGGTCAATGACGACGGCGAGGTCCCTGTGGGAGTGGTCTGGGAAGCATTAAAAGCGGTGGTCAGAGGAGAGCTGATCTCTATTGGGGCCCACAAAAGGAAAACAGAGGCCAAGGAAAGGGAAAGATTACTGGGGGAGATTTTAAGGGTGGACAGGGAATTTGCAGAGACCCCGGAGGAGGAATTGTACAGGGAGAGGAGACGACTCCAGACGGAGTTTGACCTTCTGACCACCAGAAAGGCGGAGGTACTGTGGAGGAAGGCACAGGGGAGGAGGTATGAATATGGGGAAAAGGCTAGTCGCCTGTTGGCTCATCAATTGCGAAAGAGGGCAGCAGCGAGGGAGATAGGAGGAATTAGAGACGAAAGGGGAGACACGGTGCGAAGGGCAGGAAAGATAAATGAGGTGTTCAAGACCTTCTATGAGGAACTGTATAGGTCTCAACCCCCAGAGGGAGAGGAGGGGATGCGGCAGTTCCTGGACCAATTGAGGTTCCCGAAAGTGGAGGAGCAGGAGGTGGCAGGCCTGGGGGCGCCGATTGAGGTGGACAAGGTTATTAAGGGACTGGGAAGCATGCAAGCAGGGAAGGCCCCGGGGCCACTCGGGTTCCCGGTGGAATATTACAGAAAATATGTGGACTTGTTGGCCCCGTTGATGGCGAGGACGTTCAATGAGGCCAGGGAAGGGGGGACTCTACCCCCGATGATGTCGGAGGCGACGATATCGCTAACTTTGAAGAGGGACAAAGATCCGTTGCAGTGCGGGTCCTATAGACCTATTTCACTATTGAACGTGGACGCCAAATTGCTGGCAAAGGTACTGGCATCGAGGATAGAGGACTGTGTCCCGGGGGTGGCGCACGAAGACCAGACAGGGTTCGTAAAAGGGAGACAACTGAATGTTAACGTGCGACGACTATTAGGGGTGATAATGATGCCCCCAGTGGAGGGGGAGGCAGAGATAGTGGCGGCAATGGACGCAGAGAAGGCATTTGATAGGGTGGAGTGGGAGTATTTATGGGAAGTGTTAAGGAGGTTTGGGTTTGGGAACGGGTTTATTAGCAGGGTTAGATTTCTTTACGGGGCTCCAACGGCAAGCGTAGTTACAGGTCGACATAGATCGGAGTATTTCCGATTATATAGGGGAACAAGACAGGGATGCCCGCTGTCTCCATTGTTGTTCGCGTTGGCAATTGAACCTCTGGCCATGGCGTTGAGAGACTCCAGGAAATGGAGAGGGGTGTTTAGAGGGGGAGAAGAACACCGAGTCTCGTTATACGCAGATGACCTATTGTTATACGTGTCGGACCCAGCGGGGGGGATGATAGAGGTTATGCGAATTTTGAGGGGGTTCGGGGAATTCTCGGGGTATAGGCTAAACATGGGGAAGAGTGAATTATTTGTGATACATCCAGGGGACCAGAGTAGAGAGATAGAAGGCTTACCGCTAAGGAAAGTGGAAAGAAACTTCCGATACCTGGGGATTTAGATCGCTAGGAGCTGGGGAACCTTGCACAGACTTAATCTGACACGGCTGGTAGAACAAATGGAGGAGGACTTCAAGAGGTGGGACATGCAGCCTCTATCGCTGGCGGGCAGGGTGCAAGCAATTAAGATGATGGTCCTCCCGAGGTTCTTATTTGTATTTCAATGTCTCCCTATACTAATCACCAAGACCTTTTTTAATAAAATAGATAGGAGCATCACGAGCTTCGTGTGGGCAGGGAAAGTTCCGAGAGTAAGGAGGGGGTTCCTTCAGCGTAGTAGGGACAGAGGAGGACTGGCACTACCGAACTTGGGTGATTACTATTGGGCCGCCAATGTGGCAATGATACGTAGATGGATGATGGAGGGTGAGGGAGCGGCGTGGAAAAGACTGGAGAGAAAGTCCTGTAAAGGGACGAGTTTAGAGGCGCTGGTGACGGCGCCGCTACCGTTCTCACCTAAAAGGTTTTCCACGAACCCGGTGGTGGCGGCAACACTGAATATCTGGGGACAGTGGAGGCGACAGAGAGGGGTGCGGGGAGCCCTGGTGGGGTCCCCTATCAGGAACAACCATAGGTTCACCCCAGGAAGAATGGATGGAGGATTTCAGAGCTGGTACCAGTTGGGAATTAGGAGGGTGGGAGATTTATTTATAGATGGGACTTTTGCGAGCTTGGGAGCATTGGAGGAAAAGTATAAGTTGCCCCGGGGAAATTTCTTGCGATATATGCAGGTGAGGGCGTTTACTAGACAACAGGTGAGGGAATTTCCGTTGCTCCCGACAGAGGGGATACAGGACAGGGTGCTTTCAGGGGTGTGGGTCGGAGAGGGCAAGGTGTCAGAGATTTATAGAGACATGAGGGAAGAGGGGGAGGAGTCGGTGGGCGAACTAAAAGGAAAGTGGGAAGAAGAATTAGGGGAGGAGATAGAGGAGGGTATGTGGGCCGATGCCCTAAGCAGGGTAAATTCCTCTTCCTCATGCGCCAGGCTTAGCCTGATTCAATTTAAGGTGCTACATAGAGCACACATAACGGGGGCAAGATTGAGCAGGTTCTTTGGCATGGAGGACAAATGTGGGAGGTGTGGCGGGAGCCCGGCAAACCACGCACATATGTTTTGGGCGTGCCCGGCACTGGAAGGGTATTGGAAGGGAGTGACGGGAGTGATTTCGCAGGTGGTGAAGGCCCGGGTCAAACCAGGCTGGGGGTTAGCTCTATTTGGAGTTGCGGAAGAGCCGGGAGTGCAGGAGGCGAAAGAGGCCGATGTCGTGGCCTTTGCGTCCCTAGTAGCCCGGCGCAGGATCCTACTCATGTGGAAGGAGGCGAAACCCCCCGGACGGGAGGCCTGGGTAAATGATATGGCGGGGTTCATTAAACTGGAGCAGATAAAGTTTGCCCTGAGAGGATTGGCTCAAGGGTTCACCAGGCGGTGGCAGCCATTTCTCGACTACCTAGGGGAACGTTAGAGGGAAGACAGATGACCAGCAGCAGCAACCGAGGGGGGGGGGGGGTTTAGTTTAGTTTAGGTCAATAGACAATGGGGTTTTGTTACCTGTGTATTGTTAAAAATTTCTGTTTTGTTATTGTTTCGTTTGCTTTGTAAGAGGGAAAAATTGTTGTTTGGAAAAAAAATGTCAATAAAATATATTTTTTAAAAAAGCTTGAGCGGCAGTTCTGTACTGAGCAAGCCTATCTTAGACAACTGAATACCCGAAAATGGTTTCAGTGTCTCTGGGCCTATGTGAGCAATAATGTCCTGGGGAGAATCAGCCCCCAGTTGGGGAACTTGATCAACCTGTCAGTGTACACTGGTGGTGCTGGCTGGAACCAAACCGCAGTCTGAGAATCACTTTCAGGAAAGGAAGAAGGATAAAAATTAAATCAATAAAAGAGGAAACATTGTCTGTCATACTGGTATCCTTGAACAAGATTTAAGATAAGCAGTCATCAGTAAATAAATTACAAATACATCTGAATCTATATGCAGTGATGTTCCTGCATCTTCTGTTATTCTGACACGTGTTGCTTGAAATAAAGCTGTTAAAGAAGTTCTCTCATATGCACTAACATACGACATTGTACCGATGTTCAAATAGAAAACCCGTCATAATCATGTTGCTGCTGAGTATGGTACATTTCCAAGGCATTAGCAAGTCTTCAGCAATTTACTCAAAGGATTCCATGTAGTTAATACAAAGTAACCATTGTTGAAGTGCTTCTCATGTGGTTCAGAATGATTTGTGACACATTAGTAAACATTGAACCGTAGCCAAAACAAAGCTGCCTTAAAGGTGCTGTGATAATCCACACTTAAAGGAGATGGGGGGGGGGGGGGGGGGGGGGGGTGGCGGGGAGAGTGTTTTGAACAAGGTTCAGCCTATCCGTCCATTGACTTTGGTCATTCTCTTCATTGATGCTGGCTGGATGGTTGACGTAAGCTTGGGATTGATTGTGGTTTGGTCGGAGCATTTTCTACATGAGTTGGACGTCTGGCAAGCAGGTAACGCCTAATGAGATTTGAATTTGTTTAATATGAAAATAGAAATCCAAAGATCGAATAATATCTGTATGAGTAATGTTGAAGTTAATCAACAGGGTTAAAAAATTAAAAATACCTATCCTGGAAAAAGTGAGTCAACACACTGACTGTCACAGACGCTGCTAATTAAATTCACATGAAATGTTGAAAGCTCCTGACTTTTCAGTTATAACATTTCATTTTGTCCAACAAAAACTAGCAATCTTCTCTGGAATTATTGAACTTTGTAGGCCTGCTCTGTGACTTGAATGGTGAAAGCTTCACAAACCCACTGCAAATTTTGGGATGGGGGTGAATTCTCCAGCACCCACCAGAGGTAGCAAAGTTCCCGATGCGCCGGAGAATCTCGTGTTGGGCAAAAAACGGAATTGCCGCCCCGCTGGCGGCAGCATTGAGGTTACTGCCCCGCATCAGCAGGAAGTTGAAACTGGGTCATTCTTTACGCATCACGATGCTCCAGCCCTCTGGACCAGGATTCACGCGGGCGTGGATTGGTGCAAGTAATTGCTAGCATAGCCCTAGCGAGGTGGATCTCGCAGTGAGCCAAGGGGGTAGACATTTAGCTTAGGTGCCACCAAGGTCCATCAGAGGGCCCCCCACAATGCAAATCCTGCCAACCCACCCCCAGCCCTCCATCAGAGACCTCCACCAGAGACCCTACCATAGACCCCGCATCAGAGACCCACCCCCCCAAATCAGAGGTCCCTAGCATCAGTCACCCCTGCCAGAAAGCTAAAGAACAGCAAAGGCAGATACGGTGAAAAATCACTGCTTTTTCACTTACCTGTCACTTGCACCTGCTGCCTCAGACAGAGGTATAGAAAGCAGCAATTTTTATTTCATAGAAAGCCAAATCCACATTGCAAGGCTTTAAACCCCCTCAGGTCCTTTGATCTGCAAGTTTCACTTTCAAAGCAAAATAGCTTCAGTAGGCTATAATTGACAGGATAATAGTTTCCAGACAGCCAGGTGTCCAGAATGTTTATTCTCATTTCCCTTTACACTTGAATGTATTACAAGTACCTTGCTGTGAACCTAACCACAATGTCTATAACCATCTGGGTGACAACCACTTTCGCTTCCTCTTTTTCTAAGCAGAAAGCACTTAACTTCTTTTGATGTGGCCAGGAGCTGTCAGCCACAGTGAGGTGTTTATCAACATAGTGTTTAAGTTCAAAGCAGGGTACTTGAGATGCATTCAAGCATGAAGGAAAATGAAAATAAGCAATCCAGACACCTGGCTGTCAGGAAGCTATTTATTTTCTCTTTGAAAGTGAATCTGCTGTAGGCAGAGTGTCGGGGGGGGGGGGGGGGGGTCTGATGTGGTCTCTGGTGGGGGTGGGGCTCTGGTGTGGGGTCTGATGGGGGCCTCTGGTGAACATCGCTGGTGGGGGTTTCTCGTGGTGATTCATGTTAGGGGGGTTTAATAAGGGTCTGGTGGGGAGTCTGGTGTGGGTCTCTGGTAAGGGGTCTAATGGGGGTTGGGTGGCATGGTCTGGTGGGGGCTCTCTGGTGGGGATTTCTCGTGAGGGTCCCTAGTCGGGGATCTGATTTGGGGGGTCTCTGGTGAAGGTCTCTAGTGGGGCTCTCTGGTGGGGGTCTCCAGTGGGTGTCCCTGATGGGAGTTTCTGATGGGGGTCTTTGCTGGGGATCTCCACTGGGGGTCTCTGCTGGGGGTCCGATTGGAGCCTCAGTGGGATCTGTGAGCGGGTGTCTGATGGGGATCTCGGGTGGGAATCTCTGTTGGGGAGCATGGTGTGCAGGTCTCTGGTGGGGGTTTCTGACGAGGGGGGATCACTAGTGGAGGGTCTGATGTGGGTCTCTGGTGGGGACTCTGAAGGGGCTCTCAGGTTGGGGGTCTGTGGTTGGGGTCTCTGGTGGGCGGGTCTGATGGCGACTGTGGTGGGGCAAGTCTGATGGAGGTGTCTGATGGGGGTCTAGTAGGGGTTCAGGTCACCCTCATGTATGCGGACTGTGGGGGGGGGGTGACCCAGTAATTCCCCTGGTGTGGGGAAAAGGATACCCCTTCTTGTCAGCGGGGGTGGGGTGTGGGGCAGGATTTGTATTGTGAGGAAGAGGGGACCAGCCGCCGGACCCCGGTATCAGGCTGCCCGCTAAAAATGGCCACCCTATAGCGGGATTCAGAATGGGGTCCCTTGCGCTCGCTGCCATGCTGAAATTTGCAAGTCAGTTTCTGGGTGCCGCTCTGAGCACCAGCGGAAACTAGAAGCGATTCAGTTCTGGCGGGAGAACATTGTCCTCCAAACGAAGAATCCAGTCCATAATTATTCATTGTGGTTCATCTAAAGGTCTTACTTCCTCAAACGATGATTGAAGGATTCACGCAGCTACCCGGTCATCTCCTCTGCTGTAACAGACGGCTGGATTCTCCGGTCCCCGGGCCGTGTTTCTCGGCGGCGTGCTGTCGCTGGCAGCGGGATTCTCTACTCCCACCGCTTCTCAATGGAATTTCTCATTGATGCCACCCCACACCCTTGAGAAACCCGCAGGCAGGGATGCGATGCAGATGGACACAGAGAATCCCAACGACCGGAGAATCCGGCCAGAATCTGTGACCACGAGCATAAAACCCAACAACGAGATTTATTTCCTGGGCTGATAGAGATCCTTACTGATCCGAAGGTTAAAGACACAGGCATTTCTCCCTTCAGTGCAAAATCCATAAAATACAGAGATGGTGGAGATCCATGAGCTCCTGCTATGAGCTCCTAAAACTGAGAGTTATACGAGCCTGTGAGGGGAGGCCTGGAAAGCATTATTTTTATAGACCTTTTAACCCTCCTGATTTTTCTGTTCACATATTTCAATGACCTCATATGGAAACAATTACAGCCTGATTTCTGAGAAATTAAAATTCGGGCCATCTGGCAGCCACAGTTGAGGCATCATTCCTCCATTTCCGCTTGTTCAATCTTTCTGAGTCCAAAGCAACCACAGAGTTTTAATTACTACCAATCAACATTCCAACTTTATCACAAGTCACTGAGCAAATAGAACATCTATTTATTTTTTTTAAAACACAGCACGAAAGCCTTAGGTGGAATATTTTAACCGTGAATATTATTTCAGGGTGGTTTGTCTTGTTCTGATCTCCCACATATCCGGTTTCTTTCCAAACAGAATTGAAACCCACTTCAGATGTAATATAAGAAAGTGGGATCGGAGAAACTTGACACTGAGCAGTCGTTTGTGAGGCTTCGGACTGAAAGGTTAGGTACACGAAGAACGTGTTTCTGTTTACTTGAATCGAAAAGACCTGTGGCATATCTGAGAAACTCAATAAGGCTGCCCAAAATCCACACTAAGATCTTTGTCATTAAACAAACACTGGAGGACTCTGCTGTGGGATTAAACCACTACATGTGGCATTCTTGTTAAGCTGAGCTGATGTACATAAAGGGGTGCTACGTCTTAAATTACATTTGCATTTTGCATCCTAATTATGCATTTTGGACTGTTCTGTCGCAGTGTGTAAAGTGTTCCTTAGTGTTTTTATTTAAATATTATCATCCTTCCAATCATGCAGATTGTACATATTTGCAAAAAGAAGTATAGTTCATGATGTTGGCAGAAATCTTCAGTCACTTGAGGTTGATAGGAGTGCTGGTGCACAGATGAAACGGAAACTATACTAACATTATTACTTATGGGGAAATGGGCACTATAATTAGGCTCCTGATTAAAATTGGCTTTAGCATCTCGAGTTATTTACTTCACTTTCAGAATGGGTCAAATGACATATACAGCAAATTTTCTGATTTGGCAGGGATGGTTCATGTAAGTATGCTCTGAAGTCACAAGGTGTTCCCCTTCCAAATATGCACTCTGCCACTTCCTGCTGGTCCAAACTGCTCTCAAGTTAAATAGTTGAGAGTTTCATGAAAGTCTGTCTTACATTAAATTGCCAAAGTTGTGCCTGACAGGAAGCCCATTGCTTCTTGCTATGCTATAAATTCTGACCCTTTGTCACGGACTTTATCTCCATCTTCCATCAACTTGCTCAAATCGTTCTGTTCAATCCAGGGCTGAGTTTCAATCCTTTTCTCCCAAGCTTGTTGACCAGTTACACCAGCTCATAACTTTGCCAACTCTAGAATCAATTTTTTCCAATGCCCTCTTTACAGGTCACTCATTCACTGCCCTCCCGTGACACAGCCACTCAATGAGGCCAAGTTTAACCCTGCTCTCTCAACAGAAACCTGGACCAGTACAAATCACTAAAGTCGGTTCCTCACCCTGATGCAGCCGGATGCTGACTGCTTTTGATTTTCAGACGCTCGCCTCGCTAATGATCCAGACCCTAGTTCATCACCCTATTTCCACTTTTGTTCTTTCTTTTCACTGCTTTTCTCTTTACCCTCCCTAGATCCCTCACTTCTTTTATCATGCTTACTTTAATTTAGTCATGGAGTCATAGAGTTTTACAGCACAGAAAGAGGCCCTTGGCCCATTCTGTCCATGCTGGACATTGAGCACCTATCTATTCTAATCCATTTTCCAGCTTGATCCAGAGCCTTGTATGCTATGATGCTTCAAGTGCTCATCTAAATACTTCTTAAATTTGTGAGGGTTCCCACATCCACCATCCTTTCAGGCAGTGAGTTCCAGATTCCCACCACCTTCTGGGCGAAAATCCCTTCTAAATCTCCTGTCCCTTACCTTAAATCTATGCCCCCTGGTTATTAGCCCCTCAGCTAAGGAGAAATGTTTCTTCCTGTCTATGTCCTTCATAATTTTGTGCACCACAATCAGGTCCTCCCTTAGTCTTCTCTGCTCTAAAGCCTAACCAACCTCTCTTCATAGCTGAAACGCTCCAGCCCAGGCAACATCCTGGTGAATCTCCTCTGCGTCCTCTCTAGTGCAATCACAGCCTTCCTATAGTGTGGTAACCAGAACCACACACAGAACTCCAGCTTATCATCTGAAGTTGTTGAATTCGATGTTGAGACCGGAAGGCTATAGCGAGCCTAATCGGAAGATGAGATGCTGTTCCTCCAGATTGCATTGTGCTTCACTGGAACATTCCAGCTGGCCAAGAACAGACGTGCGGGCATGGGAGCAGGGCCTTGTGTTAAAACGGCAAGCAAACGGGAAGGTCAGGGTCCTGAATGCACACAGACTGAAGGTGCTCAGCAAAGTGATCACCCAGTCTACGTTTGGTCTCTCCGATATAGAGGAGACCACAGATATGGTCTCCTCTATATCAGAGAGACCAAACATAGACTGGGTGATCGCTTTGCATCTTCAGTCTGTGCACATTCAGGACCCTGACCTTGACCCCCTATCTTATCCCCCCTTTCCTTATCTTTTTTTCCCCTTTGCTTCCCCTTCCCCCCTTTTCTCATTTTACTTCTCTCCCACCCAAATCCCCCTCCCCACATCTACATCTGTCATAGCTTAACCTCTGATTTTAGTTTCTCTGCTGTTTGGCCTTTCCCATCTTTTGTTCTCTCTGGGGACTGCCATTAGCACTCTTTTCCCTTGGTTTTTGTAGCTATGACTCATCTTTCATTCCCTCACCCTACTGTATAAATATCTCCCACTTGCTATGCCTTTTAGCTTTGACAAAGGGTAATTTGGACTCGAAATGTTAGCTCTTTTCTCTCCTTAAAGATGCTGCCAGACCTGCTGAGATTTTCCAACATTTTCTCTGTTGGTTTCAATCCCAGCATCCGCATTAATTTGCTTTATGCTAGCAAGGCTTTGACTAAATTAACCAGCAAGCTTTGTGTTTTGAGCCCACAGTGCAGTTCAGTACAATTCTTCAGATATCTTTGGGCTGTGTTCTTTTATCACCTCAATGTTCCTCGTTGCCACTACGGGACTGATTCTGCACACAGGGTTACACCACAACCGGTCTAAATGATTAATATAAAATAAATAAAGAATCATCCTTAATAGGTGAAGTAATTAATACACTAAAAGAAAGTAAATAATACATTGGCTTACAAGTGATAGAGATAATTTCTGTCTATAAAATTAGCTTCTCTGTTTTCACACTTGTTTGGTAAAATATTAAGGTTGCCCCCTTCTTTTACCTGATTATGTCTCGTATGTCTGGGTAAATAACGAGATGACATTTTCTTTCTGTGTTGCTCCATTTATTTCACGTTATTTGGCTATTTAAGTTTGGGTTAGGTATAGATTTTACCCACAATTCATTCTCATTGAGTTCTAATATTTAACCTGTAATTCTTTCAAAAAAGTTTGAATTAGCTACATATCTTTTAATTCAATAATTCCTTCATCGGAAGATTGTAATTAGTAAGGAATGCACCCCTGGTGACTTAGTGGGTAGTGATGCAATGTAGTACTGAGCTAAGCAAAGAAGGATCTGAAAAAAGGTTAAGGGGAGAATGAAGGAGAGGAAAATAGTGATGGTAAGTGTCAATATAGGATGCAAAAGCAAGTGGTTTTAAATTTGGATATTATTAATTCTATTAATAATTAACCAGTCTTGTGACATATGTGAAAATGAAACATTTTATTACTTAACATCAAGGGTCGTGTCAAATATAATATCAAAAGGTAAAGAGTGGGAATTCTGCCTTTGGAATGTTTCGTTTTTAATTTTATTGGCAATAGTTTCTTTCAGTCTGGTAGCTACAAATATATATTTGAAAAATAACATCAAACATATGTGTTAATTGCCAATAGTAATGTTTGATGGATGTGGTTAGTGATCACTCCGGGCATGTGTGAAAACCAGAGGTGGTAATTTAAAGTGCTTCAGAATTCATTTGGAAGCATTTTTAGCTTCCATCAGTGATAGAATAAATAGAGCATCTCATTAATGGTATCAATGAGTTTCAGGTATTCTTTCACTCAGGCACCCTCAAGCATTCATAAGTTAAGGGTCTAACATACTTCTTAAAATAGCTGCTTTAAATCATTGTCACTGCTGAAATATTCAATATGTATTAGAAAAGATGTGAGTAAATTCAATCTTGTATTTTTTTAAATGAAACTTTTAAGGGGGAGTTTACCCATCAGAATGATTGAGTTGGGTAGAGTGGGTGTGTGAGCGGAGGGGAGTGGGGATTAAATTCAATTATTTTTAGATTGTAACCATAACTTGGCTTCAACATTCCTATTCCTGGGTTTAGTGGAAGCAGTTTGGATCCTTCAAGTAAATTACTTGCCACAGATGGGATCTTAATTAATGCAGGCAGGCTGGTACACATCATCAGAATTAGCATCCTTGTGAAATGTAACTGAGCTTATTTTGCATTGAGCTGCATCCACCTTTAAATTTAACATCCCCACCATGGGTTTTCAGGTGCATGGGAAAGCCAGCAGCTAAAGATAGGCCAGAAGATTCAAATCCAATAATTAAATGATTTTCCAGCACTGCTTGTGGTCCAGGAGGAACTGGATTGTTTTCTCCTCCACTCCCTTAAGTAAATGTGCACCCATCACTGTTATTGGCATCCATCTTGCAATCTGATCGCGCCCCCCCCGTCCCAAATTGACCCCCTGATCATATCTGTCCCCTGATCCTCCATTCACAATACTACCCAACATTTCATCCATAATATCCCTCAACTATCCATTTGCAGTTGCTCCCACCTTCCATTTATGATTTCCACCTCCTGACTTCCGACTATAATCCCAGACTTTCCATCTGCAATTCCCCAGCCTTCTAGCCATAATTTTGTCGGCCTTCCATTCAAGGGGCGAAATTCTCCCCCAACGGCGCGATGTCCGCTGACTGGCCAAAAACGGCGCCAATCAGACGGGCATCGCGCCGGCCCAAAGGTGCGGAATGCTCCGCATCTTTGGGGGCCGAGCCCCAACATTGAGGGGCTAGGCCGGCGCCGGAGGGATTTCCGCCCCGCCAGCTGGCGGAAATGGCGTTTGATGCCCCGCCAGCTGGCGCGGAAATGCGGCGCATGTGCGGGAGCGTCAGCGGCCGCCGACGGTTTCCCGCGCATGCGCAGTGGGGAGAGTCTCTTCCGCCTCCGCCATGGTGGAGGCCATGGCGGAGGCGGAAGGGAAAGAGTGCCCCCACGGCACAGGCCCGCCCGCGGATCGGTGGGCCCCGATCGCGGGCCAGGCCACCGTGGGGGCACCCCCCGGGGTCAGATCGCCCCGCGCCCCCCCCCAGGACCCCGGAGCCCGCCCACGCCGCCTGGTCCTGCCGGTAAATAACAGCTTTGATTTCCGCCGGCGGGACAGGCAATTTCTGGGCGGGGCTTCGGCCCATCCGGGACGGAGAATTGAGCGGGGGGTCCCGCCAACCGGCGCGGCCCGATTCCCGCCCCCGCCCAATCTCCGGTACCGGACACTTCGGCAGAGGTGGGGGTGGGATTCACGGTGGCCAATGGCCATTCTCCGACCTGGCGGGGGGTCAGAGAATGACGCCCAAGATATCCGGGCCACGATTCTCCACCCCCACGCCGAAGTGGCCGTGCCGTCGTGAACGCCGTTGAGATTCACGACGGCGCGGAACGGCCCCGGTCGCGACCGATTCAGGCCCTGACAATGGGCCAGTATCGGGGCCGCGTCATCTACCCGCGCGAGACCTTGTCGCCCGCGTAAAAGCGGCGCCGATTAGATGACGCGGCCGGTGCCGCATAACGGACATCATCCGCGCATGCGCGGGTTGGCCGGCGCCAGCCCGCGCATGCGTGGTTGCTGTCCTGTCCATATCCGCCCCGCAAGAAGATGGGGGACGGATCTTGCGGGGTGGCGGAAGGAAGGAGGGCCTCCTTCAGAGGGGACGGCCTGACGATCGGTGGGCACCGATCGCGGGCCACCCCACATTTAAGGTACCCCCCGGTGCAGGATCCCCCCTCGCCCCCCCACAGGCCGCCCCCCCAGCGTTCACGCACCACCCACGACTGTAGCGACCAGGTGTGGACGGCGCCGGGGGGAACCCGCCGTTTTGGCCTGGCCGCTCGGCCCATCCGGGCCTCAGAATCGCGGGGGTGCCGGAGAATCGCCATTTTGGGTATCTCCGGCGATTCTCCGGCCTGCGGCCCGCGAAACTCGACTGGCCCGTTCCCGCCGCTCGGGAGAATCGCGGGAGGGCGTCGGACCGGCGGCCCCGGAAATTTCGGCGGCCCAGGCGATTCTCCCAACCGGCATGGGAGTGGAGAATCGCGCCCCCGACCTTTCATCCAAGATCTCCTCACACTTTGAAATCTCTACCTCACTCACTCCTTCTTCTCCACTCTCCAGCTGTGACCTACCAGTGCAGGCCTTACTGACAAAAGGACAGACTGCCTCTCAATCTGGCTGGCTATGGGCCAGGAAACAATGGATATACAAATGTGGCGCCACCAACGTGCAATAATTTAAAAACAAAAATATTTCCTAAATGTGTTTTTTCTTAGTTTTGTTCTGAGCTTTTAATGGCAATCAATTTAATTGTTGTTGAAACCCTTCTTTCTCTCACCCAAGCAGTAGGTTGGCAATCTTAAACATAAACTGAAGTGGTTAATCATACACAAGCCATATCTACTAACAGCAGATGTTCTGTGGTGAGTGGCTCAACTCTTGATTCCCCAAAGCCTGTCCACTAACTATAAGGTACAAGTCAGGAATGTGATGGAATACTTTTCACTTGCCTGGATGGGGACAGCTCCAACAACACTCAAGAACCGTTACACCATCCAAGATAAAGCAGTCTGCCGATTTTTTAAAAATGTCTCAGTTAACTGTATAGACAGGGGATGGGATGACAACAGATCCCAATCCTTTCCTTATCTCTACACAAGCAGAAATGTACTTTCCAATAGGAGTCATCAGATAGCAATCACAAATGGGAGCACAAACTTGCCATGTGAGTGTCCCTTTAAGAAAAGTGTGTTTTATAAAATGGCTGCAGTGATGTCATTGTGTGGGTGGAGCTGGAATGTGATTCTGCTTTATACTTTCGTTTTGAGCTGGCAGCTCTTTTTGGCTCTGTGTTTTGGTTTTGCTTTGAGTTGGAGAGCTGCATTCAAACCAAGCAGATATATACTGATCTCTCTCTGTATGTTAAACAAGGTGTTTAGATCACTTGATAATTTAATAGTGATAACTGTTCTCTGTAGAGAATTCAAACCTACTGTCTTTGTTAAAAAGTGTTTTGGCTTATGGATGTTGTTAGGAAAGTTACTAAGGGTTACCTATAGCATACTGTATCTTTTTGGGGGGTTATCAGTGTTGGTAGTTGGTAAGATGTTTACTGTGGATTTATAAACTGTTAACTGGATTCATAGAATAAACATTGTTTTGTTTTAAAAATACTTTAGATCTCTGTTGCATCACACCTGTAAAGTAGACCCTTGTGCTCCCCATAACTAAAATCTATTGAAAGTTGTGGGTCAGGTGAACTCCATCATATACTTTGGTGTTCTCTAAACCCTGGCCCATAACAAGCTTATTTTCCTTCCCATAACCCAAGAAATCTCAGGCTAATTGCAGGACCACTGATCCTGCCCCAGCTGTGCACCATTAATTCAGCATAAATAAAAACAAGCTACATATTGACAGGAAGGAAACAATGGGGTTCTTGATCATACACTTAGTTCTTTATACGCCGGCGTGGAAATACAGTCCATCTTGATAGTCCATGACTGTGAGCTGTGATTGTCGATATTAACCTGTGAGGATGGTATGTCAATCTGAACGTGTATCTGCTATTTCATCACCAATCTGGAGAGCACACATATTCAATTAAATGTGAAGAACCGGAAGTTGCTGTCGATGATATGTAATTTCTCCGTAAGCTGCGTGGAATTTACATCTTGCCGCCTGGTCCTCCATGCAAGAGTACAGATGAAAGTTGCCACCTAAAATCACAGCTTGTATGGTACACTCGAAATACTCTTTTAATAGATTAATGAACCTCAAATCCTGCCAAACAATCTTTCCATCACTTTTTTTAAGTGTGCAGCCTCATTCCTTTCGCTCTTAATTATTTTGGAAATTGTAAAAAAAAAAAAATAACATGCTTTTTTACTTTTGGCTTTCTTTGCCTTTTATTTCTTCTTTATTTTCCTCTCCGTATTTTGCTGTTTTTACATCACATTTACTATCCTGATTAATATTTGCTGGTTCAAGCTCTGCACAGCTCATTAATAGTTCTTTAGTTTGTTCTGTTAAGGATCTACACTCTTGCTTGCCCTGTTTACACAGGTCCAAAATGTTGCATCATGTCTATCTCTATCTGGGCTTGGTATGTCATTCTCACTGGGAGGCCGATTCAACGAGTAGGGTGATATCTTTTGAGATATCATTAGTTATGATCTAAAATGATGTAACAAAATTGAGCTGTGAGAACACTCTCATGTCAAAGTCCCTTTAGAGGCTGATAACTTCTTAAAGGAGGTATGATTTTCCCAGTCATGGATTCAAAGGATTATTTACAATTTACATCAAGGGCTAGGAATTTTAGGATGGTGGGATTTTGCCTTCTTGCCACCCAAGGGTTCACGGGGAAGAAATCCCTGCCAATACATCCTCTTTAGCAGCAATTTAACGGTCCAACTGGAGGCAGGAGATCCTCCCCTCACTTGAAAGGAAGTCTCACCTCAGAGAGCTGCTGGTCAATGTGATTGGTCAGCAGCTCTCACCATAGTCCCTGCAACGTCAGAAGCTACAGTGGACAGACTTTGGAATGCAGCAGCCCCCAGAGCCTTAGTCCCAGGAGTTCAGAACCAGGTAGGTTTTGGTGGTCTTAGGGCGGGGAGGGTAGCTGAAGAGTTGGACAGATTGGGGATTGGGTGTCGGTAGATTGGGGATTGGATGTGGAGGGAGGATCTGTGGACACCTTATGGGGTGCCCCATGTTAATAGGGGGCTGCTGATGGAGGTGCCCCCCCACCACCCCCCCACCCCCCACCCCTCATCCACCTTCCTACCTGAGCCTGAACCCAATCCACCTTACTCGGGGATCCTCACAGTGGTCAATAATTAGTCACTTAAAGGCATCAATTGGGGCAAGGCCGGGTTAGCTAGCCTAGGCCTTGCCTGCTCCAGCGTATAATTGTGGAGAGGTCAGGCCATGCTGAGACCCAGCGGAATCTGAGAAATTTTACCCTCACCCCTTGCCTACAATCCTGCTGTGGGGGTGGGAAGGGCAAAATTCTGTCCCATGATTTGGATGATGGAACCAAATGTATGGCAGTAAATTTGCCGATGACGCCAAGGTAGATAGGAAAGCATGTTGTTGAGAGGAGGTAAAGAGTCTACAAAGGAATACAGGTTAAGTGAGTTGACAAAAACTTTGCAGCTGGAGTATAATGTCAGAAAATATGAACTTGCCCACTTTGGCAGGAAGAATAGAAAAGCAGTATACTATTTAAATGGAGAGAGATTGCAGAACCCGGTGGTACAGAGGGATCTGGGAGCCAAGGTACTTGAATCACAAAATGTTAGTATGTAGACACAGCAAGTGATTATGGAGGCAAATGGAATGTTGACATTTATTGCTAGGGGAATGAAAATGAAATTAGGGACATTTTACTGTAGTTTTACAGGGCCCCTGGGATCACACCTGAAATAATATGTACAATTTTGGTCACCTTATTAAAAAATATATATAATTGATTTAGAAGTGGTTCAGAGAAGGTTCGCTCGACTCATTCCTCAGGTAAGGGCTTATTTTATGAAGAAAAATTGAATAGATTGGGCCAATACTCATTGGAGTTTAGAAGAATGAAAGGTGATCTTACTGAAACATAGAAGATCCTAAGGGGACTTGATAGGGTTAATGCAGGGAGGATGTTTTCACTTGGAGGAATAGACAGGGAACACAGTTTAAGAATAAGGGGCTGGATTCTCCATTATGGGACTATGTCCCAACGCCGGCGTCAAAACTGTGGACATTCACGCCAGAAAAACTGGCGTGAAAGGGCCACATATTCCTAGCCCTGCAGGGGGCTAGCAGTGAACCATCGTGAAACTAGCAGCTTTTGCTGCAGACACGGGCCCCCGCACTTCCAGGTCGGAGGCCACGCATGTGCACGGCGGCGGCCTCCAGCTGCCGCGCCGTGCTCCATGGCGGGCTCGGATCGCGGAGGTGGACCCTGAAAATAGACCCCGCGCGCCCAACCCTGACCGCCCGCACAAACATTCCCCAGCTGCGCATAAGGCCCCCCCCCTCCGATCGGCCAGCCCCTGACCAGGGTGGCCGCGGACTGAGTCCGCAGCCGCCACGCTAGTTTCCCGATCGGCTGGACCACATTAGATCCACACCGTCGGAGTGTACGTCGCTTTGTGGGAGAAATCAGGAAGAAAATTTCTCTCTCCCACCCATATCCAAATGGAGATGTGAAGAAGAGATTAGTTAGTTCCTCACAGCAACTGGGAGATAGTCTGGTCTTCTTTGTGTACATATCCCACTGACCGATTTCAAAGTCTTACTGTTGGAGGCATGGCCCATATCAGTCCAGGCGCAATAAACCCTGAGATAATTTCATATTTCAAACCCTTGTAGTCTATTCTTCAGTTACCAATGGTGACAAAGGACCACACACTAAAGCAACTTGATTTCATTGGAATGTAATTGTTAAGCATAGCTTTTGTTAAACAGAAGCCTTCAGGCCATGAGCCTTGGATATTTACCAGAACACTGTGCAGGAACTTGAATCTTATTTAAAATGTTAATGATTAGAATTTCATTCCCTATATAATGAAATAAATGAGTTCTTAAAAAGGAATTTGGCCAGGGGCAAATTGTGCACAGAATTACAAAAACTTTTCAGAAGTTTTATTTTACACAAGTTAAACTCAGCAAACCATACCCGACAACCAATGTCCCGGAATCCATCATCATCATCGTCCCTGGGTCTGTCCTGTCTCACTGGCAGAACAGGCCAAACCACAGCACAGTACTGTATAGTTGTGCGATGGAGGCCATGAACATCCTCAACGTTGGCTCCATCCCTCAAGAAGCCTTATGGATCAAACACGGACAATAATAATAATCTTTATTAGTGTCACAAGTAGGCTTACATTAACATTGCAATGAAGTTACTGTGAAAATCCCCTAGTCGCCACACTCCGGCGCCTGTTCAGGTACACTGAGAAAGAATTCAGAATATCCAATTTACCTAACAAGCATGTCTTTCAGGACTTGTGGGAGGAAACTGGAGCACTCGGAGGAATCCACGCAGACATGGGGAGAACGTGCAGACTCTGCAGACAGTATCCCGAGCCGGGAATCAAACCCTGGTCTCTGGCAGTGTGAAGGAACAGTACTAACCACACCGCCTGCTGATTACCACCTGCTCACACTGCGCTCCACGCCTCAACTAATGAATCAGTGCTCCTCCATGTTGAACAGTACAGAAGCATTGAGGGTACCAAAAGCACAGGGCGTTCTGTGGGTGAGATTCTTCAATGGGGGGGTGGCACAGTGGCGTAGTGGTTAGCACTGCTGCTTCACAGCACCGAGGACCCGGGTTTGATCCTGATCTTGGGTCACTGTCCGTGTGGAGTTTGCACATTCTCCCCATATCTGCGTGGGTCCCACTCCCACAACCCAAAGATGTGCAGTGTAGGAGGATTGACCACACTAAATTGCCCCATAATTGGAAAAAAAAAGAATTGGGTACTGATGCACGATCAATGACTACTAAAGCGAGGTTGTAGTCCAACTGAAGGCTTTAATAAGCTAGATGTTTCCCCCAGCAGCTCAGGTACAGAATGAAGGCTGCTGGGGCGGCACGGGCTCTTAGACCCCGCCTAGCAGGGCGGAGCTACCATACAGCTTGACCAATAGGAAGCATACAATTTCTACCAATGGTGTTCCAGCATTACCAGGTACCGTAATATCTCTACTACCACATTCATCCCCTGTTAAAAAAAGAGTCCGGCGGTGGTGGTGGCCTGATACTACAAACATGGCAACGTGGTAGAATTAGTTATGGAGGTACCATAATACCTCCGTACAGCGTTTTTAACTATTTACAATTCTAGTAACTATTTACAATTTATGATTTAAATTTACAATTTAAAATGAAGCAATCAGTCGATCAGGGGCCTAGGTCGTCCTCTGTGATCGTTGGAGCATCAGTGGTGACTCCAGTGGAGGCTCGGGCATCTGTGACTCCGGGTGCGTGTCCTCGATCTCGGTGGCAGATTTGACACCCCTAGACGGCGCTGGTGGGGAAAACGGTTGACCTGGGAAGGGAGCGCCTGCGGGGGTCGTCGGTGGGTGGGTGGCCTAGATGAGGCCGGCGGAAGGACCGATCCTCCTGGAAGGTGCCCTGGTGGAGGGGAGGGTAGGACTGGTGGCTGGGGTGTGCGTGGGGCTCTGGCGGGCACCAGGTCTCGTAAGGAGACCGTATCTTGTTGGCCGTCGGGGTACGCCACATAGGCGTACTGGGGGTTAACGTGGAGAAGATGGACCCTCTCGACCAAGTGGTCCGACTTGTGCGCCGGCACGTGTTTTCGGAGCAGGATGGGTCCGGGAGCTGCCAGTCAGGTCGGGAGCGAGGTCCCAGAGGAGGACTTCCTGGGGAAGACAAGGAGACATTCGTGAGGTGTTTGGTTGGTCGTGGTACAAAGCAGTGACCGGATGGAGTGGAGGGCATCCGGGAGGACTTCCTGCCAGCGGGAGACTGGGAGATTCCTGGACCGTAGGGCCAGTAGGACGGTCTTCCTGACCGTTCCGTTCTCCCTCTCTACCTGTCCGTTACCCCGGGGGTTTTAACTGGTCGCCCTGCTCGAGGCGATGCCCTTGCTGAGCAGGAATTGACGCAGTTCGTCGCTCATAAAGGAGGACCCCCTATCACTATGTATGTAGACGGGGAACCCGAACAGTGCTAAGATGCTATGGAGGGCCTTGATGACGGTGGTTGCGGTCATGTCGGGGCAGGGGATGGCGAATGGGAACCGGGAATACTTGTCAATCACGTTCAGGAAGTACGTGTTGCGGTCGGTGGAGGGGAGGGGGCCTTTGAAGTCCATGCTGAGGCGCTCAAAGGGACGGGAAGCCTTTATCAGGTGCGCTTTCTCTGGTCGGTAGAAGTGCGGTTTGCACTCCGCGCAGATTTGGCAGTCCCTGGTGACTGTCCTGACCTCCTCGATGGAGTAGGGCAGGTTGCGGGTCTTGATAAAGTGGAAAAAGCGAGTGACCCCCGGGTGACAGAGGACCTCGCGGAGGGCTCGGAGGCGATCCACTTGTGCGGTGGCACATGTGCCGCGGGACATGTTGTCAGGAGGCTTGTTTCGCTTCCTGGGATGATACAAGATCTCGTAGTTGTAGGTGGAGAGTTCGATCCTCCACCGCAAGATCTTATCGTTTTTTGCCTTGCCCCGCTGTGCATTATCGAACATGAAAGCAACCGACCGTTGGTCAGTGAGGGGAGTGAATCTCCTGCCGGCCAGGTAATGCCTCCAATGTCGCACAGCTTATACTATGGCCTGGACCTCCTTTTCGACTGAGGAGTGGCGGAATTTCGGATGCATGGAGGGTACGTGAGAAGAAGGCCACGGGCCTGCCCGCTTGGTTAACAAAGAACAAGAACAAAGAAATGTACAGCACAGGAACAGGCCCTTCGGCCCTCCAAGCCCGTGCCGACCATGCTGCCCGACTAAACTACAATCTTCTACACTTCCTGGGTCCGTATCCCTCTATTCCCATCCTATTCATGTATTTGTCAAGATGCCCCTTAAATGTCGCTATCGTCCCTGCTTCCACCACCTCCTCCGGTAGCGAGTTCCAGGCACCCACTACCCTCTGCGTAAAAAACTTGCCTCGTACATCTACTCTAAACCTTGCCCCTCTCACCTTAAACCTATGCCCCCTAGTAATTGACCCCTCTACCCTGGGGGAAAGCCTCTGACTATCCACTCTGTCTATGCCCCTCATAATTTTGTATACCTCTATCAGGTCTCCCCTCAACCTCCTTCGTTCCAGTGAGGACAAACCGAGTTTATTCAACCGCTCCTCATAGCTAATGCCCTCCATACCAGGCAACATTCTGGTAAATCTCTTCTGCACCCTCTCTAAAGCCTTCACATTCTTCTGGTAGTGTGGCGACCAGAATTGAACACTATACCCCAAGTGTGGCCTAACTAAGGTTCTATACAGCTGCAACATGACTTGCCAATTCTTATACTCAATGCCCCGGCCAATGAAGGCAAGCATGCCGTATGCCTTCTTGACTACCTTCTCCACCTGTGTTGCCCCTTTCAATGACCTGTGGACCTGTACTCCTAGATCTCTTTGACTTTCAATACTCTTGAGGGTTCTACCATTCACTGTATATTCCCTACCTGCATTAGACTTTCCAAAATGCAAAAAGGTTGAGGGTGGCTATCAGAGCTACGTCAGACGCGTTGCTCTCGACCTGGAAGGGGAGAGACTCATCGATGGCGGGCATCGTGGCCTTTGCAATGTCCATTTTGATGCGGCTGAAGGCCTTACGGGCCTCTATCGACAGGGGAAAAGCTGTGGATTGGATAAGGGGACGGGCCTTGTCCGCATATGTTGCTCCTATTAGCCTTAGTTTTATTAGCTGTAATTCTGTCACCTTTGCTCACGAGTCGCCAGGTATCCTTCTGATACCGCCACGTGGTTCAAGCTCCAGTAATGATTAATAATGCAGCACACCGCTTAGTAAATGTTAAATCAACGATCATTTATTATATACAGCAATAAATACTTGAACAATAATCCTACTTCTAGACTATTACCTACCACTAAAGGCCAATACTTAACTTTGGTGATGGCCCACCAGGTCAGGGAAATGAATGGTCTATCGAATTAGGTCTGGCCTGCGGGATTCAAAAAGGCTGGTCCGGGTCGATAGTCTGGAATACCTATCTGGTAGCGATCGCTGGAGTAAGACTTACTTGTTCTTTCGTCGAAGGGTCTCGAAGGTTGCGAGTAGGAGAAGAAGGGTCGATCTGAACTTGGCCCCTATTTTTATAGTCCCTAGGGGCTTCCCGCCTCTCGGGGCGAACGTTGACCCTGGTCCCAAGTGATTGGACTTGGTCCCAATCACTGGGTTCGATATGCTCCAATGATGGGGCGATTCCTTGATCGGGGGGTGGTCGTCCACCTTTCTTTGTCTCAGCCACCACTGGCGCCGAAAGGTCTGGATCGGCTTTCAATTGTTAATTTGTAGCAATTGTTCCCGGGGATGGCCGATTAAAATGCAGATGGTTGGGTTGATGTGCTGTTAATGGTTGCAGGTATCGGTCTGGGCCGACTTCCCCAGAGCCGAATACACTGTTCTGCCTGCAGCTGTCCGTTTGAGTCCTGTTGGCTGATTTTCCCATCAGCCTCTTTCGTTCGCCATTTTACATCGGGGTTTGGCCATTTTACTCGGGAATCAGCCATTTTAGGTGGCTACACATAGTTGGGGACCCACTGGGTGTAGTAACTGAAAAACCCTAGGCAGCGCTTCAGGGCCTTGGAGCAATGAGGGAGGGGGAAATCCATAGGGGAAACATGCGTTCAGGGTCAGGCCCTATAACTCCATTTCGCACTACGTAGCCGAAGATGGCTAGGCGGTTGGCGCTAAACACGCATTTAACCTCGTTGTATGTAAGGTTAAGGATCTTTGTGGTCTGGAGGAATTTTCGGAGGTTGCTGTCGTGGTCGTGCTGGTCGTGGCCGCAGATGGTGACATTATCGAGATATGGGAATGTTGCCTGTAAACCGTAACGGTCAACCATTCGGTCCATCTCGCGCTGGAAGACCGAGACCCCGTTGTTGACACCGAAGGGAACCCTTAAGAAGTGATAGAGCCGCCCATCTGCCTCGAAGGCAGTGTATTTGCGGTCACTAGTGCGGATGGAGAGCTGGTGGTAGGCGGACTTGAGATCCACCATGGAGAAGACCTTGTAATGCGCAATCCTGTTTACCAGGTCGTATATGCGGGGGAGAGGGTACGCGTCCAGCTGCGTAAACCTGTTGATGGTCTGACTGTAGTCGATGACCATCCTATGCTTCTCCCCGGTCTTTACCACCACTACTTGAGCTCTCCAGGGACTGTTACTGGCTTCAATGACTCCTTCCCTCAGTAGCCTTTGGACCTCTGACCAAATAAAGAACCGGTCCTGGGCACTGTAGGGTCTGCTCCTGGTGGCGACGGGTTTGCAATCCGGGGTGAGGTTCGCAAACAGGGAAGGCGGGTCGACCTTGAGGGTCGCGAGGCCGCAGACAGTGAGGGGGGGTATAGGGCCGCCGAATTTGAAAGTTAGACTTTGGACGTTGCACTGGAAGTCTAAACCTAGGAGTGTGGCCACGCAGAGGTGGGGAAGGACGTAGAGTCGGTAATTTTTAAACTCCCTTCCCTGGACTGTGAGGTTTGCTACACAAAACCCCTTTATCTCTACTGAGTGGGAACCGGAGGCCAGGGAGATATTTTGATTAACGGGGTGGACGAGGAGAGAACAGCGCCTTACCGTGTCGGGGCGTATGAAGCTCTCCGTGCTCCCAGAGTCGATTAGGCAGGACATCTCGTGCCCGTTGATAAATACAGTCGTTGTAGCAGTTGAGAGTGTTCGAGGCCGGGACTGATCCAGAGTCACCGAGGCTAATCGCAGCAGTTGAGTGTTTTCTTCGGGCAGTGTGTGGTCAGCCGAGCTGGGGTCCTGGGTGGCCATCCAAGATAGCGGCTCCCATTGGTTGCACATGGCCGGGGGTGCACAAAATGGCTGCGCCCATCCATCTAACGTGGCGTCCCCGGGACAGGATGGCGGCACCCGTGGGTAGCACATGGCCCTGAAGTAGGAAGATGGCGGCGCCCGCTGGCCTCACGGGGACCGTGGAGAGGTTTGTGGTGGAGGTCCGCATTCGCCGCCGGAGACCGCGGCGACCGCACGGGCCTGGCACACCACCACGAAATGGCCCTTTTTACCGCATCCCTTGCAGGTGGATGCGCTGGCCGGGCAGCACTGGCGGAGGTGCTTGGCCTGACGCAAAAGTAGCAGCGGGCCCCCCCGGGGTTGCCAGGCCACCTTGCAGCGCAAGCTTGTGGGGCGATGTCTCGGGGTCGGCTGCGGAGGGGTTCCACGTTGCCCAGTGGGCTGCCGCGCGGTCGGGAACGTAAGCGCAGGCGTTTCTGGAGGCCACATCCAAGGAGCCTGCGAGGGCCCGTGCCTCCTTGAGACCGAGAGTGTCTTTTTCCAGCAATCGCTGATGGATTTGGGAGGACAGCATACCTGCCATGAAAGCGTCCCGGACCAAGAGTTCAGTGTGTTCGCTTGCCGAAACTTGCGGGCAGCTGCAGTTTCTCCCCAACACCAGGAGTGCACGGTAGAATTCTTCCAGCGATTCCCCAGGGATTTGTCACCTCGTTGCTAGCAGATGTCGGGCGTAGACCTGGTTTACCGGGCGAATATAATGTCCTTTTAGCAGCTCTATTGCCGCATCGAAGTCTTCCGCTTCCTCGATGAGGGTGTAGATCTCCGGGCTCACCCTCGAGTGCAGGATTTGCATTTTCTGTTCTCCCGTCGGTGTGTTTTCGGCCGTCCCGAGATAGCCTTTAAAACACGCCAGCCAGTGCTTGAAGATTGCCGCTGAGTTTGCCACGTGGGGGCTGAGTTGCAGACACTCCGGCTTGATTCGGAGCTCTATCCTTTTAAATCTAGCTCATTAAATTGATGCACGATCAATGACCACTAAAGCGAGGTTGTAGTCCAACTGAAGGCTTTAATAAGCTAGATGTTTCCCCCAGCAGCTCAGGTACAGAATGAAGGCTGCTGGGGCGGCACAGGCTCTTATACCCCACCTAGCAGGGTGGAGCTACCATACAGCTTGACCAATAGGAAGCATACAATTTCTACCAATGGTGTTCCAGCATTACCAGGTACCGTAATACCTCTACTACCACAGGTACTTTACATTTATTTTTAAAAAGAGATTCTTCAATGGACATCACCACGAGTGGCTCAGTTTTACCGGGACTGGATGAGTCCTGAAAGAGAGAATCTGCCAGACCAGGCCCACAGCAGTTGGTGGGAGATCTGACCAGATAGAAGAAGCTTACTTAACCCCGTCTAATCCACCTGTTGTGGATGCATCTGGCGATGGCAATATTGGTAGGAGCGAACATCGCAATCCTTGTGAAGCCAACCATCGCCCCGAAGATACTGGATTCTCCGCCAACCACCGCCGGTAGCGGGATCCCCTACGGGATGGAGAATTGGGCATCCGGGAAAAATTGGGATCGATGCCGGGTGCCGATCCGATTACAATGCTCCAGCCTCCCGCTGGCAACGGGATCTGGGTTCATCCTCGCGCACCAGCGGGAGAATGTAAATGGATGGGAATGAATGCAGGCCAGGCACCAGAATTTCCGAGCCTGCGTGATTCATCCGGTCCTCTGGACCA
Organism: Scyliorhinus torazame; assembly: GCF_047496885.1. NCBI lineage: Eukaryota > Metazoa > Chordata > Chondrichthyes > Carcharhiniformes > Scyliorhinidae > Scyliorhinus > Scyliorhinus torazame. The sequence continues at coordinate 168,127,547 of NC_092721.1, read as the reverse complement.
GGAATCACATGGGCGGAATTCACTACAGGTATTACCAAATGTGAACCTGACGTGGTGGACCGTGCAGTGGGTCAAGGGAGTCCTCAAAATCCATCCAAAGGCCACCTTCCCCCACCCCTCACAATGCACTAGCTGCCCATCCATCACCTACCAGATCCCCCCCCAACAGCCCCCTTCCCACAGAAACCCCCTAAAACAGCAGACCCTCCCCGGAGACCTCCTAACTGAAGGGATCCCCCAGAGACCCCCTGATTAAAGAGACCCCCTAAACAGGGAGACCCCTCACAGGGAGCCCCCTAACTAAAGGACCTCGCCCAGAGACCCCCTAACCAAAGGTACCCCACCCGCTCCCCACAGGGATCCCTAAGTGCATTCCAATCCCTCCCCTTTACGCGAGGGTAATTTTGAAGTGCTGAGCTAGAAATTGACAGCACTTAACTCGCTTTGATGTAGTTAATGTTTGTAAACATTGTGGTTACAGCATTTAGCATTACTCATTCATGAAGAAAATCAATGAAGCAAGGTTCAAAGCTGTTTTGGGGAAGTTTTCAATCACAGCTACTAGAAAAGAATGAATGGCTTGCAGCTGAAGGGTCTGAAAGGTTTAAACACAGGTCACAGCTGAATAGACACGTGGCCTCGGGTCCAGGGGGGCCCTTTAGCTAGCAGGTGTCTCCCTATTTAGGAGTCCTGGGGCTCTCCCTATTTCGGGGGTGCTAGCAATGGACAGTCCGTGTCACCCCCATATTTTGGGAAAGGTTGGGCACCCAAGAAATCCAGGGGTGGGGGGTAACTTTGCGATGCGGGGAGTGGAGGGGTGGGGGTTGTCCAGCCACGGATCAGAGCATCGCTCAAAATGGCAGCCCGATAGTGGGAATCCCTTGTATTCCTCACCATGCATAAATTAGCATGGTGAGGGATACTGAATTGCTTCCTGATTTGGTAGCTCAATCCATCACAGTTCTCCTTCGGCGGGAGAACATAGGGCGGGTTTCTCCGTACCCTGACGCCAAAATCGGGAACGGCAATCGGGCTCCCTATGCTGGAATCGGGACAGGTGTCGGTTTGGCGCTGGGTCGCGATGCTCCGTCCCCTCCAAATTGACGCTCCGGGACATCCGCCGGGACACGCGCCGCGTGCAGTCGCACCGCCGTTGGTACGTCATCAGCCGGCCCACCTGCGATGCTTCGCCTCTGATGGGCCGAGTTCCCGACGGAGTGGGCCACGTGTGGTCCCAGCGGTCGGGAGCCTGGTGCGCCAGCTGCGGAAAGAGAGAGAGAGGGCGTGCGGAGAGTGTCCAGTGCCGCTGCACTCGGCCGAGATCCAAACCGCTGGTCGGGGGGCTTCTGCCACGGCTGGGGGGAGTGGTGGGGGTTGGCCAGGAGCAAAGTTCGGCTGTGGAGTCGGGGTGGGCGGGTACACGGTCCAGCATGGCCAGCGTCACTTTTTCCGGCGCGACCGGTGCGTGTGTGGAGGGTGTAGGCATGCGCGGCCGCAGCTTGTCAGCCCTGTGCATGTGCAGACCGGGACCTCGGCAATTCTCCAACCGTTTTCCACGTGTTCCACGGGTGTTTCAAGCGACGCCGGTGCTAGACCCTCACTGGTACCAGAATCGGTGAGGGTTTTGCGCCAATTTTCCCGTTGTGAAACACCACGGATCCTCCGTTGGCGTCAGCACTTAGCCTCAGAAACGCAGAATCCAGTCCATAATCTTCCATATGGAGATTCCCGGCCACTGTCCATCATGTTGGGAGGCACTACAAATATGCTAAATGGGGCCAATTCAGAACAGATCAAACAGCTCAAAGCTGGGTATTCATGAGGTGATGTAGGATGTCAGCAGAAGAAATTAATTCAACTTGCAATCTTCAATCTTATGGCCTGACATATCCCTCATTCTACCATTATTATCAAGCCTGGGGAGTGGCTCAAGTTCGATGAGGAGTATACCAAGTGCAGCATCAGGCATACCCAACTATCAGATGCCAAACTGGTGAAGCTGCAACACAGGACTACTTAACGGGCCGAAGCAGCATTCTCCAGCTCTGAAGAAGATTCAAAACGTTAACTTTATTTTTTCTCTCACTAGATGCTGCCAGACCTGTTGTGGTTTTCCAGTATTTTCTGTTTCTGTTTCAGGTTCCAGCATCTGTAGTATTTTGATTTTATGCTATAGCCAGATCTAGTTGATCCCACAACCAGTGAATCAAATCAAAGCTCAGAGGTTCTGCACATCCAGTCATAAATAGTACTGGAGCCTTAAACAATTAACTGGAGGACGAGCCTCCAAATATATCTCCACTGGAATAATGAGGGATCCCAGCGCGATAGTGCAAAAGACAAAGTTGAAGGATTTGCAACCATCATCAATCAGAAATGACAAGTGGCCTCCTTCTGGGATCCTCAGCATCACAGATGCCAGTCTTCGGTCAATCTGATTCACTCCATGTGATATAAAGGTATGATTGAAGGTCCTGACAACATCTTGGCAAGCATGCTGAAGACTTGTGCTCCAGAACTGGCCGCATCGCTAAACCATAAGACCATAAGACATAGGAGCAGAATTAGGCCACTCTGCCCATCGAGTCTGCACTGCCATTCAATCATGGCTGATATTTTTCACAATCCCATTCTCCTGCCTTCTCCCCATAACCCCTGATTGCCTTATTGATCAAAAACCTGTCTATCTCTGTCTTAAAGACACTCAGTGATTTGGCCTCCACAGCCTTCTGCGGCAAAGAGTTCCACGGATTTACCACCCTCTGGCTGAAGAAATTCCTCCTCATCTCTGTTTTAAAGGATCGTCCCTTTAGTCTGAGATGAAATGAAAAATATGAAAATCGCTTATTGTCACAAGTAGGCTTCAAATGAAGTTACTGTGAAAAGCCCCTAGTCGCCACATTCCGGCGCCTGTTCGGGGAGGCTGTTACGGGATTGCATCCTCTGCTTCTAGTTTTTTCTACAAGTGGAAACATCCTCTCCACGCCCACTCTATCCCGGCCACGCAGTATCCTGTAAGTTTCAATAAGATCCCCCTCATCCTTCTAAACTCCAACGAGTACAGACCAAAGAGTCCTCAACCATTCCTCATACAACAAGCTCTTCATTCCAGGGATCATTCTTGTAAACCTCCTCTAGACCCTTTCCAAGGCCAGCACATCCTTCCTTAGATGCGGGGCCAAAACTGCTCACAATACTCCAAATGGGGTCTGACCAGAGCTTTATGTAGCCTCAGAAGTACATCCCTGCTCTTGTATTCTCGACATGAATGCTAACATTGCATTTGACATCCTAACTGACGACTGAACCTGCACGTTAACCTTAACTCTCAAGTCCCTTTGTGCTTCTGATTTACTATGTATCTTCCCAGTTAGAAAATAGTCTATGCTTCCAATTCTCCTTCCAAAATGCATAACCTCACACTTTTCCACATTGTTTTCCATCTGACACTTCTTTGCCCACTCTCCGAGACTGTCCAAGTCCTTCTGCAGCCCGCCTGCTTCCTCAATACTACCTGTCCCTCTACAGATATTTGTATCATCTGCAAACTTAGCAACAGTGCCTTCAGTTCCTTCTTCCAGATCATTAATGTACATTGTGAAAAATTGTGGTCCCAGCATCGACCACAAGTCACCGGCTGCCATCCGGAAAAACATGCTGTTCCAGGACAGCTACAATACAGGCATCTACACAGCAATGTGGAAATTGCCCAGGTATCTCCTGTCCATAAAAGGCAGGACAAATTCAATTTGATCAGTCTACTCTCCATCAAACTCTCCAGCAAACTGATGGAATGTGTCATCAACAGTGCTATCAAAAGACCCTTACTCAGCAACGATCTGCTCACCAATTCTCAGCTTGCCAATGATGGGGAAAACTCATCACTGGCTAGAATCAGACCCAGCACAAAGGAAAATGGTTGTGTTTGTTGAAGGCCAATGATCTAATAACATAATAATAATCGCTTATTGTCACAAGTAGGCTTCAATGAAGTTACTGTGAAAAGCCCCTAGTCGCCACATTCTGGTGCTTGTTCGGGGAGGCTGGTACGGGAATTGAACCCGCGCTGCTGGCCTTGTTCTGCATTACAAGCCAACTGTTTAGCCCCAGGACATCACTGCAGCGGTTCCTCAGTGTTGTCTCCTCGTCTGAGCAGCTTCAACTGCTTCAATGGCGTTCCTTCCATCATAATCCAGAAGTTGAGAGGTTAGCTCATAATTGCACAGTATTTAGTACCATTCTCGAGGGCGGGAAGGATCAGGCCGGAAGGGATGTTTGAATAGCAGGGGATGTTGGCTCGGAGAGTTATTGGGGATTGGATTGGACCAGAGAGAGGGGGTGGAGTTGGACTGGAGCTGAGGGGGGGGGGATGCGGTTTTGGTTGGATCAGACAGGTATGGCTGGGTCAGTCCAGGGAGGGTGGTGTCAGTTTGGGGGAGGGGGTTTGGACCGGGAAAGGGGGCCCAGTCTGGGAATGGAAGAGTCCGTCTGGGTGGGGGGCTCATACCCTAGCAGGAGGGTAGTCCGGGAGAGGAGGAGTTCAGCTGGAGGGTGGCAGCAATCCAAGAGAGGGGGGATCGGACTGGAGCTGGGGTAAGTCCGGAAGAGGGAGTGTCTGTCAAGGAGAGGGGGCTCCAACCAGAGTGAGGGGGTGGGGGCAGGGCAGGAGGGTGAAATCAGTCTGGGGATGGGGAGATGTCAGTCCAGGAGGAGAGGTCAGTCCAGGAGAGGGGTTGTCAGACCGGAATGGGATTTAGTCCGGGTGTCGGGGGCTCAGACCCGGTGTGAGAGGTGCGCAGTCTGGGATGGGAGGTCGCTTGGTCCGGAGAAGGTGGCCAGGCAAGGAGGTGCCAGTCTGGGAGGGGAGGTCAGTCTGGGAGACGGGGGGGGGGGGGGGGGGGGGGGGGTGTCAATCTGGGAGAGGGGGTGTGGTCGGTCTGGGAGGTGGTGTTCAGGTTGAGAGATGGGGGAGTCAGACTCGAGAGGGGTGCCAGACTGGAGGGGGGCGGGGGGGGGGGGGGGGGGGTCAATCCAGGGCATGGGGTTCAGACTAAGAGTTGGGGGTCAGTCCGGTAGGGGGGAAGCTCAGTCCGGAAGGGGGGGAAGCTCAGTCTGGAAGGGGGGAGTTGCACCGGAGCGAAGGTTCTGTCAGGGGGAGAGGGGTGTCAACTCGGGAGAGGGGTCCAGCCTAGGAACGGGGACGGGGGTCGGTCCAGGAGCTGGGTCGTCAGGTGGGGTGTAAGCTAGGAGAGGGGGGAGGGGTAAGACTGAAAGGGGGGGGGGGGCCAGTCCTGGTAGGTTGGGGAGGGTCAGTTTGAGAGGGGGGGGGGGGGGGCGACTGGAGGGTGGGTTAGCCCGGTTGCCACCGATTGATGAGACACAATTTTATGTCCATGTTTCCGATAAAGCAATTAGTTCATCTCTCCAGAGTGCGGGCCAAATGGAGGCTACGTATTTACATGGAGGAAGAATAGAGAACACACATCACCCTGGGCTTCTCACAAGCTCCCTGGTAGCAAGCAAATCCAGCACTGGCACGGTGCAGAAAGTAGGTCATCACTACATCAAAAAATGGAATCCGTGCCAGTAATTTAGAAGTGGTAAAAATGAAAAAGAAAAGGACAAAACAGACAAAAAAATTCAGTGTGGAACTTAGGCCAAATCCAATTGCACAGGTGCAGAGCAAACAAAACAAAGGCATTGATGCCAACCCTCAGCCATGTGACTTTGCAGATAGCCTGAAGCCATGTAGAGGTAGCAGCTGCTCCCAGCGACTGGCCAAATTTCACTCACAGAACTGAGCGGGTTAAGATCAGAATCGAAATTAGAGAAGGATGGGAGCAGTGGAGCTTAAACACCTGAAGCCATTTAAATGCAAGGCCATCAGGTGCTTGCTCCAGTTACTGTGAGTGACCAGATCGAGCCAATTGGAAACATTTTGGAAAATTACAATATTTGTTACCTAACAGACTTCTTCCATATCGGGAAATGGGACATTGAGAATTTTGTACCCAAAGGAGCAGACTGAAGCAAATTCTGGTTATTTAAAATACCTGCAGGCATTTGTCCCCTACCACCCCACACTGTCACCTTCCCTAACACTCCCCAGCACCCCCCGCCCCCCCCCCCCCCCCCCCCCAGTCCCTGTCCTCTCATTTAAGAGGGTAATGAAAATTGTACATGAATATAAAAAAGAAAAAGAGATGGGGAAAAAAAATTGAGAACAAAAAAGATGTGAAAATTGAACCTTCCCCTCCTGATCTGTGCCAGTTCTATAATTACAGTCAGCCAGAGTAATCTACATGCTGCTACACCAGAAATATAGCAATTCCCTGCACTAAAACCATTTGGAAAATACTTTGAGGATATGAGCCAAGGATTATATGCTGCTCGGGATAAATGAAAGGTGAAAATAAATCCTATTTTGTTTATATTCCTATTTACATTGATACCAAAGACAAGCCTGCGCCCAATCATTTTAATGGGCTTCTGATGCACCAACTCCCAACTCACCATCTGGTATTTTAATGAGAGCTCCAAAGTGTGCTGATTACCATAATTGCAGCATTGAACTCCAGCGATTGCTCCATTAGGGTAATTATAACGCTTAACCCTTTTGAACAAAGTGTCTGCAAGAGTATAGTACATCTTCGTGTCTTCTAGATTGGCCAGCTAGTGATACAAAGCCTCACCAAAGAGAAACCTATACAGGCTAGTCAGTGTTCAATACGTTGCAGTGTATTTAGACTTTAAGGTAAATTCTCATGATTTTTTTTTGTCCCGTGGAATCAATAGATGAAAAATTGTCAGCAGCACGCCTGTTAGTTTTCAGCTATGTGCTAGTTGCAGGCTAACCCCCACTGGTGGCTTAGAACCATACTTTTTCTATTGCATGTTGAGTTGGTTTTGTTGTCAGTGTACCAGGAACACTATAGACATGTTGTGAGAATCAGATGCCTTTATGGATCAATATATATGCATTCATGTTAGGTGATACTGATCTATTCAGACCAGGAAAATCCCAGATTCAATCAGTCTGTTGTAGTCACTCTGCACAGCCAGGTTGGCAGTCCAGCAATGATTATTTGAGAACTGTCAGAGGATAGGAGCAGCAGCTAATTGCTGTGCTTTTGGAGGTGTACACTTGAGAACAGTGTGGCTGCTGCTGGTAAAAAAATATATATTTATTCAAATTTTTCAACAAATTTTCAACAAATCCCCCCCCCCAACAAAAAGAAAGAAACAAGAACACAACAATCAGAAATTATACATTGGATTTCCCCCATATACAATAACCCCCCATATAACATTTAAAAACACAAATAGGGAAATCCCCCCACCTTCACCCAAATGAAACCCCCCGCCCTTGGGCTGCTGCTGCTGCCGACCTCCTCCTAACGCTCCGCGAGGTAGTCTAGGAACGGTTGCCACCGCCTGAGGAACCCCTGCACAGACCCTCGCAAGGCAAACTTTATCCTCTCCAGCTTGATGAACCCTGCCATGTCATTGATCCAAGCTTCCACACTAGGGGGCTTTGCATCTTTCCATTGTAGCAAAATCCTCCGCCGGGCTACCAGGGACACAAAGGCCAGAATACCGGCCTCTTTCGCCTCCTGCACTCCCGGCTCTTCCGCTACCCCAAGTAATGCTAACCCCCCAGCTCGGCTTGACCCGGGTGTTCACCACCTTGGACATAGTCCTTGCAAAACCCCTCCAAAACCCATCCAGCGCTGGGCACGACCAGAACATATGGACGTGATTTGCCGGGCTCCCCGACCACCTCCCACATCTGTCCTCCACCCCATAGAACCTACTCAACCTCGCCCCTGTCATATGCGCTCTGTGGGCCGGGCGCAGGAGGAGGAAGAATTAACCCTACTCAGGGCATCAGCCCACAAACCCTCATCTATCTCCTCCCCAAGCTCCTCCTCCCACTTGTCCTTTAACTCCTCCACCGAGGCCTCCTCCTCTTCCTTCAGCTCCTGGTAATTCGCCAAAACCTTGCCTTCTCCAACCCATACACCCGAAATCACCCTGTCCTGAATCCCACATGCCGGAAGCAGCGGGAATTCCCTCACCTGCCGCCTCACAAACGCCCTCACTTGCATGTACCTGAAAGCGTTTCCCAGGTGTAGCCCAAACTTCTCCTCCAGCGCCCCTAGGCCCGCAAACGTCCCATCAATGAACAGGTCCCCCATTCTTCTAATCCCTGCCCGATGCCAGCTCCGAAGCCCCCCATCCATCCTTCCCGGGACGAACCGATGATTCTCTCGAATCGGGGACCAAACCGAGGCTCCCACCTCGCCCCTGTGTCGCCTCCACTGCCCCCAGATCTTCAGCGTCGCCACCACAACCGGACTCGTGGTGTACCTTGTCAGCGAGAGCGGCAGCGGTGCCGTCACCAGCGCCCTCAGGCTCGTGCCCACACAGTATGCCATCTCTAGCCTCTTTCACGCTGCCCCCTCTCCCTCCATTACCCACTTACAGATCATTGCCACATTGGCTGCCCAATAATAGCCACACAGATTCGGCAGCGCCAGCCCCCCCCCCCCTGTCCCTGCTACGCTCCAGAAACACTCTCTTCACCCTCGGGGTCTTATTCGCCCACACAAATCCCATGATGCTCCTGCTTACCCATTTGAAAAAGGCCTTGAGGATCATAATGGGAAGGCACTGGAACACAAAGAGAAACCTCGGGAGGACCGTCATTTTGACCGACTGCACCCTACCCGCTAATGAGAGTGGCAGCATATCCCATCTTTTAAAATCCTCCTCCAGCTGCTCCACCAACCACGTGAAATTGAGCTTGTGCAGGGCCCCCCAACTCCTAGCTACTTGGATCCCTAGGTACCGAAAGTTCCTCGAAAGTATCTCGATGACTCGAGATATTGAGACTCTGGTCAAAAAGAAGAAGGAGGCATATGACGTACATAAGCAACTGGGATCAAGTAGATCCCTTGAAGAGTATAGAGATTGTCGAAATAGAGTTAAGAGGGAAATCAGGAGGGCAAAAAGGGGACATGAAATTGCTTTGGCAAATAATGCAAGGGAGAATCCAAAGAGATTCTACAGATACATAAAGGGGAAAAGAGTAACTAGGGACAGAGTAGGGCCTCTTAAGGATCAACAAGGGCATTTATGTGCAGAGCCACAAGAGTTGGGTGAGATCCTGAATGAATATTTCTCATCGGTATTCACGGTGGAGAAAGGCATGGATGTTAGGAAACTAAGGGAAATAAATAGTGATGTCTTGAGAAGTGTGCATATTACAGAGGAGGAGGTGCTGGAAGTCTTAAAGCGCATCAAGGTAGATAAATCCCCGGGACCTGATGAAATGTATCCCAGGATGTTGTGGGAGGCTAGGGAGGAAATTGCGGGTCCCCTAACCGAGATATTTGAATCATCGGCAGCCACAGGTGAGGTGCCTGAAGATTGGAGAGTGGCGAATGTTGTGCCCTTGTTTAAGAAGGGCAGCAGGGAAAAGCCTGGGAACTACAGACCGGTGAGCCTAACGTCTGTAGTAGGTAAGTTGCTAGAAGGTATTCTGAGAGACCGGATCTACAAGCATTTAGAGAGGCAAGGACTGATTCGGGGCAGTCAGCATGGCTTTGTGCGTGGAAAATCATGTCTCACAAATTTGATTGAGTTTTTTGAGGGAGTGACCAAGAAGGTAGATGAGGGTAGTGCAGTAGACGTTGTCTACATGGACTTTAGCAAAGCCTTTGACAAGGTACCGCATGGTAGGTTGTTGCAGAAGGTTAAAGCTCACGGGATCCAGGGTGAGGTTGCCAATTGGATTCAAAATTGGCTGGACGACAGAAGGCAGAGGGTGGTTGTAGAGGGTTGTTTTTCAAACTGGAGGCCTGTGACCAGTGGTGTGCCTCAGGGATCGGTGCTGGGTCCACTGTTATTTGTGATTTATATTAATGATTTGGATGAGAATTTAGGAGGCATGGTTAGTAAGTTTGCAGATGACACCAAGATTGGTGGCATAGTGGATAGTGAAGAAGGTTATCTAGGATTGCAACGGGATCTTGATCAATTAGGCCAGTGGGCCGACGAATGGCAGATGGAGTTTAATTTAGATAAATGTGAGGTGATGCATTTTGGCAGATCGAATCAGGCCAGGACCTACTCAGTTAATGGTATGGCATTGGGGAGAGTTATAGAACAAAGAGATCTAGGAGTACAGGTTCATAGCTCCTTGAAGGTGGAGTCGCAGGTGGACAGGGTGGTGAAGAAGGCATTCGGCATGCTTGGTTTCATTGGTCAGAACATTGAATATAGGAGTTGGGACGTCTTGTTGAAGTTGTACAAGACATTGGTACGGCCACACTTGGAATACTGTGTGCAGTTCTGGTCACCCTATTATAGAAAGGATATTATTAAACTAGAAAGAGTGCAGAAAAGATTTACTAGGATGTTGCCGGGACTTGATGGTTTGAGTTATAAGGAGAGGCTGGATAGACTGGGACTTTTTTCCCTGGAGCGTAGGAGGCTTAGGGGTGATCTTATAGAGGTCTATAAAATAATGAGGGGCATAGATAAGGTAGATAGTCAACATCTTTTCCCAAAGGTAGGGGAGTCTAAAACTAGAGGGCATAGGTTTAAGGTGAGAGGGGAGAGATTCAGAAGGGCCCAGAGGGGCAATTTCTTCACTCAGAGGGTAGTGAGTGTCTGGAATGGGCTGCCAGAGGTAGTAGTAGAAGCGGGTACAATTGTGTCTTTCAAAAAGCATTTAGATGGTTACATGGGTAAGATGGGTATAGAGGGTTATGGGCCAAGTGCGGGCAACTGGGACTAGCTTAATGGTAAAAAACTGGGCGGCATGGACTGGTTGGGCCGAAGGGCCTGTTTCCATGCTGTAAACTTCTATGATTCTATGATTCTATGATTCCTATCCGCCCTCTTCAGCGGTAGCTCGTCTCTCCCCCTTCCCTGGTCCCCTGAATGCACCACAAAGAGCTCACTCTTCCCTACGTTGAGTTCATACCCCGAAAAGTCCCCAAATTCCCTAAGGATCTCGCATGACCTCCGCCATCCCCTCCACTGGATCCGCCACATACAGCAACAGGTCGTCAGCATACAACGACACCTGGTGTTCCTCTCCCCCCCGGGCCAGTCCCCTCCATTTCCTGGACTCCCTCAGTGCCATGGCCAGTGGCTCAATTGCCAGTGCAAACAACAAGGGGGATACGGGACACCCCTGACTCATCCCCCGGTACAGCCGAAAGTACTCCGACCTCCGCCGGTTCGTAGCCACACTCACCACTGGGGCTCTATATAGCAGCCTGACTCAACTGATGAACCCCTCCCCGAACCCAAACCTCCCCGAACCCAAACCTCTGCGTACCTCCTGTCTACCCAAAGATACTCCCACTCCACCCGATCAAAGGCCTTCTCCGCGTCCATAGCTGCCACTACCTCCGCTTCCCCCTCCACTGAGGGCATCATAATCACATTGAGGAGCCTCCACACATTTGTGTTTTGCTGCCGACCCTTCACAAATCCCGTCTGGCCCTCATGAATCACCCCCGGGACACAGTCCTCAATTCTCGTAGCCAGCACCTTCGCCAGCAACTTAGCGTCAACATTGAGGAGCGAGATCGGTATATACGACCCACATTGCAATGGATCCATGTCCCGCTTCAAGATCAAATAAATCAGCGCCCTGGACATTGTCGGGGGCAAGGTCCCCCCCTCCCTCGCCTTATTAAAAGTCCTCACGAGCAACATGCCCCGCAGGTCCACGTATTTCCTGTAGAATTCAACCAGGAACCCATCCGGCCCCGGGGCCTTTTCCGCCTGCATGCTCCCCAATCCTTTAACCATCTCCTCCAGCCCAATTGGCGCCCCCAAACCAGCCACCTCCTCCTCCTCCACCCTCGGGAACCTCAGCTGATCTAGGAATCGTCGCATCCCCTCCTCCCCTGCTGGGAGCTCAGACCTGTACAGATCCCCATAGAAGTCCCTGAATACCTCATTTATTCTCACCGCACTCCGCACCGTATTCCCCCCTCTATCCTTAACTCCACCAATCTCCCTCGCTGCCTCCCTCTTATGAAGCTGATGTGCCAGCATTCGACTTGCCTTCTCCCCATACTCATACGTTGCCCCCTGCGCTTTCCTCCACTGTGCCTCTGCTTTCCCCGTGGTCAACAGGTCGAATTCCGTCTGGAGGTTCCGTTGCTCCCTAAATAGCCCCTCCTCGGGGGCCTCTGCATACCTCCTGTCTACCCTTAGAATCTCCCCCATCAACCTCTCCCTCTCCCTCCCCTCTCTCTTCTCCCTGTGGGCAGCCGCGTGTTTCTCAGCCGCACACCGTTCACAGGTGGCGTGATTCTATCTTCCCGCCGATAATCAATGGGATTTCCCATTGTAACCACCCCATGCTGCTGAGAAACCCATTAGCGGGGGGTGCGGCGCTGGCGGGAAAGTTGAATTGCAACAACCGAAGAGTTCCAGCCCCTATCTTCTGGAATAATACATGATAAACAGTCGCTGGGTAAGTTGTCCGGTGTTACTTCTTGAACTATACTCGAGTGCCCAACATCAAAAAGGTACGGATGAGCCGACTTCCAGTGGCAGCCATGGTGTGAGGGGTCGCACATTTGGTGTCTCCCGCTTGTAGTGGAATTTTCAGACCTTTTCCCTGGCTAACAGATGGATTTGATGATTAAAAATGGTGCAGGAGGGATGGAAGGAGAGAGTGTTCCACGGGTGGATGGATTTGTGGGCCTGAAGTGGTCTTAAAAGAAAGGCCATGATGTGGAGATGCCGGCGTTGGACTGGGGTGGGCACAGTAAGAAGTCTTACAACACTAGGGTAAAGTCCAACAGGTTTGTTTGGAATCACTAGCTTTCGGAGTGCAGCTCCTTCATCAGGTGAGTCAAGAAGTGAAGGAGCTGCACTCCGAAAGCTAGAGATTCGAAACAAACCTGTCGGACTTTAACCTGGTGTTGTAAGACTTCTTACTGAAAAGAAAGGAGCAGTTGGAGGTAGCTGGAGTTGTGCCTGCGACACTGGGGAAGATGGCGGAGGGTCAGGGATCGGCCCTACTCTCTCAATGGTTGACAGGGCAACTGGTGGGCTTCCTTAACGAGAGGTTCACCCAGAGGAGGAAGGTGAATTTGGAGGACCTGGCTGGGGTGGTGGACCCGATAAAAGCAGGGATCGACCACTTGGAGACGAGGCTAGAGGCCCTGGCGAACCAGAAGGTGGAGGAGACGGTGGGGAAGCACAAGGAGCAGCTTGCCTCGATGTCAGCGGAGAGTGGGGTGATGCGGGATCAGCAGAGCCGGCTTCAGGAGAAGGTGGAGGACTTGGAGAATCGGTCTCGTAGGCAAAACTTGAGGATCGTGGGACTGCTGGAGGGCAGCGATGGAACGGACGCCGGCGTGTATGTGGCTCGGATGTTCAAGAAGCTGCTGGGTGAGGGGTCATTTGAACGACCCTTGGAAGTGGACCGGACGCATGGGTTGCTGATGAGGCAGCCGCAGAGGAACTAGCCGCCGCGGGCGCTGGTGGTGCACCTGCTCCGGTTCCTGGGAGCAGATCCAGAGGTGGGCCAGGCAGATGAGGCACTGTACCTGGGAGGGCAATGAGCTGCGTGTATACCAGGACCTTGGTTAGGGGCTGGTTTAGCACAGGGCTAAATAGCTGGCTTTTAAAGCAGACCAAGGCAAGCCAGCAGTGCGGTTCAATTCCCATATCAGCCTCCCCGAACAGGCGCTGGAATGTGGCGACTAGGGGCTTTTCATAGTAACTTCATTTGAAGCATACTTGTGACAATAAGCGATTTTCATTTCATTTCATTTTCAGTTGGCCAAGAGGAGAGTGGGCTTCAACAAAGTGAAGCTGGCTCTCTTTAAGAAGGGGGTGAAATTCGGAATGCTGTACCCGGCGTGCCTGTGGGTGACCTATAAGGGTCGGGAGCTGTACTTTGGGACACCAGAGGAGGTGATGGAATTTGTCAGGGACAATGAACTGGCAGGAGAAGGAGAACACTGAACTTTGGAGGAGATATTTGTTTTCTGTTCCTTTGGGTTTGTTATTGCGTTGAGTTTGGGACCATTGCTCTGTGTTTGTTCTTGGTGGGGGATGGTGGGCTGCTCTTTTCTTTGTGTTGGGTGGTGTTGTTAAGTTTGCACCGGGGTAGTGTTTCAGCAGGGGGGAGGGGAATCAGTGGGGTGTACGGTGTTAGGCGCCATGGGCGGGGGCTACAAGGCTAGCTGGGCGTGATAGTTCACGGAAGCGTAGTGGGGGGTGAGCAGGTGGTTCGTGTCTTGATGGGGTTGGGGTTGTTATTTTGGGGTGGGAGGCAACTGCTGACAGGGGAGAGGTTTCTAGAACATGGTATGGGAGGATCAATGACGGTGGGCGCCCGAGGGCGGGCCTGAGGAGGTGCGGGACGCGGGCTGGAGGCTGGCCCAGGAGGGGCTATGGTTGATTGGGGCCGGGGGGGGGTGGGTGGGGGGGGGGGGGTGTGGCCCCGGCCAGGCTGATCGCATGGAAAGTGAGTGGGTTGAATGGGCCGGTCAAGAGGGCCCGTCTGTTTGCACATTTAAAGAGTTTAAAGGCGGACGTAACTCTATTACAGGAGACATATCTGAAGGTTGTGGATCAGACTAGGCTGAGGAAAGGGTGGGTAGGGCAGGTATTCCATTCAGGATTAGATTCTAAAATGACGGGGGGTGGTGGTTTTGATCAACAAACGGGTGGCATTCGAAGTGGGGACTAGTGACTCACTCTGAGGGAGATATGTGATGGTGAGTGGGAAATTGGAGGGGATGCTGTTGGTGCTGATGAATATTTATGCTCAGAACTGGGATGATGTGGAGTTTATGAGGCATTGCTGGGGAAGATCCCTGATCCGGACTCGGATTGGTTGATAATGAGGTGGGATTTTAATACGGTTTTAGACACAAGGTTGGATTGGTTGAGTTCGAGGTCGGGGAGGGTGTGGGCGGTGGCGAAGGAGCTGAGGGGGTTTATGTAGCACATGGAGGGGGTGGATCCGTGGAAGTGTGAGAGGTCGAGGATGAAGGAATTGGCGTTCTTCTCACATGTGCACAGGGTGTAGTCCCGAATTGACTAATTTGTTCCAGATAGGACGCTGTTGTGGAGCACTCGGCGATAGTGGTGTCGGATCATGCTCTACATTGGGTGGCCTTGCGGGTGAATACGGGAGGGGGCCAGTGCCCGCAATGGAGGCTAGATGTGGGGCTTTTATCGGATGACGAGGTTTGTGAGCAGGTGAGGGAGGCCCAACGCCTAGACATGTGCGCTGAAAGTGCGCCAAGTTCAAACTTACGTTCGTGTATTTTTGGAGCCCTTTGCTGCAAGCGCTAAGCGGCTGAATGTGAAATCACAGGGACATCGCTAACTTGGCTGGCTTGCCCCGATGTTAGGTATTGTTGCTCTCACTGGTTGTTTCTAAATATGGCGGTCAATATGGTCGCATTCCTTAATTCTAATTACGTTTGCTTTAGAGTCGCCAGGTATCTTTCGATACCGTCACAAGTTTCAAACCCAAATACTGATCAAAGAGCCAATACACCAGTTAGTTAGTTCAAAGTCAATACTATTTATTTACACACACAGTAATATCTACTCATGCACAAAATACTACAGACTAAACTATCTCTAACGCTAACGCCTGTACTTAACATTGGGCGTCCACTCAGTCAGAGGAACAATGGCCGTTGTTCGGTTCTGAGGCTGCTGGGGTCGAAGTGGTAGAGGGGAACAGCTAAGGTCGTCCGTCTGGTAGCGAGCGTTGACCTTGGACTTACTTGCTTCTGGTGTAGCTGGTGGAAGGGTCTCTCCGCTTTGAGAGCCGATTCCAAGAGAGCAATTCTCTCTTGGGGCCTTCTTCTTATACCCGAAGGGGGCTTCGCGCGCTTTTGGGCGGGCCTTGAACTGGGCCCCAATCAATTGGGCCATTTCTTGATCATTCGCATTGATTCTGATCAATAAAGGGGTGGGTGCCCT
The DNA here is from genome assembly GCF_047496885.1 of Scyliorhinus torazame. Lineage (NCBI taxonomy): Eukaryota > Metazoa > Chordata > Chondrichthyes > Carcharhiniformes > Scyliorhinidae > Scyliorhinus > Scyliorhinus torazame. The sequence continues at coordinate 168,111,554 of NC_092721.1, read as the reverse complement.
GATGGCTGGGCGTGTCCTAGGTGGCTGTTGGCCTGCTTTGTTTTCTGCTTTCGGTTTGGGGAACTGGCGCCAAGAGGTCTGGGGCCAGATCGGTTACTTAAGTAACTTCCTTTGTTCCCGGAGATGGGCCATCCATATGCTAATGGGCCTACAGTTTCAGTCTCGTCTGGGAGCTGTTTCTCCAATATGCAGCCAGGCTCTGTGCCTGCTTGCTTTCTTGACGTTGTCCATTTTACCCTGCAATCTTTGCAAATGTCCATTTTGTATTGTGGAAGTGGCCATCCCAGATGGCTACAGTATGTTGCTAAACTTGGTTATTTGCACTTCTTTTTTCATCAAGAATCATTGAGCAAAGACAGGAGTCATCAAAAGCATTTATTCGGTGGACTAATCATTTATAATAGTGTTTATAAATACGTTTAATGTGCACATGAAGTGAAATAAAGATATAAAGCTGCAACTTACACTTGCAAACTTTGATACCCATATGTTCTCAGAGGCTTTCCCACACGAAAGCATTGTAATACAACCTAGTCGAATAATGCTTGGAGTCAGTGATATACAGGAGAGGTTACAGGGTGGTAAACATCTGTGACTGGGTACCCACTCTTTGAACTCACTGCATCTGAAAATTCACTCTGTGTTTGCTTGACAAGATGGCACAGGCTGCGGAGAATCTCAACTGCCTTTGGGCTTAGAAATGACAAACTTTGTGTTCCCTGAGAGAAAGCTCTCCCGTTCATTCTAATAGGTCAGGGCATGCAGCAATTAGTGCAAATAGATGGCAGATCGCCCAAGCTCAGGGCTGCTACTATTTTGTTGTTCCTTTTTGTTTTCCTTCTTATTCGGTTCCACGCAGACGCAAACATCACAGTGGTCATTGTGCTGTAATGTGAGGTTGGATGGAAGACCTGTGTTGGAGCCAACATTTTAACAATGTGCCTTTTTTTTTCTGTCGTTGTGAGGCTGTAACAGAAGAATGCTACCACTGTCCTTGGCCCAGGGTAAGAACAAAGCAGAACCCCGTGTCTCTTTCGCCAGAGCATCTACATTGCGACCCACATCACAGGGGAGCCAGTTAGTGAGTCTGCAGATCGAGACTGCACTGGCTGGCCAGCACAGAAGGCCAGGAAACCAGCGGTAGAGACAGATTCGTTAATAATCTGTGTCAGGAGCTATGTGGAGATTGCTGGAATAGCCACATAGTCGTTACCAATGACCTGGAGAAATATAACATTGTGAGAACATTGCCTAGTCCTGTCATTACTCATTGGGAAGGGAGAAGGAAGTGCTGGCAATGCTGCTGGATAGAAGTGTGGCTGTATCACTTCAGCTGATCCCAATGTTCAAAGGAAAGAAGTCAGAGGTAGAATATTTGCCATTTTGCTGCATGTAAGCAACTATCCCAGGAGAGGCAGGCTGTCAATTTCCATCTGTTAATTGCTCAATTACAGCAATATTAACATGGATTTAATTATTAGTCCAGGTTTCCTGGGCTTGCTGGAACAGGCAAAGCAAGATGAGAACACAATGGTTATTGAGGGGTTTGAAACCATGGTAACAAAAGTTATATTTATATCAGGCCCACAATGTAATAAACCATCCCAGGGCACAGGAGCATTATAAAGCTAAATTTGACAACCAAAGAGTTTGGACAAAGAGGTAGGTTTTGCAGAGTGTCTTAAAAAAGGAAGGAGAAATAGGAAGGTGGAGAGAGAAATCCAGAGCTTAGGACCCAGGCCGTTGAAGGAATGACCAGCAATGGTGAAGCAATTGAAATTGGGGATAGGCAAGAGGCCAGTTTATATTAGACAAGCGCAAATACGCCAGGGAAGTCATGAGACTGGATGAGATTTCAGAGACAAGGAGAAGTGGGGCCATGGATGGATTTGAACACAAGGGTGACAATTTTAAGATTCGGGCATTGCTTGACCATGAGCCAATAAAGGTCAGTGAGCAGTGGGGGTGAGGAATAATGGAACTTAGTGTCAGTAAGCATAAGGGCAATAGAATTTGGGATACTGTCAAGTTTTTTAGGGGCAGAACCTGGGAAGCGAACGAAGAGTCCATTGCCTAGAGTCAAGTCTAAAGGTAACAAAGGCATGAAGGAGGGTTTCATCGGCAGGTGAGTGAAGAGGGGTGAAGGCAAGTGATATTACGGAGGTGTAAATTGGCAGCCTTCGTAATGATGCAGATATTTGATTAGAAGCTCATCCAGTCTCAAAGATGGTACAAAGGTTTTGCCAACAGTTTGGTTCAGCCTTGTTGCCAGGGTGATCGAATTGGTAGCTAAAGAACGGAGTTTGTAGTGGGGACTGAAGACAATGGTTTTGGTCTTCTCACCGTTTAATCGGAGGAGATTTCTGGTCACCCAGTACTGGATTTCAGAACGGCAGTCTGATAATTTAGCAACAGCAGAAGCGTTGAGAGAGCTGGCCACGCTTTCCATGGATGAAGGTATCATTGTAAAGGCTTGTGAACATGCCACTCACCCTTAAGACAGCCTCCTGCGACATCTCTGCAAGCTACACAATGCTGCTGGACGGATTTTCAGTACACTGCACATTCTCTGTTGGCTGTCCAGAGGTATCTGTTCATTGAGGGCTGCTGAGGTACACCATTTGTCCTGGACATGGTGTCGCCTCTTTCGTCTATCACAGAATCTCCACTGGTGTTCCTGTCTCCACTGTCTGCTCTTATGCCCACTTATAATGTGTGAGTTGCCAGATCAAAATCCTGGGAGATGACCAATCAGCAAGCCATCTCCTGGTCCCCCCTCCAATTAAGGACAGCAGATGTATACCTGGGGTTGTCGGACTAATCAGCAGACTTGCAGTTCTGGAAGGATGACAGCCCCATCACCGGAGGTACTCCCTGAAGAGGTATTCAGAGGAGTAAAATAACCAGTGGTCACAGCTGTGGGGCCATCCCCCTGGAAGGCAAACCCCTCCAGAGGATGGCCAGTGGCAGCAACTATGGCCCACCCGCTGATAAAGGCTGCTCCAGAGGTGATGGGGAGAGACACAGGAAGTGGGAGTAACTGACACATATTCCTCAGAAATTCCATTGAGATGTGTGTCTCTGCACTGGCAGAGGGTGTGGGTGAGTGCTGTGACAGGTCTGCAGCTGCGGTGTCCTCTGGTACCTCATCCTAGGTGTCATCGGGCCGGGACGAGGGCCTGGCTTGTGGATACCTTCAGGAACTTTCCAGAGGTGCCCTTGAAAGGGAGGCGACATCATTAGTGCATGGCAGGCGACTGAAGCAGGACAAAGTTCTCACGGTTTTGTAATTCCTGCACTTAGTGCATCACCCATCACCCAAGAAATTGGTCACACACTGCATACACACCCCTGCATCTATATTTGCTATTGATGTGAAGTCCTCGACAGCCTTCCTGGCCCCTTCAATTGCTGCGGACATTTAAAACCTGCAGCAGGCAAACTTATTTAACTCTATCCTCGCCATCCACACCACTCCCAGGTGAAGATGTCTATTGAATGCTGGGACCCGTTCTGGGATCCCACCCACCTGTACTCAAATCAGCCAGGAAATCATGCAGGATCAATGTCAAAAGCATGGAGCAGACAGAGTCTTCACTCCCGCATTTCTGGTAGCACCGTGGTTGTCACGGAAAATAGGAACATTCCGGATCTGGTTTCTCTCACAGTCAGGACATTTGTAAAAGAGAATACTCCAAGCCGGCCTAATGGGCTGGATTGAATGCTCATCTGCTGGCAACTTTGAATATGGACTGGGGGGTAGGGAGGTGCGTTAAATTCAGCGGGCATTGTGTCTGCTGCCTACCCGCCTGCCTCTGCCACAATTCTACCAGTCATGGGGGATGGGAGTGCAGTTGGGCAAGTTTGTCAGGCGGCCTACCCTCCTGTGCAACACTTAATGCAGTGGTGAAAGAGGCTCACGCCAAGCTTCCAGCCTGACCAACAGTTTTCCTTGAGTGAAGATAACGAGCAGGAAAAGCAACATTAAAGGGCCTCCTATGCCCGCTGGGGGGTCTGACTCAAGGTGTAACTCCCACTTCATGTTCCCTTACTTCTCAGCCTTTCTATCCTGCTGCCCCCCACCTCACCTCCGTGCCCATGCAGTACTGTCTCTGTGTGGTAAATCACTGTTGTACCTGTATTAGAGGATGTACGGTAGAACCTGCACTTCAGGTTCACCGGTAGTCCCTGCCTGCTGGCTCCGCCCAGGAGGCGGGGTATAAATATGCATGGCCTCCAGCTAGCAGCCATTTCGCCAGCTGCTGCGGGAGGCCACACATCTGATCGCAATAAAGCCTCAGTTGGATTCAACTATTCTCTTTGTCCAATTGATCGTGCCTCAATTTATTGCTATCAATTTGTAAGGATGGACCTCCGTATCAAACCGGATCGCCTGCAGCTGGATCCGCACTCAAGCGACGCCAGAAAGGACTTCCAGCACTGGCTAGCTTGCTTCAAAGCGTATATCAACGCGGCGCCAACCCCAGGTCCGGAGGCTCAGAAGATCCAGATTTTATATTCCAGGTTGAGTCTTTCCGTTAATCCAGGACGCGCCGAACTACGCCAAAGCCATGACTCGACTCAAGGACAACTACGCACAGAAGACGAACACGCTCTTCGCCAGGCACGCACTCGCCACGCGCTCTCAACTCCCTGGTGAGTCCATTGAAGACTTCTGGCGGGCCCAAATCCCACTAGTCCGGGACTGTGACTGTCAGGCCGTCACGGCCAAGGAACACTCAGACCTCCTTATGCAAGACACTTTTGTGACTGGAATAGGGTCAGATCTCATACGCCAGCAGCTCCTAGAAGGGGCCACGTTCGACCTCGCAGAGACTAAAACGCTAGCACACTCCATGACGGTCGCCCTGCGCAACGTCCAGTCCTACACCCCCAACCGCGCGGCCCACCCCTCCTACGCTTCGTGGACCCCACAGACAGCCGCCCCAGCGGGGGCGCTGCCCACCCAATATGCCTGCGCTGCACGCCAGTCAGCGAACCCCGGGGGGCCCCGATGCTATTTTTGCGGCCAAGAGAAGCACCCCCGCCAACGCTGCCCGGCCCGCGCTGCCCTCAGTAAAACCTGCGGGAAGAAGGGCCACTTTGCCACAGTGTGCCAGGCCCGCTCAGTAGCTGCTATCGTCCCCACCCCCCACCCCGGTCACGGACAATGGGCGCTGCCACCCCCCCTCAGTCCACGTGCTGCTAGTGGGCGCTGCCATCTTCCCCTCCGCGCAACACGTGCGTTTCATGGGCGCCGCCATCTTGTTCCACCCCTGCAACATGCGTTCCGTGGGCGCCGCCATTTTGTAACCCTCAAGATCTTCGGGTGCCGCCATCTTGTCTACCCCTCAGCACATGGGCACAACCTGCGTTCCAGGACCCGAGCTCACCGGCTGCCCCATTACCCGACGACCAACCAACACTCGCCTCCATGTCAATCGACCAGTCTCGTCCATATGACCTGACCAACGCATCCACCAGCCTGAAGGTCGACGGACATGTAACCTCTTGCATGCTGGACGCCAGGAGCACTGAAAGCTTCATACACCCGGATACGGTAAGGCGCAGCTTCCTCACGATACACCCCGCCAATCAGAAAATCTCCCTGGCCTCCGGATCCCATTGCGTAGCAATCCGGGGCTACTGCATGGTCACGCTCACAGTACAGGGCGTAGAATTCAGCGGCTTCCGCCTCTACGTCCTCCCTAACCTCTGCGCTGCACTAATCCTTGGCCTGGACTTCCAGTGCAACCTCCAGAGCCTAACCCTGAAAATCGGCAGGCCCTTACCATCCCTCACTGTGTGCGGCCTCGCGACCCTAAAGGTTGACCCACCTTCCCTCTTTGCCAATCTAACTCCAAATTGCAAACCCGTCGCCACCAGGAGCAGACGGTACAGCACCCAGGACAAGACCTTCATCAGGTCCGAAGTCCAGCTCCTGCTTCGGGAAGGCATCATCGAGGCCAGCAACAGCCCCTGGAGAGCTCAAGTGGTAGTTGTTAAAACTGGGGAGAAACACCGCATGGTCGTGGACTACAGCCAGACCATCAATCGGTACACGCAGCTCGACGCGTACCCCCTCCCACGCATATCTGATATGGTTAACCAGATTGCGCAGTACCGGGTCTTCTCAATGGTGGATCTGAAATCTGCTGACCACCAGCTCCCTATCCATAAATCGGACCGTCCATACACCGCCTTCGAGGCAGACGGCCGCCTATACCACTTCCTTAGGGTCCCCTTCAGCGTCACAAATGGTGTCTCGGTCTTCTAAAGGGAGATGGATCGTATGGCCGACCGGTACGGGTTGCGGGCCACCTTTCCGTACCTAGACAGCGTCACCATCTGCGGCCATGATCAGCAGGACCACGCCGCCAACCTTGCTAAATTTCTCCACACCGCCACTCTCCTAAACCTCACTTACAACAAGGAGATGTGCGTGTTCAGCAGAACGGAGTTCTGGGGCCCGATCCCGACCGCATGCACCCTCTCATGGAACTCCCCCTCCCCCACTGCCCCAAGGCCCTCAAACGCTGCCTGGGGTTCTTTTCATACTACGCTCAGTGGGTCCCAAACTATGCGGACAAGGCCCGCCCACTCATACAGTCCACCCAGTTTCCCTTGACGGCCGAGGCCCAACAGGCCTTCGCCCGGATCAGAGCTGATATTGCCAAGGCCACAATGCATGCTGTAGATGAAACACTGCCCCTCCAAGTAGAAAGCGACGCATCAGACGTCACCCTTGCCGCCACCCTCAATCAGACAGGCAGGCCTGTGGCATTCTTTTCCCGCACCCTTCATGCCTCAGAAATTCGGCACTCATCCGTCGAAAAGGAGGCCCAAGCTATCGTTGAAGCTGTGCGGCATTGAAGGCATTACCTGGCCGCCAGGAGATTCACTCTCCTCACTGACCAACGGTCGGTAGCCTTCATGTTCAACAACACACAGCGGGGCAAGATCAAAAATGATAAAATCTTGCTGTGGAGAATCAACCTCTCCACCTTTAATTACAAGATTATGTATCGCCCTGGCAAACTCAACGAACCTCCAGATGCCCTATCACGAGGTACATGTGCCAGCACACAGGTTGACCGACTCCGGGCCCTGCACGACAGCCTTTGTCACCCAGGAGTCACACGGTTGTACCACTTCATTAAGGCGCAAAATTTGCCCTACTCCGTCGAGGAAGTAAGGATAATCACCAGAGACTGCCAGGTCTGTGCAGAGTGCAAGCCGCACTTCTACCGGCCAGACCGTGCACGCCTGGTGAAGACCTCCCACCCCTTTGAACGCCTCAGCATGGACTTCAAAGGCCCCCTCCCCTCCACCAATCGTCACACATATTTCCTCAGTGTGATCGACGAATATTCCAGGTTCCCCTTCGCCATCCAATGCCCCGACATGACGTCAGCCACCGTCATTAAAGCCCTCAACACAATTTTCACTCTGTTCGGTTTCCCCGCCTACATTCACAGTGACAGGGGATCCTCATTCATGAGTGATGAGCTGGGTCAGTTCCTGCTCAGCAGGGGTATCGCCCCCAGCAGAACGACAAGCTATAACCCCCGGGGAATGGGCAGGTAGAAAGGGAGAATGGGACGGTATGGAGGGCTGTCTAACTGGCCCTACGGTCCAGAAACCTCAAGGCCTCCCGCTGGCAAGAGGTCCTCCCTGATGCACTCCATTCCATTCGCTCATTACTCTGCACTGCCACCAACAGTACACCGCATGAACGTCTTTTTGCCTTCCCCAGGAAGTCCACATCCGGGGTATCACTCCCAACTTGGCTCACAGCTCCGGGAACCGTGCTTCTCCGTAAACATGTCCGACTCCACAAGGCGGACTCGTTGGTGGAGAGGGGGCACTTGCTCCACGCAAACCCCCAGGACGCCTCCGTGGCATTCCCCGACGGCCGCCAGGATACTGTCTCCCTCAGGGACCTGGCACCAGCACGTTCCATCCCCACATCACCCCCTTCGCCCCCGGCGCCACCCTCCCCTCCCCCGCCGCTCACAACAGCACCGCCCCCCCCCCCCCCCCCCCCCCCCCACCACTCCTCCGGGCCATCCATTCCCACCCCTGCCCACGCCCGACGACGAAGAGGATTTTGGCACGCTCCTCGTGTCACCTTCGACCTGATCAGCACCAACATTGCCGACACCACTGCGTCGCTCCCAGAGGAACATCAAGGCCCCGGACCCGCTAAACCTCTGACCGGTCCACCGGATGCCAATGGACATTTGTTTGCTCAAATCTTGTAAATATGAACTCATTATTGTATACAGTTATCCACCACCCCCACCGGACTCAATTTTTAACAGAGGGTGAATGTGGTAAACCACTGTTGTACCTGTATTAGAGGATGTACGGTAGAACCGGCACTTCAGGTTCACCGGTAGTCCCTGTCTGCTGGCTCCACCCAGGAGGCGGGGTATAAATATGCGTGGCCTCCAGCTAGCAGCCATTTTGCCAGCTGCTGTGGGAGGCCACAAATCTGATAGCAATAAAGCCTCAGTTGGATTCAACTATCGTCTTTGTCCAATTGATCGTGCCTCACTCTGACTGACTGGCAGTGCTTTGAGGTGGGATTTATTGTTGTTGAGGGCTGAAGTCCTGCCCCAAGTCAATTAACAGCCAGTTGGCCATTTAATTCCTGCGCAGCCGCTTGTAGAACACAAGAGGGAGAGATGACAGGAACACATGGTTGGGTAGAAATAAACAACAGGTTTATTACAGTGTACACAAAACTACAAAAGACTATGGGTGGGATTCTCCGCCAAAACTGATGCGGCGCTCCTCCGCCAGCAGCGGGCTTCTCCATCCCGCCAGCCGGCCAATGAGGTTTCCCATCGTGGGCAGCCCCACATCGTCAGGAAATCCCCGGGCGTGGGTGCGCTGCTGGCGCAACAGACAATCCAGCCCGATAATTCCTCTCCCCGAAAGTTGATCCTCCCTGACCTGCACACAGGTCAGGGTTTTTATTCTGAGTGGATTTCCCCTGTTAAGGGGAAACCCCGCCCCCAATTACCAGCGGATTAATACTCAGCTGTGTAAGGGGAAAATCGAACAGAGCATGTTCTTTGACTCCCAAGGGGGCTATAGCAACTTTCCGCACCCCTTCCCCCAAGCTCCCAAGTCCGGAGAAACGATCATGTCCTCGGGCTGAGACCCTCTTGTCCATTTTGTGATGGATGGCGGTGTTGTCGGGGCGAGTCCAGTACCCGAAAAGAAACCGGGCTAGTCACCTCTCCCAAGACCCTGTGATCAGACTTTCTATCGCCCTCTTGAAAGTTTGGACTGCCCTCTCATGCTGCCCCTTTCAGTGGGCAGCACGGTAGCATAGTGGTTAGCACTGTGGCTTCACAACGACAGGGTCCCAGGTTCGATTCCCTGCTGGGTCACTGTCTGTGTGGAGTCTGCACGTTCTCCCCGTGTCTGCGTGGGTTTCCTCCGGGTGCTCCGGTTTCCTCCCACAGTCCAAAGACGTGCAAGTTAGGTGGATTGGCCATGATAAATTGCTCTTAGTGTCCAAAAAGGTTAGGAGGAGTTATTGGGTTAGGGAGATAGAGTGGACGGGAGGGCTTAAGTGGGTCGGTGAAGACTAGATGGGCCGAATGGCCTCCTTCTGCACTGTATGTTAAATGTTATCTCTCAGCCAAACCCAACAATGCTGGTTGGTACAGGGCGATCTATACGCGTCAAATTCCATTTGCGGCGATAAATGCTTCAAACTCCTTGCTGGTGAACGCAGCTGTTGTACCCTCAATAACGACGCTTAGAGAGTAAACGGTAAAGAAGGCTTTAATAAGCTAAGAACTAGCCTGGTGCCGAGACGGGTGCTTACTGGGTGCCGCCCACAAGGCGGCCCCTTATATACGCCTCCCAGGTGGGCGGAGCCGGAGGCGGAGTCCCCCAGGGTTCCAAGCCCAGTCTTAAAGGGGACATCACCTTACATGATGATAAGGGTACATCATAAGTATTACAGCAACCGTTCATCACATTCACCCCCTGATTTAAAAAAAAAGTCCAGCGGGGTTGAAGTGCCATCATAAGTGCATTCATTTCGGCAGCCTGATCGTCCTCATCGACCTCCTCAGCTCGGGCGGTGGTGGGGCGGACACAGATGTCTTAGTTGAGGGTACGTCCGGGAGCACGGTGGTCGGAGCCTTGGTCTGCGTCGGGGTAGGGGATCGGGGCGCAGGGGAAATAGCTGGGGCTGGGAGTCACGGTGCCGGCTGAGTGTGTAGAGGGGGGGGGGGGGGCGCTAGGGGACACGTGCGGCCGGGGAAGACAAACAATCGGTTGTGAGGGCTCTCGCTCGTGGCCGTGCAGAAGAGCGACCTAATGGAGTGTAGGACGTCGGGTAGGACCTCCTGCCAGTGGGTGGTTGGGAGACTTCTCGACCGTAGGGCCAGAAGGACAATCTTTCAAACTGTCGCGTTCTCCCTCTCCACCTGCCCGTTTCCCCGCGGGTTATAACTGGTTGTTCTGCTCGACGCGATGCCTTTGCTGAGCAGATACTGACACAGTTCATCGCTCATGAACGATGTACCCCGGTCGCTGTGGATATAAGCGGGGAAACCAAACAGGGTGAAGATGTTGTGCAGTGCCTTTATCACAGTGGCTGAGGTCAGGTCGGGGCAGGGGAAGGCGAATGGGAAGCGGGAGAACTCGTCGATAACGGTGAAGAAATAGGCATTGCGGTTGGTGGACAGGAGGGAGCCCTTGAAGTCCACGTTTAGTCGTTCAAAGGGCCCCGAGGCCTTCACGAGCCGAGCCTTGTCTGGCCGGTAGAAGTGCGGTTTGCACTCTGCGCAGATCTGGCAGGCCCTGGTCATGGCCTTGGCCTCCTTGGTTGAGCAAGGTAGGCCCGGGTGACAGAGTTCATTGTGGATGGTTTGCAGGCAGTCCTCCTGTGCGTTGGCGCACGTGCCGCGGGACAGGGCATCTGGGGGCTCGTTGAACTCCCCTGGATGATACTTGATATCGTACGTGTAGGTGGAGAGTTCGATCCTCCACCTCAAAATTTTATCGTTTTTTATTTCGCCCCATTGTGCGTTATCAAACATAAAGGCTACTGACCGTTGGTTGGTGATGAGGGTGAATCTCCTACCGGCTAGGCAGTGCCTCCAGTGCTGCACAGCCTCCACAATGGCTTGTGCCTCCTTCTCGACTGAAGAGTGCCGAATCTCAGAGGCGGTGAGGGTCCGGGACAAGAACGCTACTCGTCTGCCTCCCTGGTTGAGGGTAGTAGTCAGGGTGATGTCTGACGCATCGCTCTCTACCTGGAAGGGGATAGTTTCGTCCACCGCGTGCATAGCAGCCTTGATGATGTCGGCCTTGATGCGGCTGAAGGCCAATCGGGCCTCAGCCGACAGGGGAAATATCGTGGTCTTTACGAGTGGGCAGGCTTTGTCCGCATATTTGGGGACCCACTGGGCGTAATACAAAGAACAAAGAAAATTACACCACAGGAACACGCTCTTCGGCCCTCCCAGCCTGCGCCGATCCAGATCCTTTATCTAAACCTGTCTTCTATTTTACAAGGATCTACTTCCCTCTGTTCCTCGCCCGTTCATATATCTGTCTAGATGCATCTTAAATGATGCTAACGTGCCCGCCTCTACCACCTCTGCTGGCAAAGCGTTCCAGGCACCCACCACCCTCTGCAACTTTCCACGCACATTTCCCTTAAACTGTCCCCCTCTCACCTTGAAATCGTGACCCCCTTGTAATTGACACCTCTACTCTTGGAAAAAGCTTGTTGCTATCCACCCTGTCCATACCTCTCATAATTTTGTAGACCTCAATCAGGTCCCCCCTCAACCTCCGTCTTTCCAACAAAAACAATCCTAATCTACTCAACCTTTCTTCATAGCTAGCACCCTCCATACCAGGCAACATCCTGGTGAACCTCCTCTGCACCCTCTCTAAAGCATTCACATCCTTCTGGTAATGTGGCGATCAGAACTGCACGCAGTATTCCAAATGTGGCCTAACCAAAGTCCTATACAACTGTAACATGACTTGCCGACTCTTGTACTCAATACCCCGTCCGATGAAGGCAAGCATGCTGTATGCCTTCTTGACCACCCTATTGTCCTGCGTTGCCACCTTCAGGGTACAATGGACCTAAACTCCCAGATCTCTCTGTACATCAATTTTCCCCAGGACTCTTCCATTGACCATATAGTCCGCTCTTGAATTAGATCTTCCAAAATGCATCATCTCGCATTTTCCTGGATTGAACTCCATCTGCCATTTCTCTGCCCAACTCTCCAATCCAATATTTTGCTGTATTCTCTGACAGTGCTCCTCGCTATCTGCGACTCCACAAATCTTAATATCATCTGCAAACTTGCTAATCAGACCACCTATACCTTCGTCCAGATCATTTATGTATATCATAAACAACAGTGGTCCGAGCACGGATCCTTGTGGAACACCACAAGTTACCGTTCTCCATTTTGAGACACACCCTTCCACCATTACTCTCTGTCTCCTGTTGCCCAGCCAGTTCTTTATCCATCTAGCTAGTACACCCTGAACCCCATATGACTTCACTTTTTCCATCAACCTGCCATGGGAAACTATCAAACGCCTTACTGAAGTCTATGTATATGACACCTACAGCCCTTCCCTCATGAATTAACTTTGTCACTTCCTCAAAGAATTCCATCAGGTTTGTAAGACATGACCTTCCCTGCACAAAACCATGCTGCCTATCACTGATAAGTCTATTTTCTTCCAAATGCGAATAGATCCTATCCCTCAGTATCTTCTCCAACAGTTTGCCTGTCACTGACGTCAAGCTCATAGGTCTATAATTCCCTGGATTATCCCTACTACCCTTCTTAAACAAAGGGACAACATTAGCAATTCTCCAGTCCTCCGGGACCTCACCCGTGCTCAAGGATGCTGCAAAGATATCTGTTAAGACCCCAACTATTTCGTCCCTCGCTTCCCTCAGTAACCTGGGATAGATCCCATCCAGGCTTGGGGACTTGTCCACCTTAATGCCTTTTAGAATACCCAAAACCTCCCCCTTTCTTATGCCGACTTGACCTAGAGTATTTAAACATCCATCCCTAGCCTCAACATCCGTCGTGTCCCTCTCCTTGGTGAATACCGATGCAAAGTACTCATTGAGAATCTCACCCATTTTCTCTGACTCCACGCATAAATTCCCTCTTTTGTCTTTGAGTGGGCCAATCCTTTCTCTAGTTACCCTCTTGCTCCTTATATACAAATAAAAGGCTTTGGGATTTTCCTTAACCCTTTTAGCCAAAGATATTTCATGACCCCTTTTAGCCCTCTTTATTGCGCGTTTGAGATTTGTCCTACTTTCCCGATATTCCTCCAAAGCTTCATCAGTTTTAAGTCGCCTAGATCTTATGTATGCTTCCTTTTTCATTTTAGCTAGTCTCACAATTCCACCCTTCATCCATGGTTCCCTAACCTTGCCATTTCTATCCCTCATTTTCACAGGGACATGGCACTCTAATCAACCTTTCCTCAAAAGACTCCCACATTTCAAATGTGGATTTATCCTTAAACAGCTGCTCCCAATCTACATTCCCTAGCTCCTGCCGAATTTTGTTGTACTTGGCCTTTCCCCAATTTAGCACTCTTCCTTTAGGACCACTCTCGTCTTTGCCCATGAGTATTCTAAAACTTACGGAATTGTGATCGCTATTCCCAAAGTAATCCACCGACTGAAACTTCAACCACCTGGCCGGGATCATTCCCCAATACCAGGTCCAGTATGGCCCCTTCCCGAGTTGGACTATTTACATACTGCTCTAAAAAAACTCTCCTGGATGCTCCTTACAAATTCTGCACCATCTACGCCTCTAACACTACATGAGTCTCATTCAATGTTGGGAGAGTTAAAATCTCCCATCACGACCACCCGATTGCTCTTCCATTTTTCTATAATCTGTCTACATATTTGTACCTCTACTTCACGCTCGCTTTTGGGAGGCCTGTAGTAAAGTCGCAACAACGTTACTGCACCTTTCCTATTTCTTAGTTCTACCCATATTGCCTCAGTGCTCGAATCCTCCATCATGCCCTCCTTAATCACAGCTATGATATCATCTCTGACCAGTAATGTAACTCCTCCACCGCTTTTACCTCCCTCTTTATCCCTCCTGAAGCATCTATACCCTGGGATATTTAGTTGCCAGTCTTGCCCTTCCCCCCAACCAAGTCTCAGTAATACCAAAAACATCATATTCCCAGGTACTAATCCAAGCCCTAAATTCATCTGCCTTACCTGCCACACTTCTCGCATTGAAACAAATGCACCTCAGACCACCTGTCCCTTTGCATTCATCATCTCTTCCCTGTCTACTCTTCCCCTTAGTCACATTGAGTTTATTATCTAATACCTTATTGGCTTTAGTTGCTGCCTCTTTACTGACCTCTAACTTCCTAATCTGGTTCCCATCCCCCTGCCACATTAGTTTAAAACCTCCCCAACAGTGTTAGCAAAAACACTCCCTTGGACATTGGTTCCAGTCCTGCCCAGGTGTAGACCATCCGATTTGTAATGGTCCCACCGCCCCAGTACCGGTTCCAATGTCCCAAAAATCTGAACCCCTCCCTCCTGCACCATCACGTATTCATTCTGACTATTCTTGAATTTCTACTCTGACTGTCTTGTGGCACTGGTAGCAATCCTGAGATTACTACCTTTGAGGTCCTACTTTTTAACTTATCTCCTAACTCCCTAAATTCTGATTGTAGGACCTCATCCCATTTTTTACCTATATCGTTAGTGCCTATATGCACCATGACAACTGGCTGTTCACCCGCCCCCTTCAGTATGTCCTGCAGCCGATCTGAGACATCCCTGACCCGTGCACCCAGGAGGCAACATACCATTCGGGAGTCTCGTTTTCGACAACAGAAACGCCTGTCTACCCCCCTTACGATTGAATCCCCTATGACTATAGCCCTGCCAGTCTTTTTCCCGCCCTTCTGTGCAGCAGAGCCAGCACCGGTGACATGAGCCTGGCTTCTACTGCCTTCCCCTGGTGAGTCATCTCCCCCAGCAGTATCCAAAATGATATACCTGTTTTGGAGGGAGATGACCGCAGGGGACACCTGCACTGCCTTCCTGCTCTTTCTATGCCTTTTGGTCACCCATTCCCTGTCTCCCTCACCAATCCTAATCTGCTGTGTGACCAACTCACTGAACGTGTTATCCACCACCTCCTCAGCATCGCGGATGCTCCAAAGTGAGTCCATCTGCAGCTCCAGAGCCATCATGCGGTTTAACAGGAGCTGCAGCTGGACACACTTCCCGCACACAAAGGAGTCAGATGCATTGGCCGCGTCCCTGAACTCCCACATTGAGCACGAGAAGCATAACACGGGTCTGGGATCTCCTGCCATTTTTACACTCCCAACAGTAAGTTAAAAAAAAAAAATTACTCCCCTTCTCAGCAAACACCCACTCAGCAACCACTGCGCCCCACACGATAACACCTCAGGGAAAAAAAAAACTACTTACCAGTCACAGCCAATCACTTACCTGCAGTCTGTGACGTCACGGCTGAACTTCTTACGACTCCTACCTGCCTTTGAATCTTCCTCTTGATCTTTACTCGGCTGGTATCCTTACAGTGATTGTCTTTTTTTTTTGGTTAGAGAAGGAGGTAGGGAGGGAAACACTGAAGAAGTGTTTCGGGATTAACTCACTTGACAACAGCTCCTCCACAAACCACCTACTGGATGCAGTGATCACAATGCACGGATGCAAATTTTCCCCGCAACAGCCAATCAGCAGCTCTGCTCTACTGCCCTCTGCTGGATGCTTGGCTTGACTTGAACACCTAGGGTGTCTTGCTCAGGTACACTTTCGGGATGCAGTGACAGCAATGCACGGATGCACATTTTTCCCGCAACAGCCAATCAGCAGCTCTGCTCTACTGCCCCCAGCTGGATGCTTGCCTTGACTTGAACACCTAGGGTGCCTTTTTTCTGGTACACTTTCTGGATGCAGTGACCGCAATGCACGGATGCAAATTTTCCCCGCTACAGCCAATCAGCATCTCCGCTCTACTTCCCTCTGCTGGATGCTTGCCTTGACTTGGACACCTAGGGTGTCTTGCTCAGGTACACTTTCTGGATGCAGTGACCTCAATGTACGGATGCAAATTTTCCCCGCAGCAGCCAATCAGCAGCTCTGCTCTACTGCCCTCTGCTGGATGCTTGCCTTGACTTGAACACCTTGGGGGTCTTGGTCAGGTACACTTTCTGAATGCAGTGACTGCAATACAAGGATGCATATTTTCCCCACTACAGCCAATCAGCAGCTCCGCTCTACTTCCCTCTGCTGGATGCTTGCCTTGACTTGAACACCTAGGGTGTCTTGCTCAGATACACTTTCTGGATGCAGTGACCTCAATGCAAGGATGCAAATTTTCCCCGCAACAGCCAATCAGCAGCTCCGCTCTACTGCCCTCTTCTGGATGCTTGCCTTGACTTGAACACCTATGGTGTCTTGCTCAGGTACACTTTCTGGATGCAGTGTCCGCAATGCACGGCTGCAAATTTTCCCCGCAACAGCCAATCAGCAGCTTCGCTCTACTGCCCATTTCTGGATGCTTGCCTTGACTTGAACACCTAGGGTGTCTTGCTCAGGTACAATTTCTGGATGCAGGGACCGCAATGCACGGATGCAAATTTTCCCCGCAACAGCCAATCAGCGTCTCCGCTCTACTGCCCTCTGCTGGATGCTTGCCCTGACCTGAACACCTATGGTGTCTTGCTCAGGTACACTTTGTGGATGCAGTGACCGCAATGCAAGGATGCAAATTTTCCCCGCAACAGCCAATCAGCAGCTCTGCTCTACTGCCCTCTACTGGATACTTGCCTTGACTTGGACACCTAGGGTGTCTTGCTCCGGTACACTTTCCGGATGCAGTGACCTCAAAGCACGGATGCAAATATTCCCCACAACTGCCAATGAGCATCTCGCTGTACTGCCCTCTGCTGGATGCTTGCCGAGACTTGAACACCAAGGGTGTCTTGCTCAGGTACACTTTCTGGATGCAGTGACCTCAATGTACGGACGCACATTGTCCCCGCAACAGCCAATCAGCAGCTTCGCTCTACTGCCCTCTGCTGGATGCTTGCCTTGACTTGACCACCTTGTGGGTCTTGGTCAGGTACACTTTCTGAATGCAGTGACAGCAATGGAAGGATGCAAATTTTGCCCACAACAGCCAATCAGCAGCTCCACACTACTGCCCTCTGCTGGATGCTTGCCGAGACTTGAACACCGAGGGGGTCTTGCTCAGGTACACTTTTTGGATGCAGTGACCTCAATACACGGATGCAAATTTTCCCCACAACAGCCAATCAGCAGCTCCGCTCTACTGCCCTCTGCTGGATGCTTGCCTTGACTTGAACACCGAAGACGTCTTGCTCTGGTACACTTTCTGGATGCTGTGACCGCAATGCATTGATGCAAATTTTCCCACTAGAGCCAATCAGCAGCTCCACACTACTTTCCTCTGCTGGATGCTTGCCTTGACTTGAACACCTAGGGTGTCTTGCTCAGGTACACTTTCTGGATGCAGTGACTGCACTGCACGGACGCAGATTTTCCCCGCAACAGCCAATCAGCAGCTCCGCTCTACCGCTCTCTGCTGGATGCTTGCCTTGACTTGAACACCTTGGGGGTCTTGGTCAGGTACACTTTCTGAATGCAGTGACTGCAATGCTAGGATGCAAATTTTCCCCGCAACAGCCAATCAGCATCTCCACTCTACAGCCCTCTTCTGGATGCTTGCCTTGACTTGACTACCTAGGGTGTCTTGCTCAGGTACACATTGTGGATGTAGTGACCGTAATGCACGGATGCAAATTTTCCCCACAACAGCCAATCAGCAGGTCTGCTCTACTGCCATCTGCTGGATGTTTGCCTTGACTTGGACACCTACGGTGTCTTGCTCTGTTACACTTTCTGGATGCAGTGACCCCAATGCACGGATGCAAATTTTCCCCGCTACAGCCAACAGCAGCTCCGCTCTACTGCCCTCTGCTGGATGCTTGCCTTGACTTGAACATCTAGGGTGTTTTGCTCAGGTACACTTTCTGGATGCAGTGACTGCAATGCACAGATGCAAATTTACCCCACTACAGCCAATCAGCCACTCCGCTCTACTGCCCGCTGCTGGACGCTTGCCTTGACTTGAACACCTAGGGTGTCTTGCTCTGTTACACTTTCTGGATGCAGTGACCGCAATGCACGGATGCATATTTCCCCCACTACAGCCAATCAGCAGCTCCGCTCTACTGCCCTCTGCTGGATGCTTGTCTTGACTTGAACACCTAGGATGTCTCGCTCAGGTACACTTTCTGGAAGCAATCACTACAACGCACGAATGCAAATTTTCCCCACAACAGCAAATCAGCAGCTCTGCTCTACTGCCCTCTGCTGGATGCTTGACATGACTTGAACACCAAGAGTGTCTTGCTCAGGTACCCTTTCTGGATGCAGTGACCGCAATGTACAGATGCAAATTTACCCCACTACAGCCAATCAGCCACTCCGCTCTACTGCCCGCTGCTGGATGCTTGCCTTGACTTGAACACCTAGGGTGTCTTGCTGCAAATTTTCCCCGCTACAGCAATCAGCATCTCTGCTCTACTGCCCACTGCTGGATGCTTGCTTTGACTTGAACACCAAGGGTGTCTTGCTCTGGTACACTTTCTGGATGCAGTGACCGCAATGCATGGATGCACATTTTCCCCGCTACAGCCAATCAGCAGCTCCGCTCTACTGCCCTCTGCTGGATGCTTGCCTTGAACACCTAGGATGTCTCGTTCAGGTACACTTTCTGGAAGCAGTCACTACAAAGCACGAATGCAAATTTTCCCCACAACAACAAACCAGCAGCTCTGCTCTACTGCCCTCTGCTGGATGCTTGCCATGACTTGAACACCAAGGGTGTCTTGCTCAGGTACACTTTCTGGTTGCAGTGACCGCAATGCACAGATGCAAATTTTCCCTGCTACAGCAATCAGCATCTCTGCTCTACTGCCCACTGCTGGATGCTTGCTTTGACTTGAACACCAAGGGTGTCTTGCTCTGGTACACTTTCTGGATGCAGTGACCGCAATGCATGGATGCACATTTTCCCCACTACAGCCAATCAGCAGCTCCGCTCTACTGCCCTCTGCTGGATGCTTGCCTTGACTTGAACACCTGTGGTGTCTCGCTGAGATACACTTTCTGGAAGCAGTGACTACAATGCACGAATGCAAATTTTCCCCACAACAGCAAATCAGCATCTCTGCTCTACTGCCCTCTGCTGGATGCTTGCCATGATTTGAACACCAAGGGTGTCTTGCTCAGGTACACTTTCTGGATGCAGTGACAGCAATGAACAGATGTAAATTTCCCCGCTACAGCCAATCAGCAGCTCCGCTTTACTGCCCGCTGCTGGATGCTTGCCCTGACTTGAACACCTAGGGTGTCTTGCTCAGGTACACTTTCTGCATGCAGTGACCGCAATGCACAGATGCAAATTTTCCCTGCTACAGCAATCTGCATCTCCGCTCTACTGCCCACTGCCAGATGCTTGCTTTGACTTGAACATCAAGAGTGTCTTGCTCAGGTACACTTTCTGGATGCAGTGACCGCAATGCAAGGATGCAAATTTTCTCAGCTACAGCCAATCAGCAGCTCTGCTCTACTGCCCTCTGCTGGATGCTTGCCTTGACTAGAACACCTAGGGTGTCTTGCTCAGGTACACTTTCTGGATGCAGTGACCGCAATGCACGGATGCAAAATTTCTCCACAACAGCGAATCAGCAGCTCCGCTTTACTGCTCTCTACTGGATGCTTGCCTTGACTTGGACATCTATGGTGTCTTGCTCCGGTACACTTTCTGGATGCTGTGACCTCAATGTAAGGACGCAAATTTCCCCCGCAACAGCCAATCAGTAGCTCCACTCTACTGCCCTCTTCTGGATGCTTGCCTTGACTTGAACACCGAGGGTGTCTTGCTCATATACACTTTCTGGATGCAGTGACCGCAATGCAAGGATGCAAATTGTCCCCACAACAGCCAACCAGCAGCTCCGCGCTACTGCCCACTTGCCTTGACTTGAACACCTAGGGTGTCTTGCTAAGGTACACTTTCTGGATGCAGTGATCGCAATGCACGGATGCAAATTTTCCCCGCAACAGCCAATCAGCAGCTCTGCTCTACTGCCCTCTGCTGCAGGCTTGCCTTGACTTGAACACCTAGGATGTCTCGCTCAGGTATACTTTCTGGAAGCAGTCACTACAATGCACGAATGCAAATTTTCCCCACAACAGCAAAACAGCAGCTCTGCTCTACTGCCCTCTGCTGGATGGTTGCCATGACTTGAACACCAAGGGTGTCTTGCTCAGGTACACTTTCTGGATGCAGTGACCGCAATGCACAGATGCAAATTTTCCCTGCTACAGCAATCAGCATCTCTGCTCCACTGCCCACTGCTGGATGCTTGCTTTGACTTGAACACCAAGGGTGTCTTGCTCAGGTACACGTTCTGGATGCAGTGACCGCAATGCAAAGATGCAAATTTTCCCTGCTACAGCAATCAGCATCTCCGCTCTACTGCCCACTGCTGGATGTTTGCTTTGACGTGAACACCAAGGGTGTCTTGCTCAGGTACACTTTCTGGATGCAGTAACCGCAATGCATGGATGCAAATTTCCCCGCTACAGCCAATCAGCAGCTCTGCTCTACTGCCCTCTGCTGGATGCTTGCCTTGACTTGAACACCTAGGGTGTCTCGCTCAGGTACACTTTCTGGAAGCAGTCACTACAATGCACGAATGCAAATTTTCCCCACAGCAGCAAATCAGCAGCTCTGCTCTACTGCCCTCTGCTGGATGCTTGCCATGACTTGAACACCAAGGGTGTCTTGCTCCGGTACACTTTCTGGATGCCGTGACCGCAATGAACAGATGCAAATTTTCCCCGCTACAGCCAATCAGCAGCTCCACTCTACTGCCCGCTGCTGGATGCTTGCCTTGACTTGAACACCTAGGGTGTCTTGCTCAGGTACAATTTCCTGGATGCAGTGACCGCAATGCACAGATGCAAATTTTCCCCACAACAGCCAATCAGCAGCTCTGCTCTACTGCCATCTGCTCGATGTTTGCATTGACTTGAACACCTGGGTGTCTTGCTCAGGTACACATTGTGGATGTAGTGACCGTAATGCACGGATGCAAATTATCCCGCAACAGCCAATCAGCAGGTCTGCTGTACTGCCCTCTGCTGGATGCTTGCCTTGACTTGAACACCTAGGGTGTCTTACTCAGCTACACTTTCTTGATGCAGTGACCCAATGCACGGATGCAAATTTTCCCCGCAACAGCCAATCAGCAGCTCTGCTCTACTGCCCTCTGCTGGATGCTTGCCTTGACTTGAACACCTAGGGTGTCTTGCTCATGTACACTTTCTGCATGCAGTCACCGCAATGCACGGATGCAAATTATCCCCGCAACAGCCAATCGGCAGCTCCGCTCTACTGCACTCTGCTGGATGCTTGCCGATGCTTGCCATGACTTGCACACCTACTATGCCTTGCTCAGGTACACTTTCTGGATACACTGACTGCAATGCACGGATGCAAATTTTCCCCACAACAGCCAATCAGCAGCTCCACACTGCTGTCCTTTGCTGGATGCTTGCCTTGACTTGAACACCTAGGGTGTCTTGCTCCGGTACACTTTCTGGATGCAGTGACTGCAATGCACGGATGCATATTTCCCCCGCTACAGCCAATCAGCAGCTCCACTCTCCTTCCCTCTGCTGGATGCTTGCCTTGAGTTGAACACCTCGGGTGTCTCGCTCAGGTCCACTTTCTGGATACAGTGACTACAATGCACGCATGCAAATTTTCCCCACAACAGCAAATCAGCAGCTCTGCTCTACTGCCCTCATCTGGATGCTTGCCTTGACTTGAACACCTAGGGTGTCTTGCTCAGGTACACTTTCTGGATGCAGTGACTGCAATGCACAAATGCAAATTTTCCCTGCAACAGCCAATCAGCAGCTATGCTCTACTGCTCTCTGCTGGATGCTCGCCTTGACTTGACCACCTAGGCTGTCTTGCTCAGGTACACTTTCTAGATGCAGTCACCACAATGTACGAATGCAATTTTTCCCCGCAACAGCCAATCAACAGCTCCGCTCTACTGCCCTCTGATCAATGCTTGCCTTGACTTGAACACCTAGGGTGTCTTGCTCAGGTACACTTTCTGGGTGCAAATGTTCCCCGCAACAGCCAATCAGCAGTTTTGCTCTACTGCCATCTGCTCAATGCTTGCATTCACTTGAACACCTAGGGTGTCTTGCTCAGGTACACATTCTGGATGTAGTGACCGTAATGCACGGATGCAAATTTTCCCCACAACAGCCAATCAGCTGGTCTGCTCTACTGCCCTCTGCTGGATGCTTGCCTTGACTTGGACACCTACAGTGTCTTGCTGTCATACACTTTCTGGATGTAGTGACCACAATGCATGGATGCAAATTTTTGATGCAACAGCCAATCAGCAGCTCCACTGTACTTCCCTCTGCTGGATGCTTGCCTTGACTTGAACACCTAGGGTGTCTTGCTCAGGTACACTTTCTGGATGCAGTGACCGCAATGCACGGATGCAGGTTTTCCCCGCAACAGCCTATCAACAGCTCTGCTCTATTGCCCTCTGCTGGATGCTTGCCTTGACTTGAACACCGAGGGTGTCTTGCTCAGGTACACTTTCTGGATGCAGTGACGTCAATACATGGATGCAAATATTTCCCGCAACAGCCAATCAGCAGCTACGCTCTACTGCCCTCTGCTGGATGCTTGCCTTGACTTGAACACCTAGGGTGTCTTACTCAGCTACACTTTCTTGATGCAGTGACCCAATGCACGGATGCAAATTTTCCCCGCAACAGCCAATCAGCAGCTCTGCTCTACTGCCCTCTGCTGGATGCTTGCCTTGACTTGAACACCTAGGGTGTCTTGCTCAGGTACACTTTCTGCATGCAGTCACCGCAATGCACGGATGCAAATTATCCCCGCAACAGCCAATCGGCAGCTCCGCTCTACTGCACTCTGCTAGATGCTTGCCGATGCTTGCCATGACTTGCACACCTAGGGTGTCTTGCTCCGGTACACTTTCTGGATGCAGTGACTGCAATGCACGGATGCATATTTCCCCCGCTACAGCCAATCGGCAGCTCCGCTCTCCTTCCCTCTGCTGGATGCTTGCCTTGACTTGAACACCTCGGGTGTCTCGCTCAGGTCCACTTTCTGGATGCAGTGACTACAATGCACGCATGCAAATTTTCCCCACAACAGCAAATCAGCAGCTCTGCTCTACTGCCCTCATCTGGATGCTTGCCTTGACTTGAACACCTCGGGTGTCTTGCTCAGGTACACTTTCTGGATGCAGTGACTGCAATGCACGAATGCAAATTTTCCCTGCAACAGCCAATCAGCAGCTATGCTCTACTGCTCTCTGCTGGATGCTCGCCTTGACTTGACCACCTAGGGTGTCTTGCTCAGGTACACTTTCTAGATGCAGTCACCACAATGTACGAATGCAATTTTTCCCCGCAACAGCCAATCAACAGCTCCACTCTACTGCCCTCTGATCAATGCTTGCCTTGACTTGAACACCTAGGGTGTCTTGCTCAGGTACACTTTCTGGATGCAAATGTTCCCCGCAACAGCCAATCAGCAGTTTTGCTCAACTGCCATCTGCTCAATGCTTGCATTCACTTGAACACCTAGGGTGTCTTGCTCAGGTACACATTCTGGATGTAGTGACCGTAATGCACGGATGCAAATTTTCCCCACAACAGCCAATCAGCAGGTCTGCTCTGCTGCCCTCTGCTGGATGCTTGCCTTGACTTGGACACCTACAGTGTCTTGCTGTCGTACACATTCTGGATGTAGTGACCTCAATGCACGGATGCAAATTTTCCCCACAACAGCCAATCAGCAGCTCTGCTCTACTGCCCTCTGCTGGATGCTTGCCTTGAACACCTAGAGTGTCTTGCTCAGGTACACTTTCTGGATGCAGTGACCGCAATGCACTGACGCAAACTTCCCCGCAACAGCCAATCAGCAGTTTTGCTCTACTGCTATCTGCTCGATGCTTGCCTTGACTTGATCACCTAGGGTGTCTTGCTCAGGTACACTTTCTGGATGCAGGTTTTCCCTGCAGCTCCACTCTATTGCCCTCTGCTGGATGCTTGGCTTGACTTGAACACCGAGGGTGTCTTGCTCAGGTACACTTTCTGGATGCAGTGACCTCAATACATGGATGCAAATTTTCCCCACAACAGTCAATCAGCAGCTCTGCTCTACTGCCCTCTGCTGGATGCTTGCCTTGGCTTGAACACCTAGGGTGTCTTGCTCAGGTCCCGGAAGTATAGGGCTTACTTGGTGGGAGAACCTGACAGAGATCCATAGGAAGAGCTTCGGGAAAGCTTGCAAGCCGATGGCAATTGTGTCCTGCTTGGCACAATTGCAAGGAACAGAGAAGGTCGTTGGGACGCTCCGTAGAGAGACTGAGGAGAGAGACAAGAGTAGTGAAGGAAATGTGAGTGGATATGAGAGAGAGAACGGGGAATTGAGAGAGCAGTTAGCGGCGAGGGAGAAGGAGATGGCGGATGCCAAGCGGGCACACCAATCTTGTCTCGCCCATTAGAACAACAAAGAACAAAGAACAAAGAAATGTACAGCACAGGAACAGGCCCTTCGGCCCTCCAAGCCCGTGCCGACCATGCTGCCTGACTAAACTACAATCTTCTACACTTCCTGGGTCCGTATCCTTCTATTCCCATCCTATTCATATATTTGTCAAGATGCCCCTTAAATGTCCCTTTCGTCCCTGCTTCCACTACCTCCTCCGGTAGCGAGTTCCAGGCACCCACTACCCTCTGCGTAAAAAACTTGCCTCGTACATCTACTCTAAACCTTGCCCCTCTCACCTTAAACCTATGCCCCCTAGTAATTGACCCCTCTACCCTGGGGAAAAGCCTCTGACTATCCACTCTGTCTATGCCCCTCATAATTTTGTATACCTCTATCAGGTCGCCCCTCAACCTCCTTCGTTCCAGTGAGAACAAACCGAGTTTATTCAATCGCTCTTCATAGCTTATGCCCTCCATACCAGGCAACATTCTGGTAAATCTCTTCTGCACCCTCTCTAAAGCCTCCACATCCTTCTGGTAGTGTGGCGACCAGAATTGAACACTATACTCCAAGTGTGGCCTAACTAAGGTTCTATACAGCTATATCTGTAAGGGGTATATCTGTTCGAGAGGGGGACAACCACAGGGGTTCCTGCACTGACTGCCTGCCCTTTCTGGTGGTCACCCATTTCTCTGCCTGCACCTCCGGTGTGACCACATTTACATAACTGCTATCTATGACGCTTTCCGCCACCTGCATGCTCCTAAGTGCATCCAATTGCTGCTCCAACCGAACCATGCGGTCTGTGAGGAGCTCCAGTTGGGTGCACTTTCTGCAGATGAAGCCATCCGGGACGCTGGAAGCCTCCCGGACCTGCCACATCTCACAGTCAGAGCACAGCACCCCTCTAACTGACATTGCGTCAATTAATTAAAATTAAAATTAAAATTTGTCTTTTTTTAAAATACTTTTTTAAAAATTTCAAAGTTACTGTCAACTATCTGTTTCCTAGCACTAGATTTCTAATAGAAATGCGATAGCTAACTATAATACTCTCCGATCTCTGGCTTAGATATCCTCTAAATTATAATTAAGTTATTATGTTTAATTAGTTACCAAATACTCAATTTTTTTTAAATTTAGGTTAGAATCCCAACCAGCCACTCTGGCCACAGCTTTTCTGTGATGTCACTTCAGTTTCCCCCGACACACACAATTTGAAAAAAGGTATAAAAGTAAAAATAAGTAAAAATCACTTACTTACCTTCTTACCTTCTGAGTGTCTTAGATGTTCTCAGGTTCTCTCGCTGACAGAGACTGCTCCTCCACCTCCGAACCTTGACCTGCACAATGCTAATAATATAATAATAATATAATATGGCACTTACCTTACACCAATGGGTCTTATTATTAGGTTAGAGGAGGAGGGCGGGTGGGAGACACTACACGAGTAGTGTCTCGGGTTTCCTCTCCACCAGAATTTATTGGTTGGGGGGGGGGGGGGGGGGGGGGGGGGGGGGGGGGGGGGGGGACTTGCCAGAGGTCCGCGGGTCGAACTTCCGGTTCCCGCCTTATATAAAAACAAATAAAACAGAAAAGAAGAACAGACACGGGACCAAGCAACGCTTTTTAAATTCACTACTCACCTCCAAGAAGGCCCCTGCGCACCGCTGCCGCCGAAATCCAAAGGGCTGCTCCTGTAAAGGTAAGGCTTTTTAAATTCACTACTCACCTCCAAGAAGGCCCCTGCGCACCGCTGCCGCCGAAATCCAAAGGGCTGCTCCTGTAAAGGAATAACAGGTTGAGCAGTTGCAGGAACAGTGTAACGATTTAAAAGCAGCCCTACGAGCACTCCACACTTCCACGACGGAACAAAGGCAGAGCTCGGTAGATGACGCAAAGTGCCAGAAACAAATTGCAGAATTGCAATCTCTACTTTCTGTTCAGAATGGGTTTCAGATCACGTTTGGACCCCAATTAGACCATGAAAACGGCCCCGGGTGGCAGGAGTTAAACGAGATTGCCCATAGGTATGTACATGCGCCATGTACACAGGAAAAACCCCAGATACTAAAAGCACCCCAACCCCAACTACACAGGCAGAACACACCCCTATGAACCCTGTAACCACACAGCGCAAGGCCACAGCGGAAGGAGACCCAGATTTCCTATACACCACCCCGTTAACCATCACCCAATTACGGGATGCGTGTGATAAAATAACACCGTTCCTACCCACATCGGACCCCCACCAGTTCTTTGCAAGGGTAAGACAACAGGCGACCATGTACGGCCTGGACGAAAAGGAGCAAGTGAAGCTCACAGTTTTAAGCCTCGACCCTTCAGTCGTGGCAGCCCTTCCCGACCCACAAAATGTAGGAGGAGGCACCCTCCAAGAAATGCACACAGCGATCCTAGATGCGATCGGCTATAACAAAGGAAACCCCGTAGCAGGCCTAAACAAGTGCCGGCAAAAGAAGACAGAGCACCCCACAGCGTTTGATGGACGCTTGTGGATATATTTTACTGCAGTGTTTGGAGAATTAGCCCACACCCATTTACATAGAACAAAGAACATTACAGCACAGTACAGGCCCTTCAGCCCTCGATGTTGCGCCGACCTGTGCAACCACTCTAAAGCCTATCTACACTATTCCCTTAATAGAACACAGAACATTACTGTCCCCAGATAATATGGCCAAATGGACCCGCATCCTAGTCTCTCATGCAACAGAGGCAGGACAGAGAGCTTGTGCAAAGTATGACCGCCTCAGACGAGGCCCACAATGAAAAATGGGTTTTAAAGAGATTGTCCCGCTCTTGGGAACAGTCCATCCAAGGCAAAACAGCGTTTGTTAAAGCAGAGGAAGAACAGGCAGACATGCATCCAGTTAGGATGCACCAGAGCCCCACATGGGTAAATGAGGGAAGAAACAGCCCACAGCAGCCTAAATCCCAAGAATGTTACAATTGCGGACAATTAGGACATTACGCACAAGAATGTCAAGACCCCCGAAACAGAAACGGAATCAGCACACCAATGCCCCCCCCCCCCCCCCCCCCCCCGAACCAGCAACGACACCAACAGCCCAACCCCCCTCCCAGGGAACCATACCCAAGGGAGCAGTGCACCAGAGAGCCTGCTCCACCTTATGTGCCCCAGGGGTCATGTTACAACGGTGGGCAGTCAGGACACTTCACCCAAGATTGCAGGAGACCCCCACCAGCTAGACTAGCCCCCAGATATGAAGGAGAACACCACCCACAGCAGCTACAAGGTCCCAGCTGCCCCATGCAAACTGTGAGCGCTTACCCACCACTTCTCATGGCAGGGATACCCCAGCAATGCCACTTCATTTTTGTTTCTCTCCTCCTTCCTCTCTTCTTCGGTCACACTACACTGACTCCATATGCTAGTTACACCCCAAGCCAAATGTGATTTACAGTATCCTACTCTCTGATGGAACCTACACCATTTTTGTTATGTATGTTTGTTTTTACTGTGAATGTTAAATGTTATTGGTCCACTTAAAGTTTTCATGGCCCCACACCACATCTTGATGCAGTCAGAACTACCCTTCTGACGGCAAATGGCTGTTAGAGGAACTAGTTTGTCCACAGACAAGCGATCATAACTGCTCTTCTGCTTTGAAGGTAGAAGTTAGCAACAAATGCAACCCCCAAAATTGTTACCATTCTTGCCGGTCGCTCAGGCAGTGGAGAAACAGCACTGGTCCCCGCCCTGCCTGAGTACCCCCATCTGGCCAGCTACGCTCAGGTAGAGCACATACGGCACTAGTCACCGTCCTACCCGGGGATTCCACCTATTCTTACCCGGATTTGGCACTTTTAGTTCAAAACTCTTCTGTTTGTTTATGGCGACCCTTAGGTTGCTTCCAAATGCTTTTTACATCCTCAAACACTGGGATGGTAGATCGCACAGGCTGCGAGATGGCTCGCACTGTGTCAGTATATTTTTCTCGGATGTCTTGTCTCAAATATTTGGTTTAAAAAAAAAATGAGGGAGTCACAGATGGTGACCAATTATAACGGTTAATTGGCAATAAAAGGACAGACAGTCAGACATACGAGATCATAAACAAGATAATAACAGAAATTATGCTTGTGTCCATAGAACTCAGGAACCACAGAAGCCTCCGAATACGAAAGAAGAAGAAAAGGTGAAGACAACCATCATGCTCTACAGTTGGATCTTAGTGGGATCCCTCCAGTTGCGCGAGGACGCTACCCCCTGACCCCTACCACACAGGCTGTGACTGTTTCCCATCCCTGCCATACACTAGACCCCGAGATAGTTACCGATACACCGACCTGGTGTGACAAGTTCATAATTTGGTATTTCCTGTCCTACGTTGTGGAAGCACTGCTAGTAATTGCGATACTCTGCAGTGTCGTTCAGACCCTTAGGCTCAGGAAATGGCGGAGGAAAGCCTCCCGCGCCCAGTATACACCTTTAGATCCCCTATTTTCGGACTTCGACAAACCCCCCAACCCCTTTAAGTGAATTAAAGTACATCACTGGCTTCATTTCTTGTGTGTTTGTTGTTCTAAGAAAAGAAATGTAAAATTCTGTGCTTGACTGCCAAGCCAGAGAAACCTGTGTTGCTGCTATTGTACAGTTTAAAATGTTGTAAATTCTTTTGATTGATTAAGGATAGTTTAGTTAAGGACAGTTAGAGGTTCCAGTTTTTTAAATTTTGTAA
Source organism: Scyliorhinus torazame (assembly GCF_047496885.1). Taxonomy (NCBI): domain Eukaryota; kingdom Metazoa; phylum Chordata; class Chondrichthyes; order Carcharhiniformes; family Scyliorhinidae; genus Scyliorhinus; species Scyliorhinus torazame. The sequence goes on along the minus strand of NC_092721.1, from coordinate 168,082,111 downwards.
TGCATGCCTGAATGTCATAGCGCCCCATAGAATTTTATAATGATGTGTGTCCATAAAGTAATTTAGGTAAACGTTTCAATTCGTAGGATAGAGTAGTGTAGGGCCTATCCTTGCTTATGGGTGCCCGACTTAGGAGGAGAACGAAGAAGATGCAGTAATTTGACCCTTCACGCTTCGCGTTGAGGATCACAAGGAGGGCATGTAGCCATCTGGGATGGCCACTTCCAGAATACAAAATGGATGCCCGCAATGAATGAAGGGAACTATGGACAATGTTAAGAAAGCAAGCAGGCACTGAGCCTGTATGCATATTGAAGAAACAGCTCCCAGGTGGGACTGAAACTGTAGGGCAATTAACATATTGATGGCCCATCTCTGGGAACAAAGGAAAGACACTCAAGCAACCGATCTAGCACCAGACATCGCGGTGCCAGTTCCCCAGATCAAAAGCATAAACAAAGCAAGGCCAACGGCCACATAGGACCCGTCCAGCCACCAGGGCACCCACCCCTTTATTGGTCAAGATCAATACCAGTGATCAAGATGCGACTAAATTAATTGGGGCCAAGTTCAAGGCACGCCCAAAAGCGCGCGAAGCCCCTTTCAGGTATAAGAAGAAGGCCCCGAGAGAGAATCGCTCTCTTAGAATCGGCTCTCAAAGCGGAGAGACCCTTCCACCAGCTACACCAGAAGCAAGTAAGTCCAAGGTCAACGCTCGCTACCAGACGGATGACCTTAGCTGTTCTCCTGTACCACTGTGAACCCAGCAGCCTCAGATCCGAACAACGGCCATTGTTCCTCTGACTGAGTGGGCACACGAAGCTAAGTATAGGCTTTAGCGTTAGAGATAGTTTCGTTTGTAGTACTTTGTGCATGAGTAGATATTGCTGTGTGTGTAAATAAATAGTATTGACTTTGAACTAACTAACTGGTGTATTGGCTCATTGATCAGTATTCGGGTTTGAACCGTGTGGTGGTATCAAAAGATACCTGGCGACTCTAAAGCAAACATAATTAAGATTAAGGAAGGCGACCATATTGACTGCCATATTTAGAACCAAATAAGCGGAGCAACACAACACACTGGTTTCATGGGAAACACGATGAGAGGTTTATTGTGAGATGTTGTTCATACAATCAAAGGTGGTGAACTGTCTAAGCCCATGCAACCACTCTACTGATGTCACGACACATCATGTGACACAGAACCAGCAAGAATGTATTCTCTGATACATAACAGTTCCATTTTGGGATCTTCCCATCCAGTTATAACATGGGATTTTAAACACTACTAGTTAAAGCCAGACTGGTGAGAACTCTGTAGTCCTTGGGAATCAGTAGGAAATTGGCTGAAAATGGGTATCAGTTAGTGATGCACTAGCAATTACGACGAGACGAGAGTAGAGTGTAATCGAGGCTTTATTATGCAGAGGTGTGTAGCCTCTTGCAGCTGCTGCCGAAATGACTGAAGCTCGATGAGCACACACATTTATACTCCGCCTACTGGGCGAAGCCAGCAGGCAGGGATCTACCCCCGTACCTGTAGTACAGGAGCCTTACCGTATTACATCTCATATGCGATATATACAACAGTGGTGACTACCACATTCACCCCCTGTTAAAAAAGAGTCCAGCGGGGGTGGTGGAAAACTATTTACATGCATTTTCAGGTTAGGATTTTGGGGAAAGTTCCCAGATTCAGCCGATCGGGTGCCTTGATCCTCCTTTGTGAGTGCCGCAGTCCCGTCGGCTCGGTCGCCGGTGACTCCAGGAGCATGTAGACCTCATCTTCATCCCTGGGTGGGACCAAGGGGAGGACGGATCATCCTGGAGCTGGGGCTGTGGTGAGGTGCGCTGGTGGGAGGATGGGTGGCGCCGGCGCAGAGGGAGGGGACCCAGCTGGTGCCAGGTCCCTGAGAGAGACTGTGTCTTGGCAGCCATTGGGGTACGCCATGTAGGCGTACTGCGGGTTTGCATGGAGTAGCTGTACCCTCTCGACCAACGGGTCTGCCTTGTGGAGCCACACGTGCTTGCGGAGGAGAACGGGTCGTGGAGCTGCCAGCCACGTTGGGAGCGAAACCCCGGAGGGGGACTTCCTGGGAAAGGCAAAGAGACGTTCATGGGGGGCGTTGCATTAGTCACAGTGCAAAGTAGCGATCGAATGGAGTGAAGGGCGTCGGTGAGGACCTCCTGCCAGCAGGAGACCGGGAGATTCTTGGACCGTAGGGCCAGCTGGACGGCCTTCCAGACCGTCCCATTCTCCCTCTCCGCCTGCCCATTTCCCCGGGGGTTGTAGCTGGTCGTCCTGCTCGAGGCGATGCCCTTGCTGAGCAGGTACTGGCGCAGCTCATCGCTCATAAATGAGGATCCCCGGTCGCTATGGATGTAGGCGGGTAAACCGAACAGGGCGAAGATGGTGTTGGGTGCTGTGATGACGGTGGCAAACATCATATCGAGGCATGGGATGGCAAAGGGGAATCTGGAGTATTCGTCGACCACGTTAAGGAAGTATGTGTTTCGGTCGGTGGAGGGGAGGGGCCCTTTGAAATCCACGCTGAGGCGTTCAAAGGAACGGGAGGCCTTCACCAGGTGCGCTCGGTCTGGCCGGTAGAAGTGCGGTTTGCACTGGGCGCAGACCTGGCAGTCTCTGGTGATAGCCCTGACCTCTGCAATGGAGTGGAGCAGGTTGCGGGCCTTTGTGAAATGAAAGAGCTGGGTGACCCCTGGGTGACAGAGAGCATCGTGTAGGGTCCGGAGTCGGTCCACTTGCGCGCTGGCCCATGTACCTCGGGATAGGGCATTGGGGGGCTCGTTGAGCTTACCGAGGCGATACAAAATCTCGTAATTAAAGGTGGAGAATTTGATCTTCCACCTTAAGACTTTATCATTTTTGATCTTGCCCTGTTGTGTGTTGTTGAACATGAAGGCAACCGACCGTTGGTCAGTGAGGAGAGTGAATCTTCTGCCGGCCAGGTAATGCCTCCAATGCCGCACAGCTTCTACGATGGCTTGGGCCTCCTCCTCGACATTGGAGTGCCAAATTTCGGAGGCATGGATGGTGCGTGAAAAGAATGCCACGGGCCTGCCTGCCTGGTTGAGGGTGGCGGCCAGAGCGACGTCTCATGCATCGCTCTCGACTTGGAAGGGGAGCGTCTCGTCGACCGCATGCATCGCGGCCTTGGCGATGCCGGCCTTGATATGGGTTGAGGGCCTGGTGAGCCTCGGCTGTCAGGGGGAAAACTGTGGAGTAAATGAGTGGGCGGGCCTTGTCCGCATAGTTCGGGACCCACTGGGCGTAGTATGAGAAGAACCCCAGGCACCGTTTGAGGGCCTTGGGGCAGTAGGGGAGAGGGAGTTCCATGAGGGGGAGCATGCGATCGGGGTCAGGCCCTAGAACTCCATTTTGCACCACATAGCCGAGGATGGCTAAGCGGGTGGTACTGAACACGCACTTCTCCTTGTTGTACGTGAGGTTGAGGAGATTGGTGGTGTGGAGGAATTTGGAAAAGTTGGCGTTGTGGTCCTGCTGGTCGTGGCCGCAGATGGTGATGTTATCCAAGTACGGGAAGGTGGCCCACAGTCCATACCGGTCAACCTTTCGGTCCATCTCCCGTTTGAAGACCGAGACACCGTTAGTGACGCCAAAGGGAACCCTAAGGAAGTGGTAAAGGTGGCCATCAGCTTCAAACGTGGTGTACGGGCGGTTCGCCTTGCGAATGGGGAGCTGGTGGTAGGCAGATTTCAGGTCCAGTCAAGAAGACCCGGTACTGTGCAACCTGATTGACCATATCAGATATGCGTGGGAGCGGGTACGCGTCGAGCTGCATGTACCGATTGATGGTCTGACTGTAGTCAACGACCATCACGTTTTTCACCCCAGTTTTCACAACTACCACTTGGGCTCTCCAGGGGCTGTTGCTGGCCTCGGTGATGCCTTCCCGCAGCAGCCGCTGGACCTCAGACCTGATGAAGATTCTGTCCTGGGCACTGTACCGTCTGCTCCTGGTGCCGACGGGTTTGCAGTCCGGGTGAGGTTTGCAAACAGAGAAGGCGGGTCGACCTTAAGGGTCGTTTTGGGAGGCACTGAAGGCCGTGATTAGAGGAGAGTTCATAGCCTACAAGGCAAGCAAAGATAGGGAAGAGAGGGTGGCCAGGCAACAAGTGGTGGACTCCATCCTGGAAGTCTAGAAAATACTCCGAGGCCCCGACTGTAAAGTTGCTGGCAGAGAGAAAAAAGCTGCAAATGGACTTTAACCTGCTATCCACTAGGAAAGCAGTGTACCAACTCCGCCAGACAGGGGGGACCTTCTACGAACACGGAGACAAGGCTGGCCGCCTATTGGCTCACCAGCTGAGAAAGCAGGCAGCCACAAGGGAAATAGCGCAAGTAAAGGAGTGGTAGGGGCCCGCCAAATTTTGGGGTTAGACTTTGGAGGTTGCACTGGAAGTCCAGGCCGAGTAGCAAGGCAGTGCAGAGGTTGGGGAGGACGTAGAGCCGGAAGTCGCTGAACTCTACGCCCTGGATGGTGAGGGTGGTGGTGCAGTACCCCCGGATCTCCACGGAGTGAGATCCAGAGGCCAGGGAAATTCGTTGTGTGATGGGGTGTACCACGAGGGAGCAGTGCCTTACCGTATCTGGGTGGATGAAGCTCTCTGTGCCCCTGGAGTCAAGAAGGCATGATGTCTTGTGCCCCTCGACCTTTACCGTCGTCGACGCGGTTGCGAGGTTGTGCAGCCGGGACCGGTCGATCGTGATGGAGGCGAGCTGTAGCTGGTGTTGGAAAGCCCCTGGCAGGTTGGCGGCGGTTGCAGGCGATGTGTGGCCTGATGAGGTGCCCGACAATTCGGGGTCCTGATGCGGGGAAGATGGTGGCGCCCACGGGCCGCACGAGGCCTGATGGGAGGAAGATGGTGGCGCGCATGAGCTGCACGTGTCCTGAGGCAAGCAAGATGGCGGTGTCCATGGGCCGCACGTGGTCTGAGGCGAGGAAGATGGCGGCGCGCATGAGCTGCACGTGTCCTGAGGCAAGCAAGATGGCGGTGTCCACGGGCCGCACGTGGTCTGAGGCGAGGAAGATGGCGGCGCCCACGGGCCGCACATGGGTCGGGGGCGAAAATGGCGGCACCCATGGGTCGCACGTCGGGCGTGCAGGAACAATGGGCCTGGTTACTGCGGCGATTAGCGGGCCTGGCACACAGCAGCGAAATGTCCTTTCTTCCCGCAGGCCTTGCAGAATGTGCTCCACGCGGGGCAGTGCTGCCGGGGGTGCTTTGTCTGTCCGCAGAAGTAGCACTTGGGGCCCCCGGGGTTGGCGGGCTGCCGCGCGGCGCAGGCTTGGGGTTGGCTGGGGGCGGTCGTTGGTGGGGTCCACGATGGGGTGTTCGCTGGTGGGGTCCATGATGTCCAGGATGGGGGCGCGTGCGGTCGGGGACGTACGCTTGTACATTACGGGAGGCGACCATTAGTGAGATTGCGAGTTTCTTGATCACCGCGAGGTCGAGGGTAGCCCCTTCTTAGAGGCGCTGGCGGAAGTACGCCGACCCTATGCCCATAACGAAAGCGTCCCTAATTAGGAGTTCAGAATGTTCAACGGCCGAAACGGCCTGGCAATTGCAGTCCCTCGCCAGGGTGTGCAGGGCACGCCGGAAATCTTCCACAGACTCACCGGGGAGTTCATGCCGCGTGGACAGGAGGTGCCTGGCGTAGAGTCTGTTGGTCTGCTGGGTGTTGTTCTCCTTCAGTAGCGCCATGGCCTCAGCGTAGGTAGGCGCGTCCCGGATGAGGGGAAAGATATCGGAGCTCAGCCACTTATACAGGATCTGAAGCTTCTGTGCCTCTGAGCGTGGTTCTGTCGCAGATCCGATGTAGGCCTCAAAGCAAGCTAGCCAATGTGCGAAGGCCGACTTGGCATTGTTTGTTTGAGGGTGCAGCTGCAGGCGATCTGGCTTGATGCGGAGGTCCATCGTTGTAAAATCTCTGCTTAATAAATTGATGCACTATCAATTATGACGAGTAGGAGAGTAGAGTGTAATCGAGGCTTTATTAAGCAGAGATGTGCTACTGCCGAAATGGCTACAGCTCGGTGAGCACACACATTTATACTCCGCCTACTGGGCGGAGCTAGCAGGCAGGTATCTACCCCCGCACCTATAGTACAGGAGCCTGACTGTATTACATCTCATATGCGATATATACAACAGTGGTGACTACCACAGTTAGCAGAATTAGCGGCTGAATGGAAATGATAAATGATGCACACAAAAAATCTCTATTAGGGCCACTGCCATTTATAATTTACATCAACAACTTAACATTCAGAAACTGAATTTAAATTGGTCAAATCTGTAGATGATTCAAATGCAGGGGGATCAGTTAATTCTGAGGAGGTAACTTGAGGAATACAAAATGAGCTGGATAAAATGTGTGAAGAATATATTAGAACAAATAAGGCAGGAGTAGGGCCTAGTGGTCAATTGGGCATGTGGACCCAAGCATGAAACAAATGAGGTTTATTAACTCACATCAGTTGCTTCTTTAAGTGCAGCAATAAGCAAAGCGGTAAAAAATATTACTTTCTAGTACATACCTTCCCAATCTCAATTCCTTCTCCAATCTTGTCCTGATTTGAACTATTTTCTTATACCTTGCAGCCTGGGATTGATTCCTGGTTAAAGCCATTAAGATCAACAGTTTTGCAAAAATCTGCTGCCTTGCGTTGGTCATTTTATACAATCTCTTAAAGTTCTACCTCTACAGCAGATATAGAGTTCTCAAAGGCCCTTAACTCTCGTAAACTCTCTCACTCTGTTGCAATTTTACTTGCTTACAACTCATTCTGGTGCTCATAATACGATAAGAAATGAAGTAAGTGTGACAAATTACACTGCGTACTGATGTTGACTTCTTTGAGAAATGGCAACTCAAGTGGACTATGGGAGCCCTACAAGGTAACCTCCAGGAGGCTTTTCTCAAAGTTCCCAGAGGAAATTCGATTCCTTAATTCAATTTAAAACTGTGGGGGTGCAGCGTAAATTCTGGCAATGGATAAGGAACTGGTTGAAGCATCAGAAACATACTTTGTGCATTAAACGTACTGTGGCAGAGTGCTGGAACTACTGTGTCGGGTACTTCACGGACCACTGCTCTTTCCAATTTACATAAACCACCTACCTGACTCAGAAACTCAGTGCAAGTGCACATCTAAATACTTCTTAAATGTTATGAGGGTCTCTGCCTCCACCACGCTTTCAGGCAAGTTGGCACATAATGCCAAATGATGAGGCCCATAACGGAATGGGAAGAAGAAGCTCGGAATTTACAAAATGGTTTGGGCATGATATGTAAACAAATAGAACGCAGGCGGATGTAATTTAACACAGACAAATGCAAAGTGCTGCACAGAGGAAAGAAGAGCAGATGGCCTTGGTACTCCATGAGTGATGATGAAAAAAGCTAGGGGAGAAATTAAATGAAATCTTTAACTTTAACTTAACGAGAACTAAAGGAGAAAACTATAGGTGTTTTGGACACCTAGTACATACATGACCAGTCAACAACACCAATAGGATGACAAAGTACAACTGCCAAAATGGTAGAATACAAGTCAGAGAAGATAATGACTAAAATTTATTGTGCTCTAACTTGAACACACTTTGAATACTGTGTCCAGTTCCAGTTGTCAAAAAGTGAGAGATGTTCAAACACTGGAGACAGAGTAGGGAAGAGGATGATTCCTGGTATCAGTGTGTAACTGTAGCAGTAAATCAAATCTAAATGTAAGTCAGCAACAGCTTGGTTTGTGTTTATCTCTTTCAGTTTTAATAAATGTTGTTGAAGGTGGCCCACGCCAAGTGCTAGGATAATGAATTAAGCCCACCGTGTACAATGAACGTGACATCTCCGAGCTAATACAAGAGATCCCAACTTGAAAGAACAGATACCGTCTTCCATATCGCTATAAGGCAGGGCCATAATTTGATGTAGGAGCAAATCAACATCATTTGCCAGTAAATGTGTTTGAAGTTTTACATCTTTTGCATGACCTGTCGCTGAAATAAACCGGGCATCTGGACCCTGAGTAACGGGGAGGCAATAATGTGTCTCCTTATGGGATCAGATTGTGAAATCAGCAGTGCAAAAACTGACAAGGAAGAATAAATTAGAATGGGTGAATTCAATGTCAAATCATATACAGAAAGAGAAATAAAGATTCATAGAAACAATGAGGCCAGCAGCAAAGTAAAGGCCCTACAGTCCATCGTGTCTGCACCGGTCAAAAATGACTACCTAATCCCATTTTCCAGCACTTGGCCCATAACCTTGTATTCAAGTGCACATCTAAATACTTCTTAAATGTTCTGAGGGTCTCTGCCTCCACCACGCTTTCAGGCAGAGAGTTCCTGATTCCCACCATCCTCTGGCTGAAAAAGCTTTTCCTCAAATCTCCTCTAAACCTTGTTGTTGACTTCTATCGCTATTAATAATAACCACAACATGCGAGTGTATTCCGTGTATTGGACAAATGTCCACACAACCAGTATTTAGTACAATTATATTTTATTATCATAGGGTTGATTCTATACTTAACAACTTACATGCTACTACACATTAGACTATATCTAGCAGTTTAAATGACCTTTACTTAACTTCCAAGTGACCGGCTCTGTGCAGGTTAGATAAGGCCTTTATCTGGTTCTCCACGTGTGGCAGCTGGAGGTCGTCTGGTACGTCTAAGCTGAGTGTTGTCTTTCAGGTGGAGATCGCGGGTCCTTGAACTTGGCTGGTCGATGTGCTGCAGTTGGGTGACAGAAGCCGGTCCCCCAAAAGAGACAGAATGTTGGTTGCGCAGTTCTTCTTATCCTCCGATCTTTCGCTCACTTTTAGGCGGTCTCAGGTAGGGATCCAATGGATCAATAGGATTTCAATCACCCTAATCGATTCTGGCCAATTGGGGGCAGGTACCTTTTTAGCTGGGCGGGTCCTAGTTGTTATTGTTCAAGGCACGTACGCACTTCCAAATAAGTTGAATAGGCGCCCCCGAGTCTGTTACTAATGTTAAGTTTCAACCTGAAGCCCATTGTCCTGGGGAGACCTGTGAGTGGCCTCTAGCAGGTGCGAGTTTCTGTATAGGTCTGAGTTGTTGTTTGCAAATACACATAGCTGTGTCTTGTCTGTGTCCCAACCTGACCACAATTCCTATCATCCTTTGCGGGCGGCCATTTTAGATGGCCACAACCTCCTTCCCCTTACCTTAAGTATATGTCCCTGGTCATTGACCCCCTTCCTGTCTACTCTATCTATGCCCCTTATAATATTTTACATCTCAATCATGCCCTCCTCAGTGTCCTCTGCTCCAAGGAAAACAACCCCAGTTAATCTAATCCCTCTTCATAACTAACACTCTCCAATCCAGGCAACATTCTGGTAAATCTCCTCTGCATCCTTTCCAGTGCTATGAAATCTCTCCTATAATGTGGTTTACAGAACTACACACAATACTTTACTGTGGCCTAACCAATGTTTTATACAGTTCCAGCATAACGTCCTTGTGGTAGTCACCACTGTTTGTATAATAGTTGTATTAGAGGTAATACGGTAAGGCTCCTGTACTACAGGTACGGGGGTAGATCCCTGCCTGCTGGCTCCGCCCAGTAGGCAGAGTACAAATGTGTGTGCTCACCGAGCTACTCCCATTTCTGGCAGCAGCTGCAGGAGGCCACACATCTCTGCTTAATAAAGCCTTGATTACTCTCTACTCTCGTCTCGTCGTAATTGATAGTGCATCAATTTATTAAGCAGGGATATTACAGCGATGGAACTACGCATCAAGCCAGATCGCCTACAGCTGCACCCTCAAGCAGCCAACGCCATGTCGGCCTTCGACCACTGGCTTGCTTGTTTCGAAAGCTACCTTGGATCAGCGACTGAACAACCCTCGGACGCACAGAAACTCCAGATCCTGTACTCACGGGTGAGCTCCAAGGTTTTTCCCCTTATCCGGGATGCGCCCACTTACCCTGAAGCTATGGATCTTCTGAAAGGATACTATATCCGTCCGATCAACAAACTCTACGCCAGGCACCTCCTGTCCACGCGGCAGCAACTCCCTGGTGAGTCATTAGACGATTTCTGGCGTGCCCTGCACATCCTGGCGAGGAACTGTGACTGCCAGGCAGTTTCGGCCATGGAACATACAGAACTCTTAATCAGGGACGCTTCTGTTACGGGCATGGGGTCGGCGTACATCCACCAGCGCCTATTAGAAGGGGATACGCTCGACCTCACGGCGACCAGGAAACTCGCAAACTCGCTAACGGTAGCCTCCCGTAACGTACAGTCATACGCCCCCGACCGCACGCCGCCCTCATGGACATCGTAGGCCCCACCAGTGGCCGCCCCCAGCCAACATCAAGCCTGTGCCACGCGGCAGCCAGCCAACCCCGGGGGGCCCAAATGCTATTTCTGTGGGCAGGCAAAGCACCACCGGCAGCGCTGCCCGGCGCGGAGTGCAATCTGCAAGACTTGCAGGAAGAAAGGACATTTTGCTGCTGTGTGCCAGGCCCGCTCGATCGCTGCTGTATCTAGGCCCAGTGTTCCTGCACCCCCCGGCGTGCGACCCGTGGGCGCAGCCATTTTCATCCCATCAGACCACGTGCGGCCCGTGGGCGCCGCCATCTTCCTCCCAGCAGACCACGTGCAGCCCGTGGGTGCCGCCATCTTTAATGCTGCCCGCCATGTGCACCGCCATCTTCGCCGGCAGTTTGGATGACGCCTCCCTGCTCGTCGGACACTTCATCTGGCCGCTCATCACCTGGCACCGCCGCCGACTAGACCGGGGCCTACCAACACCAGCCGCAGCTCGCCTCCATCATGCTCGACCAGTCCCGGCCGCACAACCTCGCAATCGCGACGGCGACCATGAAAGTCGATGGCCACAAGACATCCTGCCTTCTTGACTCCGGGAGCATGGAAAGCTTCATCCACCCACTACGGTAAGGCGCTGCTCCCTCGTGGTACACCCCGTTACCCAGAGAATCTCCCTGGCCTCCAGATCCCATTCCGTGGAAATCCAGAGGTACTGCATCGCCACCCTCACCGTCCAGGGCATAGAGTTCACCAACTTCCGGCTCTACGTCCTCCCCAACCTCTGCGCTGCCCTGTTACTCGCCCTGGACTTCCAGTGCAACCTCCAAAGTCTCACTCTAAAATTCAGCGGACCCCTACCACCCCTCACCATTTGCGGCCTTTAAGGTCAACCCACCTTCCCTGTTTGCAAACCTCACCGCGAATTGCAAACCCGTCGCCACCAGTAGCAGACGGTACAGTGCCCAGGACAGGACATTAATTAGGTCGGAGTTCCAGTGGCTGCTGCGGGAAGGCATCATTGAGGCCAGCAACAGACCCTGGAGAGCCCAAGTGGTAGTAGTAAAGACTGGGAAGAAACATAGGATGGTCATTGACTACAGTCAGACCATCAATCGGTACAAGCAGCTCGACGCGTACCCCCTCCCACGCATATCTGATATGGTCAATCAGATTGCACAGTACCGGGTCTTTTCCACAGTGGACCTGAAATCTGCCTACCACCAGCTCCCCATCCGCAAGGCAGATCGCTAATACACTGCGTTCGAAGCAGACGGCACCCTTTACCACTTCCTTAGGGTTCCCTTCGGCGTCACTAACGGGGTCTCGGTCTTCCAACATGAGATGGACCGAATGGTTAACCGGTACGGGCTGCGAGCCACCTTCCCGTACCTAGATAACGGCACCATCTGCGGCCACGACCAGCAGGACCACGACGCTAACCTTTTCAAATTCCTCCACACTGCCAAACTCCAGAACCTCACGTGAGAAGTGCGTGTTCCGCACCAACCGGTTAGACATCCTTGGCTATGTTGTAGAAAATGGAGTTCTAGGGCCCGACCCCGACCGCATGCGCCCCCTCATGGAACTCCCCCTCCCCCACTGCCCAAGGCCCTGAAACGATGCCTAGGGTTTTTCTCCTATTATGCCCAGTGGGTCCCTAACTATGCGGACAAGGCCCGCCCACTCATCCACTCCACAGTTTTCTCCCTGACGCTGAGGCCCGCCAGGCCTTCAACCGTATCAAGGCAGACATCACCAAGGCTACTGAGGTATCCTCAATAATGACGCTTAGAGATTAAACTGTAAAGAAGGCTTTATTAGACTAATAACTATACTACAGCTAGAGACGAGAGCTGACTGTTACACAGACCATGAGGCAGGCCTTTATGTATGGCTCCCAGATGGGCGGAGCCAGAGGCGGAGTACCCAGGGTTCCAAGCCCGGTCTTAAAGGGGACATCACCTTACATGATGATAAGGCAGTAAACGTTCATCACAGCTACAATGCACACGGTCGACGAGACCCTCCCCTTTCAGGTCGAGAGCGATGCACGGATGTCGCTCTGGCCGCCACCCTCAACCACGCAGGCAGGCCCGTGGCATTCTTTTCACACACCCTCCATGCCTCCGAAATTGGGCATTCCTCTGTCGAAAAGGAGGCCCAAGCCACCGTGGAAGCTGTGCGGCATTGGAGGCATTACCTGGCCGGCAGGAGATTCACTCTCCTCACTGACCAACGGTCGGTTGCCTTCATGTTTAATAATACACAGCGAGGCAAGATCAAAAATGATAAAATCTTAAGGTGGAGGATCGAGCTCTCCACCTACAATTACGAGATTTTGTATCACCCCGGGAAGCTCAACGAACCCCCCGATGCCCTATCCCGAGGTACATGTGCCAGCGCACAAGTGGACCGACTCCTGGCCCTACACGATGGTCTCAGTTACCCAGGGGTCATGCAGTTCTTTCACTTCATAAAGGCCCGCAACCTGCCCTACTCCATTGCGGAGGTCAGGGTTGTCACCAGAGACTGCCAGCTCTGCGCGGAGTGCAAACCGCACTTCTACCGGCCAGAGCGAGCGCACCCGGTGAAGGCCTCCCGCCCCTTTGAACGCCTCAGCATGGACTTCAAAGGGTCCCTCCCCTCCACCGACCGAAACACGTACTTCCTGAACGTGGTCGATGAATACTCCCGATTCCCCTTCGCAATCCCATGTCCCGATCATTAAAGCGCTCAACAGCATCTTCGCCCTGTTCGGTTTCCCCGCTTACGTCAGTGACCGGGGATCCTCCTTTATGAGTGATGAGCTGCGTCAGTTCTTGCTCAGCAACGGCATTGCCTCAAGCAGGATGACCAGCTATAACCCCCGGGGAAACGGGCAGGTGGAGAGGTAGAATGGGCCGTCCTGCTGGCCCTGTGGTCTAAAGATCTCCCGGTCTCCCGCTGGCAGGAGGTCCAACCCGATGCACTCCATTCCATCCGATCGCTACTCTGCACTGCGACTAATGAAACCTCCCATGAACGTCTCCTTGCCTTCCCTAGGAAATCCACCTCCGGGGTTTCGCTACCAACGTGGCTGGTAGCTCCAGGACCCGTCCTCCTCCGCAAACACGTGCGGATCCACAAGGCGGACCTGTTGGTCGAAAGGGTACAACTACTGCATGCAAACCCGCAGTACGCCTACACCGACGGCCGCCAGGACATAGTCTCCCTCAGGGATCTGGCACCAGCTGGATCCCCACCCACCCACGGCCCAACACCACCCGATAACCCCCTCCCCCTCCGATTGTCCCGGCGTCACCCACCCTCCCCCAGTGCCCCTCACTACTACCCCGCCCCAGGACGATCCATCCTCCCACTGGTTCCACCCGGGGATGAAGATGAGGACAACATGCTCCCGGAGTCACAGGCGACCAAGTCGGCGCCTGCATCACCACCGGGACCGCGGCGCTCACAGCGGAGAATCAACGCACCCGACCGGCTGAATTTGTAAATTTTCACCAGACTGTAAACTTGAAATTCTCACAAACCTGTAAAGTTTTTTCCACCGCCCCCGCTGGACTCTTTTTTAACAGGGGGTGAATGTAGTAGTCACCACTGTTTGTATAATAGTTGTATTAGAGATAATACGGTAAGGTTCCTGTACTCCAGGTACGGGGGTAGATCCCTTCCTGCTGGCTCCACCCAGTAGGCGGAGTATAAATTTGTGTGCACACCGAGCTACTCCCATTTCTGGTAGCAGCTGCAGGAGGCCACAAATCTCTGCTTAATAAAACCTTGATTACTCTCTACTCTCGTTGTAATTGATAGTAGCATCACTGCTGCTCTTAAACTATATGCCTTGGCTAATAAAGGCAAGTATTCAATGTCTTCTTACTCAACATATCCACCTGCCCTGCAATCTAAATGGACAGGTGTACATGCACACCAAGCTCCCTCTGATTCTCAATGCTTCCCTGGGTCCTGCTGTTTATCACGTACTCCCTTGCTTTGTTTGTCCTGCCCAAGTGCATCACCTCAAATTTACCTGGATTCAATTTAATTTGCCACTGATCAGCCCATCTGACGAGCCCATCCATATCCTCCTGTAATCTAAGTTTACCTCCTCACTATTTACCGCCCCACCAATTTTTGTATCATCCGCAAACTTACTGAACAACCCGCCTACATTCAAGTCTAAATCATTTATATAAACCACAAACAGCAAGGGACCCCACATTGATCCCTGCGGGACCCCACTGGACACAGGCTTCCAGTCAGAAAAACACCCCTTGACCATCACTCTGCTTCCTGCCACTCAGCCAATTCTGGATCCAATTTGCCAAATTTCCTTGAATCCCATAGGCTTTTCACTTCCCATGCAGGACCTTATCAAAAGCCTTGCTGTAGGCCAAGTAGACGACATCGAATGCATTTCCCTCATCTACACATCTGGTTATCTCTTTGAAGAATTCAATGAAGTTGGTCAGACATGACATCCCCTTAATAAAACCATGCTGACTGTTCTTGATTAATTCCTGCCTCTCCAAATGCAGATTAATTATGTCTCTCAGAACTGCTTCCAATAGTTTCCCCACTACCGACTGGCCTGTAGTTTCCTGGTTTAGCCCTTCCTCCCTTCTTGAACAATGGTACCAATAATGGATGGGTTGCAATGTTAAGAGTAACGAGATGCAGGTGTCTAGATAAAGGATATATAGTTGCCAGCACCCTCAGAAGCAGAGAGGCAGTTGGCATCTAATAGCCTGCGAGGCCAGTCCCTGATCTAACAGCCAGGAGACTAGGTTAGCATTTAGGTTTTAGAGCTAATGCTGCACAGAAACCTTCATAAAGTCAGTATAAATATCATCACTGGACCAGGAACAGATATTTCACAAACTTGACTATCAGCCCTGTATTGTGTGGTAACCATAACTGGATTTGACTTAGAGATTTACTTAATTTGGATGTTTTTTAGGTCATGGCAAAGTCTCATGGAGTTCAGTATTTATAGATGGTGGGTACGATTCAATGGAAAAATGTCACTTTGACCTCGTTTTGGCAGGGTGTTCCTCGACGGCCATGTTGGCGAGATCGCCGACCCTGGGTCGCTGTCCATGTGGAGTTTGCACATTCTCCCCATGTCTGTGTCAGTTTCACCCCCACAACCCAAAGATATGCTGGTTAGATGGATTGGCCACGCTAAATTGCCCCTTAATTGGAAAAGAAAAATAATTGGCTACTCTAAAATGTATTAAAAACAAATGTTGGCGAGATCGTGGCCCATATTCAACGGCACTTAGTGCTGGAAATAAGCCCCCATGAGCTTCTCACTATTACTGGCTGTCTTGTCATCTGATTTGCCACACTTGCCACGCTCCCAAGGTGGGGCTGCTTTTAAACGCTCCCTCGCCAGTCACTCCTAGTCAACACACAGGATGGCAGTATGCAGACTGCTCTTCGCTTTGGCAATGCTGACCTGGCCAGGCTGCTCACTGCCATCGATGCGAGATGGGATATCCTGTTCCCCGACCGGTTTGGAGTCTCAGCAGCAGGGTTAGCAATGGCACTTATGAGACAATGGCAGTGCCTGTCAGTGCGGGCAGCATGACCAGGAGGACCGCCGTCCAATGTAGGAAGAGGATCAATGACCTCCACCAAGCTGCAAGGGTAAGTTACTACCTCTCTCCTGGCATCAGTTCTGCCTGCCACCCCTCAATTTCACAAGCCCCCCACCTCACAGATCACCGGCTGGCACCTCGCACCCTCCCCACACCAATCTTCATGCTTGATCCGCCGGAACCCCTGGCACCCACCAGCACAACCCCTTCACGTCCAGGTGCGGTGCCCACACATGCCATCTGCTATTGACCCCCTGACCCATCAAGCATGCGGCTCACAATAACCTCTCTTTCACCCCGCAGGAGAAGATGGCCCATAATAAACGGAAAAGGATCAAAATGGGGGGCAGAGATCCAAATCCTCAACTCCTGTGAGAAATGGGCCCTGGATATGGCGGGGTTGACCGAGGAGAGAGCAGTCACCGACAGTGAGGTTGGACTGTGACAGAGAGGTGAGCACACACTGCCCCTTCACCCAGGTGACCTGTCTCAAGTGAGTTGTTCATGTCAGACAAAATTATCCTTCCCTCTCACAGGATTTCCATCTGATGAAGCCAGACCATCCGGAGTCTAGGGCATGCCGTGACATTCAGGAGGGGATGTCAGGTACATTTCACGAATGCATAGCTGACTGGAGGAGTCCCAAAGACTTTGGTCGCAGGAGATGTTGCCGACTATGCGTGGCATCAAGGTCAACACTGCTATGGTGGTGACCCCTGTGGAAAACCTGCTCCATGACGTCCCCGTCTTAAGTGGTGGCATCCAAGGCATTGCTCTGTTTGTGACAACAATGGCTGAAGGCCTGGACATTATGTCCCAGTCGCTGAGGGACGTGTCCCAGACACAGGTGGACATTGCCAAGAGCTCCAGAGCATGGCCCAGTCGCTGAGGGACGTGTCCCAGCGCAGGTGGACATTGCCAAGAACTCCAGAGCCTGGCCCAGTCGCTGAGGGACGTGTCCCAGACGCAGGTGGACATTGCCAAGATCTCCAGAGCCTGGCCCAGTCGCTGAGGGACATGTCCCAGGTGCAGGTGGACATTGTTGAGAACTCCAGAGCCTGGCCCAGTCGCTGAGGGATGTGTCCCAGACGCAGGTGGACATTGCCAAGATCTCCAGAGCCTGGCCCAGTCACTGAGGGACGTGTCCCAGACGCAGGTGGACATTGCCAAGATCTCCAGAGCCTGGCCCAGTCGCTGAGGGACGTGTCCCAGACGCAGGTGGACATTGCCAAGATCTCCAGAGCCTGGCCCAGTCGCCGAGGGACGTGTCCCAGACGCAGGTGGACATTGCTGAGAACTCCAGAGCCTGGCCCAGTCGCTGAGGGATGTGTCCCAGACGCAGGTGGACATTGCCGAGAACTCCAGAGCCTGGCCCAGTCGCCGAGGGACGTGTCCCAGACGCAGGTGGACATTACCAAGATCTCCAGAGCCTGGCCCAGTCGCTGAGGGACGTGTCCCAGATGCAGGTGGACATTGCCAAGATCTCCAGAGCCTGGCCCAGTCGCTGAGGGTCATGTCCCTGACGCAGGTGGACATTGCTGAGAACTCCAGAGCCTGGCCCAGTCGCTGAGGGATGTGTCCCAGACGCAGGTGGACATTGCCGAGAACTCCAGATCCTGGCCCAGTCGCCGAGGGACGTGTCCCAGACGCAGGTGGACATTGCCAAGATCTCCAGAGCCTGGCCCAGTCGCTGAGGGACGTGTCCCAGATGCAGGTGGACATTGCCGAGACACTCCAGAGCTTGGTCCAGTAACAGAGGACCATCGCTAAGGGTGTCAACACCAAGGTGCAACAATGGGACTGGCAACTTTAGATGACTCAGAGGCCTCTGGAGAGCACTGCAGCTGCAGCTCCTTCCCATGGAGACCCCCCCACCACCACCCAAGGTCCCTATCGGCAGCATCCAAGGAGGAGGAAGTGATCCGGGGCCTGTCACCGACGAAACCATAGCGATCTCCAGTTCTACAAAATCCCCTCCTCCTGACATTGGCACATCTCAAGGGCAACAGGCAGAATAGGGTAGCAAGGCAACGCCAGTGAGCCGGAACCTCAATGGATACACCTCCTCCCCCAAAAGCTGTCATCCTGTGGTGGTATTCGAAGAATCCAGGTGTAATGACTTAGACTAGGCCTTTGAGATTGGCCAATTAGAATATGAGTTCCCTGATTAGTGGTCCAATCAGGGAACCCCTTTCTCTATATATAATAGTGAGTGTCAGATCCTCTGCACTCCTGGTGTAGACAGCAAGCTGAATGCACCTGGTTGTTCGGCTGTTGGTTTTGTAAATATAAGGAATTCTGGTGAAGGGACTTCTGGTCCATGGACTTATTACACCAGGGATCTCCAAATGGCCTAAGATGTGGCTGCCATGCATGCTCCATGGGTAGCGTGCACACGTGTGCATGATCCGGAGACGGTGGTTCCACACAATCTGAACATTCAGGGAGTGGAAGCCCTTCCTGGTAATAAAGTGCACTCCCTGATGTCCCGATGTGTGTAAGGCCACATGTGTCACCTATTGTCTCCTGGACCTGGGACATCCCAACGATGGTGGAGAATCCTGCAGCCTGGACCTCTTGGGCTCGTTCCAGTTGGAGGTGATGTCGTTGGATGCCTGAGCATACAGGGTAACCACCCAGATGCACCTGTGCACTGCAGCTTGCGAAATGTCCTTTAGGTCCCTGCTCAAGCCTTGGAATGAGCCAATTACATAAAGGTTCAGGGCTGCGATGATCTTCACGGCCACTGGGAGTGGGTGTCCTCCTCCCCCACGGGGCACTATGTCTGTGAGGACACTGCACTAGTGCCTCACTGTCTATTTGTTGAGACGGTGTCTCCTGCAACACATGCTGTCCATCTGCCTTCAGGGTGTGTGGCGCCTGCCTGCAAGTGTGGTGCCGCCTCCAGGGAGTGTCGTCGCTGCTGCTGCCTTCTCCAGCATCTGCCATCAGCTGCCATCAGCAATGTGTGGGCAGCTTCTGCGGGATCCACACCAGCAAACATTTTTTAATCTGGAAGGAATTGGAGAAGGAGGGAGATCGACAATCTGTTAGGGTTTCCATCCCGGGACCCTCAAATTCCACGAGCCCCCCCCCCCCCCCACTGTTACTATGACTCTCCCACCATCTCTCAGTGAGCGAGTTGTGCTGGCAAACGTTGCTCTGCACACTCACCCCCGACCACATCAGGAGTTCCTAGGCCCAGACCCCAGACCTATGCCGGGAACATTAGGAATGCCTGCTCTTTCGTGCTTGATTGTTGGCAGCTGCCTCTATGGTGCTGACGTTCCTAGAGTTCAGGCGCAGTATTCTGGCTTCAAAGTTTCCTTGAGATGCTCTGCACTAATCATCCTATGAGGCATGGCACTTGAGAGTTGAGGAGTGTGAAGTGCTCTCACAACTAATAAGGCAAATTCATCATTTGCAATAGCCTTCAGCTGTGCAGCTGGAGGCTGCTCACTGTCAAAGGGAGTGAAATTGAATTTCAGCATTGGAGGTACAGCAAGATTATGTCCTGAAAGTTTTTTGGTGGGACAGGCTGCAGCTTAACCCTGTTATGGGTCTTCGCAATTTAAAGATGGCTTGAAGGCCTTACAGGCGCAAAGCCCCTCACAACCCAGCCCAGCGGCAACCCCCGACATGGAATGCTTCAGCAACCCGACCATGCCCAACTCCACCCCCCACCCACCCCCCACCCCTCCCCCCGAGCACTGGAGCAGCAGCTCTGGTGCCCTTGAGCTGAATGCCGAAAAATGGAGATGGCTACTCACTTCTTCACTTTCCCTCTGCAGCCACTGCGGCAGCTTCACCTATTTGAAAAGGAGTACTAGACAATGCCCGCGTGATTTCTCACCAGCGAGTAATTGTAAATTACTCATGTGGGCAGCACGGTATCACAAGTGGATAGCACTGTGGCTTCACAGCTCCAGGGTCCCAGGTTCGATTCCCTGCTGGGTCACTGTCTGTGCGGAGTCTGCACATTCTCCCCGTGTCTGCGTGGGTTTCCTCCGGGTGCTCCGGTTTCCTCCCACAAGTCCCAAAAGACATGCAGGTTAGGTGGATTGGCCATGATAAATTTCCCTTAGTGACTAAAAAGGTTAGGAGGGGTTATTGGATTACGGGGATAGGGTGGAAGTGAGGGCTTAAATGGGTCGGTGCAGACTCGATGGGCCGAATGGCCTCCTGCACTGTATGTTCTATGTAAAGTATTATAATCCTTTTTGTGTGCATTTATCCTTTATTTATGTTAATAAATCATCTTTAATAATTGTCACACAACAACTGGGCTGCTTATTCTCACTGGGGTTTTACTTGACTCTTCACACCATTTCACAACAACAAAACTATACCCCCCCAAGAACCATTGTTTCAAGGTGGGATACTCTCACAGATACCATCATCATGGTGCCTTACAAAGGATAAGAATAGTCCATCGGTATGCTTTGTGTTCAAGGATAATAGAATATAGTCCAAGTGGAATAATTTTGAAGATTTAATAAACGATTAAGTTTTTATTTGAGATCCTCGCGCCATCGCTACCAATGTGCTGGATGCTTTTCTAGCTGCAGATCTACAGAAAACCAGGCTGAAGTTTGGGGATACAGATTTTCCCGCCACAAGAATGATGTAAAATGTTCACTACCTGCTTTCACTGTGCAGTTATGGAATAATGGTCAACTCCTTCACTAATAACCGTAGAAGGGCATAGAAAAAGGAAACATTCCACATTTTCTATTGGTCAGTAATCCAATTTTAGAGGAATGGTTGGGATACGGCTGGACACAGATGAATAATACTTTTTACCTGCAAGCTTCATGCTTCCTAAAGATTCAGCTTGCTATTTCTCATATTAATTGTCAGAAGTAGGCTTACATTAATAATGCAATGAAGTTACTGTGAAAAGCCCCGGGTCGTCACACTCTGGCGCCTGTTCATGTACACTGAGGGAGAATTCAGAATGTCCAATTCACCTAATAGCACATCCTTCAGAACTTGTAGGAGGAAACCAGAGCACCCGGAGGAAACCCACGCAGGCACGGGGAGAATGTGCAGACTCTGCACAGACAATGGCACAAGCCGGGAATTAAACCTGGGTCCCTGCCGCTGTGAAGCAACAGTGCTAGCCACTGTGCTACCATGCTCTTCCCCTGAAACTGAACAGTCAATGCCTATTTACTGCCACAACTTTCTTGTCACCCATATGCTACCACATAGCGCCCATAACCATTAACATTTTTGGCTCTAGCTTCATTGCGTCTATTAATTCGCTAATGCTGTCAGGTTCAATACTCCTATCAACATCACTTTGGATGAAGTCAACAATACCCATTGTTTAAATAAAAATACCTCCACCAAAAAATTTAAACCAACACAATTGCTTGTCATTTTTCTTCTGTAAATATTTTATTAAGGCATATATAATTTTAACAATTTTCAAGAGGAAAAAACAACAGAACAAATAACACTGACCCAGCCAACAACCAAACCCAGCCAACATGGCTTCCATACACAGTTCCCCAGTCCCCCTTTCCCACTAACTATTCCCACCTCAACCATCCCCCCCATGCCTCCCTCTTTCCCTTTACCCACCCTTCCCCCCTTATTTCTGCTGACAGCCTAATTTTCCACAAAGAAGTCGATAACCCTAGCATCGATTCTCTCAGGGCGAACTTGATCTTCTCAAGCCTGAGAAACTCAGCCATGCCACTAACCCATACCCCCAATTTCGGGGGTTCCGAGTCCTTCCACGCCAATATGATCTGTCGCCGGGCTGCCAGTGAGGCAAAGGTCAAAACATCAGCCTCTCTCGCCCCAAGGACTCCCGGGTCTTCCGACACACCAAAGATCGCCACCTTTGGACTGAGAATCACCCTTACCTTCAATAACGTGGACATGACATCCCATATCCCTGCCAAAACCCCTTAAGTCTCGGACATGCCCAAAACATATGGACATGATTTGCAGGCCCTCCCGCACACCACCCACACCTGTCCTCCACCCCTTCAAAGAACCTGCTCATAAGGGCACAGTCATATGCGCCCTGCGGACCACGTTGAATTGTATCAGGCTAAGCAAGGCATACGACGAAGACGCATTGACTCTACTCAGGACATCCTCCCACAACCCCGCCTCTAACTCCTTGCCCAATTCTTGCTTCCATTTTCGCTTTACTTCCCCTATCGGGGCTCCCTCCCATTCCATGAGTTCTTTATAAATATCTGAGACCTTCCCCTCCCTCACTCCCGTTTTCGACACCACCTTGTCCATATCCCCTGGGGCAGTAGGTGCGGAAAGGGCGAGACCTTCCGCGCAAAGTCCCTCACCTGCAGGTAGCGGAACCCATTCCCCCGGGCAGCTCAAACCCCTCCTCCAAGCACGGAAAGCTGCCGTCAATAAGCAGGTCCCCAAGCCTCCGAAACTTCCCATACAGCACCCCCCCCCCCACCCCCCCCGGCGCAAACCGGCGGTTGCCACAATAGGTGTCCATACCGACGCCCCCTCCAATATTCCTTGTCACTTATAAAGGGGACACTAATGATTGTTGAATCTCTTTACATAATTTGAAATTATTATCTAAACAATTCCTGTCAAATAACATCTGCTCTTTATAAATATAAGCTATCAATGTTACGAATGCATCCTTGAATTGGACAATTATCAGGTCTCAAGCATTTGAATTGAATGCCTTGTAACCTCGTCATCAGTAGATCTATGATGTGCCTTTGAAAGATCAGAAATGTAATAATTTTATCTTATTACAATCTGTCACCTTTGATTCAGCTACTCCTTATTGTTAGAGTGAGAAGCATTGTCATTTATGGATATCAGTAATAATAATGGAATTGTATATTAATTACTTAACTTTTTTTACAATGTATATACTGCCTGCAGTATAACATTAGTAGTATAATGATAGCATTAGTAGTCTAATAACTCTGCATTTATGTTAACTGTGATTTCAATCATAGAATACATTTGATAGCAGTGCCAGATGGGGCGGGCACTGTGCTGTCATGACACATATCCATGCATGCAGATTACTTTCTGGTGATTTTTGTCAGTAATGGTAACACTCTCTGCTTTCAATCACAAGGTATTGAGTTCAAGCTCCTCTATGGACTAAGGATGGCGTAGGGTCATAGAATTTACAGTGCAGAAGGAGGCCATTTGGCCCATCGAGTCTTGGAAAGAGCACCCTACTTAAGCCCACGCCTCCAACCTATCCCTGTAACCCAGTAACCCCACCAGCCTTTTGGACACAAAGGGGCAATTTAGCAGAGCCAATTCACCTAACCTGCACATCTTTGGACTGTGGAAGGAAACCGGGGCACCCGGAGGAAACCCACACAGATACAGAGCGAAAGTGCAAGCTCCATGCAGACAGTCACCTGAGGCCGGAATTGAACCTGGAACCCTGGAGGTGTGAGGCAGCAGTGCTAACCACTGTGCCATGGTGCCGTCCCTTTAGATGTAATCTAAACTACCATCTCAGCGCAGTACTGGAAGGAGGGCTGTACTGTCAGTAATGCTGCAGCCAGTTAACATGTTGAACAGAGGCTTCATCTATTCAGGTGGACATAAAAGATCTTGCGGCACTTGTCAGTGAGAACAGTGCTCTGGTGCCTGACTCAACTTTCATCGTTCAATCAATTCCAGCTAAACATATTAACGATTCATTCATTTCATTGCTGTTTGCGGGGTCTTACCACCATGCTTGCTTCCATAGAAACATAGGATCAGGAGTAGGCCATTCAGCCCCTCAAAGCCAGTTCTGCCATTCAGTGAGATCATGGCTAATCTATGACTTAGCAACAATGGCTGTAGTTCAAAAGTACTTCATTAGTTCTGAGGTGATTTGGGAAGTCTTGAGGATATGAAACGCGCTGTCCAAATGGCAGCTTTTCTTTCAGATAGAATCTTTCGAATCAGCACCTTGCCACTTGGTTTAAGAAGTATGCCATTGTGTGAATTGGAAATGCCTGGCTATGACTCCATTTGTGAACCCCGTTCATTAATCATTAGTGGGAGTAAATCGTTTAAGTGAACGTAAATATTTCAACAGGCCATTGAGAAATAAATGAAGGAACGAAGACATTGTAGAAAAATCGTACTGTACATTTGAAGGCTGCTATTAAGCAATTTGTTTTTTAATTTATTTATTCTTCAACAAGCAAGGAATTCAGTATTTGTTGTACAGCCCTAATTGCTCGTGAACTCAGTGGCTCGCTCGGCCATTTCAAAGGATGGTTAAGAGTCAACCACATTATCGTGGGTCTGAAGTCACATGTAGGTCAGACCAGGTAAGGACGGCAGATTTCCTCCCCGAAAGGACATTAGTGAACCAGATAGATTTTCACAACAATCAACAACAGCTTCATGGTCATTATTACTGAAATTAGCTTTTAATTCCAGATTTTTAAAAATTAGTTGGATTAAAGTTCCACCGGCTGATTAGTCTAGTGACATTATAATAATAATCTTTATTAGTGTCACAAATAGGCTTTTGTTAACACTGCAATGAAGTTACTGTGAAAATCCCCTCGTCGCCACACTCAGGCGCCTGTTCGGGCACACAGAGGGAGAATTCAGAATGTGCAATTTAACTAACAAGCACGTCTTTCGGGACGAGTGGGAGAAAAGCAGGGCACCCGGAGGAAACCCACGCAGACACGGGGAGAACGTGCAGACTTCGCACAGACAGTGTTCCTTCCAAGCTGGGTATTGAACCTGGGTCCCTGGCGCTGTGAAGCAACAATGCTAACCACTGTGCTACCGTGCTGCCAACTCCACAGTGTCACCTGCCACCAGTCCTCCATCACCCTCCACCATTTGTTGCCTGTTTCTAAGGTTTTTTCAGTTTGTTAGGAAATTTCTAAACAGGCTGCTGGTCTCCACTCATCAGAATTACCTTGTAATAACATTATCAATTCCTTACGGTCAAATGTGTGTTAAGATTATTTATTTTTCACATTGTAGTTCCCAAGGAGCTACAGATTCACTAACAGGTGAGTGGAGGACAGATTGGAGGATGGTGATAATGCAACAAATGTCTTGAAGCTATGCTGATAATCCTCACAGCTTCTCTCTCTGCAGGATCCACAAAAACAAACACCATGAAGTTTTTTAAAAAGCCTGCTGATTTGTTGCACATTCTGTCAAAATTGATCCTGCTTCACATTATTCACCAGCACTAAGAATCTCCTTCCCCGATGCTGACACGGGAATGCCGTTATAATTCAATCATCAACTCACTAATCAACATTTACCACTTGAGTTTGAAGCAAAGACGCTCAATTATTAAACTATATTGATTTCTGATAATTGAAAGATTGTGTGTTAATCTTTGTTCTCCAATTCAGCCTACGCTGACAAAACTGAATGTATTGGGTAGTTAGGGCTAAAAGAGAAAAAACAGAACTTTAATAGAGTTTTCCCCTGTTACTGTTTCTAGGAGAAATGTATTACATTTTGGCAATGCCTTTGTTAATTCCCGGAAATTCTTCTTCTGACGGCCTCCATGATAATGGAACTTGGAAGATCAATAAGGTAAGGAGGAGGGTAAAGCATTGCAAAAAGCCGCTATGACACATGAGTTATACAAAGTACCTGGGAGCACATTTTTGTATTTATCACCTGGATATTAAGCATTGACAGGAGGATATGGAGGAAATTTGGTGAGGATAACTGCGCCACTCTAACAGACCAGCCTTCATTTCCTCCAATAAATGAATGGCAGGAAAATTAGAAGTCTTCTATGACAGTTGCATCACCTCCCCACTCAATTTTCCTCTCTACTCCCCACCCAAGCAAGTCAAGATAAAAATATTTCTTTTTTTCTAGGCAACAGTCTGTGAACGAATAATTAGTCAGCACGTTAAATCTTGCTGCTACAACTTTCACATCACGTTGCTTGGGTTTGGTATCCTCGTCCAGGGGCCCGAAGGAAAATGGGGGATTTTAATTCTGACTTGATGGTACAAGCTTAATCGGCGATTATATTTTATGTTTTACAGAAAAAAGAATTCTGCTGGCATACCTGTAAACAATTTTGCATTTGAATGAACCAAATGCAATTATAAGCCAAGAGTTTATTAAATTAGCAGACATGTTTTATTGCAAAAGAGGACTGATGGAGCTTGTGACGTCTTATGTGGTGTTGTACAGAGGGAAGCAATTGTTCAACTGTACCTGAAGCAAGGGACAGAATGTACAGTCCAGGTTTCAGGTCACACTGGGAAGTCATTAGCTGATCTACGTAAAGATGATTATGAATTAGAAAGATCATTCAGCTCATCTTAATTACTGTTCAGAATGACCCTCACGTGGCCTATTTGCCATCCAATTAAAGGATTCCATAGTATTTGTCTCGATGATTCTTTTCTGGAACCCCGGGTGGGATTCTCTGATTCTGAGTCTAAGTGTTGACGCCGTCGCAAACGCCGTCGCGTTTCTCGATGGCGTTTCTCGACGGCGTCAACATGGCCTCAGGAGCAGCAATACTGACCCCTACAGGGGGCCAGCATGGCACTGGAGCGACCCACGCTGCTCCAGCTGCTGATCCCCGGTGTCAGATGGGCGCCGCAGGCCTGCGCATGCGCAGTGGGGCCGGTGCAAACGCGCGCATGCGTGTGGAACTGGTGCAATTGCCGTGCATGCGCAGTGGCTCCCTTCTCCGCACCGGATCCAACGCAACATGGCGTAGGGCTACAGGGGCCGGCGTGGAACAAAAGAGGCCCGCAGCCCGAGAGGCCGGCCCGCCGATCGGTAGGCCCCGATCGCGGGTCAGGCCACAGCGGAGGCCCCCCTGGGGGTCGGAATCCCCTCACCCCCCCCACCAGGCCGCCCCCAGATGCATCCACGCCGAAAGTCCCACCGGCTAAGAGCAGGTGCGTACGGCGCCGGCAGGACTCGGCTTTTTTAGCATGGCCGCTCGGCCTATCCCGAACCGAGAATCGCCGGGAGGGGTCCTGTAGAGAGGCCACTGACCGGTGCCGCGCCGGCGCCAGTTCTCTGCTCTCTGGAGAATCGGCGGACCAGCGTCGGGGCCGCATGGCGCGATTTGCAGCAGCCCCGGTGATTCTCCAGCCCGGCCCCGGGGTGAGAGAAACCCGCCTCTCCCATTCCAAATATTGGTAAAAGTTCTAAACTGATAACTGAGGAGAACCGTTGACTCCTTGGGCAGGATTCTCCGACACGCCGCCGGGTCGGTGAATCGCCGGGGGCTGGCGTGAATCCCGCCCCTGCCGGTTGCCGAATTCTCCGGCACCGGATATTCGGCGGGGGCGGGAAACGCGCCACGCCGGTTGGCGGGCCCCCCCCCGGCGATTCTCCAGCCCGCGATGGGCCGCAGTCCCGCTGCTGGAATGCCTGTCCCGCCGGCGAGAATCAAACCACCTTTTGAACGGTGGGACAAGGCGGCGAGGGTGGACGCCAGGGTCCTGGGGGGGGAGTACGGGGCGATCTGGCCCTGGAGGGTGCCCCCACGGTGGCCTGGCCCGCCATCGGGGCCCATCGATCCGCGGGCGGGCCTGTGCCGTGGGGGCACTCTTTTCCTTCCGCCTTCGCCATGGTCTCCACCATGGCGGAGGCGGAAGAGACCCCCTCCACTGCGCATGTGCGGGGATGCTGTGAGCGGCCACTGATGCTCCTGCGCATGCGTCGCACGGCAAAGTAATTTCCGCGCCAGCTGGCGGGGCACCAAAGGCCTTTCCCGCCAGCTGGCGGGGCGGAAATCAGTCCGGCGCGGGCCTAGCCCCTCAAGGTAAGGGCTCGGCCCCTCAAGATGTAGAGAATTCCGCACCCTTTGGGCGGCGCGATGCCGGACTGATTCGCTCCGTTTTTGGCAGCGGTCGGCGGACGTCGTGCCGATATCGGAGAATCCCGCCCCTTATTCTGAAATATTTTTAACAAGAATTTTATTGAGGTATTTTAGGCATATAGAAAAAGTAACATTGTACAGTACAAAAAAAGAAGTCAAGACACAAATTAAACATAGTGCAAACCACGGCTCTGTTCACACACGGACCTGCCTCAATATCCCCCTACTCTACTCCACACTACCCTAGACCCCCCCCCCCTGCTGACACTTACTCCTCTGCAAAGAAGTCAATGAGTGGCTGTAACCTTCGGACGAACCCTAGTAGCGAACCTCTCAAGGCGAACTTGACTTTCTATAGGCCAAGAAAGCTCGCCGTGTCCGATAGCCATACCTCAACCCTCGGGGGCTTTCAGTCCCTCCATGCTAACAGTATTCGTCGCGGGGCTACCAGGGAAGCCTCCCTCTCTTCCTGGACTCCCGGGTCCTCTGAAACCCCAAAGATTGCCACCTCAGGACTCATTACCACCCCAGTTTTCAATACCCGGGACATGACATCTGCGAGTCCCTGCCAATACCCCCTGAGTTTAGGGCATGACCAGAACATGTGTACATGGTCAGCCGGCCCTCCGGCGCATCGAGCACAATTGTCCTCCAGCCCGAAGAATCTGCTCATCCGGGCCACCGTCATGTGGGCCTGGTGCACAACCTTAAACTGGATCAGACTGAGCCTGGCGAATGTTGCGGTCGTGTTCACTCTGCTCAGGGCTTCCGCCCAGATACCGTCCTCCATCTCCCCCCCAAGCTCCTCCTCCCACTTAAGCTTCAGGTCGTCGGTCTGCGTATCCTCAGCTCCCATTAGTTCCTTGTAGACGTCTGAAATTCTACCCTCTCCCACCTCTCCCCTAGAAACTAGCCTGTCCCGCCTCCCCTTCGGCGGGAGAACTGGGTAGGACGGCAGCAGTCTGCGTGCAAAATCCCGCACCTGTAAGTATCTAAAGTCGTTCCCTCTCACCAGGAGAGTAGGCTGCCCCCTCGTCAGGGGTAAGCTCCCTCTGTGTCTTGCCTCGTTAAAGACCCTGACCAGCCCCACTATCCTGGCAAATGTTTTGTAAAACTCCACTGGGTACCCATCCGGCCCCGGGGCTTTACCCGGCTGCATGACCTTCAGGCCCCCCAATACCTCTTTGATCCTGACCAGTGCCCACAGTCCGTCCACCAACCCCCTCCCCACTCTTGGGAAGGTCAGTCCGTCCAGGAATCGCCTCATCACACCCCCCCCCCGGGTGGTTCCGAAGTGCACAGCTTCTTATAAAAGTCCCTAAATACCTTGTTCAGCCCTGCTGGATCACCCACTAGATTACCTTCCCCATCCACTACCCTCCCTATTTCCCTAGCCGCTTCCCTCTTCCTCAGTTGCTGCGCAAGCATTCTACTGGCCTTCTCCCCATGCTCATAAATCGCGCCTTTTACCTTTCTAAGCTGCTCTACAGCCTTGCCTGTAGTCAGCACCCCAAATTCGGCCTGCAGCCTCTGTCGTATCCTGAGTAACTCTGGCCTCGGGGATTCCGCGTAGAACATACAACATTACAGTGCAGTACAGGCCCTTCGGCCCTCGATGTTGCGCCGACCTGTGAAACCACTCTAAAGCCCATCTACACTATTCCCTTATCGTCCATATGTCTATCCAATGACCATTTGAATGCCCTTAGTGTTGCCGAGTCCACGACGGTTGCAGGCAGGGCATTCCACGCCCTTACTACTCTCTGAGTAAAGAACCTACCTCTGACATCTGTCCTATATCTATCTCCCCTCAATTTAAAGCTATGTCCCCTCGTGCTAGACATCACCATCCGAGGAAAAAGACTCTCACTGTCCACCCTCTCCAATCCTCTGATCACCTTGTATGCCTCAATTAAGTCACCTCTTACCCTTCTTCTCTCTAACGAAAACAGCCTCAAGTCCCTCAGCCTTTCCTCATAAGATCTTCCCTCCATACCAGGCAACATTCTGGTAAATCTCCTCTGCACTCTTTCCAATGCTTCCACATCCTTCCTATAATGCGGCGACCAGAATTGCACGCAATACTCCAAATGCGGCCGCACCAGAGTTTTGTACAGCTGCAACATGACCTCATGGCTCCGAAACTCAATCCCTCTACCAATAAAAGCTAACACACCGTACGCCTTCTTAACAACCCTCTCAACCTGGGTGGCAACTTTCAGGGATCTATGTGCATGGACACCGAGATATCTCTGCTCATCCACACTGCCAAGAATCTTACCATTAGCCCAGTACTCTGTCTTCCTGTTATTCCTTTCAAAATGAATCACCTCACACTTTTCTGCATTAAACTCCATTTGCCACCTCTCAGCCCAGCGCTGCAGCTTATCTATGTCCCTCTGTAACTTGTAACATCCTTCCACACTGTCCACAACTCCACGGACTTTAGTGCCATCTGCAAATTTACTCACCCATCCTTCTACGCCCCCCTCCAGGTCATTTATAAAAATGACACAGCAGTGGTCCCAAAACAGATCCTTGTGGCACACCACTAGTAACTGGACTCCAGTCTGAACATTTCCCATCAACCACCACCCTTTGTCTTCTTCCAGCTAGCCAATTTCTGATCCAAACTGCTGAATCACCCTGAATCCCATGCCTCCGTATTTTCTGCAGTAGCCTACCGTGGGGAACCTTATAAAACGCTTTACTGAAATCCATATACATCACATCAACTGCTTTACCCTCATCCACCTGTTTGGTCACCTTCTCTAAGAACTCAATAAGGTTTGTGAGGCACGACCTACCCTTCACAAAACCGTATTGACTATCTCTAATCAAATTATTCCTTTCCAGATGATTATACATCCTATCTCTTATAAACCTTTCCAAGATTTTGCCCACAACAGAAGTAAGGCTCACTGGTCTATAGTTACCGGGGTTGTCTCTACTCCCCTTCTTGAACAAGGGGACAACATTTGCTATCCTCCAGTCTTCTGGCACTATTCCTGTAGACAAAGATGACTTAAAGATCAAAGCCAAAGGCTCAGCAATCTCCTCCCTAGCTTCCCAGAGAATCCTAGGATAAATCCCATCCGGCCCAGGGGACTTATCTATTTTCACACTTTCCAGAATTGCTAACACCTCCTGCTTATGAACCTTAAGCCCTTCTAGTCTAGTAGCCTGAATCTCAGTATTCTCCTTGACAACATTGTCTTTTTCCTATGTGAATACTGATGAAAAATATTCATTTAGCACCTCTCCTATCTGCTCGGACACCAAGCACAACTTCCCACTACTGTCCTTGACTGGCCCTACTCTTACCTTAGTCATTTGTTTATTCCTGACATATCTATAGAAAGCTTTAGGGTTATCCTTGATCCTACCTGCCAAAGACTTCTCATGTCCCCTCCTGGCTCTTCTTAGCTCTTCTTTAGGTCCTTCCTAGCTAACTTGTAACTCTCGAACGCCCTAACTGAACCTTCATGTCTCATCTTTACATAAGCCTCCTTCTTCCTCTTGACAAGTGTTTCGACTGCTTTAGTAAACCATGGTTCCCTTGCTCGACCACTTCCTCCCTGCCTGACAGGTACATACTTATCAAGGACACGCAGTAGCTGTTCCTTGAACAAGCTCCACATTTCCATTGTGCCCATCCCCTGCAGTTTTCCTCTCCATCCGATGCATCCTAAGTCTTGCCTCATCGCATCATAATTGCCTTTCCCCCAGATATAACTCTTGCCCTGCGGTATATACCTATCCTTTTCCATCACTAAAGTAAACTTAATCGAATTGTGGTCACTATCACCAAAGTGCTCACCTACCTCCAAATCTAATACTTGTCCTGGTTCCTGGTTCATTACCCAGTACCAAATCCAATATGGCCTCGCCTCTCGTTGGCCTGTCTACATACTGTGTCAGGAAATCCTCCTGCACACATTGGACAAAAACAGACCCATCTAAAGTACTTGAACTATAGCGTTTCCAGTCAATATTTGGAAAGTTAAAGTACCCCATAACAACTACCCTGTTGCTTTCGCTCCTATCCAGAATCATCTTTGCAATCCTTTCCTCTACATCTCTGGAACTTTTCGGAGGCCTATAGAAAACCCCTAACAGGGTGACCTCTCCTTTCCTGTTTCTAACCTCAGCCCATATTACCTCAGTAGACGAGTCCTCATCAAATGTCCTTTCTGCCACCGTAATACTGTCCTTGACTAACAATGCCACCCCTCCCCCTCTTTTACCACCTTCCCTGAGCTTACTGAAATATCTAAACCACGGCACCTGCAACAACCATTCCTGTCCCTGCTCTATCCATGTCTCCGAAATGGCCACAACATCAAAGTCCCAGGTACCAACCCATGCTGCAAGTTCACCCACCTTATTCCGGATGCGCCTGGCATTGAAGACACACTTTAAACCACCTTCCTGCCTGCCGGTACACTCCTGCAACTTTGAAACCTTACTCATGACCTCACTACTCTCAACCTCCTGTCTACTGGAGCTACAATTCAGGTTCCCAAGCCCCTGCTGAACTAGTTTAAACCCTCCCGAAGAGCATTAGCAAATTTCCCCCCCAGGATATTGGTACCCCTCTGGTCTAGGTGCAAACCATCCCGTTTGTAGAGGTCCCACCGACCCCAGAATGAGTCCCAATTATCCAGAAATCTGAAACCCTCCCTCCTGCACCACCCCTGTAGCCACGTGTTCAACTCCTCTCTCTCCCTATTCCTCGTCTCGCTATCACGTGGCATGGGTAACAACCCAGAGATAATAACTCTGTTTGTCCTAGATCTAAATTTCCACCCTAGCTCCCTGAATTCCTGCCTTACATCCCTATCCCTTTTCCTACCTATGTCGTTGGTACCTATGTGGACCACGACTTGGGGCTGCTCCCCCTTAAAGATCCCGAAAACACGATCCGAGACAACACACACCCTGGCACTAGGGAGGCAACACACCAACCGCGAGTCTCTCTCGTTCCCACAGAATCTCCTATCTATCCCCCTAACTATGGAGTCTCCAATGACTAATGCTCTACTCCTCTCCCCCCTTCCCTTCTGAGCAACAGGGACAGACTCTGTGCCAGACCCCTGGTAAGTTCCCCCCCACCCCCCCAACAGTATCCAAAGGGGTATACTTGTTACTAAGGGGAACAACCACAGGGGATCCCTGTACTGACTGCTTCCTCCAGCCCCTCTCACCGTCACCCATCTATCTTTATTCATCGGAGTAACTACATCCCTGAAGCTTCTATCTATGACCACCTCTGCCTCCCGAATGATCCGAAGTTCATCCAGCTCCAGTTCCCTAACGCGGTTGCTGAGGAGCTGGAGATGGGTGCACTTCCCACAGATGAAGTCAGCAGGGACACTGACGGCGTCCCTCACCACAAACATTCTGCAGGAGGAACATCGCACTACCTTCCCTGCCATCCCCTCTAGATAAAAAAAGAAAAAGAAAGAAAGTGTCACTTAACAACAGCTCCTCCACGAACCGCCTTCAAGTTAGGGTGAGCACACGGACGTATGCAAATTTCCCCTGCAACAGCCAATCAGCAGCTCCACTGTACTGTCCTCTGCTGTGTGCTTGTCTTCACTTGAACAGCTAGCATCTCTTGCTGAGGTCCACCTTCAAGTTAGGGTAAGTACACGGATGTATGCAAATTCCCCCCGCAACTTTTTTTTTATTCAAAAAATATATACTTTATTCATAAAATTTATCATAAGCATTACAGGACATTTTGAATTGTCTTGACTGTACATTTCCGTCAGAGTTACACATTGCCTTGACTTTCTTCCATTCAATTTTGATATTTCACCCGCAACAGCCAATCAGTAGCTCCACTCTACTGTCCTCTGCTGGATGCTTGTCTTCACTTGAACAGCGAGGGTCTCTTGCTGAGGTCCACCTTCAAGTTAGGGTGAGCACATGGACATATGCAAATTTCCCCTGCAACAGCCAGTCAGCAGCTCCGCTGTACTGTTGGATGATTGTCTTCACTTGAACAGCTAGGGTCTCTTGCTGAGGTTCACCTTCAAGTTAGGGTGAGCACACAGACCTATGCAAATTTCTCCCGCAACAGCCAATCAGCAGCTCCGCTCTACTGTCCTCTGCTGAATGACTGCCTTGACTTGAACAGCTAGGGTCCCTTGCTGAGGTCCACCTTCAAGTTAGGGCGAGCACACGGACGTATGCAAATTTCCCCACAACAGCCAATCAGCAGCTCTGCTCTACTGTCTTCTGCTGGATGCTTGTCTTCACTTGAACAGCTAGGGTCTCTTGCTGAGGTCCACCTTCAGGTTAGGGTGAGCACAAGGACGTATGCAAATTTCCTCCGGAACAGCCAATCAGCATCTCCGCTCTACTGCCCTCTGCTGTCCGTCCGTAGAATTTTCTTAATCAGTCGGTCCGCCTCTGCCCTTTCTGTCCTGTCGCTGTACGCCCAGATAGAAATCAGCTCCCCTCTCACCACTGCCTTCAGTGCCTCCCAGAGCACCGCTGCCGAGATTTCCCCAGTATCGTTCACCTGCAGGTAATTCTGCATGCATTTCCTCAGCCTCTCACACACCGCCTCGTCCGCGAGTAGTCCAACTTCCAGCCTCCATGGTGGGCGCTGAAAGCTGTCCTTACAAAACTGCAGGTCAACCCAGTGCGGAGCATGGTCCGATATGGCAATTGCCGAATATTCTGCCCCCGCCATTCCGGCCAGCAGGTCCCTACTCACAACAAAGTAGTCAATGCGGGAGTACACTTTGTGGAAGTCGGAGTAGTACGAGAACTC
This sequence comes from Scyliorhinus torazame, assembly GCF_047496885.1. Lineage (NCBI taxonomy): Eukaryota > Metazoa > Chordata > Chondrichthyes > Carcharhiniformes > Scyliorhinidae > Scyliorhinus > Scyliorhinus torazame. Next base: position 168,047,540 of record NC_092721.1, on the reverse strand, counting down.
CCTCGCCGTTGGCTGGCTAAATCTCCACGGATCTGCTCCCCCCATTTGCTCCATGAGCCCTCTCAGTTCCTTTGCCATCGCTGGCAACCTGCCCGTTCTTGAGCATAACCGGTCCAGGCTTGGGTCCAGGACTGTATTAAAGTCCCCACCCATGATCAACTTACGCGAGTCCAAGTCGGGGATTTTCCCTCGCATCCTCCTAAGAAAATCCACATCGTCCCAATTAGGGGCATACACACTGACCAGGACTACTCTCACCCCTTCAAGCCTACCCCTCACCATAACGAACCTACCACCCCCATCCACGACTGTGCCCTCCGCCTCAAATTGAACTCTTTTATTAATCAGGATCGCAATCCCCCTCATCTTAGAATCAAGCCCCGAATGGAAGACCTGACTGACCCAGCCTTTCCTTAACCTAACCTGGTCTGCCACTTTCAGGTGTGTCTCCTGCAGCAAGACTATGTCCGGCTACAGAACCCGCAGATGCGCAAGCACACACGCCCTCTTCACTGGCCCGTTTAACCCTCTAACATTCCAGTTGGTCAGCCTGGTTGGGCGGCACTTCGCCCCCCCCCCCCCTTTGCCGATCAGCCATCCCCTTTCCTTGGCCAGCCCCCCAGCCATGCATCGCGCTTCATCTGGCCTGTCTCCTGACCGGCTCCATCCATTATCTCCTCACTGTTACCATGCCCAGTTTCCATCCCCGTCAGCAGAACAACTCCCACCCTCCCCCCCCTAGCAACACCATCCTATCACCTTATCCCTGCTCTAATCTAACTATATGGACACCCCCCACCTCAACTCCCGTTGACTCGCTGCACTCAGCCAGCCTGGGGCTCCCAGCCTCGGCACCATCACGTCTCCCACCCATTGTTCCCAGTCACCCCTCCCCCGACCCCTCCACACCACTTCCCCAGATAAGCCCTAACGAAGCAAAAACTCTATACAAGTCATAAACAACCCCCACAATAGCACCATTCAAGTTAAACAAGAAAAAAAAGAGATAAGAAATAACAGGCCCTCTTCAGTCCTTCCCATACAGACACAGGAAAAAATTGCACAAAGTTCCCCTGAAGCATCCATTTTAACCCAACCCTTTTAACTGTTTTCTTTATTAATGTCTCCCCAGTCAAACTCCAACTAATCAAAGAGCCCAAACAGGAAACATTCAGGTAAACCACGCAAAAAGCACGAAAAAAAAGAAGATACATCCTTACCACCCTCCAACCCCCCAACAATGTCGAAAAAAGAAACAACGGAAACTGACCCAAACATGCAGCCACTTTTCAAAACGGGGGAGACACCACATATACTTAAAAGCTCTAACATGAGTCCAAACATCCTCCGCTCAGGGCCAGCCTTGCTTCTTAACGAAGTCCATCGCCTCTTCGGGTTCCTCGAAATAGTGGTGCTGACCCTTATACGGAACCCACAGTCGCGCCGGAAAAAGCAGCCCGAATTTCACCTTGTTTTTATACAGTATCGCCTTCACCTGCCTGTAGCCTCCCCTCCTCCTGGCCACCTCAGCGCTCAAATCCTGGTACACATGCAGAGTGGTATTGTCCCAAATACAGCTTTGTGTGCTCTTTGCCCATTGCAGCACCCGTCTCTTGTCCAGGTACCTGTGAAAGCGTACCACCATCGCTCGTGGGGGACCCCCTCATCGCGGCTGCCTCACCTGCACTCTGTGTGCCCCGTCCACCACTGGCGGGCACGGGAACACCTCGTTCCCCAGCAACCTCTGAAACATATCCTCTACATATGCGGCAGCGTCTAGCCCCTCTGCCCCCTCCGGGAGGCCCACGATTCTCACGTTCTGCCGGCGAGATCTGTTGTCCAGGTCCTCCAGCCTTTCCAGAAGCACTTTTTGCTGGTCCCTCAGCCTCTGAATTTCCACATCCGCCACCGTTTGAAAGTCAGCCTGCTCCTCCACTGACTTCTCCAACTGCTGGAGCTTCTCAGCCTGACCGTCCAGCCTTTTTCCCATCCGATCAATTGACTCCTGAAGCAACTCCAAGTTGTCACGCTTCAAAGCCAAAAAGCCCTCCTGCATAGTCTGCAGCAGCTGCTCCATTGTGGGCTGGGCTGTCGGCACCTTGCTCTGAACACCAGCCATGCTGGTCTCTCTCACAGCCTCCACTGGGCCCTTACTTGACCACTTCTTCTGCTGTTTACGGTCCCTCTGGCTTCTTAGGTCCATACACTTCTGTATGGGTCCTGTGCCTGAGTGCTATTGCTTTCCAGTTCCACGCTCAAAAGTGCAAAAAGGTCAGGGGAAAAGGTCCAAAAGTCCGACCGAAGCGGGAGCCACCAAATGTGTGACCTACTCCCTCATAGCTGCCACCGGAAGTCCTGAAAATCAACTTTAAGTAATTAATTATCCAGATTTATGTTTAGAATCAAATTTACCAGCTTCCATAATTTATCTCTCTGCTGTCTCCATTTAAACCATGGAAGTCCATGGGTTGGAATTTATGGCCCTCCGCCAAGGGAACGGGCAAAATGCTCATTAGGATGTTCACCCTCAGGCCTATTGAGGCTCTTTCCTAAAGGCAATTAAGAGCCCAATCGACTTCCACTGCCATAGATGAGCTTCTTTGAATAGGTGGGTAGGTGGGTGGGGCAGTGGGTGGGGGGAAGGGGGGGGGGGGGGGCTCATTGCCTCAAGATTCTCGTCGGATGAGGCTGTGTCCACCAGCTCAAACTGTCCCGTTTCCCACCCTCCCCCCATCACACCGTCCCCTCTACGACCATCCTGTTTCCCCCTCCAAGTGTCTATGCAACATCACTCCAGGGCGATGGGCCTGTGTCGGTACTGTCAACATGCAAGGCAGGCGAGTGATGATAATTTGCTGTGAGGAAAGCTCAGGTGCTCCTCAGCTTCTGCTAAAGTCTGTCTGTTGTCTTTCTGTTGACAGCATGCTTACACCCACCTTCTGAATGGGGTCTACATTGTGGACTTTTGATCTTGGATCACTGTACCCGGGGGTGGTGGGGGGAGCGGAGGGCATCAAGAAGGGGTGGGGTTGCGGACAGGCCTGCTGTGAAGGTTAACGTGACAGAGGATTCACATGCATGATGTGTGACATGTTTTAATAGTGAACATTTTACTGTGACAGATTTCCAATCCCCCAGCTACAGATAGTGACCCCACCAGTGTCCGCTCAGTGTTCCTCACTGTTCTTGATCTTCTGTCATCTAGTTGTGTCTGCAGGATGCACATCAAAGGTGAAGGCAGCCTGCTGCTTTCTGCACCCTGTGGCCTTTGATGCCTTTGGCAGACGTGCTCTGGAGGGCCTGTAGCCGAGGGACCCCAGCCGACTTACCGATGTCACTGATGTCACGGTGCCACCCTGTTCTGCCTGCTGCCTTTGAGATGCATCAGCATCTGGAGGGGGATTTTGGAAGAATTGGAGACTATCGTAGTCTCCTTGGTGGCAGGCCCAGGTTGGCCTCCAGCCCATCCTCTTTTCTGACAGTGCTTGGAGGTGTCGACGCCCTCAGCAATGGTCCTGAATGTCTGGGCCATGCTCTGTCCACCTGCATCTGGGACATGTGCCTCAATGACAGGAACATGATATTGAGGACCTCAGTCATGGTCCTCACAGACGGAGCCATGCCTTGGACACCACGTACATTACAGTGATGTCGTGCTCCAGGTTTTCCACCCTAGCAGTATTGACCATGGTGCCACGCATTAGCAGCACCATCTCCTGCACCTGAAGCCTTTGGGACTCAATTCAGCCTTGGAATTGCTGGAATGTCACTGACACCCCCTCCTGAATCTCATGTCTGTGTCCTATCATCTGCCTCAGCTATGGGAGAACCTTGTCCAGAGGCCCGGCTGGGCCCTGAGATCCAGCAGACCTCCGACTGCTGTCTCTCTCGGATATTCCTGCCTCCACCTGATGTACATCAGTAGCTGTGTGGTGCTCATCAGATTCTGCCCCAGAAGCCTGTCCACAAATGTCGCCCACTGAGGTGTGTCTCTGCATTGGTGGAAGGTTGGGGTGATAGCTGTGACGCCACTCCGGTGGTCTTCTCGGAGCTCTCCTCCGAAGTGTTCTTTTGGGTGACGGGGGTTGGAGTACAACTCCTGATGGCCCTGTCTCATCAGATGGTGATCCTGCGAGACAATGGACATGTGGTCAGTGAGAGGGAAGGATCATTTTGTCTGACATGAACAACTCACTTGAGACTGGTCATCTGGGTAAAGGGGCAGTGGTTCCTCACATCTCTCTCGCACAGGCCAACTTTGCTGTCAGTGATTTCACTCTTCTCGGGCAAGCCCGCGATTTCCAGGGCCCGTTCCTCCTAGGGTGTGAGAACTCAAATCTATGGAATTCCTTCCTCCGTCTTGGCCATTTCCTGTTTATTACATGCTATGTTCTCCTGCGGGGATAAAGAGAGGGCATTATGAGCTGCAATCTTGAGTTAAGGGGGGGGTCTATAGCAGGTGGCAGTTCAAATGCCACTTATAAATAAAGTTAGCAATCAGGGTTACTTGCTTCCCTGTGCAGACCTTTGGAGAGAGGCCCTTGCAGGATCAACTTGAAAATCCTTCAGTTTTGTCAGGCTAAAGTGCTATGGCAAATTGATGTTCAACTTAAAAACTACAGACAGAGCTGGCTTAGTCCATTAATTACATCGTGAGTATCCCAAGCAGAAGGCATTCTCCAGACTCCTCCCACTAAGATGCTCCATGACCTGCTGATCCAGCACTAAACACAATCTCTCATAAATTATCTACACCCCAGGGAACCTCCTAAGTAGAAACAATATTCCATTTGCCATCTATATGTAAGAAAATAAATGGTTAAAATAATGATCACCTCACCTTTATGACCCCTTAATATCAACTTTAGCAGACATACCGCCTGTATGAATTTGAACCCAGGGTTTTTAATAACATTACAACAACAAAATAAAAAAATATAATATATAGCAATTTCCTACATTCATCACATTTGATGGTCTGGTTCCAGCTTTGAGACATTTGGGTGTGCTGTCTGGCTCAATTTTTAGGCATATCTCAACTCCAGTCACAGAGCCTAAAAAATATTTGAACACTGTCTCATACTTCATCAGAAGTTGCTGCAAGCTGTTCATTGAATCTATTAGTTGATTTACTTCTTTCCAGTTAAGCCTAATCTTAGCCAATCGTTCTCTGCCAAATATAACAGGAAAATATCCATGGTCAACGTGAAGCGGCAACTTCACCCGCCATCTGTCCATTTGCTTCTACTTTCACCATATTGCATCCTTTTAAGGTTGAATCTGTTCAACAAACATCTTTAAGAGCATGGTTTTGAAGGTTGTAAAGGCAGGTACTTCAGCTTTTGATGATAAATTGTCTCATGTATTAACGATACTGCTGTACCCCTACCCACTTCCATTTTAATTTGATGACCTTCAAGTTTTGGATATACTCAAAAATGTTGTTGATCACCCTACATTGACAAAGCACCTAGCTTTAACTCCTGCAGTAGCTTGGTTATGTTGTCTTTGAGCTTTATCCCCTAATTGATAGGCATGACTAGATTGCTTAACTGTGTTTTTCTTCTTGCACAGTCATGGTGTAGGAGATGTTTTCTGAGCCCAATACACCTGGCAATATGCCATTCTTGCCACAGTTCTTGCTTGTGTTAATTTTACTCCAGCATTCCCCCACTGAGTGTCCAGCGTGTGTACAATGGTGACATGGTTGTACCCTTCCTTGTTCCTTGTGGTACCCATTTTGTGGATTTTTGCTCCAGCCCCTATCTGTGAAGCTTCTCTAATTGCATGCTCCAGAGGGGTGGCAACTTGCCCAGCAGCTTTTAGAGTTAAATCACTTACAGTAAGCAGCTTCCTTGCATTAGTTGCAGAGTCTACAATGCGGCCTATCGCAAAGAATATCATGAAGTGTTGGACCAAATTCGCAAAGTTTTGCTAATCTTCTTAAAGTTGCTCAGAACTGTAAAATGCTTTCACCTTATTCCTGACTAGGGCAGTGGAACCAAAACCTTTACAATCAATTGCGGTCTTGGAGAGAAATGCCCCCCCCATGATTTTCATTAATTCAATGTAGGACGTAACTCTTGGTTTTGCTGGGTGAACTAAATTAATAATAATAATCGTTATTAGTGTCACAAGTAGGCTTACATTAACACTGCAATGAAGTTACTGTGAAAAGTTTGTCACTGCATACAAGGTTTACATCCCGCTGACCTGAGAAATGTTGCAACCTTTAGGCCCTATGTTGTCTGATTTCCTATGAGAAATAACTGGAATCTTTCCTCATATGTGTTCCAAGTCTCACAGACTTCATCAAATCCATCCATGACATCCATTTTTTCCTGCCATTTCGCGTCCTGGCTCCTCGGGTCGACACTTCAACCAAATTCTTCCTTTCCGATTTTTATGGCAAGTATGGCACAAATAATTCCCCTTTACAACTACAATCACTTTCCATTTTGCCTGATTATAGTTTGATTTTTCCCTGAGTTGTGGCATGTGCAGAGTCAGCAGGCTTTGACATCCCTGTTCCCTGCAGCCTGTTCAGCTTCGCTACGTGCATGGTCCCTGTAGGTCAGACCCCACTCACTTCAACGCAAGTCTTCCCCGACTGTCGGTCTTCTTGCTCACAGTGCAGTCGAAAATCTTTTTAAACCTTCAGCATCGGCGGCAACGCTTTGTCTGACATGTGTGTGTGTGTATGTGTGTGTGTGTGAATCCGGTCCCCAGAATCTTCCATTACTCCCCATGCCACCTCCACCGTTCAGTCAATGAAACAATTTTGTTTATTTTGTTTAGCGGGTTTTCTGCCTCAAGCCTTGTCGCCAGTTTTCTCGTCTGTTATATTTCTTTGTTGTCACGAAGATAAAAGATATGGAGATGCCACTCACTGGATTCTTGTAGAACACCATGAGAGGTTTACTAAGAGATGTTGCTCATACAGTCAAATATGGTGAATCTGTGCAAGCATTCTGCTGACGTCAATACACATCACACCCCCTCATCCCCCACACACTTTGCATACCCTTTCCCAGCCAACTCATGGCATCCCATGCCCCTTTCACCCCCATGGTCCCTCATACTCACGATGCCAACCTATACCCCTCTATCCTTCCTCATTGTCATTTATAGCCCCTATTATAAGCTACTGCCAACTCATGCCAAACCATCCACCATCTTTTGCCCTTACACTCACTATGCAAACTCACCCAGTGTCCAGCATTGGCAGACCTCAGAGGCCATGGTGGAATGAAATCAAATAAAGTTCCAAAAGTAATATTGCTGACGTTCCTATTGTAGAAAACACTCTCAATGACAACATTTAAATCCCTTTTAGTACTTCATTCTGTATAACAATTTTACTTCTAGTACTTTATCACATGAAAGACTTTAAACCACTTGGAGCTGACAAAAAACCTACTGTGATAATGAAAGATAGTGGAATCAGTCATCCAGCACTAATCCCACAATGATAACTGTCAGGCTTGTGTCACCGGCAGCTTGTGAAACTTCACCTGAGGAAGGAGCATTGCTCCGAAAGCTAGTGTTTGAAACAAACCTGTTGGACTTTAACCTGGTGTTGTAAGACTTCTTACTGTGAAACTTCAAGCAGACTCTTTTTTTGCGAACACTAACAATGTTTGACGATTTAAATAACTTGACCCTTGACAATTCCATTGAGTTTATTGACTTATTATGCACATGCATGTCTAATTTTAGCAATCTCAAAGGGCAAATGATTTTCCCCAAATGGTACCTGACCTCTCCCATAGGGGCCTCTGACCTCCCTGACAGGACATTGTACCTCTGCAAATCACTCCAAAGTATTTGAATCTTTTCCACAAATGTCTAAAGCCATGTTTTGGGCATCCCAGTACAAAAAAATTAGATCTGTTTGAAGGCAGGGCACTTTTACATGTGCAGCTCCTTCCTTAAACCGTGGATGTGGAAACTACAACCAACCCTATTCCCTCCCCCCACAGTGAAAATGGTGGGTGCCGGGCTTAGGGGCATGGTTCTGGAATGGGGGTTCCAACACCATTTTCGTTAAGGCACAGAGCTCTCCCAGGTTTGCAATAATTTTGACCAGAATGTCTACTCCCAAAATGTAGTGAATTCCAGGAACTGGATCTGTATCTTGGCCAAAAACTGATCAGTTCTTCTGGGGGCTGGTTTAGCACACTGGGCTAAATCGCTGGCTTTTAAAGCAGACCAAGGCAGGCCAGCAGCACGGATCAATTCCCGTACCAGCCTCCCCGAACAGGCGCTGGAATGTGGTGACTAGGGGCTTTTCACAGTAACTTCATTTAAAGCCTACTTGTGACAATAAGCAATATTCATTTCATTTCTTGGGCCACACCCCATCTATGCGTCAAGTTTCATTTAAATCTGCTCTTTACTCCATCCAAACCATTCACTCTCTCCACCACTGACACACAGTGGCAGCAGGGTGGACCAGACACAAGAAGCACTGCAGGAACTCGCCAGCCTCCTTTGACAGCACCTTCCAAGCTTATTACCTCTAAAACTGAGAAGGACAAAGGCAGCAGATCCTTGGGAACACCACCACCTGCAAGTTTTACTGCTGAATGAATCAGGTATAATCACTATAGTTGACTGCATTACATGTTAGATATGCATACAAAAATATATTTATTGTACTTCTGGCCGTAATATTTATTTTAGCTTGGTTTGATCCAAACATTTCTTGCCACAACTGTCAGATCAAAAACAATAAATTGATTACTTATTCAATCTTAATGAATTCCAAAGTAAGTTATGAAAGTCACTCAATAATGAATATTTTACACATGCATGTAAATTTTCTTTTCTGCACACAATTGAAGATAATAAAAGTCATAATCCTGATGGATTACTATTCATTACCCTGCCCGCTATGCATTGGTGAGGTATGTTCTCACTCAATTTAATATACCTTGTAATAAATATATGCATTTACTTGATTGCTTCATTTTCAATACCACCAATATTACTTTGTGCACAAAATGGCCTATTGATATATAGGAAATGAACTTTTGTGCCTTGAATGTGTGGAGTATTTCAGTAGAGCGTTAATGTGGTAGCATAGTGGTTAGCATTGTTGCTTCACCAGCACCAGGGTCCCAAGTTTGATTCCCGGCTTGGGTCACTGTCTGTGCTGTGTCTGCATGGGTTTTCTCCGGGTGCTCCGGTTTCCTCCCACAAGTCTCGAAAGACGTGCTGTTAGGTAATTTGGACATTCTGAATGTGACGACTAGGGGCCTTTCACAGTAATTTTCTTGCAGTGTTAATAAAAGCCTACTAGTGACAATAAAGATTATTATTATTATTTATGATGATTGGCTCAGATTTCTAATCATCACCACAATAAAATTCCCATTCATAAAAAATGGACAAATGCATTGAGCAAAGAAAACTCACCGTATTTGCCACAGCTGACTCCCATTTCAACTACTTGTACTATTTCTCTACTCCACCACATAGGTCTCGGTCTTACACTTCGCTCCAATCTGACAGGTCCTGTTGTCTTGGGTCACACATCACATCATCATCTTAGGAGTCTTGCCCTGTGCAAACTGGTTGTTGGATTTGCCCGCAAAAAACAAGTGACTACTTTCAATGATAATTCACTGGCAATAACGTTCCTCGGGATGCGCAGTAAACAAATGCAAACCTTCCTTCCTTTGGTGCCATTTTGGCATCACATGCACATGCACTGGATGGACTCCTGTGCTTTGACGAATCACAACTTTCCAGGAACATAACAAAATCCACTCTGCACCGAAAGTAACATTTCGATGTCTTCCTTACATTCTGTTGCCCTTTTTCTAATTTCAGCTGTGTGCGTGTTAGTTGTGGCTCAATCAGTGATGCTCTTACCTCTAAGGCAGCGGGTTCCAGGTTGAAGTTGCAGAACCTGAGCACAAAAATCAAGGCTGAGACTACACATCAAAAATATAAAGGGCTTTGAGACAACCAGGCAGTCATGATATATATAATTTTAAATAGTCCAGAATAGAATAACTTTGTCATTCAGTATATTGTAAAAAAAACTACCCATTTTTAAATTTTAAGTACTACCAATCCCATTCGAAAGCAGTTGGAAAGTAGCCCCCCCCCCCCCCCCCCCCCCACCCGCCCCAAGCATCTGATCACCAGCCCCGTGCCCTGGATCCCCTAGGGTCCTCTGAATCAGCAATTGGCCAGGGGCAGGGCAGAGAAGCAGAACACACAGAGCGAGGAAGATGCCACCAACCTGTGCCCATCACCATCCGGAGAGCGGTCACTGGCTCCGCAGGAAGACGAGGGTCGAGGCTCATCAGGAATGGGTTAAGTGCCCACCGCCAGGAGTACAAATTGGCACAGGCAAGTTGGTTGTTTTATGGGTTAAAGCAAATTGATGTGTGAGTAAAGGGAAATTCAGTCTCACAAAATGAAGTCTTGGGGACGGTATTTTGTATCTTGATATTAGAGCAAACAGGAAAACGAAAACCAGTTCTTTCTGTTTCTTTACCTCATCATTGGGCATGTAGAAGGTTTAATTACATGGTGCTTTTGTTTGCTTCACATTTGCGTCTCTAATTGGGGCCAAAAATCCAGGGCTGGAAACACTCCTGATGTTACATATATTTATATAGGAAAACTTGGTTTGTTCTGAGTAGTTTCAATTTAAGTTTCCAAGAAAGTAGCTATGACTTAAAACAGTGCATTCCTTTAGATGCATGGTTTTCTTTCTTTCTCTGCTGTGTTTTGGTGTTTGTGCCTTACCCTCCACTTCTGGGTCCAGAGAATTCACAAACCCAGGTTTCCTCAATCAGCCGAGTCTTTCCAGGTAGCCGGTCTCCACCTGCACCCTGTGCTCACATTTGACACTTTGGTCGCCATCTTAAATAAAGAACAATCAGTCAGGCACAAAGGTACACAGAGAGGGAAATGCCAGAAAGAATGGTAGACAAACTGAAAGAGGTAGTGGAGAAACAGAGGTATAAATATAAATGAGAAGGCCCTTTGGATCAGGGGGGGGGAGTCCCTCTGGGTGAATCAATCAGGCAGTAGCTGTGGCCTTTCCTTCCCATGGCTCCTTCCTTGGGACATGGAGCATCTGGCTCTGATGATGCCGTCCACCCCCCTCCACCCCCTCCCCCGCAATAGGATGAGCTGTCCGCTTCAAGGAGGACCTAAACTGAAGCAATTTTGTGAGCTTGCTGTTATTTTAGTGCTGGTAGAATGACACCCACACTAGCTCAATGGCATTCCAATTGCAGCCCACCCTTGGGAAAGTTCCCCAGCAGTGGGAATATGCAGTTGGCTGTCCTGACCAACTCCCTACTATTTTCCTAGCCGCCGCCCCCTCCCCCCTCCATCCGAGCCTGCCACCATGGTGCCATAAAACTTCTACACAAACGTCAGACATTTTGACAGCAGTACCTTCCAGCTGGAATGACAAGGGCAGCAGGAACGTGGAATCACTACCACCTTCCATAAGTTCCTCTCCAAGTCACACACTATGCTGACCTGGAAATATATCGCCGTTCTTTCACTGTCACTGGGTCAAAATCGTGGAACTATCTCCCAAACCGCACTGTGGGTGCACCTACACTGCAGCGGTTCAAGATGGGCAGCACGGTAGCATTGTGGATAGCACAATTGCTTCACAGCTCCAGGGTCCCAGGTTCGATTCCCGGCTTGGGTCACTGTCTGTGCGGAGTCTGCACGTTCTCCCCGTGTGTGCGTGGGTTTCCTCCGGGTGCTCCGGTTTCCTCCCACAGTCCAAAGATGTGCGGGTTAGGTGGATTGGCCATGATCAATTGCCCATAGTGTCCAAAATTGCCCTGAGTGTTGGGTGGGGTTACTGGGTTATGGGGATAGGGTGGAGGTCTGGACCTTGGGTAGGGTGCTCTTTCTAAGAGCCGGTGCAGACTAGATGGGCCGACTGGCCTCCTTCTGCACTGTAAATTCTATGAAATTCTATGGCAGCTCACCACCACCTTCTCAAGGACAATTAAGGATAGGAAATAAATATTGACTTAGTGATGCCCGCAACCCTTGACTGAATAAAAAGGAATTCTGCCATTATACATTCATTTTATGGACAGGTTTTGTTATTATTTAGATCACAATTCTTGCTGAAGAACTCCATGTGCTTTTGTTCACATTAGAAAACTGATCAGAAGTATTTCAGCGCGATCAGAAGTATTTCAGCGCTATCTGGTGGATGAAATCTGAAACTACACATGGCTTGCACAAAGATATTGAACTGGAAAGACATACTGGGGTAAGTAAACTACGTTTATCACCTGATTTTTCAACAGAATCACTTTAATCCAAATAATGCACACTTTATTAATGAGCACCTTCTGATCCAGATTATCCTTTGAAATTTGACGTGCGGTCAACTACACGTTTAAAATCAATGTTCCCATTCATTTGCAGATGTCTGAAATATTAACTGATCTTTACATTCTGATTCAAGGATTATCCAGCATTAAGGCAAGTGTTTAGAACAGGTTTAACCAAACCTCGACATGTATAATACCAAACGAGAAGGTGAGGGAAAAAAGGGGGCGGGATTCTCTCAGCCCACACTGGGCCGGAGAATTGCCGGGGCGGTCGCGAATCGCGCGGCGCCGTTCCGCCGCCGGTCCGCCGATCCTCCAGAGACCCTGCTCCCATGCCCACATGTCTGTCCTTGGCCTGCTACAATGTTCCAGTGAAGCTCAGCGCAAACTGGAGGAACAACATCTCATCTTTCAGTTAGGTGCGCTACAGCCTTCCGGTCTCATCAAATTCAACAACTTCAGGTGATTAGCTTTACCCCACCTCAACCCATTTGTTTTCATGCCATTTCATTTTATCTGTTTTTCACCATTTCGTTCTCTCTTGTCTTTCTTTATATATATTCACCACCCCCCCCCCCCTCCACATCGTATCCACCTTTCCTTACCCTTTCTCCCCTTGGTTTCCCCTTCCCCTCCCCCCACAGCTACATCTGTCACAGTTTACCCGCTGACGTTAGTTTCTCTGCAGTTTGGCCTGTCACACCTGTTGGTCTCTCTGGGGACTGCCATTAGCACTCTTTCCCCTTGCTTTCTGTGGCTATCAGCACCCCATGGGCGCGATTCTCCACTCCCACGCCGGTTGGGAGAATCGCCTGGGCCGCCAAAATTTCAGGGGACGCCAATCCGACGCCCTTCCGCGATTCTCCCAAGCGGCGGGAACGGGCCTGTCGAGTTTCGCGGGACGCAGGCCGGAGAATCGCCGGAGACACCGAAAATGGCGATTCTCCGGCACCCCCGCTATTCTCAGGCCCGGATGGGCCGGGCGTCCAGGCCAAAACGGCGGGTTCCCCCCGGCGCCGTCCACACCTGGTCGCTGCAGTCATGAGAGGTGCGTGAACGCTGGGGGGGGGCGGCCCGTGGGGGGGCGAGGGGGGATCCTGCACCGGGCTTTACCTGAAATGTGGGGTGACCCGCGATCGGTGCCCACCGATCGTCGAGCTGTCCTCTCAGAAGGAGGACTTCCTTCCTTCCGCGGCCCCGCAAGATCCGTCCCCCATCTTCTTGCGGGGCGGACTTAGAGAGGACGGCAGCCACGCATGCGCGGGTTGGCGCCGGCCAACCAACGCATGCGCGGATGACACCCGTTATGCGGCGCCGCTTTTACGTGGGCGACAAGGCCTGGCGCGTGTAGATGACGTGGCCCCGATCCTGGCCCATTGTCAGGGCCTGAATCGGTCGGGACCGGGACCGTTCCGCGCCGTCGTGAACCTGGACGGCGTTCACGACGGCGCGGCCACTAAGGCGTGGGAGTGGAGAATTGCACCTCATTTCTCTGCGTTTCTGTGACTCTGACTCATCTTTCATTCTCACTCCACAGTACAAATATTTCCCACTTTCTCTGTCTTTAGCTTTGAAAAAGGGTCACCCGGACTCGAAACGTTAGCTCTTTTCTCTCCCGACAGATGCTGCCAGACCTGCTGAGATTTTCCAGCATTTTCTTTTTGGTTTCTTCTTCTATCAATCTTTTTCTCTGTACTCACTTCTTTGAGCAGGAGTCTTCCCCCATTCAACGGATCTTTTATGCTACCTCCTGTCTTCTCCCTCTGGCTTCTGATCTGCTCTTGACCTTTTCATTGAGATCTGTCGGCGTGACCTCAACTGCTTCAATTTCTCTGCTCCTCTCACCCATTCCAGCCTATCTCTTTCTGAACTTGCTGCACTCCGTTCTTCCAAGTCCAACCCTGGCTTTATTATCAAACATACCGGCAAGGGTGGTGGCGACGTTGTCTGACCTGCTGAACTCTACCTCACAGACGTTGAGCAGCAACAGGTACTACCAGACCTGCTGAGTTTATCCAGCATTTTCTGTAGAATTTGAACTTGTTGTCCAGGCATAAAACAGGCATTGTAGGTTGGTCACCATTGCAGAATCTGCCAGATTTCATCTAATAATAATAATCTTTATTAGTGTCACAAGTAGGCTTATAATAACACTGCAATGAAGTTACTGTGAAAATCCCCTAGTTGCCACTCCAGTGCCTGTTTGGGTACACTGAGGGAGAATTCAGAATGTCCAATTCACCTAACAAGCACGTCTTTCGGGACTTGTGGGAGGAAACCGGAGCACCCGGAGGAAACTCACGCAAACACGGGGGAGAACGTGCAGACTCCACAGACAGTGACCCAAGCCGGGAATCGAACCTGGGACCCTGGCGCTGTGAAACAACAGTGCTAACCACTGCGCTACCATGCCGCCATTGAAATCAGTGAAGATGAAAATTAGAATATCTCCACGTGGCCAGCATGTTGAATATCTACGGGGGGGGGGGAGGTTATTTGGCAGTTGCTAACTATTCCTGCTTTTTCTTTTTCAATTGGTGCATCGATAATGACAAAATTTTAGATTTATATGACACAGTCTGTTCTGTTCTATTTTAATTCAGGCTTGCTTTTTTCTAATAGGAAAGCCGCTGTCTTCTCCAATTAGACCTCTGTTAAAATTGTACCAGATTGTAAAAGCATCCCTATCCCCGTTACCCAGGGGGATGGGATGGAGGAGGTGTGGGCTTAAGTAGAGTGATCTTTCCAAGGGCAAGTGAAGACTCGATGGGCCGAATGGCCTCCTTCTGCACTGTAACTTCTCTGATTATATGATTGGCTTGGGTTTCCGGGGCTCCCCTCTGCTTTACGTGGAAAACACAAACACCTGTAAAACCCTGAGATTAAAATCTGAAATGGTTGGAATCTGTGCAGGTAGCAACATGCTTATTTTAACTGTGCACCTGCCTTGTTTTCACCACGCACATAGGGTTAAAAATTGGCCGAACTGATAGTTTGTATAATTTAGCAATACTTATTTGCTTTCATTTTTTGCCAACTCAGGGAAGAACTTTTATTTGAGGGAGTTTAGAGAGAGAGGATGTTCTGAACCATTACAGGCAGAAGGATGTGGAAATTGAGCAGAGATGACATGAACGTTGCCACCAAGGCAGGCTTTGGAAAAAGGTTCTGAACAAATGTTAACAGAAGAATTGCATTGTAAATGCGAGTATTGTCTTGGCCTGTCTGTGTAAGCAGCATGAGTGATATGTAAAGTGATGTTTAATGGGAACTAGTGTGTTAAAGTTAAGAAACTGCATATAATCTGTTAGTGTTAGAGCTGAAGTAAAAGTTTAAATATTGTTTTCTTTTCTTTCATTGTAATAAAGTTTGTTTATAAAATAACTAAGCCCCATTTCTTATATCATCACTCCTTGAACAAATCAATCTTTCCGCACCGTCTTAAAACCAAAAAAGGGTTATGGCATCTGGTCCATTTTCTTCATCATTGCTGAGAGCGGACTAGGTGCCTGTAACAGTTGGGCCTGCGACACAAATGTTGTTGAATTTCTGAATCACATTGAATGTTGGGCATTGTGTTTTGTGATTTGCAAGTATAGGTTGGTTAGATATGGTCTGCACTTTGTCCGTTGCAAACGGAATATGCTGTTTGCTACGATTCGCCAGTCTTTGGGACGCTTGCACAACTACCTAGCTTTACACTGGCACTGCAATTCATATACTACATACTCATTTGTGTGATAGGCAGAGTGTCTTTTTGGCTTGAGTGCAGCGACCTGTTAGTGGCGAATATCATTTGTGTTACTACTGCATAGTAGTAGCATTAAACAGCTAACTTCACTTGTTACTCAAATATCTGTGATACCTTGCCCTTCCAGGGTAATCTGAGGTAGACGGGGCACTTTCCAGGGTTGAAAATCACAGCCAGTTTATTAGTTTACGCAATGTACAGCATGAAATGATTTGATGAGGGTAGCCATCATCCCGCAGGATGTCTTTGATTTATCCTATTTCAGCATTAAGCCTGCATGGTGAATAAATGGGTAGGCTGCTATTTACGAGATTGCCGATACAGCCAATCTTATAGCGTGTGGCACTGTAAGAATCCCAATGCATGTATTGCCATCGACTGGTGGAGAACCCAGGAGCAGATTGCTCAACATCAAGGAAAAGAGTTCCTTTGACTGCTCCATTTCGAAGGTGAATTTGAGTGCAGGATGAAGCCCACTAAGTTATTCAACAAATTGATTACAAGCTGTGATGGATTTAAATATAGCAAACATATCATCTACATTTTGGAAATATGCAAGGGATAGGAGATTAGGCATTATTCCATCAAAGACACGTTTCTCATGGAATCCAACAAAGAGTTTCCAGGAACTGGGCCTCGAGGGGATCCCCTGGAAACACCATTTATTTGGTGTTGTTAAAGCTGAACTCCGTGCGAATTGCCGAGCGGTAATGAATACGCAATGGTGGCGGGTCTAGATCATCACGAGATAGTGCGCAGTACAAATATTTGTGGATAACGTAAGGGAAACATTGGAGAATAGGCTAATGATGTCAGTCACTGTCAACTGGTGCATTGTCCATGGCAATGCTTCTACCAATCAGTGTCCACATGCCAACCAATCAGCACTCTCTTCTCATACTTGCATTCTATATTCACCAGTATACATGTTTTTATTAAAAGAAACAAACCTGATTCCACCACCCTGTCAGTATTATGGGAGACCCCCAAGGTGGTTGTCTGGGGAAATGTAATTTCTAACTTTGCATGTATTATCAAAAAAAAATTAAAACAACAAGAATTGATTAATTCAATTTTAAAAATAGACCGTCAATATTCCATTATCCCACCCCTGAGTTATACGTATGATGTGGAGATGCCGGCGTTGGACTGGGGTGAGCACAGTAAGAAGTCTTACAACACCAGGTTAAAGTTCAACAGGTTTGTTTCAAACACTAGCTTTCGGAGCACTGCACCTTCCTCAGGTGAATGAAGAGGTATGTTCCAGAAACATATATATAAACAAATTCAAAGAAGCAAGACAATGCTTAGAATGCGAGCATTTGCAGTTAATTAAGTCTTTACAGATCCAGAGATAGGGATAACCCCAGGTTAAAGAGGTGTGAATTGTCTCAAGCCAGGACAGTTGGTAGGATTTCGCAGGCCAGATTGTGGGGGATGTATGTAATGCGACATGAATCCCAGGTCCCGGTTGAGGCCGCACTCATGTGTGTGGAACTTGGCTATAAGTTTCTGCTCGGCGATTCTGCGTTGTCGCGCGTCCTGAAGGCAGCCTTGGAGAACGCTTACCCGGAGATCAAAGGCTGAATGCCCTTGACTGCTGAAGTGTTCCCCGACTGGAAGGGAACATTCCTGCTTGATGATTGTCACGCGATGTCCGTTCATTTGTTGTTGCAGCGTCTGCATGGTCTCGCCAATGTACCACGCTTCGGGACATCCTTTCCTGCAGCGTATGAGGTAGGATACTAGGATCCGAAAGTTAGTGTTTGAAACAAACCTGTTGGACTTTAACCTGGTGCTGTAAGACTTCTGACTGAGTTATACGTAGACAGGCTAAAGGTCAAGACTCATTTGACTTAATTTCCACAAATAAAGCTGTGAACATGTTACAACGCTCAAGAGGTACTTTTAATGAATATGGGGACAAAGCTGGCTGCTTGCTAGCCCACCAGCTCAGGCACCAGCCTGCTTCTCTGTTTATCTCCCAGATCTATGACTCCTCCCATAATCTTACTACTGACTCATCTGATATTAATTTAACCGTTGCTTCCTTTTATCATAACCTCTATAAATAAGAACATAAGAACTAGAAGCAGGAGTAGGCCATCTGGCCCCTGGAGCCTGCTCCACCATTCCATGAGATCATGGCTGATCTTTTTTGGACTCGGCTCCACTTTCCGGCCCGAACACCATAACCCTTAATCCCTTTATTCTTCAAAAAACTATCTATCTTTATCTTGAAATCATTTAATGAAGGAGCCTCAACTGCTTCACTGGGCAAGGAATTCCATAGATTCACAACTCTTTGGGTGAAGAAGTTCCTCCTAAACTCAGTCCTAAATCTACTTCCCCTTAGTTTGAGGCTATGCCCCCTAGTTCTACTTTCACCCGCCAGTGGAAACAACCTGCCCACATCTATCCTATCTATTCCCTTCATAATTTAATACGTTTCTATAAGATCCCCTGCATCCTTCTAAATTCCAACGAGTACCGTCCCAGTCTACTCAACCTCTCCTCGTAATCCAACCCCTTCAGCTCTGGGATTAACCTAGTGAATCTCCTCTGCACACCCTCCAGTGCCAGTACGTCCTTTCTCAGGTAAGGAGACCAAAACTGAACACAATATTCCAGGTGTGGCCTCACTAACACCTTATACAATTGCAGCATAATCTCCTTAGTCTTAAACTCCATCCCTTTCGCAATGAAGGACAGAATTCCATTTGTCTTCTTAATCACCTGTTGCACCTGTAAACCAACTTTTTGCGACTCATGCACTAGCACACCCAGGTCTTTCTGCACAGCGGCATGTTTTAATATTTTATCATTTAAATAATAATCCCTTTTGCTATTATTCCTACCAAAATGGATAACCTTACATTTGTCAACATTGTATTCCATCTGCCAGACCCTAACCCATTCACTTAGTCTATCCAAATCCCTCTGCAGACTTCCGGTATCCTCTGCACATTTTGCTTTTCCACTCATCTTAGTGTCGTCTGCAAACTTGGACACATTGCACTTGGTCCCCAACTCCAAATTATCTATGTAAATTGTGAACAATTGTGGGCCCAACAATGAACCCTGAGGGCCACCACTAGCTACTGATTGCCAACCAGAGAAACACGCATTAATCCCCACTCTTTGCTTTTTATTAATTAACCAATCCTCTATCCATGCTACTGCTTTACCCTTAATGCCATGCATCTTTATCTTATGCAGCAATCTTTGTGTGGCACCTTGTCAAAGGCTTTCTGGAAATCCCTGTTATTTACCGCACTGGTAATGCCCTCAAAAAAATTCCACTAAATTAGTTAGTCAGGCACGGGCTGCCCTTTATGAACCCATGCTGCATCTGCCCAATGGGACAATTTCCATCCAGATGCCTCGCTATTTCTTCCTTAATGATGGAATCCAGCATCTTCCCTACTACTGAAGTTGAGCAAACTGGCCTATAATTGTCCACTTTCTGCCTACCTCCTTTTTTAAACAGTGGTGTCACGTTTGCTAATTTCCAACCCGCCGGGACCACCCCAGAGTCTAGTGAATTTTGATAAATTATCAGTAGTGCATTTGCAATTTCCCTAGCCATCTCTTTTAGCACTCTGGGATGCATTCCATCAGGGCCAGGAGACTTGTCTACCTTTATCCCTATTAGCTTTCAGATAGCACGGCAATGGCTGACTTCCTGAATAATTTGGACATCCCACCTGTAGATGTGGACAGGAGCAGAGACTTAGACAACCTTTTGCGTCTGGATAACAATCTGCAATGAGTTGCTGTAAAGTGGTAAGGCCCCAGACCGTGATGGTTTCCCTATTGACTTTTATAAAAGATTCTGCATTCTACTTGCGCCCTTATTTCTAGAGATGTTTAATGACTCATTATCTCATGGTTCTCTGCCCTCTCCATTTCACTTATACTCAAAAAAGACAGGGACCCTGAAGAATGTGGCTCATATTGGCCAATCTCGCTCTGAAACGCAGACATAAAGCTGCTAGCTAAGGTACTGGCATGTCGCTTGGAGCCATGTCTTCTTGATATATCTGATGACCAAACTGGCTTTGTAATGGGATGCCAAACATCCTCAAATGGATGTCATCTTCTTGACATTATACTTTCCCCAACTGCGTCAACTGTCCCTGAAGTTGTTTTCTCTCTGGATGTGGAGAAGGCTTTTGACCAGGTGGAGTGGGATTATCTGTTTTCAATTTTGGGTAAATTTGGATTTGGTCCAAAATTTACTTCATGGATTTGCCTTCTTCATACCTCGTCTACCGTGAGCGTGTACATAACTCTCTACACTCAGAGTACTTCCCCTTATCCAGGGAGCACATCAAGGGTGTCTTCTGTCCCTACTGCTCGTTTCCCTTTGGATAGAACTCCTGTCAATAGCCTTAAAGTCACCCACACTGCTAAAATGTATCCTTCGAGCTGGTGTGGAGCACCATGTGTCCTTATATGCTGCTAACCTCCTATTATACATCACTAACCCTGTTGTCTGTGTTGATGGTATAATGATTATTTTCAGCGCCTTTGGCTTGTTCTCTGGCTATAAGTTGAATATCAACAAAAGTGAGTGTTTTCCAATTAACTCTAGTGTCAAGCAAATCCCACCCCAAGAGCTTTGCCATTTTGTATATCTGATGCTTGTTTTCGCTACCTAGGTGTGAACATAATACACTTTCTTGCAACTCTTCATAGAACAAATCTTAAGCCTGATCGCCAAAATTAAAACGGATTTGCAGCCCTGGGATAGTTTGTCTCTTTCCTTAACTGGCAGAATTCAATCAATAAAAATTAACATCCTGCCCAGATTCTTGTTTCTTTTCCAAGTCTCCCTATTTTTCTACCAAAATCATTTTTAGTTACGGTTACCACGCTGATATCAACATTTATCTGGGCAGGCAGAGCTCCAAGAGTCTGTTGAGTGATACTTCAAAGAGGGAGATGGGTTAGTGGGCTAGCTTTTCCAAATCGACTGTACTATTATTGGGCGACTAATATTTAAAAGATTTTAACATTTAATTTTCCTGAATGTAGTCTTTATCACTATTTTCAAGTCCATCCTTTCCTTAACAACCGCCAAGTACATTGTTGGACGGGATTTTGTCATTTCCTCAATCCAGCAGTGGTTCTATTTCTAGGTTGTACAATTTCATATCTTCTGGATGCCCCCCCCCTCCAGAGACCACCTAACTACAGGAAACCCCCCGACCCCCCAAAAAACAGAACCCGGTCTAGAAGCTAGTGAGCTGTCCAGAGGGTGTGAAAAAAATTACTGTTGTATCGCTCACCTGGGCATACACCTGCTGGCTCAGAGGAAGCACCATATATCCATTCCTGGAAAGAGAAAAGCATGGACTTGTGTTTCAACCCCCTCAGATCCTTCACCTGCAAGCTATTCATTTATCTTTCTTTTAGTGGGCCGATTGACAGCTTCCACAAACACAGGTGTCAGCTTTGCTTCATTCATCTTCCTTCATGGATGAGTAACTCTATGTGCTGTAAGCACAAAGTTTACAAACATCAACCACTTCAAAGAGAATTTCCCACTCAGCACTTCAAATTCACAAAATCACTCAAGGCTGAAGTGGGGGGGGGGGAGGGGGGGTGGTATTGGAACACACTTAACTTTTTTAAATCTGGTCGATGCTTGTAAACATTGTGGTTACAGCGCTTTGGGTTCCTCATCCATTAAGGAAGATCAATGAAGCCGTGTTTGTGAAAGTTGTCAATCAGAGCCCATTACGTGAAATGATTGAATGGCTTGCAAACTAAAGGATCTGAGGGATTTAAACAGTCACTGCTTTTCTCTTTCCAGGAGTGGACATGTGGTGCTTCCTCTGTCTGAGCCAGCAGGTGTATGCCCAGGTGAGTCTTACAACAGGAGTTATTTACACTGTCCCTTCCTGGACTACTTTCTAGCTTCCAGGCAGGGGTCTGTTTTCTGGGGGGGGAAATCTGTCGAGGGGTTCCTTTAGTTAGGGAATCTCTGGCAGGGTCCCTTTAGCTAGGGGAACTCTATAAGGTTCCTTTTGTTGAGAGTCTCCATGGGGGGCAGTCAGAGTGTTAGGGGAGGGGAGAGGTGGACAGGTTGTGCATTTTTGGGGGGCGGGGGTTGTTGCAGGTGGCCCTTGGGTGGACTTTGGGGGGAAACTCCCTTAAGGGGTTACCCCCTTGGCTCTCAATGATGTCCACCATGTCAGGGCCACATTGGTAAATACCAGTAGTGATCCACGCCCACGTGATTCCCGGTCCGGAGGTTCGCGAGGCCCGGAGACTCTGATGCCGGGCCCGCTAAATGGATGCAAGTGAGTCATTAGGACATATTAACATTCTCCCGCTGGCATGCAGGTGCAAACCCAAATCCCAACATCTGCGGGGGCCGGAGCATAGTGGTTGCGTTTGCGGTCGGACGCCCACTGTTTCCAAAGTTCTAGATATTGACCTACAGCCTTGTCCTTTGATGGTATTTACTGACCGGGAATCAAAACCAGGCCGCGGCGGTGAGAGCGCCGAATCCTAACCACTAGACTACCTGGGAAAGGTAGCCTTGCCCTTTGATAGCCATATTTGGAGTCTCAGCCGCAATGGTCAGTTTCACTAAGATGGAGGCAGATGTCTTTACATTTTCCTCATTAATAGTCCGTAGGTGTATTTTATTAACCTGGATATCCCAAGTCACAAAATACTTCATCCTGGTTGGAAAACGTAATGGGGGCGATTCTCCCAAATAGAGCCCAAGTGTTCGCGCCGCAGTGAACGGCGTCGCGTTTCATGGCGGCGCGAACCGGGCCCGGATACGACCTATTCTGTCCCCCACAGGGGGCCAGCACGGCGCTGGAGCAGTTCACACCGCTCCAGCCTCCTTTCCCGGCACCAAATGGGCGGCGCAACAACACGTGCATGTAGAGTTGGGCCGCGCCTGCCTGCGCATGTGCGGGGGACTTCTTTAGCGCGCCGGCCCTGACTCAACATGGCATCGCCGTTCAGGGGCCGGCGGCACAGGGAAGTGGCCGGGGGGGGGGGGGAGAAAGATCGGTGGGCCCTGATCGCGGGCCACACTCCATCGGAGGCCCCCACCTCGGTGAAGGAGCTCCCCTCCCTCCCCCCACAGGCCGCCCCCGTATTTGCGCAGAGTTCCAGCCGGCAGCGACCAGGGGTGAACAGCGCCGGCGGGACTCTGTTGTATCCGCGCGGCCCCTCCGGGCCGGAGAATCGTCAGCCCCGCCGATTCCAGCGGTAGGTGCCGCGCCAAATACGCCGGCGCAAATGGCGCCGATTCTCTGCACCTCGGAGAATCGCGCGCCGGCGTCGGGGCGCGGTTGCGGCGATTCTCCGGCCCAGCGCGGGGCTCGGAGAATCACCCCCAATGTATTTTCTATATTTGGAGAAGATGAAGTATGCCATAAGAGGACCCACTGAGAATTTGTAGTTGTAGGTGGCAACCATTTTACTCTTTCTTTAAAGAGTTAATTAGTCTACCGTTAATTTTACTGTTTTTTTTGGTATAGAATTTGTTTGTCTATTTATGGAGGGGGGGTGAGAAGAGTGGCATTATGACACTGTATTGCACTTTGCTTACCTGTTCATTTCCTCTTCTGAAAATCTTTAAAAATAATTTGCCAAAATCTGCTGGCCACTGAAATGGTCCATGTTAATTATTGACCCGACAATGCTCATTGTACAAGGGGTTTATATAAAGTTGATGCCAAGTGTTGTTGCTGATCTGAGCGAGGACAGAAAGCCTAATGTCAGTACATTAGTGGAAAGTGTGGAAAAGGCCAAGGGTAATACCAAGGGGCAGAGAGAAATGAGGCTGAAAGCACAATAAATCAATTCAATTGATTAGCAAAAGTACTTGTCCATTTGAAATAATGCTCAGGATTCCAAATAGTCACCTGACATTTATTATTTTCTGGTCTGTTCATTACATTTCACTCACTTTAAGATAAATTTTAGCCACAGTAGGCAGTATTTGGAAAGGGAGAACAAATTCACAATATTTTGTTTTATTTTCTCCTTTGTTAATGTTCACGTTTCCTTGCTCTCATTTCATCAACTCCTTTTTGGAGGTATTGTTCCATGGGAAGTGATGTGTTCCAGTTCATCTCTCAATGGACATCATTCATGTGTCAGCCTTCCTAATGTGTGTTAGCTGATTATTTGATTGCAGGGGCTGTTCACAGCCAAATTCATTCGTGCCCTCAATCAAAATCTCAGCATTCACTTCCAGCAAGGGTCACTGGATAGCATTCAGGAGTCGGGACCCTGTATTATTTACCTCTACCCTAATCCAGGACCCTGAGGTAGGGTGATACAATTCCCCCCGCGCCCCGTCCCCCCAATCTCGCCCTTGCTGAGATTAACAAACTCACTACAAACCGGAATAAAACCTGGCATCATCCTGGTTCAATTCTCAGCCTAGGAATTTTAAGAATCTGACTTTACATTGGACAGGATTCATGCCACTGCCAATGTAAATGCCACACTGTTTGAGTCAGCCTGTTAGAGGGCACATTAAATTGCTTTACAGTAGTATGTTCAAGGTTCCGATCAGGACATGACATTACATCTGCATTATACTGCCACTCTTATGTTAATGCACATTTAAGCCACTTTACATCATTGCGATTGTGGCAGTATAACTCCAACAGATGGTACAAAATTATTTCCTGTTAATCGGTGTAAATTTCTGTGCTTGTTGTGCACCGATTTCTGCCACATAAATGGAACCAGTTTTACGATTAACATCCACTAGGTGGGGTTTCACATCATTAGCCAACTGAATTGTATCCACTATGTGACAAGTTCCAATGTTGCCTATTGGTGGGACGGGTAAAAATATAATTCTGTTGCTGTTCAGCTGGGCCACAACAAAGTACTTGTTGTCATATGTTAGCCTATTGAAAAAAAAAAATTATAATAGCTCATAAGGAAACTGTCATAATGAAGGAGAATTTATTTACATATTAAGTTATACTTTACATACTATCACACTTGTCATGTGAGAATAACTTTAAGAAATGGGTGTCTATAAATGGGTGTGTATATAAATATCTGCAGTGAAGTATCTTTAAGAACTGGATGTTTACTACAGCAGTGATGTCAGAGAGTGGGTGGAGCTGGGCTGTCAGCTTTTTACTTTCATTTTTGAGCAGGCTGCAGGGTATGCTTTAGTTTCGTTTTCAGTGTTGGAGCTGAAGCCAGACCAAGCAGGTGTACTGCTGTTCTCTCTGCCATCAAAAGACTATCTCTTGATCATTTGGTGAATTCCGAATTATAAATGTTTTCAGAAGTGACTTTAACCTGATGTGTTTCTGATAAAGGTTTTGTTTTTAAGTCTTATGGTTGTTAAAAGGAAATCTTGAAGGATTACTTAGTGTTGTATTCTTTGGGGGTTGTATTTGAATTAATGGTTGCTAAGATGTTCACTTATGTTTTAAAAAGGTCAACTTGAGTTCATAGAATAAACATTGTTTCACTTTAAAAAATACTTTTCAATTTCTGCTGTACCACACCTGTAGAGTGGGCCATGTGCTCCCCATACCACAATCTAGTAAACGTTGTGGATCATGTGAACTCCATGATACACTTTGGGGTTCTCTAAACCCTGGCCCATAACAAATTGGGGGCTCGAAGGGGATAAAAGTCTATCTTTTGGATTGGCTTAGTGAACTTAAAGACAGTGAGGGGTGAGCATATTGTGGTTGCTTTTCAGGTGTGGTATTTTAATTTAAGTGGGGAGTGTGTTGTGGACAATGACTCTTTCAGAGGCTCAGATGTTTTTGGGGGTGAAGACGGTCACATGCAGTACCTTACGGACAGAGAATAAAAGCAGACTTTTTAAATTTGGCAAAAACATTGCAGTTAACATTACCTGACAAAATGCGAAAAGGTGAGGTAATTATGGCTAAGCATTTAAAGTTGCCTGAGATACAATTTGACTCACTGGAAATGGCAAAAATTCAATTACAATTTAAACAAATGGAACATGAGAAAGAATTAAAGCAGCTTGAATACGAAAGAGAGGAAAAAGAAAGAGAGATAATGCGGAAAAGGAAAGAGAAAGAAATAGAGCGGAAAGAGAAAGAGAGAGAGAGGAAAAAGAAAAGGAGAGAGAGAAAGTAGAAAAGAAAGAATAGCACTAGCAGAACAAAAAGAAAGAGAAAGGGAGATACAGATCAGGGAAAAAGATAAAGAGAGAGAGTTTGAACTTCAGAAAATGGCCGTGAAACATGACAATCAGTTAAAATTGGCAGACGTAAAGGGAAACGTACAGTCGGATGAGAGTGAGAAAGAGAGTCAAAGTCGAAGGCTTGGTGGGAATCTATTTAAATATGTCCAAGCATTGCCAAGGTTTGACGAGAAGGAGGTGGAAGCCTTTTTCATTTAATTTGAGACGGTGACTAAACAAATGAAATGGCATCGCTTCTCGGCCTTTTGGCTAAGATCAAGTGTATGGCTAAGATCAAGTGTCTGTAGATTGAGCCTTTGGTTTAGATCTGGTATGTCTCTCTTGTGGGGGCCATGAATTGGATTCAATTTGAATTAGTTTTTTGGAGCAGACAAGGAGCTGGATTAGGGTTACTGATTCAAACAAAGCTGGTAGGTAAGGCTAGTGAAGTGTTTGCATCACTACCGGAGGAGGTATCTGAGACGTATGAGGAGGTGAAAAAATCCATCTTAGGCGCATATGAACTAGTGCCTGAAGCCTACAGACAAAGGTTTAGAAATTTAAGGAAAGAATTTGGTCAAACATACATGGAGTTTGAAAGGATCAAACAGAGTAATTTTGATAGCTGGATAAGGGCTTTGAAAATAGACCAAACGTATGAAGCTCTCAGAGAAATTATACTTTTGAAGAGTTTAAAAATTCAATTCCTGATGCAGTGGGAACTCATGTGGAAGAGCAGAGGGTTAAAACTGCGAGATTAGCAGCAGAAATGGCAGATGATTATGAATTAGTTCATAAATCAAAGCTTGGTTTCCGACATCAGTTTCAGCCTGTGAGGGATAGAAACTGAGGACATGAGAAATAATCAAGTGGTAAAGGTAAAGGTGATCTGATGGGAGATAATAAAGAGAGTGTACCTCAGATTAAAAAAGAAATCCAGGAGGGTGGAAAAGAAATGAAAAGTTTCAGGTGTTTTCACTGTAATAAACTAGGCCATGTAAAGTCACAGAGTTGGTGGTTGAAGAAAAGCACTGGGAAGACTGGTGTGGTAAAACAGGACAAGACAGCGGGGTTTGTTAAAGTGATATAGGAAAGCCCAAGTGAAGCGAAGGAGGTGCAAAAGATTGTACAGCCTGATCAAGAGGTGATTGGTAAGAAGGTGCCAGATCTCTATAAAGAATTTACTTGTGTGGGTAACGTTTACTCATGTGTATCAGGAAGAGCAGGCAAAGAAGTCACAATTTTAAGAGACACGGGAGCTAGTCAATCTTTAATGGTAAGAGATGAGGAATTATGCAGTTTGGGAAGAATGTTGCCAGAAAAGGTGGGAATATGTGGGTGAACGGAGTAGTGTTCAATTATATAAGGTAAGGTTGGAAAGTCCAGTGAAGAGTGGTGAAGTGGTAGTAGGAGTAATAGAGAAACTATCTTGTCCAGGAATACAGTTTATCTTGGGTAATGATATAGCTGGATCGCAGGTGGGAGTGATGCCTACTGTGGTTGATAAGCCAGTGGAAAATCAGACAACTGAAGTGTTGAAGGACGAATATCCTGGGATTTTCCGGATTGTGTAGTAACAAGGTCGCAAAGTCACAGCTTAAGACAAGAGAAATCAAAGAGTGAAGATGAAGTTGAAGTGCAATTATCAGAAACGATTTTTGATCAGATGGTTGAAAAAGGTGGAGGATGAGGCGGATATATTTTGTTCAGGAAAATTGGCAGAGTTACAACAGAAATATGTAGAAATAAAACGGATGTATCAGAAAGCATACACGGACGAGGAATCTGAGTGTATACCAGAGTGTTATTACCGTAAAAGTGATGTCTTGATGAGAAAATGGAGACCTGTACATATGCAGGCGGATGAAAAGTGGGCAGAAGTTCATCAAGTAGTATTGCTGGTAGGGTATAGAAAGGAGGTGTTGCGAGTTGCACATGAAGTACCAGTGGGAGGTCATTTGGGAATAAGGAAAACTCAAGCTAAAATCCAGAAACATTTTTATTGGCTTGGACTACATAAAGATGTAGTTAAATTTTGTCAATCATGTCACACATGTCAAGTGATAGGGAAACCTCAAGCAGTGATAAAACCAGCACTCTTAATACCCATTCCAGCATCTGAGGAACATTTTACAAGGGTCCTAATTGATTCCGTAGGACCGCTTCCTAAAACAAAAAGTGGGAATCTATATCTTTTGACTATAATGGATGTGTCTACTAGGTTTCCGGAGGCCATCCCAGTAAGTAACATTACAGCTAAAAAGATTGTGGAGGAGTTAGTTAAATTCTTTTATCGATTTGGACTACCCACAGAAATACAATCGGATCAAGGACCAAATTTTACCTCAAGGTTATTCAAAGAAGTTATAGATAGCTTAGGAATAAAACAATTTAAATCAACTGCGTACCATCCAGAATCGCAGGGAGCATTAGAAAGGTGGCATCAAACATTAAAGACAATGTTGAGGGCTTATTGCCAAGATTATCCAGAGGATTGGGATAAAGGAATTCCATTCGTACTGTTTGAAATTAAAATCGCTTATTGTCACAAGTAGGCTTCAAATAAAGTTACTGTGAAAAGCCCCTAGTCGCCATATTCCGGCACCTGTTCGGGGAGGCTGGTATGGGAATTGAACCGTGCTGCTGGCCTGCCTTGGTCTGCTTTTAAAGCCAGCGAATTAGCTCTGTGCTAACCCAGATATTTGTACCCAATTTTAGCAATGTGGTCGCTCCACTGACGGACTTGCTCAAGAAGCGTAACAAATTCCAGTGGACAGCGGAGTGTCAACAGGCATTTGATGTCCTGAAGGCTGTGTTAACCACTGCTCCTGTGTTAGCCATCCCAAATTATACGAAACCATTTAAAGTGGCGGTCGATGCGAGTGATGTGGGTGTAGGTGCGGTGCTTCTACAAGACGACGACGAAGGGCTAGAGCGGCCTATTGGTTATTTTTCAAAGAAATTTAATTCTCACCAGAAAATGTATTCCATGATTGAGGAGACTTTGAGTTTGGTGCTGGCTTTGCAACATTTTCACATTTATGTGACCAGCAATCCGCCTGACACCGTTATATATACTGATCATAATCCGTTGACGTTTTTGGAGCGATTCCGGAATAACAATGCACGGCTGTTTCGCTGGAGTTTATTGTTGCAGCCATTTCATTTAAAAATAGTACATGTGGCAGAACGAGAAATCGTGATAGCCGATGCTTTGTCACAAATGTGATGAACGGAAGCAGTTTCAGTTGGAGGAAGAAAAAAAAAATGGACTATATTATTGTACATGTTTCCTTGTGTTGTTTTTTTTGAAACAAAAAAGTATATTTACTGTGTGCATTTCTTCAAGGATAGCGATAAATGAAGTTGATGGTTTTTTTTTTCTTGGGGGAGGTGTCATGTGAGAGTATCTTTAAGAAATGGGTGTTTAAATGGGTGTGTATATAAATATCTGTAGGTGAGAGTACCTTTAAGAAATGGGTGTTTACTACTGCAGTGATGTCAGAGAGTGGATGGAGCTGGGCTGTCTGTCAGCTTTTTACTTTCGTTTTTGAGCAGGCTGCAGGGTGTGTTTAGTTTCGTCTTCAACGTTGGAGCTGAAGCCAGACCAAGCAGGTGTACTGCTGTTCTCTCTGCCATCAAAAGACTATCTCTTGATCATTTGGTGAATTCAGAATTATAAATGTTTTCAGTAGTGACTTTAACCTGATGTGCTTCTGATAAAGATTTTGTTTTTAAGTCTTATGGATGTTGAAAGGAAATCTTAAAGGATTACTTAGTGTTGTATTCTTTGGGGGTTGTATTTGAATTAATGGTTGCTAAGATGTACACTGTATGTTTTAAAAAGGTTAACTTGAGTTCATAGAATAAACATTGTTTCACTTTAAAAAATACTTTTCAATTTCTGCTGTACCATACCTGTAGAGTGGGCCGTGTGCTCCCCATACCACAATCTAGTAAAGGTTGTGGGTCAGGTGAACTCCATGATACACTTTGGGGTTCTCTAAATCCTGGCCCATAACACACTCCCAGTTTAGACACTGCTGGGAGGATAGGTCTGATCAGGCCCTTAGTTGGGCCTGCTTTTGTCCCTTCTTGGCGAGCCCCAGGTTTTTGGCCTCCGCCTCCTACCTAGGGGGAGATCAATTATTGTTTCCCCATGGGAATTCTAACTAAAGCACAATTTTTTGGTAAGATTGCATGCAATAAGGAAAATGAAAGCTACCCAATATTACAGAAGATGGTCTAAACACTTAGGAAAGTGACATTGGTCTAAGACTGGGTATGAGCCTCCACGTTCTACTGGCTGAAATCATAGCAGTTGTAGCAGGATTTCCACCTGCCAGTCCCCTACATCACTGAACCCTGTCAAAATTTACATGGTCAGTGGGAAGCCACCTCATTGCACAGGGCAGGTGGATCCAAAGTGTCACTTTGGGCACATCTTTGGCATCCATTCACATACCTGGAAATCTGGTAACCTGTTTCACCATTCTGGAGGGACATGGCGGGGGGTGGTGTGTGTGGCATTACCTAGATATTTTTCCAACGATCCAAGTGAGCCTGATCTAGGAATTATTCTGATGAACACATAATATTCACCTTCAGGGAACCAGTTGTTTATCAAGTGGGCATTCCTAATCGCGCTTCATATGCCAGCTTTCACTACTATGTTGGGTACCTATGGCCAGGATAGGGAACTCCAAATTTAAGAATCCCCATTTCCGAGCTTCTATATGCTTTGGAAGGGTTGAACTGAAGTTTCACCCATTACAAGTTAATACAGAAATGGCAGAGACCTGACAACTTGTCTGGACCATTTCTGTGTGGGGTCCTGAGTACTCCATCTGAGTAGCAACCCTGAGGAACTTTTAGGGTTCTGTTCAATGAAGAGAATAGAAACAGGTCTGTCATTGTTGGTACTGTGCAGGTGGAAGGAATGTGTTCACAGCTAAACTTTCAATGTTGTGATTTGTAAACCTCAGCCAAAGAAAGGCAGAGAGTACCAGTCTGATACTTCTCCATGGAAAAGGAAGGAAAAATAAAAATCACACATAGGCGAGCTGCGTTGAAACACTTGTGTGTGCATCAGAATCAACAAATGGTACCGATACAGACAGTACAGAATTGGCAAAACTATTTTTAAAAAGTAAATTACCATGGGGTCCTCGTTTTACCCCAAGTACTGAGATTCTCTAGTATGAACACGTCAGTAGATTTCTCAAACTCACCTAACAGAGTAAGGGGCATCATCTGTGAAGCAGCTGGTCCAGTACCCTAGCCATTCTCCTGAAGTTGAATCAAATGCTTGCAAACGCTTGTTGCCCCGGTCAGCTACCCAAATCTACAGTTAAAAGATAACTGAATTACAGATAGAATCATTTGTATGCTTTCATTTTGTATTTTTTCTCCCCTTTTGCTTCTACTTTTGTGCCCCCAGTGGAGCACATTTCTTATAATGCTGCCTATTTCAGCGAGGAAATACTGAAAATCCATAGGCTTCTCCTGAACCATTATTGATATCGCCTCATAGTTTACTGACAACAGACCGACCTGCACTGAGGTCCATCAACATTTTAAACGTCATATTTTAACCAGCTTTTATTGTTTTATGAATTATTTTACTTATTAATGTGATTGATTTAAGTGATGAAAATTAAATATATTACCGGTTTTTATATCTAGTGTCAGCACTAAAGATTTCCAGGTCATGGTAGAATATAACCTACATCAATAATCTGCATTGATCTTCACTGTATGTGAGATGTTTTTGTCAGTCAATCTTGTTATCCCATTGTGAGACTGCAAACAATGTCAAATCAGGAGCAGTTTTTCATGTAAAGTTTAGTCAGTAATAAGGTCAAGATTAACAAACTGATTTCATATAGAAAGAGGAAGAGACAGACTGCTATTATCTGATCACTTTGGGCTGGATTTCTTTTCTGAGCTGCAGGTAAAAATACACTTGTGGTTTGTTGCATTACTAATTTCTCTTAATTTTATTGAAGAAGTTTTACTTGCACATAAAATACATGTTTTGGATTTAATGAATTGTTCATTATAGGGTTAGATTTGACAAATTCATCAGATAGCACATATTATGAACTAAGGGGCAGATAAATCCATTGACCCCTGTGTCCCTATTCCCAATATGGATCTTCCTCTTCTTCATCTCTGCCTGAAGACAGGTCTGAGTAACTACCTTCACTGAGGGTAGGGTGGGTCACAGTGATAGATCCCCACACTGTTGGCACAAATGTGATTCATACCAGCCATCCAGCCAACTGAGCCAACCGGCCCCGAAGGAGTCAGAGTTGCTGTGGCAACATGCATTTTTACATGCAGATTGTAGCTATGAACCGCGGCAGTGGAGGCTCCAATTCTTTCTACCGCGTGGCTGACCAGAAATCTCTCTTGCTCTTACCACCTGCCCTTGGCTTATACTGGAAGAATTTGCAGATTGATACCCAACCTGTTTGGTTGACCACACCTTCCTTCGCCATCAAGTTCTGGAGTGGGACTTGAACCTGGAGCTTCCAGCTCAGAGCCAGGGAGCTTCCCAATGTGCCACAAGACCTCCTATCCAACATGCATAACCGAAGAATTTTCTGCACAAATTAACAAAATTATATTCACAGGCACTAAACTCTCAGTTGAATATTTGCAAACATTTTGCAAAAGGACAGTAAAATTCATGTCTTACGGAGTAGTTAATGGTATCTTTCGCACTGGCCCAAATGCACTCAACAATCATGATAAAATACCCAGATTTTTGATTTTAAAACTGCAGGTACAGACAATTAATTTATCAATGATCTAGGCTGTGACTTACCCTCCCTACAGTATCCTCAGTTACACTGTGTGGAATGTAAAAATGAGAAGGCCCAGCACCCTTTCCTCCTTTCATCCAAGCTATCCAAAAGCCTACAATAGATAAAGAGCACCAGTTGCAAGACCATTCATTTCCTTTAGTTATTTACTTCTACTAGAGTACAATCCAACTGTTTGGGAATAGAAACTATGAATGAATACAGCACCAAACAGGCAGCAGATTAAGTTGATGTATGTTTTGTACAGATCCTACATATTAGGCAGTTTCAAAGCCAATCAGTCCAAGATCAGGAGTACTTACATTAATATACATAAAGTAGACTTTTAAAAACTGTGAATACAGTATTTTCTTTCAAAGCACCTTGGTTTCAACAGAGTATGCACAATCTGTTTCTCATAGAGGGTGGTAGGTTACATGTTCCTTTGGTTGGAATTTTACAGCCCTGCCGTGATGGAATCTGCTGTGGGGAATACGGTGGGGACAACCAAAGATTTTTAGCAGGGCCGGATGATTCCAGCAGATGGGGTTCGAAAAACCCGGCTCAGAATTTCTTCTTACACACGAAAATTACAATTGATCCATTTACAATTGATTGCAAACTCTAAAACATCCCTTTCAAGCATTCGTAAAAATAATTGCAGATTCCACAGACATTTTAACGAACTGGCTAACCGATAGAAGTCAGAGAGTGGTGGTGGATGGCAAATATTCAGCCTTCATCCCAGTTACCAGTGGTGTACCGCAGGGATCAGTTCTGGGTCCTCTGCTGTTTGTGATTTTCATTAATGACTTGGATGAGGGAGTTGAAGGGTGGGTCAGTAAATTTGCAGACGATACGAAGATTGGTGGAGTTGTGGATAGTAAGGAGGGCTGTTGTCGGCTGCAAAGAGACATAGATAGGATGCAGAGCTGGGCTGAGAAGTGGCAGATGGAGTTTAACCCTGAAAAGTGTGAGGTTGTCCATTTTGGAAGGACAAATATGAATGCGGAATACAGGGTTAACGGTAGAGTTCTTGGCATTGTGGAGGAGCAGAGAGACCTTGGGGTCTATGTTCATACATCTTTGAAAGTTGCCACTCAAGTGGATAGAGCTGTGAAGAAGGCCTATGGTGTGCTCGCGTTCATTAACAGAGGGATTGAATTTAAGAGCCGTGAGGTGATGATGCAGCTGTACAAAACTTTGGTAAGGCCACATTTGGAGTACTGTGTACAGTTCTGGTCGCCTCATTTTAGGAAGGATGTGGAAGCTCTGGAAAAGGTGCAAAGAAGATTTACCAGGATGTTGCCTGGAATGGAGAGTAGGTCTTACAAGGAAAGGTTGAGGGTGCTAGGCCTTTTCTCATTAGAGCGGAGAAGGATGAGGGGCGACTTGATAGAGGTTTATAAGATGATCAGGGGAATAGATAGAGTAGACAGTCAGAGACTTTTTCCCCAGGTGGAACGCACCATTACAAGGGGACATAAATTTAAGGTGAAAGGTGGAAGATATAGGAGGGATATCAGAGGTAGGTTCTTTACCCAGAGAGTAGTGGGGGCATGGAATGCACTGCCTGTGGAAGTAGTTGAGTCGGAAACATTAGTGACCTTCAAGCAGCTGTTGGATAGGTACATGGATTACGGGAAAATGATATAGTGTAGATTTATTTGTTCTTAAGGGCAGCACGGTAGCATTGTGGATAGCACAATTGCTTCACAGATCCATGGTCCCAGGTTCGATTTCGGCTTGGGTCATTGTCTGTGCGGAGTCTGCACGTCCTCCCCGTGTCTGCGTGGGTTTCCTCCGGGTGCTCCGGTTTCCTCCCACAGTCCAAAGATGTGCGGGTTAGGTGAATTGGCCAATGATAAATTGCCCTTAATGTCCAAATTGCCCTTGGTGTTGGGTGGAGGTGTTGAGTTTGGGTAGAATGCTCTTTCCAAGAGCTGGTGCAGACTCAGGGGGCCGAATGGCCTCCTTCTGCACTGTAGATTCAATGATAATCTATGATTAATCTAGGACAAAGGTTCGGCACAACATCGTGGGCCGAAGGGCCTGTTCTGTGCTGTATTTTCTATGTTCTATGTTTAATTTTAAAGAAATTACAGATTTCCTTTGCTGTGCTGCTTTTTGGGTCATGACGGGTCATTAGCTGCAGAATTCTGGAGACCACGCTATGGGAAGGACCTTGGAGAGGTTACGGAAGGAGATTTACTCGAATGGTCCCAGTAATAAGGGACTTCACTGACTATGGAGAGACTGGGGAAGCTGGCCTTGTTCTTTTCAGAGTAGAGAGGTTAATAGGAGATTTAATAGAGGCATTCAAAATCAAAAAGGTTTAATAAATAAGGAAAAACTGCTCCGTGTGACTACAGGGTCAGTAAGCGTGGCGGCACGGCGGTTAGCACTGCTGCCTCACAGCACT
This sequence comes from Scyliorhinus torazame, assembly GCF_047496885.1. NCBI lineage: Eukaryota > Metazoa > Chordata > Chondrichthyes > Carcharhiniformes > Scyliorhinidae > Scyliorhinus > Scyliorhinus torazame. The sequence goes on along the minus strand of NC_092721.1, from coordinate 168,012,043 downwards.
GGGTTCAATTCCTGGCTTGGGTCACTGTCTGTGCGGAGTTGGCACGTTCTCCCCGTGTCTGCATAGGTTTCCTCCGGGTGCTCCGGTTTCTTCCCACAGTACAAAGATATGCAGGTTAGGTAGATTGACCGAGCTAAATTGCCCCTTAGTGTCCAACGGTTAGGTGGGGTTAAGGGGTTATGGGGATAGGGCAGGGAGTGGGCACTGAAATAAAAGTGATTTCTTTTAGACCTGTTAGATACGCAAAGCTGGGCAGATGGGAAGACCTGGGAACAATCGTCCCTTTATACATAGAACATACAGTGCAGAAGGAGGCCATTTGGCCCATCGAGTCTGCACCGATCCACTTAAGCCCCACTTCCACCCTAGCTCCATAACCCAATAACCCCTCCTAATCTTTTTGGACACGAAGGGCAGTTTAGCATGGCCACTCCACCTAACCTGCACGTCTTTGGACTGTGGGAGGAAACCGGAGCACCCGGAGGAACCCACGCAGACACGGGGAGAACGTGCAGACTCTGCACAGATAGGGGAGTTGCAGTCGTTTTGGGGATGTCACCTGGAAAAAACTGAAACATTCCTCATAGTGCACAGGGCTAGCATTCTGATCGCACTGCACCTATTTTCCAAGTACCACTGGGTTGCCTAAACATTTTATGGAAGGAAGCATGGCATATTTAATGCCATAAGAGACATTCTGCCGCATTGGTAAAGGCAGAAAGAGAGATGTCCAGGACCTGCACATGAAACAGACATAAGGGGCGCGATTCTCCGACCGCCCACCGGGTCGGAGAATCGACGGGCGTCGGCGTGAATCCCGCCTCCGCCGTGTCCCAAATTCTCCGCCACCGGAGATTCGGCGAGGGCGGGAATCGCGCCGTGCCGGTCGGCGGAAATCGCGCCGGTCAGCGGGCCCACCCCCGGCGACTCTCCGGTCTGCGATGGGCCGTACCCCCGCCTCTGTCAACCCACGCCAGCCGGCGTGGATTGAACCACCTTTCGAACGGCGGGACAAGGCGGCGCGGGCGGGCTCCGGGGTCCTGGGGGGGACGCGGGGCGATCTGGCCACGGGGGGTGTCCCCACGGTGGCCTGGCCCGCGATCGGGGCCCACCGATCCGCGGGCGGGCCTGTACCGTGGGGGCACTCTTTTCCTTCCGCCTTCGCCATGATCTTCACTATGGCGGAGGCGGAAGAGACCCCCTCCACTGCGCATGCGCGGGGATGCCGTGAGCGGCCACTGATGCTCTCGCGCATGCGTCGCGTGGCAAAGTCACTCCGGCTCGGGCCTAGCCCCTCAAGGTGAGGGCTCGGCCCCTCAAGATGCGGAGAATTCCGCACCTTTGGGGCGGCGCGATGCCGGACTGATTCGCGCCGTTTTTGGCGCCGGTCGGCGGACATCGCGCCGATTGCGGAGAATCCCGCCCCAGGACACCGTTTTCACATGTAAAGAGCCTAACATTTGTTAGGCAGTGGCCGAACTACATTCAGGTCTACATGTGGCCTAGCTAGCAGTCGTTACCGGGATAAAAGCAAATTATGGCAGTCTCTGATGAAAAGTCTTCCAGACTTGAAGCGTTAGATCTATTCTATCTCCGCAGATGCTGTCAGACCCATTGAGATTTTCCAGCATGTTCTGTTTTTGTATTTAAAGGGATCTCTGCAAGCCACCATCAAAACAGTAACTATGAAAAAAGTACTGCATTGAGTGTGGTGCTTAGGACAAGTTAACACATGTTAGATACTGATTAAACTCCATCATTCTAAACTGTCACATCCAGCTCTGCCAAGAAGGAACATGAGAAACTTAACGGAGTTCATTTGCTTGAGAGACAGTTTCTTAGCCTGGCTTACTGCTTTAAGATGAGGAGGGAAGACATCGGAACAAATTTATTTTGTTCCGTAAACATTATGGCAACCTCAAACCACGAGAATAATTGCTTTCAAAAGAAGTAACCAAACACTAACTGAATTTACCAATTTAAACAATTTCAATTACCTTGTGCCAATTTGATTAGCCTGTTATTTAAACCTCCATCGCCATCCACAATGTACATTTCCCCCTTGTTAGAAACATACACTTCTGCTGGTTGATCAAATTGCAATGGATTTAAGTCATTGCCAGGAATTCCAGGTGTCCCCAGAGTTTGAAGAAGTTTTCCATGTGGAGTGTACTGTTTGATTGTGTGTCCATATTTTCCTAGTGAAATGAGAAAACTGGAATTTATAAAGCTCTTTCATATCCTCAGGATTGCTCCCAAAGTATTTCATAGAGAAATAATTACTTTTGAAGTGCAGTCATTTTACTTTGTCGTTAAGTATAGCAGATTCTTCCCTCAATACCCTTTCCTCCCCATTGCAATATCATCTACGAATGTGCCCAATTTGGGCTGCATTTCTGAAACCAAGTCCTAATGTAGATTAAAAATGTACCCATTGTAGGAAAATTCCCTCTGCACAAGCATCGCCAGCTTGATTTCACTTCTCTAATTGCTGACAATTTATTATCTTCCTTTTCAGCTTTACCTCAGATACTTGGCTTCAGTAGGTGTCAAACATTGAATTGAATCAAAAGCTTTACAAATTTCCAGGTAGACAACGTCTTAGGGCTTTCAAAATCTACCATCTACTCCCTCAAAAACATCAAGGAGGTTGGGCAGAACGAAGTTAAAACCATGGTAAAGTGAGGCAAACATTTTAAAATATTTTATTAAGTAGTGAAAGACTCGATCAGAATTTCTAGTTCCACTGCATGTCAAAAAAACAACTGCCAAAACTGTTGCTAAAATAAAACTCTCCGTGTCAAGCAATAATAGTTTTTCACCATCCTCCATTTTGGTTTTAAGGCAAGATAGATATAGCAGCAGAATTTATTTTTTATTTATTCTTTCATGGGATGTGAGCATCACTGACAAGGCAACAAAATGCTGGCCTAATGCTAATTATCGTTGAACCGCCTTCTCAACCTTGCCCCTCGCCTGAGGTGCAGTGACCCTCAGGTTAAAGCACCAGCAGTCAGCTCTCCCCCTCAAAGGGGAAAGCAGCCAGTGGTCGTGTGGGACTATGGAGACTTTACCGTACCTTTACCCTTGAACTGAGTGGCTTGCTAGGTCATTTCAGACGGCAATTAAGAGTCAAATCACATTGCTGTCAGCTTGGAGTCACATGTAAGCTGGACGAGATAAGGATAGCAGATTTTCTTCCCAAAGAACGTTAATGAACCAGATGGGTTTTTACAACAATTGATGATAGTTTCATGGTCACCATCACCGACACTAGCTTACTATGCATACAGTGAACCTGCTCATCTCCCTTGAAAAATATAATTCATTTGTTCTGACATCAGGAGTCCATCCATTTTTATTTGGCACAGTAGAAAAAAAGATTTGAAAGCCTGGCGGTTATGGTGGAGAAGTGACAGCCACGTATCCTGATGTCAAATTCCACCATGGCAAGCTGAGAAACGACAAGGTTTACCACTAGAAAAAAAAACTGCACCATATAAATTATTCTATATAATGATATGTGTCTAACCCCCAGATTGAACAAGTAAAATAATTATAATAAAATAAAATGCAGAATAAAACATTGATAAAATCGATTTCGTAATTACAAAAGCAGAAGCTGTAAATTCCACTATACCAAACATACCATTACCAACATCTGTCACCCACACAGTTGGCGAAGGCGATGCATTAGTTGCAAAGATCCCATGTGGCATCTCAAGTGTTGTGGTATTCCACTCTTGGAGCAAGTATCCATCTTCTGAAAACAACAAAACCTTTGGTACCGATTCTCCTCTCTGGAAGGTTGAAGAAAATAATAACATTTATTTGTAATTGTGAGAGCCTTTAAACCTTTAATAAGACACTTTGAAGTTATGCCAAACATTTTGAGCTGCTACCTACAGGAGCAAAGAAAATTCTTCTAAATGTTCTCTTCTACTGTTTGGCAGTTGAGATAAGGTCCAATAATACCTGTACTAGTGAAGACTTGGTACGGATTATTCACCTGAGGAAGGAGCTGCGCTCTGAAAGTTAGTGATTCGAAACAAACCTGTTGGACTTTAACCTGATGTTGTAAGACTTCTCACAGATTATTGTGAGTGAAGAGTTTGCAAACGGATGGCTTCCATTTTCTGGTAACATGGCACCAACTTCATCAAAAGAACTCAGAGTGCAGGAAGAGAAAAGGCCACCCTGCCCATCTATGTTAATCTCTCCAGTAGACAGCTCTCACAAGGACATCTCATTGTATGGTTCATAAGCCCAATGTTTAACCCTCCATTACCATGCTTGGTCGTCTGTTCAAACATTTATATCTCGAGTAAATAGATTCTCAAAATTTGCTGTTCACTGATTTCCCTTAAGACACAGGCTTAAAAATACGACATGCATATATTTGCTAAGTTCATATGGTTTAGTGGTACAATACTTGTATTATTTCATTGAAGGGGCATAACAAAAGCTATATGCATCTCCACAGGGAGGGGGGTCAGTGATTGTGACTGTTCATGCTCATCTCTAGTAATTTAATCACAAGCGGCAGAGGTCTAGGCTCAAGCAACCGATCTGCCTTTCCAGTCAGAAAGCAGGAAAAAATAATAAAATGAGCGGATAGTATTAAATAATTATCTTATCACAGTATGTTCAAGTGAAAATGTATGTCTTACCTGTGCCACATAAACAATATCCGCCACTGGGTCGACTGCAACACCAAACACTTGACCTGTGAAAAACGTTGGAAGCCGAGGCCATCCTGGATCCAGTTTGTAGAGATTTTTCTTAGCTAGTTTAGGTGATTCCACATAATATCCAGCTGTTGCCTGATGGGTGCAGACATGAAAAATAATTTTAAACATTTCCCTCAAATAACCGGTTCATTATCCATCACGTTCCTCAAGTAGCTATGGTGTAATACCAAGTAAAGATTAGAATACAGGAAACTCACCTTTAGTTTTACATTTTATATTTGGTGATTAGAAAACATATTTTATTATTTCATTATTGACTAAAGGAGAGAAAAGGGCTGCAGTCAATGCACTACTGGTACATGTGTAAAATCTTGGATAGCTTTCAGCAAACTAACCTGTATGATATTATCTTTAAATCTTGCAGTTCAAAATGTAGTTTTATGAAAAACACTGAAGAGAAGGCAGATGACAGTCTCTTCTGTATGGTCATTAAGAATAGCTCTTAATGCAATTAGAACATTAAAGGGAAGTGATTAGGACAATACATGTTTTAAATTTGTGCGAACAATCTTGCAGTTTGAAATTTGGCTTCTTTGACAAAGGGCCTGACACAACCAGAAATCACTGAAATTCATCCCCTAACTCAATGAGTCAAATAAATAAAGGGAGAAGTCAGGCTTGATCACTGCCTCATAACTCTTGCTTGGAAGTGCAAATGTGTGGCTGTTAGGATTCCTATAACCAAAAGGCATGTACAATATGAAAATTGGTCATTTGGGGAATTGTATATTAAGAATGTGTGGAATATAATTTTTATTGAAAAGTAATTTTCCCTTTGTATATTTGATGTAAATACATGGGGGGGGGGGTATTTCTGTCCCCATTAAAGAAACTTTTTAAAAAGCCCCCCAATATTTCAACAGCCTAAATTGGTGATGGGGTGAGCTCTCTTGACAACCATGGTGTTATGGGACTTGCCCCTGAATTTATTGGCGAGTTTTCATAAATATATGGCGGGAAACGTCTACAGTGCAGGCTGCATCCACTGTTTCCGCCGGAGTTGAGACTCAGCCAAAAGAAATCCACAAATTCCACCCATTGTTACTGCCTAGAATAAGGGGCGGGATTCTCCACTCCCACACCGAAGTGGCCGCGCCGTCGAGGTTCACGACGGCGCGGAACGGCCCCGGTCGCGACCGATTCAGGCCCTGACAATGGGCCAGTATCGGGGCCGCGTCATCTACCCGCGCCAGGCCTTGTCGCCCGCGCATGCGTGGTTGCCGTCCTGTCCAAATCCGCCCCGCAAGAAGATGGGGGACGGATCTTGCGGGGCCGCGGAAGGAAGGAGGTCCTCCTTCAGAGAGGACGGCCCGACGATCGGTGGGCACCGATCGCGGGCCACCCCACATTCAAGGTGAAGCCCGGTGCAGAATCCCCCCTCGCCCCCCCCACAGGCCGCCCCCCAGCGTTCACGCACCGTCCACGACTGTAGCGACCAGGTGTGGACGCCGCCGGGGGGAACCCGCCGTTTTGGCCTGGCCGCTCGGCCCATCCGGGCCTCAGAATCGCGGGGGTGCTGGAGAATCGCCATTTTGGGTGTCTCCGGCGATTCTCCGGCCTGCGAAACTCGACTGGCCCGTTCCCGCCGCTCGGGAGAATCGCGGGAGGGCGTCGGACCGGCGTCCCCGGAAATTTCGACGGCCTAGGCGATTCTCCCAACCGGCGTGGGAGTGGAGAATCGCGCCCCTGGTCTGTATAAGGAAGATAGAGATAATGATAAGAGGAGATTTTTCAATATAAAATGAAAATGCATCGTAAAGATGCTTTTTCAATTTATTTTCTGCAGCAAGTGTTTTGAACCATGAATAATTATTTAGTTGAGTAAAAATATATCTGTAATTTTGATTTCAGTTAGGTTGTTTTGGAGCCTTGGTACCTGGAAGAGTGGATAGACTCCTGGTTAAAAGGTCTTTTGCATTTGAACAAAGAAAAGTACAGGCCCTTTGGCACTCCTATACGTTTGTGCGTATATTTTTAAAAAATATATTTTTATTCTCCATTTTCACATTTTCTTCAGAATTTACACCCCACCAACAAACAGTAAACGGTAACAAATACAATGTCAATCCCCGTATCAACAACAACGATCCCATCCTCCCACCACCCCAAACAACAGCCCACCTGACAATATAAGCATCAAATAAAACAAACCCTCCCAAGGTGGGAAAAAAAAGGAAAACTGAAATCAGGAATCGCCTATGGTCACCATTGACATATACAGTCCACCCCCCAACCCTCCCCCCCCCCCCCTAATATTCAATGCCATCCAATCCCCGAAAGAGTACCGTGAATGACACCCATGAATTGAAGACACTGCCCCCCCACCTCCCCTCCCAGGCTCCTCCCCTCCACTTCCTCTTGTAATCTCCTCCCCCCAACCTCGACTCCTTCCCCAACTTTTCACCCCAGCTCGACTCACCGGAACATGTTCTACCAGGCTCCGATGGCCACAGCCCCTCCCCCCACCTCACTCCCGTTCACTGGCCGGCTTAAACTGGCCAGCATGGAGGCCCCCGCCCGGGTCTCCTTCCCCCTTGCCCGGTCCCAGGAAAACCAAGAAATCCCCTTTAGCACACAACCCCGCATACACACCCAAGCCCCAAAGAACTATCATTGCAAATGAAAGTCCCATTTCTTCCCTTGTCCAAATATATACTCATCTAGTACATACACCAACACGCAGTGAAAAAATAAAGTTACATGAGGCTACATCGGTATGTGCATATATTTTTAATGAGGTTTTACAACCCCTGACGTTAAAGCAATGGGTTAGAAGTTATGCTTGTGGAAAAAGGTTTTTAAAAATCTTTATCATTGCCTAGCAACAGTCGTCCACAGTCACAGAGGAACAGACAGGAGGGTAGAGTTGGTGTATGCCAGAGATTGAAGAGGATTTTCAGTTCTCTGAGAAGAAAACCCTTCAAAGTTAATAGAAGGGTCTTAATTATAATAATCTTTATTAGTGTCACAAGTAGGCTTACATTAACACTGCAATGAAGTTACTGTGAAAATCCCCTAGTCGCCACACTCCGGCCCATGTTCGAGTACACTGAGGGATAATTTAGAATGTCCAATTCACCAAACAGCACATCTTTCAGGACTTGTGGGAGGAAACCGGAGTGCCCGGAGGAAACCCATGCAGACACGGGGAGAACTCCCCACAGTCAGTGACCCAAGCTGGGAATCGAACCTAGGTACCTGGTGCTGTGAAGCAACAGTGCTAATCACTTTGCTACCGTGCCACCCAGTTGACTGAATGATAAGTTATAAAACTTGGTAATTGGTTTAGCAGAGGTGCATGCGATTGGCAGACTTGAGTTTAGGGAACTTATTTGTTTACTCTGCCATTGAAGGAACGGTGGATTTAGAGTGTTTTGGGGGTTTCTTGGGGAGAGACACAAGTTGGGTGAAAAGCATCAAGTGAATGCTCAAAATATTCACCGAGAGAAAACCATTTGCAATTGTGCAGTTGCAAATGAGAAAGCCTTGTGTTACGCTTGTGATAACTCTTCACAGGTTTATGCTGCAGTAAAGAATCAGTAAAAATCTGAATTGTCTTCTTGTGTTTCTATTGAGATCTTTCCAATCTTTGTGTCCAGAGTAGTATAGTTAATTTTTCCTGCTTGAAAAATTATTTTATTATTTGTATTAAAATTATATTTTCAGACATCTGTGAATTTGTCCTGTAACTTACTAACAGTTTCTAAAAAAAGTTAGAACATAATGTCAGGTTTTACTCTGAGATCTGACTTAGCCAGTATTAACATTACCTGGGATCATAACAATATCGAACCATACTTAAAGATTATACTTGTGTCTTTTTATTGACCAAAGTAAAAAAACTGGATAATTTCAACTTTTCATAGGTTGAAATATTTGTTGTCACATATATATTTGAAAAGTTCTTTACTGTTATCTCAGATAGCATTCAGAAAAGTATAAACATTTACATTATCTCAACAACTGCTCTTGCTTCCATAAGATGGGTGCAGTGATGTGTTTTCAAAATATTGAGAATTCAAGGGACTAAGAATAGCTTTTCTGCATATTTAAGTAATATTCCCTTTTGATTGCATGCCGTTGCTACTTCTTTGAGGACAGCAGCTGAACTCACCAAGGCTTCTTAGCACATTCTAAATGCACAACTGCTACCATCTAGGACAAGGACAGCAGACACAAAGATCAGAACTTACGCCCCAGCTATTCACAATACATATCAATAATTTGGATGTAGATATTTCCAGATTCGCAGATTATACATAATTAGGCAGGTATGTGTTGTAAGGAAGATATGAAACAGCTACAGGAGGATTTGGACAGATTTAGTGAGTGGGCAAGAACATGGTAGATGGATTGCAATGTGGAAAAATGTGAGATAATCCACTTTTGTAGAAGGAACAGATAGATGTGCAGAGTGTGGTGGATTCAAGATTGAGTCTTTGGAGGTTCAAACAAAACATAGAGCTTTATTTAGAAGATGTTAACACTACAGGCTGCGATGAGACTGCCCGTTTGTCCATGCAAATAGCTGATGATGACATCATGCAATCGTTCTCTTAAAGTGTTGCTGTTCAGCTACAAGGCTAATTGTGAGGAAATACCAAAATCACTATGAATGAGCATTTCCTCCCCCTTTAAATTAAAGGTGCCTAACACAATAAACAGCATAACATTAACAATCGATTAGCAACATGAATAATCAAACAACAAGTCAATACGTCGTACGTTCCGGAGGTCATTGTTCTCTGTGTGGTTATCGGCAAACATCAATCGGTTGCTGCAACTTCTGCTGCCTTTGGCTTGGTGTGAATGTCATCAGTGGTTATCTGTGGAGTCGACACAGTGATCTGAAGTTGACTTGCGTTTGATTTGCAATTGAGGTGCTGTTTTCGCTAATTGGTTTGTTAGTGTCAGGTTCTTTGGAAGGTCCAGGTCGTCTCTTGGCACAGCTGAATTTGGACTTTCTGTCAGTTCCGCCTCTGGCAAATTGGTTCGAGTTACCAAAAGTTGATCCGCATGCATTCTCCATATTACATCGTCTCAGGGTTGTATGGCGTAGGAGACCTGTCCTGCCTGTGCTAAGATGGTGGCAGGATCCACTTATCATTTGTGTTATAATTTCTTGCCAGAACCTCTTGACCCCAGCGAAAAACACGTTTCACCTTGTTTTCCCACCTTGTGACCTGATCCTGCTGTTTTTTCTCAAAACGTTATTTTGTCTTGGGGTGGTTTTAGCAAATCAAATGCTGGTGTAGTTGATGTTAAACTATCAGCAATGCCAGAGAAACCTGGGTTGTTGTGTGCGCATTTAGATTGTGAACCTTGTTCTCTGGTTACCTTTACCAAATGTTTCATCATCTGTACAAAATGTTCTGCCAGCCCATTTGTGGCAGTAGTGGAGCAGATGTGTTCAATTCCATTCTCCTTCAAGTAGTTTATGAACTCTTGAGATATGAACTGTGGTCCATTGTTTCTCACTAGTTGTTCAGGGAAATAAATCTGCTGAAGGTTTCACACACTCAATTGTTTTCTCCAATGATGGCAACTTCGAGCATCGAATTGAATGAAAAACATGTGTCCTTCAAATGGTCTGGCATAATCAACATGTACCCACTGCCAGGCCTCTTCTGGCCATGCCCATGCGTGCAATGGCACTAATGGGAGGCAGGTTTCACACTCTTGCACAAGATAAACACATTCCCACCTTCTCCTCAATTTCAGCATCTAGCCCCGGCCACCAGAAATAGCTCCTGGGTTATCTCTTTCATCCTTACAGTACCACAGCGGCCTTTGTGTGATTGGTTTAATACATGTCTTCTTAATAATGGTAGAATGATCACTCTCATTCCCCAGAGGAGACTTCGGGCAAAACATAGCTTTAGCTTATGATTTTCTCCTGAAGTCTTATTGCCTTGAAGTGCAATATCCATAACCTTTGACAGTATTGGATCACTTCTGGTATGCTTCTTCATCTACCCTGTGGTTACAGGAGTGTTGTCTACTTGTTCAAAGTAGAAAATGTTTCCACACAAACTGCTTTATCAACAAACTATTTGGTAAGGGTAGTCGGGAGAGTCCATCTGCATTCCCCTGAAGGTTTGACTGATGTTCACTGACAAGAGCAGTACCCAGCTCTGCATTCTGCTCGCTGCCAGAAATGAAATCCCGGTACAAGGTCCAAATATTGTTGTTAGCGGACGATGGTCTGTCAATAAAGTGAATTTCCACCCATACAGGAATTGGTAGAACCGTTTTCTGCCAAAAATGATTCCTCGGGCTTCTATTGCTATCTGCGCATAATTGCTTTCGGCTTTATTCAAGGTCCTTGACGCGAAGGCTATCGGCTTTTCTTCACCCATGGTCATTATGTTGGAAAGCACTGCTCAGCCCCATAAAATGATGCCAGTTGCAGGGGTAAATCTGGATCAAAATGTATCAGGACTTCTGACTTGAATAGCCCCTCTTTGGCTTGCATGAATGCTTTCTCACATTGATCACCCCCCATTTCCACTTTTTATTTTTACACAGCATGTTTTGCAAGGGTCTCAGAATAGTCGGCAGATTAGGGACAAACGTTCTGTAGTAATTTAGTAAACCTAAAATGATGTAAATGGCACAGTGGTTAGCATTGTTGCCTTATAGCGCCAGGGACCCAGGTTCAATTACGGCCTTGGGTGACTGTGCGGAATTTTCACTTTCTCCCAGTGTTTGTGTGGGTTTCCTCCAGGTGCTCCAGTTTTCCCCCACAGTCCAAAGATGTGCAGGTTAGGTGAATTGGCCATGCTAAATTTCCCTTTGGTGTCCAAAAGGTTGGGTGAGTTTGTGGGAATAGGGTGGGGGCCTAGGTAGGGTGCTCTTTCAGAGATCGGCGCAGACGTGATGGGCCGAATGGCCTCCTTCTGTGTTTGCCTCGGTAATGGTTTTGACTTCCGAAGGCGAATTATGCAGTCCCTTGGCGTCGATGACCTGACCCAGATATTCAACTGAAGATTGGAAAAATTCCCATGTCTTTTCGGACTCTTAATCCATAATCTTCTAATCTCGGAAGTGTGGCATCTAGGTTGCAGAGATGTTCTTTCTCATTCGTCGCAGTAATAAAGATGTCATCCAAATAACACTGGACTCCATCTAATCCCTTTAAGATTTGGTCCATAGTTCATCGGAACACCTCTGGCGCTGAAGTGACCATCTGACCATCCAATAATGGAGCGACCCAACATCGGTTTGTTGCACCAGCAATAGTACATTTAATAATTCATCTACGGACTGTGAACTAATTTTCTTTTCACATCCTTTTTGTACCACATTGACACTTTTTCCTTGATTCAGTATGACATATGTTTTACTCGGCCCTTGCTTCCTGCAACATTTGCCTGAAGCTTGTTTCTTTTTCCAACAAATGCGTGCAATGTGGACCACAATTTATGTACATGATGTCTTTGCACCAACAACCTTCTGCTGAGTGCCTGGTTTCTGCACACCTGTGGAAGTGTGAGTCAGTGTTTGCGTTCAGGTTTCAGCTGACATCTTGTGAATTATTGTGCTTTAACTCAACTGTTGAGTTCTTTGGCTGCTAATTCCATGGATACAGCAACTTTTAAAGTTTTCTTTAAGGTCAGGTTGTTTTTGATTGAACAACCGCCTAGGAATAGCTTTGCTTCTTAAACCACAGACTAATCATCCTCTGATGGTATCGTTTGACACATCCCAAATTCGCATTGTTCTGCCAGTCTTTTCAGGGTAGCTACAAACTGTGTCATCAATCCATCTTCTTCTTGGTTGCACTCATGAAACTTAAACTTTTCTGCGATGAATAAAAGTTTTGGTAAATAGTGGCCCTGCAAAATTTCCACTATTTCTTCATACGTTTTGTGCATTGCTTTTCCGCTATACCAGACTCCGAAGGAGGTTTAATGTTTTTCCCGCCATTGTGCTCAGGAATGTTGGAACATTTATATCTGCTATCATCTTGGTAGCTTGAACAAAATAGTCGAATTGTTCTGCGTATGGGTTCCATCGCTCTGTGTTCTCATCAAACGGTCCCACAGTGCCAAAAACTCCTGCCATTTTTCTGTATGGAAGGGCCTGTGTGTGCGCGAAGTGCCACATATTTCTAGCACTACCTTGCTTTCTTTCTCCCCAAAACAAGGCACAATCTGAGTTCAGCCTATTTCCCTTTGTGCTTTAGAAACATAGAAAGTAGGAGCAGGATGCCATTCGGCCCTTTGAGCATGCACTGCCATTCATCCAACTCAATAGCTTAATCCCGCTTTCCCTCCATATTTTTCGATCCCTTTCGCTCTAAGTGCTATATCTTGAAAACATACAGTTCGGGATTTTCCGCCGGCAGGATTCTCCGCTGCCCTGGCAGCACATCCACGCCTGTGGGTTTCCCAGTGGTGTGGGATGGATGAGAAATCCCATTGGCAGGTGGCAGGAACGGAGAATCCTGAGAGCACGCCACCCAGGAAAACGCGGCTGGCAGACCGGAGAACCTCGCCCACAATGTTTTGGCCTCAACTACTTCCTGTGGTAATGAATTCCACAGGCCGACCACTCTCTTTGTGAAGAAATTTCTCATCATCTCTGTCCTAAGTGGTCTACCCCATATCCTCAGGCTGTGACCCCTGGTTCTGGACACACCCACCATCGTAAGTATCCTTCCTGCATCTACCCTGTCTAGTTCTATTAGAATTGTATAGGTTTCGGTGAGGTCCCTCTCATTCTTCTGAACTCCAATAATCCTAATCGATTCAATGTCTGTCCCTCCATCCCAAGAATCAGTCTGGTAAACCTTCGCTGCACTCCCCCTAGAGCAAGAACATCCTTCCTCAGATAAGGAGACCAAAACTGCACACAATATTCCGGGTGTGGCCTCACCAAGGCCCTGTATAATTGCAGCAAGTAATCCCTGCTTCTGTACTCAAATCCCTTCGCTATGAAGGTCAACATACCATTTGCCTTCTTTACCACCAGCTGTACCTATATGCTTACTTTCAGTGACTGGTGTCCGAGGACACCCAGGTTTTGTTGCATATTCCCCTCTCCTAATTTATGGCCATTCAGATAATAGTCTGCCGTCTCAAAGTGGATAACCTCTCATTTCTCCTAATTATACTGCATTTCACATTAATTTGCCGACTCACTCAACTTGTCCCAAATCACACTGATGGATCTCTGCATATTATATTTTGTTCCTTCATCTAAATCATTAATATATTTTGTGAATAGCTGGGGTCCTAGCACGATCCCTGTAGTACCCCACTAGTCATTGCCTGCCAATCTGAAAAAAGACGCATTAATTCCTACTCTTTGTTTCCGGTCTGCCAACTAGTTTTCTACCCATCTCTAATCCCATACGTTTTAATTTTACACAGTAATCTCTTATGCGGGACTTTGTCAAAAGCCTTCTGAAAGCCCAAATATACATCCACTGACACCCCCTCGTCAACTCTACTAGTTACATCTTCGAACCTTTCAGTAGATTTGTAAAGCATGATTACCCTTCAAAAATCCATGCTGACTCTGTCCGATCCTGCCACTATTTTCTAAGTGCTCTGTTATAAAATCTTTGATAATGGATTCTAGAATTTTCCCCACTACTGACATCAGGCTTACTGGTCTACAATTCCCTGTTTTCTCTCTATCTTCCTTGCTAAATAGTGGAGTTACATTAGCTATGCTCCAACCTGCAGGTACTGTTCCACAGTCGATGGAATCAGGGAAGTACTCTGGGATGTAGATTATGGGCATTTATCAGCCTTCAAACCCATCAATTTCCCCAACACCATTTCTCTACTAATATATATCTCCTTCAGTTCCTCCCTCTCACTAAACCCTGCTTTCCCCAACATTTCTGGTATCTCACTTCTGTCCTAATTTGTGAAGACAGAACCAAAGTATGTGTTTAGTTGCTCAGCCATTTCTTTGTCCCGTGGCACTTAGGCCCCTAACACCCCCAGCACTAAGTTTGTTGTTGCAGTGTACCTGCTACTCATAGCAACGGAATTTGTTTTCGATGAAGCACGTGGCAGGCTTCTCACCAAGCTCTAGCTTTGACAAAGAATCATCCAGACTTGAAACGTTAGCTCCCTTCTCTCTCCACAGGTGCTGTCAGACCTGCTGAGATTGGCCAGGATATTCTATTTTTGTTATCAGCATCTGCAGTAATTTGCTTTTCTCTCCAATGTTGTTTCCTTCGGATTCTTCACTTTTCTGTCTTCCAGTGGCTACAACTGTTGTTTGGCTCATTTATTATCACTTTGCGTGCCTATAAATAATGTTCAATCTTTTTATGGACGCCTACAAATGCTGTTCGCCTATCTCGTCATCAGTTTTCATGTGGTGCATTCAAGATGTGAGTCTGCAGGCTTTGGAGATTTCATCATGCAACCGTTCTCTTAAAGTGCCCCTGTTCAGCTACAAGGCTGCTTTTGAGGAAACACTAAAACCACTACGAATACACAACAGAGTATTTCCTAAACGGTAAGAAATTAAAAAGCTATGGGCAGCACGGTGGCACAGTGGTTAGTGCTGCTGCCTCACGACACTGAGGTCCCAGGTTCGATAGTGGCGCTGGGTCACTGTCCGTGTGGAGTTTGCACATTCTCCCAGTGTTTGCGTGGGTTTCACCCCCACAACCCAAAGATGTGCAGGGTAGGTGGATTGGCCGTGCCAAATTGCCCTTTAATTGGAAAAAATGAATTGGGTGCTCTAAATTTTTTTTTTTTAAAGAAATTAAAAAGTTAATGTACAAAGGGACCTTGATGTCCTTGTCCATAAATCACTGATGGCTAACATGCTGGTGCAGTAAGCTATTAGGTAGGCTAATACAATGTTAGCCTTTATTGCAAGAGGGTTTGTGTGCAGGAGTAGCGACATCTTACTTCAATTCTATAGAAGCTTGCTTAAACCATACCTGGAGTACGGAGCACAGCTTCAGTCCCCTTACCTCAGAAAGGATATTATTGCGATAGAGGGAGTGCATGGTTGCAGGGCTTTCTTATGAAGAGATTGGGAAAACTGGGCCTGTATTCTCTAGCGTTTCGAAGAGTGAGAGGTGATCAGAATAGGCAGGGTAGATGCAAGTAAGATGTTTCCCCAAGTTCGGGAGTTTAGAGCCAGGAGGCACAGTTTCAAAAAGAGGGGGACGCCACTTAGGACCGAGATGAGGAGAAATTTCTTTACAGAGGGTTGTGAATCATTGTAATTCTCTACCCTGGAGGGCCGTGGAAGCTCAGCCACGATTATGTTTAAAGGTAGAGATTGATAGATTTCTGATTAACAATAACGTAAAGGATTATGGGGATAGTGTAGGATCCACCATGACTGTATCAAATGGGGCAGCACAGTGGTTAGCATTGCTGCCTCACGGCGCTGAGGTCCCAGGTTCGATCCTGGCTCTGGGTCACTGTCCGTGTGGAGTTTGCACATTCTCCCCGTGTTTGCGTGGGTTTCACCACCACAACCCAAAGATGTGCAGGTTAGGTGGATTGGCCATGCTAAATTGGCCTTTAATTGGAAAAAATGAATCGGGTACTCTCAATTTTTTTTAAAAATAACTGTATGGAATGGCAGAGTGGGTTCGGCGTGCTGAATGACTTACACCCCCCCAATCATCGTTTGACTCAATCTTACTTCCTCAAAATACTCCCCAAACAGGTTACAAAATAGCCGACTTATAAAGCTTACCGGGTTGGCAAACCGTGCAGGTAACAATATCCAGAGAGATAAGAATGAAACTATCATGATTAATACTACCAGGGGTTTGGCTTGTTTGACAGACACAAATATCCAGCTCGTCCTCAACATGACTGTTTACCTTCGACGCTTGGGAGAACAAGGCGGCTACTTTAGCTGCCGGAGAAAAATCGTCTGCAAAAAAACAAACAAAACGATCGGCGACTTTCTTAAGCATTAAGCCTCGGTGGTAAATACACAGGGGGAAATAAAGTAAGTAAAATAAAGCGAGCGAGGAGGTGGAAATGGGGGGGGGGGAGGGGGTGAAGACGTCATTATTCGGCGTCGTCGTGGCGTGTAAGGACCCCAGGGAGAGTGCGACGGGAGGCGGCCCGGGCTCGAGCGGAAGGTTCGAGGTGGCGGCCGTTACGCAGTCAGTTAGTCAGTCAGTGAGGGTGACCCTTCATTCGTACTTCACTCCACGTCCTTCTTAACCGTCACAGAGCCTGCCGGGAAGGGAGCGAGCTCTGATATTGCGGAGGGTGGTTTCAAACCGCCGCGCCCCCCCCACCCCAAAATTACGGTTCATGTTATTGGTCATGGAGCAGGTGGGAAGGATCGGTTGGAGGAGGAAGGGGACAGGGTTCGCAGGCCAGTGTGCCTGGTAGCGGCACTCCCCCCAGTGGGGGGGGGCCCCGTCACTCAGATCCGCCCTTTTTTGTGACTGCAGGCATCCTCAGTCACAACCGGGAGGGAGCGGAAGCTGCTGCTTACTCAATAAAAGTCTCTCTTTACAATAAGGGGAGAAATTAACACCTCTTTCACCCCCCCCCCCCCCCCCCCCCCCATCACATTCTCCAAAATGGACAACAAATCGTTTGCAATCGTCCTGGATGAAATAAGGAAGGTAAAAAAACTCCAATGCCACCCGCGGATCGCTTGTGTTTACAATTAAGAATCTCAAAGCAATCTACGTCCAAACGTTTGAAATGATGTGCTAGCTTTTAAGTTATCGTTACTTTTTAGTGCAGAACTCCCCGCATGTGAATAGTGTGGAAGTAGCCACGGATGAAGACACCCAGGGTGCTGAATAGACTTGATGCTAAACTTGTCTAACCAGTGCAGAGCAGCAATCGACAAGCTAACAGGGAAGAATGTGCTGGAAGACACCTAACTGGGCAGCAGCATCTTTGGAGAGAGGAACAGAGTTGATGAACTTTCAATAGGTGCCAGTAGAGCAAAGGTCTGGAAGTCATGTTATCTTGTATGCTCGAGATCCATTTCTAGTTGCTGAGATACACGGGAGGCATTCTGGAACTGGAGGCAGCAGAGAGCTCTGAGGTTCATACCTCGTGTCATTGAGATGTGACTGGAGAAACTTGGGTCTTTTCAACCTGAAAAGGATGTGCTCGAAATTTGTGATCTCCCAGAGATATGTAATAGTTAAGGGAACGGAGAAGATTAATCTGAAGTCAATCTTTTATCATTGGAGTATGATTAGATGGTGTGGGCTGGGTTACAGGGATCAATACATAGATTGGAAGTGCAAATCTTGGAATAATTTAAGAAATAATTATATGCTGAAAGATGTGATTAAATTATTCTGAAATAGGCTGAATTGTTTTTGTATGTTATATTGTGATATTTGTTTTTTTTAAATAAATGTTTTATTAAAGCTTTTCCAACCAACGTTTTTACATAACAAAAATAGAAGTGCCAAGATGAAAGGTTGCCACCGCCGGGAGAACCCCATCAAGGACCCTCTCAAGGCGAACTTTATTTGCTCCAGGCTGAGGAACCCTGCCATAGTTGACTAGTGCCCCATGGCTGGTGCCTTTGCATGACGCCGTCCCCTCCATCATCCACTTCCTAATCATGGGCACATTGGCTGCCCAATAATAGCTGCAGAAGTTCGGCAGAGCCAGTCTCCCCCCCCCCCTTCCCGGGCTACGCTCCAACAATGCCCTTTTAACTCGTGGGGTTTTATTCGCCCACACAAACCCTGTAACAATCCTATTCACCCGCTTAAAAAAGGACTTGGTGATGAAAATGGGGAGGCACTGAAAGACGCAGAGGAACCTGGGGACAACTGTCATCTTCACAGTCTGCACCCGCCCTGCCAAGGAAAGCGGGAGCATCCCACCTTTTACACTCCCTCCATCTGCTCCGCGAGCCGGGATAAGTTGAGCCTGTGCAGGGCATCCCAGTTCTGGGCCACTTGTATCCCCAAGTACTGAAAGCTCCTCTCCACTATCTTGAGCGGGAGCTCCCTCAGTCTCTCCTCCTGGCCCCTAGCGTGGACCACGAACAGCTAACTCTTCCCCACGTTCAATTTATACCCCGAGAAGCTCCCAAAGTCCCTGAGGATCCGCATGACCTCCCCCATCCCCCCCTAGCGGGTCCGAAATGTACAACAACAGGTCATCCGCGTAGAGGGAGACCCGGTGTTATATTGTGATATTTGTAATTGATATGTCACGTTGTGGTTTTTGAAATATCTTCCTGTACCTTGTATCCTTCAACATTACGTTTTTTTAAAATTGCATTTGACATAGGAAATTTACTGTCTGTGTTACAGGTGAGGGTAAATGTTATATTGTAGCTTGTACCAAGAGACTGTACCGGTTCTCAAATTAATTTATCAAGAGAAAAAAATGAGATGAGGAAAATCACCTAACCTGTTTTACTTTGTTGATTAGAAGCAAGCACTAGTTCTTCCCTTCACCATATCCAAATATTTCTTCAAGGTTTTTGCCTGCACTAACCTCCCAGAAGTCCATAATCTTTTTGTGAAGGCCCAACTCTTGATATTGGTCATAAATATACCATTTGTAGTTTAAACCTGTGGCCCGTCTAATTTTAATGATATGCCTTGCAATAGTGCTCAATATTTGCAATTTAATATTTTGTATATCAGATCTTTTCTCTCTCATATTTCAAAACTGAAGATGTCAAATCAGTAAGGCAGCTACTTTTAAATTTCAGGAGTTTAAATTAATTTAAATTAAGCTAGAATTGTGTAGAGTAGGTTAACAAGGGCTGCCCCACCCACTCTCATAATTGGTTGTCAGTTAAGTGTCAGTCACTTAAATCTACCTTGATCTAAAAGCAGGTGGGGGAGGGGAGTCAATTCAGGACAGTTTAAAAAGAGCAACTTGTAAACTCACTCCCAGTGAGTTCTCCCAGTGAGCCAGAGAAGACACAGCCAAGAGTGAGACAGAACCAAGAGTGAGTTTGGGAATTTGAATCTAGGTGGGAATTGAATCAAATCAGGAAGGCAGCTCCTTTTAAATTTCAGGAGTTTAAATTAATTTAAATTAAGCTAGAATTGTGCAGTGTAGGTTAACAAGGGCTGCCCAACCCACTCACATAACTTGTTGGCAGTTAAGTGTCAGTCACTTAAATCTACCTTGATCTAAAAGCAGGTGGGGGAGGGGAGTCAATTCAGGACAATTTAAAAAGAGCAACTTATAAACTCACTCCCAGTGAGTTCTCCCAGTGAGCCAGAGAAGACAGAACCAAGAGTGAGTTTGGGAATTTGAATCTAGGTGGGAATTCGAAGGTGGGTGGGAGGAAGTGCTTTTTATCCCTGATAAGTGACTGGTAAGTAGTGTTTCTGTTTTTCTTTTCATTGGTATATATATATATTTTTTTCTTCGTTGTTTATTTATTTATTTAATTTTGGGGGGGAAATTGTAATTGTTGAAGTTAACCGAAGGTTTAAGACATGGCAGGAGATCTCAGACCCGTGTCATGCTCCTCATGTGCGATGTGGGAGCTCAGGGACACGTCCACTGCCCCTGGCTCCTTCACGTGCAAGAAGTGTGCCCAGTTGCAGCTCCTGTTAGACCGCTTGACGGCTCTGGAGCTGCGGATGGACTCACTTTGGAGCATCCGCGATGCTGAGTACGTCATGGATAGCACGTTTAGCGAGTTGGTCACACCGCAGGTGAAAGGTACTAAGGGAGATAGAAAATGGGTGACCAAAAGACAGAGCAAGAGTAGGAAGGCAGTGCAGGTATCCTCTGCGGTCATCTCCCTGCAAAACAGATATACCGCTTTGGATACTGTTGAGGGAGATGGCTCACCAGGGAAGGCAGCAGCAGCCAGGTTCATGGCACCGTGGCTGGCTCTGCTGTGCAGCTGGGCAGGAAGAAGAATGGCAGGGCTATAGTGATAGGGGACTCAATTGTAAGGGGATTAGACAGGCGGTTCTGCGTACGCAATCGAGACTCCAGGATGGTATGTTGCCTCCCTGGTGCAAGGGTCAAGGATGTCTCTGAGCGGCTGCAGGACATTCTGGGGGGGTGGGGGGGGGGGGTGGGGGGTGGGAGGGTGAACAGCCAGCTGTCGTGGTGCACATAGGCACCAACGAGATAGGTAAAAAACAGGACGAGGTCCTACAAGCTGAATTTAGGGAGTTAGGAGTTAAACTAAAAAGTAGGACCTCAAAGGTAGTAATCTCAGAATTGCTACCAGTGCCACAAGCTAGTCAGAGTAGGAATGTCAGGATAGATAGGATGAATGCGTGGCTCGAGAGATGGTACAAGAGGGAGGGATTCAAATTCCTGGGACATTGGAACCGGTTCTGGGGGAGGTGGGACCAGTACAAACCAGACGGCCTGCACCTGGGCAGGACTGGAACCGATGTCCTAGGGGGGGGTGTTTGCTAGAGTTGTTGGGGAGAGTTTAAACTAATGTGGCAGGGGGATGGGAACCGATGCAGGAAGTTGGAAGATAGTAAAAGAGGGGCAGAAACAAAAGGCAGTAAGGGGGAAAGTGTAAGGCAGAGAAGTCTTAGTCAAAAATCAAAAAGGGCGACAGTACAAGGTACAGTGACTGAGGGGCACTCAGTGAATAGGACCAGGAATACTAAAAGGAATAAAACGGGAAGTGAAAACATTAATGGTAAGCAACGCGGCAGGTTGTTACATGAAGATATGGGTTCAACGACAAGGAAAATTAGGAGAAAGGCTAAGCGGAAATATAACTTAGGAGAGGTTACTGATCGAGGTGTTAAGATTTAGAACAGAGGTAAAAAAGCCAACAGAAGTGTACTTTATCTGAATGCTCGTAGTATTCGGAATAAGGTAAATGAGTTGATGGCGCAAATCATCGTGAATGACTATGATTTAGTGGCCATTACTGAAATATGGTTAAAGGATGGTCACGACTGGGAGTTAAATATCCGAGGGTATCAAACTATTCGGAAGGACAGAATGGATGGTAAGGGAGGTTGTGTAGCTCTGTTATTTAAGGATGACATCCGGGCAACAGTAAGGGATGACATCAGTGCTATGGAGGATAAGGTTGAATCCATTTGGGTGGAAATCAGGAATAGTAAGGCGAAAAAGTCACTGATAGGAGTAGTCTATAGGCCACCAAATAGTAACATTATGGTGGGGCAGGCATTAAACAAAGAAATAACTGATGCATGTAGAAATGGTACAGCAGTTATCATGGGGGATTTTAATCTACATGTCGATTGGTTTAACCAGGTCGGTCAAGGCAGCCTTGAGGAGGAGTTTATAGAATGTATCCACGATAGTTTCCTAGAACAGTATGTAATGGAACCTACGAGGGAACAAGCGGTCCTAGATCTGGTCCTGTGTAATGAGACAGGATTGATTCAGGATCTCATAGTTAGGGATCCTCTCGGAAGGAGCGATCACAATATGGGGGAATTTAAAATACAGATGGAGGGTGAGAAGGTAAATTCAAGCACTAGTGTTTTGTGCTTAAACAAAGGAGATTACAATGGGATGAGAGAAGAACTACCTAAGGTAGACTGGGGGAAAAGACTTTATGGTGAAACAGTGGAGAACCTTCCAAGTGATTTTTCACAGTGCTCAGCAAAGGTTTATACCAACAAAAAGGAAGGACGGTAAAAAGAGGGAAAATCGACCGTGGATATCGAAGGAAATAAGGGAGAGTATCAAATTGAAGGAAAAAACATACAAAGTAGCAAAAATCAGTGGGAGACTAGAGGACTGGGAAATCTTTAGGGGGCAACAGAAAGCTACTAAAAAAGCTATAAAAAAGAGTAAGATAGATTATGAGAGTAAACTTGCTCAATATAAAAACAGAAAGTAAAGGTTTCTACAAATATATAAAACAAAAAAAGTGGCTAAGGTAAATATTGGTCCTTTAGAGGATGAGAAGGGAGATTTAATAATGGGAGATGAGGAAATGGCTGAGGAACTGAACAGGTTTTTTGGGTCGGTCTTCACAGTGGAAGACACAAATAACATGCCAGTGACTGATGGAAATGAGGCTATGACAGGTGAGGACCTTGAGAGGATTGTTATCACCAAGGAGGTAGTGATGGGCAAGCTAATGGGGCTAAAGGTCGACAAGTCTCCTGGCCCTGATGGCATGCATCCCAGAGTGCGAAAAGAGATGGCTAGGGAAATTGCAAATGCACTAGTGATAATTTACAAAAATTCACTAGACTCTGGGGTGGTCCCAGCGGATTGGAAATGAGCAAACATTACACCACTGTTTAAAAAAGGAAGTAGGCAGAAAGTGAGTAATTATAGGCCAGTTAGCTTAACTTCGGTAGTAGGGAAGATGCTGGAATCTATCATCAAGGAAGAAATAGCGAGGCATCTGGATGGAAATTGTCCCATTGGGCAGACGCAGCATGGGTTCATAAAGGGCCGGTCGTGCCTAACTATTTTAGTGGAATTTTTTGAGGACATTACCGGTGCGGTAGATAACGGGGAGCCAATGGATGTGGTATATCTGGATTTCCAGAAAGCTTTTGACAAGGTGCCACACAAAAGGAGGCTACATAAGATAAAGATGCATGGCATTAAGGGGAAAGTAGTAGCATGGATAGAGGATTGGTTAATTAATAGAAAACAAAGAGTGGGGATTAATGGGTGTTTCTCTGGTTGGCAATCAGTAGCTAGTGGTGTCTCTCCTGGATCAGTGTTGGGCCCACAATTGTTCACAATTTACATAGATGATTTGGAGTTGGGGACCAAGGGCAATGTGTCCAAGTTTGCAGACGACACTAAGATGAGTGGTAAAGCAAAAAGTGCAGAGGATACTGGAAGTCTGCAGAGTGATTTGGATAGGCTAAGTGAATGGGCTAGGGTCTGGCAGATGGAATACAATGTTGACAAATGTGAGGTTATCCATTTTGGTAGGAATAACAGCAAAAGGGATTATTATTTAAATGATAAAATATTAAAACCTGCTGCTGTGCAGAGAGACCTGGGTGTGCTAGTGCATGAGTCGCAAAAAGTTGGTTTACAGGTGCAATAGGTGATTAAGAAGGCAAATGGAATTTTGTCCTTCATTGCTAGAGGGATGGAGTTGCTAGAGGGATGGAGTTTAAGACTAGGGAGGTTATTCTGCAATTGTATAAGGTGTTAGTGAGGCCACACCTGGATTATTGTGTTCAGTTTTGGTCTCCTTACTTGAGAAAGGACATACTGGCACTGGAGGGTGTGCAGAGGAGATTCACTAGGTTAATCCCAGAGCTGAAGGGGTTGGATTATGAGGAGAGGTTGAGTAGACTGGGACTGTACTCGTTGGAATTTAGAAGGATGAGGGGGGATCTTATAGAAACATATAAGATTATGAAGGGAATAGATAGGATAGATGCGGGCAGGTTGTTTCCACTGGCGGGTGAAACCAGAACTAGGGACATAGCCTCAAAATAAGGGGAAGTAGATTTAGGACTGAGTTTAGGAGGTTTGTGAATCTATGGAATTCCTTGCCCAGTGAAGCAGTTGAGGCTCCTTCATTAAATGATTTCAAGATAAAGATTGATAGTTTTTTGAAGAATAAAGGGATTAAGGGTTATGGTGTTCGGGCTGGAAAGTGATGCTGAGTCCACAAAAGATCAGCCATGATCTCATTGAATGGTGGAGCAGGCTCGAGGGGCCAGATGGCCTACTCCTGCTCCTAGTTCTTATGTTCTCTAGTTTTAATCTTTTAATTAGGTTCTTTAATACTCAGCCAACTTACTGATTCTATATCAAAAACTCATATCTTTTGAGTTTCTAATGACTGCTTACTATAATAGTAACCAATATATTTATTCAACTCACAACCTAATTTCTAATGATATGACCTCAAAATATTTATGACGCCCCTTGTGTCACAAGTACAAACATTTGTTCATAAAGTCAAATACTTGGATGTGTAGGATTCATCCCGTGTGGTACTGTCATGTTTACCATTTTTATTCATTTATGATGATACAGGAGAGTGAAGTAATTGTTTTACACCAGTTGCATCTTTTCGTTAAAGGATATTAACAAAGTTCAAAATGGATGTTGTAAGATAAACTGCAATGTTTACACCAAGATATGTATTGTAAATATTTTCTGACATCATGTTACTTATTACTCAATCTTCACTTAAGTGAAATATTCACCTTTTTTTACAGGGGGTTCTGACTGATCATAAATTAAAGGCAATTGAATATGTTCATGGCTATTTTTCAAGCGAACAGGTATCATCAACTACCAATCCTTCTTTTATGTTCACGCTAATGTTGATTCATGGTTTTTTTGTGATTGCAATGAATGTTTCATTTTCTAATCCTTTTATGGTTGATAATTATCGGTATAAATATTTTAATATATTCTAAGACACTAATGGAAAATATTAATCAAAATGTGTTGCTGGGGTAAATTTGCTGCAGATGTATTTAATAAAAGCATTTAAATTCTTAGCGAAAGACAAGTCAACTAATTTTGTTCTTTAGTTATCTTTTTAAATTGTATTCGCATCCTTCTTGCAGGTGGTTGAATTACTGAAGTATTTTTCTTGGGCAGAACCTCAACTAAAAGCTCTTAAAGCTTTGCAGCATGTAAGTTCTATAAAACTCACAGAATTGCAGGCTATTCAATGTCTTGCTTATTTTGATTTTTCAGCTTTCTGTAATGTATGATGGTTTGTCTTCAATAGTTTTATATTGTAGAACTGAATTGTCAATGTTAGCAATGTGACAAAATAGGTTAAAGCCACTCTTATATTCATTGTTTTGTTTTTCAGAAAATGGTAGCCATCCATATATCTAAAGTAATAAATATCCTTCATTGCCTCACTTTCACTAAAGATAAACTTGTCGCCTTAGAGCTAATAGCTTTGTAAGTATGTTATTACATTTGGTATAGTATCATGTCTACCTTGTGTTACGTTTGCTGCAAAATTTCTTGTTTCAACTAAAATGCAGCGTTTTATGGTCTTACAATTTTTAAAACACTATGAATAATTAATTTGTAACAATTTGTGTTGTTATAGAAAACCAGTAACAATCTGAATGAGAAATTCAGGTTATTTCTGATTGTTTTAGGGGCCTCCAATACATCTGACATATATATGCATGGTATTTTTTGGAGTTTGTGAAGATAGTATCAGGAGTACATAATTTTTACTAAGCTATTAAAAGATTGAAATATGTTTGTTGTTGGGAGTTGGCTTTTTGGTAGGCATTGTAAATGTGATCAATAAATAGTTTTCTTTGCTAGGAATATCATTGATCCTCATAACTATCGACTTATTGAAGATATTTTTCGGGTACATCTGCCAGAAAAAAAAACGCTGCAAAAGAATTCTCGATCAGGTGATGCACCTTTTATGAGACCACTTTTTTGACTATTAGTTTTACAAGTCTATTGTCAGTGTTGTGTGATTGGGGTGATAATTGAATTTCAAATTTATAAGGGGAATGGTTTCAAAGATGCTAGACCAGGAAGTATGCAGGTAAGAAATAACATCTGAAAATTTGGTGAATTAATTTGTAGTATAGAAAGATTGTTGCAAGTATTTAAGAAGGCACTTGGGCAGAACTATTGTGAAAGAATCGCTGAAGATAGGCGCACAGTGCGATAGGGTGGTAAATGGGAGACCAATTGGACAGTTTTGCCACAAATAGCAGTCAAGGTGAAGAGTGCAAAACAAATTTTGTTTTGATGAACAGGGAAGGTGACAGAGTGGAGCATAAGTGGGTAGGCTGTTGTTTGAGAGAGGGAGATACCAGCCAAATATCATAGCTGAATAATGTGGTTTAATGGCGGATTGGCCAGGTATTTGTGGAAGTTGGCAGCAGAAGGGTGCCCTACAGCAAAAATATGCCAGGAGTTATGAAAATGGAATCTTGGGAGAAGAGAGGAAAAAAGAGAGGCCGAAAAGGAATAAAACCAGAGCCTGGGACAAAAGCAAAGACGGATTGAGAAGAGTACATTATAAAAATAAATTTCAAGTTACAGTTTGAAAGCAAGAAAAGCAATTGTTTTTGAAATAGATAAATTAAAGTAAGATACAATTAATGGCAGAAAAGGGAAATAGATTAAAAATAAAACTTGAGTGACGAGAAGAAAGTTTAAGATGTCGAAAGGGCAATCTTCTTTAATATATATTGTGATCTTTTGAAATTTGGTGTTTTTGCTTTTGTTCTGATGAGTGCAAGACAACACGTTGTGCCACCATGTCTCTTTTCAGCAATAATAAATGCCAATTTATTGATATTTCAATTAAAAAATAAATGTTATGTAACAGGTACAACACTGCAGAACAGATTAGCATACTTTGGAACATGACTTGAAAGATCAGACTTAAAATCAAAACGTCAATGTGTAACTGGACATCTGAGCATAGGAGTCCTCGTGGAAATACTTGGGCAGCGGTTTTTAATGGAACTTCGCAATTGCATCAGTAAATTGTCTTTGAAGTACCAGGGTGAGGGGCAGCAGGAAAGGAGGGGCAGTGGGAAGAACACCAGTCTGGTGATGAGTTGCACAGATCCCAGGATACAGAGTTGAGGCTTCAGTTCTTCAATTGTTGAATGGGGAGGGTGGGGAAGCAAGAGTTGAGTGTGGGTGTAGTTAATGAAGAAAACAGGGTTTCTCCAAAAAAACACCTACCTGTTTACAAGCTTTCTTTTCAATAGCAATTGGTTCTGAGAGAGCAGTCAATTAGATCATGCCCGCCACAAAAAAAAACATTTAGAGGCCTCGCAGCTGTCATAAATCAGTACGGGACCCAAGGCAGCCATTGCTCTTGGGATCACAGCTCAGAGTTTGGGAAGCCCTGGTTTAGAACCAAAGGCGGCAAGAAGTTTAGCCGAGGACTTGGCATTAAAAGCTTCGGAATGTCCCTAGGTAACTGAAGTGTGTGGGACGCTTTATTTTTTCTATGAGTTAACATCTCCGATTTTGAGGAGATGGTAGTTTTATAATGGAAAGGTTGAGCACAGAATCTAGTTAGAGTCTTGAGTATGGGGGTTAAACCTCAAGGGTGTGGGAGGAAAAAAAAGGAAATAATTCAAAGCATAAGCTATTAACATTTTAACATAAAACAGTAATTTAAAACTTGCCTAAGAAAAATAAATCCTTTATATATAAAGGCTGGTCAGATTGTGGAACTGCAAGCAGACTCAAAATATATTTTTCTCCCTTACAAACAATAACCCCCACCCCCACCATAACAAAAAAAAACGAGAAATCGCGCAAGATATATACATGGCAAAATGATATATTTACACAGCTTTGTACACTGGCCCTCACCCGTACGTGCCAGTTTCCCCAACCCTTCATGTTATCTCTTGCTCATCCACCCGCCCAGGCAGTCCCTCCTCTCTTGCCCCCCTCCCCCACCAGGACGTGTCCCCCCCCCCCCCCCCAAGGTTGCTGCTGCTGCTGACCGACCTTCCTCTAACGCTCCGCAAGATAGTCTAGGAACGGTTGCCACCGCCTGTAAAACCCCTCTCAAGGCGAACTTAATCCTCTCCAACTTTATGAACCCAGACATATCATTTATCCAGGCCTCCAGGCTGGGGGGCTTCGCCTCCTTCCACATTAGCAAGATCCTTCGCCGGGCTACTAGGGACGCAAAGGCCAGAATGCCGGCCTCTTTCGCCTCCTGCACTCCCGGTTCGTCCACTACTCCAAATATTGCTAGCCCCCAGCTTGGCTTGACCCGGACTTTCACCACCTGAGATATTGCTCCCGCCACTCCTCTCCAGAACCCCTCCAGTGCCGGGCATGACCAAAACATATGGACATGGTTCGCCGGGCTCCCTGAGCACCTTCCACATCTGTCCTCTACCCCAAAGAACCTACTCAACCTCGCCCCCGTCAAGTGCGCTCTGTGGACCACCTTAAATTGTATCAGGCTGAGCCTGGCACACGAGGAGGAGGAATTAACCCTACCTAGGGCATCAGCCCACAGACCTTCCTCGATCTCCTCCCCCAGCTCCTCCTCCCATTTACCCTTCAACTCTTCTACCAGTGCTTCCCCCTCTTCTTTCAACTCCTGGTGTATTTCCGACACCTTGCCCTCCCCGACCCATACACCCGAGATCACCCTATCTTGAACTTCTTGTGCCGGGAGCAACGGGAATTCCCTCACCTGTCGCCTCACAAAAGCCCTCACCTGCATTATTCTAAATGCATTTCCCGGGGGTAACTCGAACTTCTCCTCCAGTGCCCCTAGGCTCGCAAACGTCCGGTCGATGAACAGGTCCCTCATTCTTCCAATCCCCGCCCGATGCCAGCTCTGGAACCCCCCGTCCATCTTCCCCGGGACAAACCGGTGGTTACCCCTGATCGAGGACCACACCGATGCTCCCATTGCACCCCGGTGCCGCCTCCACTGGCCCCAGATCCTTAGCGTTGCGGCCACCACCGAGCTCGTGGTATACTTTGTCGGCGAGAGCGGCAGCGGTGCCGTCACCAACGCCCCCAGGCTCGTTCCTTTACAGGACGCCATCTCCATATCTCCATCCTCTTCCATGCTGCCCCCTCTCCCTCCATAACCCACTTGCGGATCATCGCCACATTTGCTGCCCAGTAGTAGCTCCCCAGGTTTGGCAGCGCCAACCCTCCTCGGTCCCTACTGCGTTCCAGGAACCCTCTCCTTACTCTCGGGGTCTTATTCGCCCACACAAACCCCATAATACTCCTGCCTACTCTCTTAAAAAAGGCCTTAGTGATCACGATGGGAAGGCACTGAAACACAAACCGAAACCTCGGAAGGACCACCATTTTGACCAACTGCACTCTACCCGCCAGCGAGAGCGGTAACATGTCCCATCTTTTGAAATCCTCCATTTGCTCCACCAACCTCGTCAGATTCAGTTTATGTCGGGTCCCCCAACTCCTGGCTATCTGGATCCCGAGATACCGAAAGCTCCCCTCCGCCCTCCTCAGCGATAGGTCCCCTATCCCTCTTTCTTGGTCCCCCGCCTGTAATACAAAGAGCTCACTCTTCCCTACATTGAGCTTATAGCCCGAAAACTCCCCAAACTCCCTTAGAGTCTGCATGACCTCCACCATCCCCTCCATTGGATCCGCCACGTACAGCAACAGGTCATCCGCATATAGCGACACCCGATGCTCTTCTCCCCCTCGGACCACCCCCTTCCATTTATTAGACTCCCTCAATGGTTCGATCGCCAATGCGAACAACAGGGGGGACAGGGGGCACCCCTGCCTCGTCACTCGGTACAGTCGAAAGTACTTCGACCTCCGCCGGTTCGTTACTACACTTGCCATCGGGGCTCTGTAAAGGAGCTTAACCCAATTGATAAACCCTACCCCGAACCCAAACCTGCGCAGCACCTCCCAGAGGTACTCCCACTCTACTCGGTCAAAGGCCTTTACGCGTCCATAGTTGCCACTATCTCCGCCTCTCCCTCCTCTGATGGCATCATTATCACGTTTAAGAGCCGCCGCACATTGGTGTTTAGTTGCCTGCCCTTTACAAATCCCGTCTGGTCCTCGTGGATTACCCCCGGGACACAGTCCTCGATCCTCGTGTCCAGCACTTTTGCCGGCAACTTTGCATCCACATTGAGGAGCGAGATCGGCCTGTACGATCCACATTGCAGTGGGTCCTTGTCCCGCTTTAGGATCAAAGAAATTGTCGCTTCCGACATTGTCGGGGGCCGGGTCCCCTCCTTTCTTGCCTCATTAAAGGTCCTCACCAGTAGCGGGGCCAACAGGTCTGCGTACTTCCTGTAGAACTCCACCGGGAATCCGTCCGGTCCCGGGGCCTTCCCCGCCTGCATGCTCCCCAAACCCTTGCTCAGCTCTTCCAACCCAATTGGTGCCCCAAACCAGCCACCTCTTGCTCCTCCACCCTCGGGAATCTCAGCTGATCTAGGAATCGTCTCATCCCCTCTTGCCCCGCTGGGGGCTGGGATCTGTACAGCTCTTCATAAAAGGCCTTAAATACCTCGTTTATTTTCGTCGCACTCCGAACCGTGGCTCCCCTTCCATCTTTGACTCCCCCGATTTCCCTCGCTCTTACGGAGCTGGTGTGCCAGCATCCGACTAGCCTTTTCCCCATACTCGTAGGTCGCCCGCTGCGCTTTCCTCCACTGTGCCTCCGCCTTCCCTGTGGTCAACAGGTCAAACTCCGTCTGGAGCCGTCGTCTTTCCCCAAGTAATCTTTCCTCCGGGGCCTCTGCGTATCTCCTGTCCACTCTCAAAATCTCCCCCACTAACCTCTCCCTTTCCATACCATCTGTCTTCTCCCTATGAGCCCTAATGGAAATTAGCTCTCCCCTGATCACCGCCTTCAACGCCTCCCATACCACTCCCACCCGCACCTCCCCGTTGTAGTTGGCCTCCAAGTACCTTTCGATACACCCCCTCACCTTCCCACACACCACCTCGTCCGCCAGCAGTCCCACATCCAGCCGCCACAATGGGCGTTGGTCCCTCTCCTCTCCCAGCTCCAGTTCCACCCAGTGTTGGGCATGGTCCGAAACGGCTATAGCCGAATACTCCGTCCCCTCCACCCTCGGGATGAGCGCCCTACCCAGAACAAAGAAATCTATCCGGGAGTAGGCTTTGTGTACATGGGAGAAGAAAGAAAAAAGTCCACTCCCCCCATCTGATCCATAAACCCCCTAAGTACCTTGGCCGCCGCTGGCCTCTTTCCAGTCCTTGATTTGGAGCGGTCTAGTGCTGGATCCAACACTATATTGAAGTCCCCTCCCATTATCAGGCCTCCTATCTCCAGGTCCGGAATGCGCCCCAACATGCGCTTCATGAATCCTGCATCATCGCAGTTCGGGGCATATACGTTTACCAACACCACCCACATCCCTTGCAGCCTACCGCTCACCATTACATATCGCCCTCCATTGTCCGCTACAATAGTCTTGGCCTCAAATGACACCCGCTTTCCCACCAATAGTGCCACCCCTCTATTCTTCGCGTCCAGTCCCGAGTGGAATACCTGTCCTACCCATCCCTTTCTTAGCCTGACCTGGTCCGCCACCTTCAGGTGTGTCTCTTGGAGCATGGCCACGTCCGCCTTCAGTCCCTTTAAGTGCGCGAACACCCGAGCCCTCTTCACCGGCCCATTCAGGCCCCTCACATTCCACGTTATCAGCCGGATTGGAGGGTCTCTCACCCACCCCCCACGCCCCGCCGACTAGCTATCTCCTTTTCTGGGCCAGTCCCGTGTCCACGCCTCCCTCACCCTCCAGTCCCCCAGAGGGGGGATCCCCGTCCCGACCACCTCTTCTGTGTCCCATTCCCTTTCGGCCAGTGCAGCAGCAAACCTTTCCCCCCCCCCCCTCCCCTCCCCCCCCCTCCCCCCCCGCTAGACCCCTGTCTAGCTTTTTTGCTCCCCCCCCCCCCCCATGTCACTCCCGTAAGTCAGCTGACGCCTGCTGACCCCGGCTTCCCCCGCTGTCCCATTGACCTCCCCGCGTGGGAGTCTCCCAATCCATATGCATTCCTTCGTTCCCCTTCCCGCCTTTCTTCCCGCGCGCGGGAAAACACCCCGCGCTTTCCAAAGCCCGCTCCGCCCCCTCTGGCGCAGCTCCTGTCGCGCCCTTGTGTCTCTCCCCCAGCCCATGTATCATTTCCTGCGTGTGATTGACCCCCTATATACAACAACCATCACACATCAAACCTCAAACATCCCCCCCTACCCTCACAAGCCCTCAGTTAGAGTCCAACTTTTCGGCTTGTACAAAGGTCCACACCTCTTCAGGCGTTTCAAAGTAATAGTGTTGGCCCTTGTATGTGACCCACAGTCGCGCTGGCTGCAGCATTCCGAATTTCACTTCTTTCCTGTACACCGCCGCTTTGGTCCGGTTGAAACCCGCTCTCCACTTTGCAACCGCCGTGCTCCAGTCCGGGTATATTCGGATCTCTGCATTGTCCCACTCACTGCTCCGCTCCTTCTTGGCCATCTCAGGACCCACTCTCTGTCCGTGAACCGGTGGAACCTCACCACCATCGCCCTTGGCGGCTCATTTGCCTGGGGCTTCTTCGCCAGCACCCGATGTGCCCCGTCCAACTCCAGCGGCCTCGAAGGGGCCTTCGTGCCCATCATCGCCTCGAGCATCGTGCTCGCGTATGCCCCGGCATCAGCCCCCTCCACTCTCTCAGGGAGACCCAGGATTCGCAGATTCTTTCTCCTCGACCTGTTCTCCAGGTCTTCGAGTCTTCCCACCCACCTCTTGTGTAGCGCCTCGTTCTGCTCCACTCTCACCGCCAGGCCCACGAGCTCGTCCTCGTTCTGACTGACTCTTTTCTGTACCTCCTGGATCTTAGCTTCGTGGACCTTCTGGGTGATCCCAAGTCCTTCAATTGCCGAAAGCATAGGCGCCAACATCTCCTTGCGCACCTCCTCGCGCTGCTCCTCGAAGCAGCGCTTGATGAACTCCTGCAGCTCCCCTTTGTCCCTGGCCGCCGCCATTTTGTTTTCTTTCCCTCGCTTCTCCCGTTGCTCCAGTGCCGCTCCTTTGGCCGTTACACTTCTGGTCCATTTAAAAAGTCTATGGAAACTCCTGAAAAAGGTCTGAGAGTCAGTTCCAGATGGGAGCTGCCGAATGCGTGACCTACTCCTCCATGGCCGCCACCGGAAGCCTCGTCCCTGCTTCTTCAATGGCCCTGGTAGATCCTTTCACAGTTGTTCCCTCTGCTGTTAGAATTCACCTTTGATAGAGTCAAGTCAGATTGCAGCTTAAAGCTTGCCCTTCCCCCGCCTGCATGCTGGAAGAGGCCCTTGTCTAAACCTGCAGCCAAAGCCAAATCCTTTACTGTTTCTGCCGGGTCTGGCAGCCAAAAGACATAATATTCCTGGGGGACACTGTCAGGGGAATGCTGCAGTCTTCTTGCCACACCGGGAAATGTCAAACAAATGCCGTGGGGGCTCTGTAAAAGAGCCCAAAAGTCCGTTCCAAGTGGAAGCTACCGAATATGCAACCTAGCTCTGCATAGCCGCACCCGGAAGTTCAGCAGACTCAAAATATTAAAGGTATTCCAGCATCAGGACCTGTCACATTAAGTGGAAAATAGTATTAAAAAAAAAAGAGTTGGTATGATAAATTTAGCAGGTGTGGACGTAATCAACACTCTAAAGTTTACAGTAAATGCTTGCAGATTGTTGAGCAAATTGATTTTTCTAAACTCGTGGATAGTTGTAAAGTCCATCGAGTAATATTTAGATAGATCCCACATCCTGTGCATTGAATACATTTTCTGTAAGTATTGGGCACTTTAGCTACTGTACCTTATTGTATTCTCTGACTCAGTGAGCAATGTGCAGCTGACACAATTCTTTCTATCATTTATTAAACGATTAAGCGACACAATGACAACTAATCAGCTCTAAAATGCATTTGGGTTTCTAAGCTACGGCTAACATAATATTAAGGATGGGGCAATTTGCAGATATTGCAATGGTGGTAATAATATACTTCTAAAATGGATTTAGAGTTTTGGTTCCTCTGTTGATCTGATTTTTGCTGTTTTTTATAAGGCTTCTAAGGCTGGCTGTAAGGCTCCTCTTGCCATGAGATCTTCATGTGGAATGATTCCAGGAAACCCCTATCCTAAAGGAAAACCCAGTGTATTGAATGGATTGTTAGCAGTAAGTATGGAAGCTTTGCGTTGGATACATTGATCAAGATTTCTCTTGGTTGTAAAAGGTTACATTACCACTTTCAGTTTAGAATGTTTCCCTCTTTTCAGGGCAGTTGGAAGCTACCGCTTGGGCACAGTGGAAAGGGAAGGCTGGTAAACTTGGGTGTGAGTGACAGATTCAGCAACTTATACATTTATCCATGAACACATAGGCTTTACATGTATTTCTGTCTCATTTAATGTTAAAACTGTCAAGACAATTGGAGACGGAATGTTTTGCAGCATAATGGTAGGACATGAATTTGTGTCCTACAATTCTTCACATTTAAGGTTTTCCAACCTCATTCATGCCAATATGTGAGGATTGGCTGTAGGCTAGTTCTTTCCCAGCAGAGGGGGCTGGAAAAAACACTAGGAGGTTTACTGAGTAGCTTACTGTTTTAAGTACCAAATTAAGAATGGCATTGGCAGAGGTCTGGGATGGGTTTGCACCTGTCAATATTTATTGATTTATTCATAAAAATAACATTTGACAAGAACATCCAACAGTTACAAAGCAAACTTGTTTATAATTACATCAAAACAGGTTACGCTAACCATTTATAACACATAGGGAAGGCCACATCCTGATTGCGGGAAGTTAGCTATGCAAGGACGTCAACATGTCTGAAGAGGCCAATTCTGAGACCCAACAGTAAAGCCTAGTAAAAGACAGTAATCATGTGCGGTTCAATCATCTTTTCATTCATGGAGGTGTACTCTCATTAGAGTAAAGAAAGTTGAGAAGCAAGATGATTTTGGACATTTGTGCTGTTTCTAGATACTGAAAGAGAGTGGATAATATATTTAAGATTACTTGTATTGTCATTGTAGGACCAAACACAAGCATCTTTTGATGAGCCTCAAGCTCTAAAAAGTATATAGAATAATACCTATATGAATAATAAAACATATAAAGCAGAATTCCATAGCCTAATACAAACTTGATATGCAAAGGATTGATTGTGGATTTTCTTTGACCAGGCTCTTGCTGTTAAGAAAGAAAATGACGATGGTTACAATGTTGGCCGAGGGATAGCGACCTGTATTTTAGGACCTTCTAAACCAGTAAGTATGAAGGCTAAGATACTGCCATAACATTGGTTTATAAGGTCAAAAATTCTACTTCTTAGATAGTGCTTATGCTTTGAGTATATTTGTCTGCCTGCCAAGGGATTTAAGGCTATGTATCTGTATTAGTAAGCTTCAAGCAAGTCTGCATGTCCGATCATGTCACGTTATCCATTTCCTGTCTAAATTTCAAGATTTTCTTTCCGAAGAAGCAAAAATAAAGGCAATAATTTCAAATGTGTGGAGAAACTGCAGGAACATAAACTACTAGGGTCAGAATGTCTGCAACACAGTAGCACAAGTGATTAGCACTGTGGCTTCACAGCGCCAGGGTCCCAGGTTCGATTCCCCGCTGGGTCACTGTCTGTGCGGAGTTTGCACGTTCTCCCCGTGTCCGCGTGGGTTTCCTCCGGGTGCTCCGGTTTCCTCCCACAGTCCAAAGACGTGCAGGTTAGGTGGATTGGCCATGCTAAATTACCCGTAGTGTCCATAAGGGTTGGGAGGGGTTATTGGGTGGAAGTGAGGGATTAATGTGGGTCGGTGCAGACTCGATGGGCCGAATGGCCTCCTTCTGCACTGTATGTTCTATGTAAAACACCTCAATTCCACTTTACATATTGAATAATTAAATAGAGCTCTTGCCTGTTTGTTTTAATGAATTGAATGTTGATGATCTTAGTCACATTACTGTATATCAGTATTACGAAAGTACTCCTGCAATAATTCAAAGAAGTCAGAACAGACAATATTGGACTGCAGATGTAAATCAACACAGTTTGTTTGTTTATTGTCACGTGTACCAAGGTACAGTGAAAAGTATTTTTCTGCGAGAAGCTCAACGGATCATTAAGTACATGAAAAGGAAATAAAAGAAAATACATAATAGGGCAACACAGGGTACACAGGTAACTAGATAACACCGGCATCAGATGAAGCACACGGGTGTAGTGTTAATGAGGTCAGTCTATAAGAGAGTCATTTAGGAGTCTGGTAACAGTGGGGAAGAAGCTGTTTTTGAGTCTGTTTGTGCGTGTTCTCAGACTTTTGTATCTCCTGCCCGATTGAAGAAGTTGGAAGAGTGAGTAAGCCTGGTGGGAGGGGTCTTTGATTATGCTGCTCACTTTACCCAGGCAGCGGGAGGTGTAGATGGAGTCATTGGATGGGAGGCTGGTTCGTGTGATGGACTGGCTGTGTTTACAACTCTCTGAAGTTTCTTGCAGTCTTGGGTCGAGCAGTTGCCATACCAGGCTGTGATGCAGCCAGATAGGATGCTTTCTATGGTGCATCTACAAAAGTTTGTGGGCATGTGTAATATGGACATGCCGAATTTCCTGAGGAAGTATAGGCGCTGTTGTGCTCTCTTGGTGGTAGCGTCGACTTGGGTAGACCAGGACAGATTTTTGGAGATGTGTACCCCTAGGAATTTGAAACTGCTAACCATCTCCACCTCGGCCCCGTTGATGCTGACAGGGGTATGTATAGTATTTTGCTTTCTGAAGTCAATGACCAGCTCTTTCGTTTTTTTGGCATTGAGGGATAGATTGTTGTTGCTGCACCACTCCACTAGGTTCTCAATCTCCGTCCTGTATTCTGACTCGTCAGTTAGAAGAACCCACGTGTGTTTTAAGCGAACAGAGCTGGAAAGGAATCCGGGAACTTTGTGGATTAGATTGGTAAACCTGTTGATTTAGTGTCAGCACGTGGTGTGGAAAACTACTACTTTTATATTATAAAAGTTTGGGGTGTGTAACTAACTCTAGTGTAAAGAGGCAATTGAGAGTGTCTCATAAATTGAAAACAGCAATGGCCCTGTGTATGCTTTGGCATAACTTCTTTGGATCAGTTTGGAAGCTGATTCTGGGGGAAAAAAAGAATCCCGACACTAGGTAAAGTGAGTTGCTACGCTAACATACTAGACCTGAATTGTTTCTATTCCTAACATCCAAGTTATTTGGTTTCCTGTTTTGTTTTCTTGTGCCACACATTTCTTATCCAAGAATCCACTCATTAGCTTTCCACAACTGAACCTTGCTTCTGCAGTTGGCTCGAGGGAGATTTATGAATAACTGATATGATTCATTCAAATGAAAAAGATTGAACCTTTATCACACCCATAGAACATCCAAAATTGTTTCATAGCAAGTGAATTATTCTTCTGAAGTGAAGTAATTGTTTTTTTAAATTTAGAGTGCCCAATTATGTTTTTCCAATTAAGGGCAATTTTAGCATGGCCAATTCACCTACCCTGCACATTCTTTTTGGGTTGTGGGGACGAGACTCACGAAGACATGGGGAGATGTGCAAACGCCACACGGGCAGTGACCCGGGGCCGGGATCGAACCCGGATCCTCGGTGCCGTGAGACAGGAGTGCTAACCACTGCGCCACCATGCTACCCCTATGTGCAGTAATTGTTAACATAGGCAAAGGCAGATGTGGCAGTCATTTTTCATTCAACTGAAACAGTAGACTAAACTTGCATTAATATCTCATCTGAAAGATGCTAACTCCAATAGATGTCAACAGAGATTGTGTTAATGGCCATATTAGGGCCTAAACCCTATAGTTCGATGACTCAAAAGGTAAGAATTCAAATTGACACCATTCATTAATTGTTGTTTTTCTTTTTTGCTTCCCTGTCTCGCTCCTCAAATCCTTCTTGCCCCTTGCATCTTAGGTTTAGACTGCAAAAAAGGGGTGAATTTCATGATCCTGTCGTAAAAGGCAGAAATGATAGAAAAGCAGCATGAACGTAATTGATGCTGTACTTTAGTGAAGTTATGGCAGAGCTCTAAATGTTTTATATTGTTGCAGAAAACTGCATCAGATCAGGAAGTTGTCAACTAGTCACTTCCACCCCCTATATTCAAAATGCATATGCTAACTTGCTGGGAGAGCCTTTTATTTTCATATTGTTGTGTATACTTCCTTTTGCAGAGTTGCCAACTAGCAAAATACGGAAAATACGTTTGAATACAGAAGTGCGCTTGCTCTCATTGCAATACGGAGAAGCCGCCTCCCGAAACACATTATTTGATTTCCTTGGCGACGGGCCCCGTGCAGAGGCCCTGCCCCCTCTCCGCTCTGGCCCGCACACTAACAGTGCATGTGTGTCAGTCACTGTCAGGTGATCCTGACCTTCGGGCGGTCTCTGAGGCATCGAGGTGGCCTGATTTTTTGGGGATAAAAAAAATCACGTCGAGGGAGGGTGGACTACAGCAGTCGCCTAGATCATCTACATCATCGAAGGCCTGTAGCATTGAGAATTGTATGGGGCTCTACAGATGTAATTTTTAAATGTTCCATCTTAATAATTTAAAAACACAGATAGATGGGTAATTGAACCTGGCTGCATTTGTTCTTTGCGCAGTATTATAGAATACGTTTTTAAGTGCCTTCCGTTACCATTTCTAGCTGTCTCTGTTTTGACTTAGTCAAGTGAGGAAGAATCTAGCCACAGCAGGGCTGTTTGTGTAGGAGTTACCAGTAGGCCTCAATTCAAGCCTATTAGTCTCTTGTACTCCGTGACGGCATAGTCAACTTGGGAGGAAAACCCAAATATTGAGTAAGTAGCAATCATGACTTCATCTGGTGCTAAATCTAGAAAACAGACTTTCAAGAAGGACTACATATCAAGATGATCCTTTATTGTACAATCGAGAAAGGAAGAATACAGTGTGCGATATAACGTCTGCTCATCGGACTTCAGCATTGCTCACGGGAGGAGCAAATGACATACAGGCCCAAGAAACATCATGCTATGACACAAGTTTCTGAAAGCACCCACAACATCAAACCTTTCATACAACAGAAAAACTACTCGGTCATAAGAGCAGAAAATTTGATGACACATTTCCTGATTGAGCACAATGTGGCATTTTCTGCTGCTGATCATTTGACTGATCTTGTGAAAGTGATGTTTCCGGTCAGCTCGATTGATTCTAAGTTTGCTTCTCGCTGGACCAAGACTCTAGGCCAAGAGACAAATCGTGAAATCCCGTTCTCTGTCCCAACCGATGGGAGTTCTGACCGTGGTGCAGAGACCGTCAGTTCTTTGACACAGATGTGAACAGGGTGATCAGTGTGCTACTTGAAATAGCAACAGCGAAAGACAGATCAAGCGGCAAAAACATTTTCCAACTTCTGGACAGCGTTCTTAAGGAAAACAACATTCCCTGGAAAATCGTGATATGCTTTTCTGCAGACATCGAAAACCCAGATATTTTCATTCTTGGATATCCGTGCCACCTTCTTCATCTGGCTGCAGAGAAAGGGGCAAGTCAGTTGTCATTCTCTCCAGTGGACTTGCTTGTACCAGTCTATTACTACCTTGAGAAGTCTAGCAAGCACCACAAAGAGGTCAAGGAAATACAAACATTGTGCACTTGAGAAAGTCACAAGAATGCCCAAACAAGATGTTTGTCCTTGGAAAGGGCACTAGACAGATTTCTGGAACAATGGTCTGCATTATAAGAGTACTTCTCCCAAGAAGCAGAATCTGAGAAAGGAAAAAGAAAGAATGAAGGGGGCATGAGAAATGCTAAGCGACTGAAGGTTGACACGTCTGGAAAGACCTCTATCTACCAAGCCTCCAGCAGCAGAGAATAACACCAAGGAGATTGCTCAACCTCCACACACACCAGGTAGTATTACACGTAGCACATCATCTACAACAAGAACATTGTTTGCATGAACAAAAACCAGCATTCATGTTGTGAAAGCAAAGAGTGGTTGCCTAGTTTCAGCTGCTGTCAATTAACAGGCCCCTGAGTGATACCCAAAAAGACCAGTGCAGGATTTATTCAGAAAACTGCTGTTCTTGTGCATGGTAACAAGACTTGACAATAGTATGAAAAATGGAAAAAGTAGCAGTTCAAGTGCTGGAAGCAAGAAGTCTCCCACAGCTAGCAACCCTATTGCTAGTACAACAGTATAACCATCTCAAGGCAAAGGTGCCAGGATTTATGCAAAGCTTTGTGACAGAAACAAACTGTATTATATATTTCTTCAATATACATTTCCTGTATTCAACAGGCTCAATCTAGAGCTGCAAAATGAAGCTCCCAAGATACAGATTCTACATCAGAAGTTGGATGACCTTCTTCAGGACTTGTTGCTTTGCTTTGTGAAACCTGCTGCAACTGCCAGTGTCCCATTGCCTGCTAGTTGCATTCATAGAATTTACAGTGCAGAAGGAGGCCATTCGGCCCATCGAGTCTGCACCAGCTCTTGGAAAGAGCACCCTACCCAAGGTCAACACCTCCACCCTATCCCCATAACCCAGTAACCCCACCCAACACTAAGGGCAATTTTGGACACTAAGGGCAATTTATCATGGCCAATCCACCTAACCTGCACATCCTTGGGCTGTGGGAGGAAACCGGAGCACCGGGAGGAAACCCACGTACACACGGGGAGGATGTGCAGACTCCGCACAGACAGTGACCCAAGCCGGAATCGAACCTGGGACCCTGGAGCTGTGAAGCAATTGTGCTATCCACAATGCTACCGTGCTGCCCTCATGTACAAGGACAAATGCAATCAGAAGTGCGATGAAGACCTGGTGATCAAGCCAGGCAGTTTCTCAAGACGGGACCCTTACCTTGCAAGATAGGAGTAACTTCTACTCATCAGTACGAAAGTACTATGTTGCAGTCTGTGACTATGTCACCACCAAATTTTCCCTTCAGGATGAATTGCTATTACATGCAAGAGTGGAAAATCCAAGGGGGAGCGTGGAGGGAAACTTTACATCAGTTCATTACTTTGCAAAGTGATTCCATGTCATGGAAGATGTTCTGAATGATTTTAGAAGTGGAATTTCCTCAATTCCAGGTTGACACATTGGACAGTATTGCATTAGACAGACAATCAGATAAAGTTTGGGTGGATATTTCCCAACTGAGGGGAAAATCAACTGGTGAGCTGAAGTATCGCTATATTTCAAAAATCATGGTGGCAGTCTTGTCAATCGCACATAGTAATGCCGAAGGTGAACAAATCTTCAGTCTGGCCAAAAAGAGAGAACACTGAGTTTCGGCCCAGTTTAGGAACTGAGACACTTTCTGATTTCTTAACCCAGAATGTCTATGCTCAAGCCTAAGGACAAGGTTGTCATTAAATGCAATTCAATGTAAAACTGCTTGATAAGTGTAAAAGAGCTGCATGTGCACCTATGTGAGCCCGAGGCAAACCCTGAAATTAAGATGAAAGCAGGTGAATGCACCACTTTCTTGACAAATACAAAAGAGCTACATCAGTAAGATTGAACTGAGCTCTGATACTGGTGTAAGGACAATTTTGAACTTCATGTAAAAAGGTGAATGATTTGTTCACATTTTTCATTCTTAGATTTACTGAATGTTTGAAACTTGGTATCTGGAATACTGATTTATGTGGGAAAGGTTGGCAGCTCTGCTTTTTAAAAAATATAAATTTAGTGTACCCAATTCATTTTTTCCAATTAAGGGGCAATTTAGGGTGGCCGATCCACCTACCCTGCACATCTTTGGGTTGTGGGGGCGAAACCCACGCAAACACGGGGAGAATGTGCAAACTCTACATGGACAGTGACCCAGAGCCGTGATTGAACCTGGGACCTCGGTGCCATGAGGCAGTAATGCTAACCACTGTGCTGTCCCTGCAGCTCTGCTTGAGTAATTCATTGAAATTATGTATTCATTTTATATTTTGAACTGTGTAATTTTTTATCCCAAATAAATTATACTTGTGAACAGATTAATTGAATGTTTCTTAACTTTTATTGTGCCTAAAGGGATTAAGGGGTATGGAGAGAAAGCGGGAGTGGGATACTGAATTTGCATGATCAGCCATGATCATATTGAATGGTGGCACAGGCTCGAAGGGTCGATTGGCCTACTCCTGCACCTATTTTCTATGTTCCTAAATTAATTGTGAATTCTACATACTAATAATACCTGAATATTCCTTTCATCTAGGCTCCAGCAACATACAATCCTCATAAGCCTGTTCCTTACCCTATACCTCCCTGCCAACCACATGCAACTATTGCACCAAGTAAGATTTTATTAATATTTTTCTTCAATTGTTTTCACTGGCAACAATATTTATGCTGTAAAGCAGTCATAACACAAAATGAAATATGTATTGATATTGCTGTCAAAGCTGTAAGTATCAATAATCTTTATTAATGTCACAAGTAGGCTTACATTAACACTGCAATGAAGTTACTGTGAAAATCCCCAAGTCACCACACTACAGCGCCTGTTCGGATACACTGAGGGAGAATTTGCAATGTCCAGTTCACCTAACAAGCACGTCTTTCGTGGGAGGAAACCGGAGCACCTGGAGGAAACCCACACAGACACGGGGAGAACGTGCAGTCTCCGCACAGACAGTGACCCAAACCGGGAATCTAACCTGGGTCCCTGGTGCTGTGAAGCAATAGTGCTAATCACTGTGCTCCCGTGCCGCCCATACTGTGATGCATGCATTGCCAGCAAAATTGTGACTTCTGTCCAGTGAATCAAGATATTTACATTAGAAATGTTCCAAGTTCATCAGTATATGACATGTTCTTTTTATTGGGGGAGGGTGTAGTATAGCAGAAATATGGTTGTCCATTTTGTTAATGAACAGCTTGTTTGAACTTTGTATATTGGAAG
Organism: Scyliorhinus torazame; assembly: GCF_047496885.1. NCBI lineage: Eukaryota > Metazoa > Chordata > Chondrichthyes > Carcharhiniformes > Scyliorhinidae > Scyliorhinus > Scyliorhinus torazame. The sequence continues at coordinate 167,969,003 of NC_092721.1, read as the reverse complement.
GTGAAGAATGTTGAGCTGCAAATTGAACATGTTTTACTGTCCATATCTGGCATTGAAAGCTCAGTTATATGGTGGAGAAGGCAAAGATCTTTTCTGCCTCCGTTATGATATTTCTATTCCCATTATAGCTAAGCTTGTGCCCTTTAGGCGGAAAACAGATTATTGCTGAGTTATAGTCAGTAAATATTTGTCTACTGAGAAATGAGTGAAAAATCACCTTAATCTGTTACATTCAGTGAAGTCCTAGGGGCAATAAAACATGCAACCCATTGCATAGTCTTAGAACATAGAAGAACGTAGAACAGTACAGCACAGTACAGGCCCTTCAGCCCACAATGTTGTGCCAATCATTTATCCTAATCTAAGATCAACCTAACCCGAACAGCCGGAATGTGGTGACTAGGGACTTTTCACAGTAAGTTCATTTGACGCCTACTTGTGACAATAAGCGATTTTCATTTCACCTACACCCCTTCAATTTACTGCTGTCCATGTGCCTGTCTAAGAGTTGCTTAAAAGCCCCTAATGACTCTGATTCCACCACCTCTCTGGCAGTGCATTCCACACTCCCACCACTCTCTGTGTAAAGAACCAACCTCTGACATCTCCCATATACCTTCCTTCAATCACCTTAAAATTATGTCCCCTCGTGACAGCCATTTCCACCATTGGGGAAAAGTCGCTGGCTATCCATTCTATCCATGCCTCTCATCACCTTGTAGACCTCTATCAAGTCACCTCTCTGCCTTCTTCGTCCAATGAGAAAAGCCCTAGCTCCCTCAACCTTTCTTCATAAGACATGCCCTCCAGTCCAGGCAGCATCCTGGTAAATCTCTTCTGTACCCTCTCCAAAGCATCCACATCCTTCCTATAATGAGGCGACCAGAACTGGACACAAATTCCAAGTGTGGTCTAACTAGGGTTTTATAAAGCTGCAGCAAAACCTCCCAGCTCTTAAACTCAATCCCCCTGTTAATGAAAGCCAACACACCATACGCCTTCTTAACTACCCTATCAACCTGGGTGGCAACTTTTGAGGGATCTATGTACGTGGACCCCAAGATCCCTCTGTTCCTCCACACTTCCAAGAATCCTGCCTTTAACCCTGTATTCAGCATTCAAATTCGACCTTCCAAAATGAATCACTTCACATTTATCAAGGTTGAACTCCATCTGCCACTTTTCAGCCCAGCTCTGCATCCTGTCAATGTCCTGTTGTAACCTGCAACAAACCTCAACAATATCTCCAAGTCCCCCAACCTTCGAGTCATTGTCAAACTTACTAAGTCTGTAATATCTCAAAAACTCTTTTTTGAGCAGTTGACTATGTAATTGCATGTGTAGTACACTTGCGAGTTTGCCCAATGTGTTACAATGGTTATTTGCTTAATGCCCCAATTACACTTGTCTCTTGGTATAAATGTATTTGAAATTGCGACCCATAGTTTGTTATCTCACAGCCGGATGAACTCGCTCTATCAAACTTGATTCAAAGCAAAAGATTGATGACTTCTGACAACTAAATCAAAGTGTGATACCGATATTGGAAATTCTAAGTTCATCATAATATTCTATGAATGTGCAGTCAATGGAAAGAAATTAGATGTTTAGCGAATACAATAACTTTGTGCTTATAGGACTTTGAAGATCAAGAGGTACTGTCAAACAAATACATTTATCAAAAATGTGAACAAGTTTTTGTTAAATTCACTTCTGTAATAGTGCAAATAAAGGAAAAAACATGGTTGCACACTGACATGATGCAGGAAATGAGATGCTTATGGTGGACCCCAATTTATATTTTTTTATTTCTTGTAGGTGCATATAACACAGCTGGCCTTGTCCCAATGGGTAGTTTCATAGCTCCTGTGGTAGCACCAGCTGCCTATGCTCCTCAACAAGGTCAGAACAGAATTCATTTATTTTAGATCTTCAAAGAGCAAACTCATTGCTTATAAGTTTGGTTATTTGGACTGTCGGGTGTAGCGGCACTTTAGATTACTATGTAGTGTTGACCACAATATTTCTCTTTGGGCCAGTGCTGCTGAATATTCCAATTTACTGTTTCGTATTTCACCATCCACTGTCAGTGAACCCATCCACTAAAGCCGAGCTGAAATTCTATCAACTTAATTTCCTAATGAGTACGTTGACCTATGCCATGAATGTGACTTGTAAAACAGTTATATAACACAATAAGTAAAACAAAGAAGATGGTAATTAGAAATGAGACAAATAGATAAAGCTTAAGGAAATGTACAAACCATATATTATCTGATGTCTTGTAAACTATACTGAATTCATTTAATTTCTAGAGGCGATTTTTGATATGGGTATGGTATTGAGTAGATATTTGGATGTCTTGTGATTTAGCTGTTTTATGCAATTAGCTGAGTTTTCCCCATTAGTTTCTGCCTTGGTTGGTTGTGCAGACTACCTCCATGGTAGTCCTATTCCATGGCATTGTCTGTTCCACCATAGACTGGCACCAGTGACAATTCAATATATTGCCCTTGGGTTTCTCAATGGTGGCAATCATGGATTGGTGTAAAAAGTCTGAATCATGGCAAGTACCAGGGTCGAGAGTATTGGTGTGCATGTATGGTCACAGACCAAAAGCTCCTTTTCTTCATTAAGGAATAAATTTGCAGTTCTATAGTGCCTTGATATTCTGAAGCACTTGACAATTGGAGGATTATATTTGAAGTCTGATTGCTGTTATTAAGTTTCTCGTGTCTAGACAGTCCAACTAGGGAAGGGGCGGTACTGGACCTGGTATTGGGGAATGAGCCCGGCCAGGTGGTAGATGTTTCAGTAGGGGAGCATTTCGGTAACAGTGACCACAATTCAGTAAGTTTTAAAGTACTGGTGGACAAGGATAAGAGTGGTCCGAGGATGAATGTGCTAAATTGGGGGAAGGCTAATTATGACAATATTAGGTGGGAACTGAAGAACATAGATTGGGGGCGGATGTTTGAGGGCAAATCAACATCTGACATGTGGGAGGCTTTCAAGTGTCAGTTGAAGGGAATACAGGACAGGCATGTTCCTGTGAGGAAGAAAGATAAATACGGCAATTTTCGGGAACCTTGGATGACGAGTGATATTGTAGGCCTCGTCAAAAAGAAAAAGGAGGCATTTGTCAGGGCTAAAAGGCTGGGAACAGACGAAGCCTGTGTGGCATATAAGGAAAGTAGGAAGGAACTTAAGCAAGGAGTCAGGAGGGCTAGAAGGGGTCATGAAAAGTCATTGGCAAATAGGGTTAAGGAAAATCCCAAGGCTTTTTACACGTACATAAAAAGCAAGAGGGTAGCCAGGGAAAGGGTTGGCCCACTGAAGGATAGGCAAGGGAATCTATGTGTGGAGCCAGAGGAAATGGGCGAGGTACTAAATGAATACTTTGCATCAGTATTCACCAAAGAGAAGGAATTGGTAGATGTTGAGTCTGGAGAAGGGGGTGTAGATAGCCTGGGTCACATTGTGATCCAAAAAGACGAGGTGTTGGGTGTCTTAAAAAATATTAAGGTAGATAAGTCCCCAGGGCCTGATGGGATCTACCCCAGAATACTGAAGGAGGCTGGAGAGGAAATTGCTGAGGCCTTGACAGAAATCTTTGGATCCTCGCTGTCTTCAGGGGATGTCCCGGAGGACTGGAGAATAGCCAATGTTGTTCCTCTGTTTAAGAAGGGTAGCAAGGATAATCCCGGGAACTACAGGCCGGTGAGCCTTACTTCAGTGGTAGGGAAATTACTGGAGAGAATTCTTCGAGACAGGATCTACTCCCATTTGGAAGCAAATGGACGTATTAGTGAGAGGCAGCACGGTTTTGT